>NC_082730.1:28505036-29130036 GCF_030144855.1 Hypanus sabinus | reverse complement strand
TCCTGTAAGAAGTTTTACATTCGCCCTCTGACTGCGTGGGTTTCCTCCGGGTGTGGCACTTTCCTCCCACGGTCCAAGGGCATGCTGGTTGGTAGGTTAGTTGGTCATTGTAAATTGTCCTGTGATTAGGCTAAATCGGGTTATTGCTGGGCAGTGTGACTCAAAGAGCCAGAAGGACCTACTCCGTAAATAAATAAATAGGGTTATATTACAGAAGGAGGCCATTTGACTCATCCATACTAGTATCCCTCCTCACTTCTCCCTCCCTCTTCTCCCTCAACCTTCTCCCTCCCCTCTCTCCCTCCCCTTCCTCCCTCCCCCTTCCCCCACCCCCTTCTCCCTCCCACCTTCTCCCTTCTCTCTTCTGCCTCCTCCCTCTCCTTCTGATGTACTGTGGGTCTCTGTCAACACTGGAGAGTGCCTTTCATCATCTAGCATCTGCACAGGAACTTGAATTCCCTCCAGCAGCTGATTGCAACCCAGTTCCCCATCCTCACCCTGGAGTTCCCTCCTTCAGCATGGCTCTAATCCTCCTTCAATCAAAAGATTTCCCCTTCACCATTCCACTCCTCAGTTCAGCAATCCTTGAAGACATGAATCCTCCAGAGTTAAAGATTTAACATTACCTTCCCATCCACGGACCACTCCTACACGGCACAGCACTGTGTAGCGCAGCAGTTGGTGCTATGCTTTACAGTGCCAACTGTAAAGTCTGGGTTCAGTTCCCACCAAAGTGTGAAAAGAGCATGTACGTTCTTCCCCTGGTTAGGGTCAGTGAGTTGTGGGCATGCCATGTTGGCGCTGGAGGTGTGGTAACACTTGTGGTCTGCCACGAGCACATAATCGGAATGCGTTGGTCGTTGACACAAACGTCACATCTTACTGTAGGTTTTGATGTACATGTGACAATTAAAGCAAATCTTTACCTTCCCCAGTGAGCAACTTTGACCTCTACTCACAACCCACAGCCAGCTTAGGCAGTTCTATTATGTCACATTGGCAGAACAGTGTTTATTCACATAAAATGTGTCAGGGATTTCAATTGGCCTCATTTTTCATGTCAAACATAGTAGAGTACTATCACATGGTTCCGAAAGACAAATGTCTCCGTGCATGGTCAGTTTAACATTCCATGATAATGTTAGGCATAGCTTTTGCTGTGCTTCCGAAAGAAATCAGTGATTTTCAAAATTATTAATTCTTGTGCTTTGATAGAAATGGAGGGCTGGGGTTATCTTTACTCTACCCCTTCTTGCAGGGGGGTTTCTGCAAAATAGTGGTTTTGGACAAAAATCTGCAGCAGATGTTTAGCCTGCCTCAAAGCGATTGGGCTTTGACTTTACTGAAGGTGGACCGTGACTTGGGGAACAATCCCTCTCACGAGGCGAGCTGCTCATTGTAGCATTCTAAGAAAGTCGTGTCCCTTCATTTTTAGTACTTTCACTCTCAGCCCCCACTCACTGGGTTTTCCAGACTTTGGAAACATCACATGTAAAGTGATATGGAGAGGCTAGGTTCATAAATTCCTTCACAGCAGTTGGGCAAAATAAAGTTCTTCTTCTCAGCTCAACAGGCTACCCACTGGCAGCTTGTAGAATGATCTACTGGGATCATTAAAGTTCTCCTCCTCCTCCTTTATCCACCCAACCCTGCCATGTTTTGCTTTAACTGCAATTTCCCCCTGCACCCCTGGTGCAACGCTGATCAAAAATCTTGTTTTCCAAATATCCTCTTTTACCTGAATATAATCTTGCTCTTTTAGCTATTGCTTCCTTCCCTCAGCTGATTGCCGCTCCTTTCCCTTCCCTAACATCTCTCCTTTTGCCCTTGTTTCCTTTCACCACCATCTCAGTTACTCATAGAGGGGGGACAATATATGGAAGGAAGAAAACTTGATATTTTTCCTACTTTTGCCTTTTTATTGTGCTGAAGCTGTAAGACCATAAAACGTAGGGATATAATTAGGCCACTCAACCCATCGAGACTGTTCCACCATTTCATCTTGGCTGACTTATTATCCCTCTCAACCCCATTCTCTGGCTTTCTCCCTGTAAGCTTTGACACCCTTATTAATCGAGAACCTATCCACATCCCTTTAAGTATACCCAAAAGTCTAGCCTCCATAGCCATCTGTTGCAATAAATTCCACAGATATACCACTGTTTGGCTAAAGAAATTTCTCCACATCTCTATTGTAAAAGGACACTCTTTAGTCCTAGACTCTCCCTTTATTTGCAACACCTTCTGCACATCCACTCCATCTAGGCCTCTCATTTCGGTAGGTTTCAATGAGATGACACCTCATTCTTTTAAGTTCTAGCAAATACAGGCACAGAGCCATCAAGCACTCTACATATGTTAAACCTTTTATTCCTGTGATCATTCCTGTAAAACTCTTCTGAACCCTTTCCAATGCTAGCTAGCACATATTTTCTTGGATATGGGACCCAGAAATGTTCACAGAACTCCAAATATGGTCGGACCAATGCCTTATAAAGTTTCAGTACTTAGAAGCATAGAGTCATGGAGTACTCCAGCACAGAAACAGGCCCATCTCATCAGTCATTCAGATCATTAGCATATAATGTGAAAAGTAGTGGAGCCAACATCAACCCTGCAGAACACCACTAGTTATAAGCAGCCAAGCAGGAAAGGTCCCACACTTTTTGCTTTCTGCTGGTCATGAATCAATAATCTTTTGTTCATGCTAACATCTTTCCTTTAATACCATGGGTTCTTACCTTGCTTAGCAGCCTTGTGTGGCACGTCAACAAAGGCCTTCTGAAAATGCAAGTAAACAACATCTACTGACTCTCTATCCTGCTTGTTATTTCCTCATAGGCAAGATTTCCTCTTGAGGTAACAATGCTGACTTTGGCCTAATTTATTGTGTGCTTCCAACATCTTCCCAACCACTGAAGTTAGGATAACTGGCCTATGATTTCCTATATTTTGCCCCCTTCCTTTTTAAGGAGTAGGGTGGCATTATTATATTGTGTAATAGGATATGAGAGAAACTTCCTAATCCATTGTGAGGACCATCCACAGCTGCTTAGTTCTCCAGAATGCACTGAGAAAAGAGCAAGAGTTGGATGGGGTCTTGGAGTATTATTGCTAGTTTAGTATCCAATTAGGAACACTTTAAATTTGCGTAAATTCCACAGATTGACCACCCTCTGACTAAAGCAATTTCTTCTCATCTCTGTTCTAAATGAAATTCCCCCTATTCTGAGTCTACGTATACTTATAGAAAACATCCTCACCACATCCACTCTGTCTAGGCCTTGCAATATTTAATGAGATTTCCCCCTCATTCTTTTAAACTCCAGTGAGTACAGGTCCAGAGCCATGAAATGTTCCTTATATGTGAACCTTACATTCTCCGAATTGTTCTCATGAACCTCATCTGGAGGCTCTGTCATGCCAACACATTTTTTCTTAGATAAGGTGCCTAAACTGTTCAAAATAATCCAAACATATTTTGACCAATGCCTTGTAAAGCCTTGGCATCACATTCTTGCTCCCAAAAGACCATAAAGACATTGGAGCAGAATTAGGCCATTCGGCTAATTGAGTTTGCTCCACCATTTAATCATAGCTGATCCATTTCCCTCACAACCCCATTTTCCTGACTTCTCCCCATAACCTTTAAAAGACTTATATTCTAGTCCTCTTGAAATGAATGCTAATACTACATTTGCCTTTCTTACCACCAAGTCAACTTGCAAGTTAACCTTCAGGGAATCCTGCAACAAGACTCACAATTCCCTCCGCACCTATGAATTTTGAATTTTCTCCCATTTAGAAAATAATCTTCACCTTTATTCCTTCTAGTAAAGTGCATGGCCATATTCTTCCCTGTATATTCCATCTACCAATCCTTTGTCCATTCTCCCAATCCGTCCAAGTCCTTCTGCAAACTCCCTGCTTCCTACACTAGCAAAAACCCATCAATTCTGTGATTCAAATTATTGACATAAAACATGAAAAGGAATTATGCCAACACTGACTCCGGCAGAACACCACTTTTTACCAGCAGCCAACCAGAATAGGCCCCCTTTATTCCAACTCTTTGCCTCTTGCTAATCAGCCTATCTTCTTTCCACGCTAGTATCTTTCCTGTAATAACATGGGTTGTTAACTTGTTAAGCAGCGTCATGAATCTTGTTGAAGGTCTTCTGAAAATCCAAGTGAACAATATACTAACTCTCCTTTGTCTATCCTGCCTATTATTTCCTCAAAGAATTTCAACAAATTTGTCAGGCAAGAACTCCCCTTTAGAAAACTATGCTGATTTTGGCCTGTTTCATCATGTGATTCTGGTCTATAATTTCCTTTCTTTTGCCTTCCTCACTTCTGAAAGAAAATAGTGACATTTGCAATTTTCCTGTCCTCTGGAGCCATTTCAGAATCTAGGGATTTTTGAAATACCATTACTAATGCCTCTACAATCTCTTGAGCTACCCCTTTTAGACCCTTGGGGTGTAGTCCATTTGGTCCAGTGACTTATCTCCCTTCAGACCTTAGCTTCACAAATGCCTTCTCCTTAGTAATAGCTGCTACACTCAATTCTGCCCCCTGACACTCGAATTTCTGGCATACTACTAGTTTCCACAGAGAAAACTGACACAAAATACTTCTTAAGTTCATCTCCCATTTCTTTGCCCCCATTTCTAACTCTGCAGCTCATTTCCCAGCAGTCCAATATCCACACTCGCTTTTCTTTTATTCTTTATGTAGCGGAAAGATCTTTTGGTATCTTCTTTAATATTTTTGGCTAGCTTACTGTCCTTCATCTTTTCTCTCCTTATGGTACTTTTAGTTGCCTGCTGTTGTTTTTTTTTAAAAGATTCCCAATCCTCTAACTTTGTGGCGACCCACTTTCTGTGCAGGCGAACCTGCTCACAAATAGCCTGCATGTGGGGGAGAGACTTTGGTAATGCACCTCTGACGTCATTTCTGCCCAGAGAAGGTGGGAGCTAGGAATTAAAAGCCAGTGCCATGAAGTTTGAATAAACTGGTCTCAAAACGACTTACCGACTGCGTGTCATTGTTTCTAGCTCTGTATGTAGTACACCACTACAACTTCCCACTAATTTTCACCATATTATATACCCTCTCTTTTGCTTTTATGATGTCCTTGGCTTCCCTTGTCACCCACAGTTGTCTCATCATCTTTCTAGAATGCTTTATCATCTTTGGGTTACTGTATATCTATCCTGTGCCTTCTGAATTTCCCCCAGAAACTCCAGTCAGTGCTGCTCTGCCATCATCCCTACTAGTGTCCCATTCCAATCAAATTTGGCCAGCTCCTCTCACTTGCCTCTGTAACTCCCTTTACTCCACTGTAATACTGATACATCTGGCTTTATCTTCTCTCTCTCAAACTGCAGGTTGAATTCTATCATATTATGATCACTGTCTCCCAAGGGTTCCTTTACCTTAGGCTCCCTAATCAAATCTGGTTCATTACACAACACCAAAACCAACATTGCTTTTTCCCTAGTGGGCTCAACCACAAGTTGATTTTAAAAAACCATTTTATAGGCATTCTACAAATTCCCTCTCTTAGGATCCAACACCAATCAGATTTTCCCAATCTACCTGGAAGTTAAAATCCCCCATGATTATCATAGCATTGCTCTTATTACATTATCATCATCTTCATCATTATGTGTCATGTCAAATGATGTGAGTGATTATGGTGTATTGCGCATGATTGCGCTTGGTAATTTTTTCTACAGAAGTGGTTTGCCACTGCCTTCTGGGCAATGTCTTTACAAGTCAGGTGACACCATCCATTATAAATACTCTTCAGATATTGTCAGTCTGGCGTCGGTTGTCGCATAACCAGGACTTGTGTTTTGCACCAGCTGCTCATGTGACCATCCACAAGCTGCTTCCATGGCTTCACATGACCCTGATCGGGTAGGGGGTGGGGGAGGTGCTGAGCAGGTGCTACACCCTGCCCAACGGTGACCTGCAGGCTACTGAAAGGAAAGAGTGCCTTACACTCCTTTGGTAGAGATGTATCTCCTCCTCGCCACCTGTCTTATTACATGCCTTTTCTACATCGTGGTTATTGTTCAGGGTCAACTCGTCAGCATTGACTCTTGCATAGCTTGCCATAATCCCATGCATTCCACGACTTTCTATGAGACTTTGTATCAGCGCTTGTTATTTTTTTAGCAAGATATATGGGAAGACAGAGGTGAGCAAAATATACCTTTAGTTGCAAATGGCAAGCATGAACACAGGTACTGGCTACTATTTGTATTCAGTTCATTACATGAGGTTTTATTGACTTCAGTGGGACCAGGTATGTGGGAAGTGAATAAAACTGACAGATGATGCTGTTGCATATGCTTCGAGCAATCCAATGTGACATTCTCTCCCAGGTACTGAATTTTTGACAGATGCTACTTACCGAAGCCAAGAACTTTGTCATCACAAAGCGAGCATGAACAGATATAAAGTATCCAAAAAGTGAGACTTTTCTTTTGCTTACAAATAGGTTGAATACCAAAACAGAAGTTTCAAGGATTACGGTCATGGTTTC
This sequence comes from Hypanus sabinus, assembly GCF_030144855.1. Lineage (NCBI taxonomy): Eukaryota > Metazoa > Chordata > Chondrichthyes > Myliobatiformes > Dasyatidae > Hypanus > Hypanus sabinus. The sequence goes on along the minus strand of NC_082730.1, from coordinate 29,123,477 downwards.
AGGATATAAAATCAGCCATGATTATGAGGAGAAAGTTTTCCACTCAGAGGGTTGTAAATTTGTGAAACTCTGTAACAGGAACAAGGGTAGTATGTAAGTGCCTGCAGTACGCTGGTGACACAATGAAACCATCAGGGTAGATTAGCTGTGGCCAAGTTATGAGGTAGAAGGAATAAGTCTGGTGTAGAGCTACAAGCAGGTGCAGTGTCTCTGTGTTAATTCGACATTACAGTCATTAAAACTATTTTTGGAGTAATTGAGTGCAACCTTCCCACAAGTTAATGCATTCAGGGTTGCTCTTCTGCACATTAACCACATTAACGCATGGTTATTTGAGTTGGTGTCACCTTCTTGTCAGCTTGAAACAGTTAGGCTATTCTCCTCTGACCTCTCTCATTAACAAAGTGTTTTTGCCCACAAGACTGCCACTCACTGAATGCTTCTTGCTTTTTGCCCAGTTCTCAGTAAACTCCAGAGAAGGGGGTCCCAGCCTGAGGTCCACAGACCCCTCATTTAATGTTAGAGGTCCATGGCATAAAAAAGTTTGGAGTTAATGCTTCTTATTGATAATTTTTTTATCAGGGCTTCAATGGGTCAGAAATGTAATAATATTTCAGTTGCAAAGAAGGGATAAGGAACAAAAGAGGTAAGGTATTTGATTATTGGGAAAGGCTGAGAGAGAGTGGTCAGGACATGTATGGAGGAGGTCTAATTAGAGGGAGGTAAATGAACTCTGAGATAACATAAGTAAATGGAAGATAAAAAATGAGATACAGAACTAAGATCACTGATTATCTGAATTGTTGAAATCTGTGATGAGTGTAGAAGGCTGCACTGTGCCAGATTTGAGGATGAGATGCTCTTCTTCAAGCCCATGTTGAATTTCTTGGGTCACTGTAGGTGGCCTAAGACTGAAGGGCCTTAGGGATTCAGATTCAGATTTATTTATCACATGTACATCCAAACATACAGAGAAGCGTCATTTGCCTTTGCATTAAGAAATGGAAAATTAAAGTCAGAGCCAACTGGAAAGTCGAGTTCATCTCACAAACAATTTCTCTATAGCCTGGGTATTTGAATACCTCTCTCGATGTCTGTAATTAAGAACTCGAAGCGTGTTCAATTTGCAATTGGCCCTGTCTTTGATCTTTGAGCACTGTTTTAATCCAGCACCTTCTTTGGTCTAGATTTTCTTCAAAATAACTTGTCAGGCATCAGTTTAAAGGGAACTCCAGCAACAGTGGTCTTTGCAAATAAACTATGACACCAATAAAGTTTAATAATTCTTACAGTACAATTGTTAAGTATTTTACAGAACACGGCAGAAAGTTACTCATTAACTTATGGTAGAAGCTATATCAGAATTAAATTTGTTACAATAAAGACATTATTGTTTAAAACAAAATAATTGATTTTGAAATATTTAACTGAAAGTCCATGAAAAAAAATTGTTTTTGCTTATGGCCTAAAAGGTAATTTGACAGTAATTATGACACAATGGGCAATGGTTGCACCTTAAAGGTTCAAAGGGATCTAAGGTGTAATTGTTAACAAAGTATGTACCTACATACATCTCTGAGATTCATCTTCTCCAGATAGCCATGAAAAAAAATAAGAACATGGAAGTCATTCAGAGAGAAACATCAAACCCACCCTCCACACAAAAAAAGAATGGCATCCCGATCATCAACCTCCAAACCTCCCCCCCTGCACAAAATGAAACAAGAACATCGACCCCAAACCCCTCCCCTCACTCAACAAAAATGGAAAGAAACATGTGAAAAACACAGAATATAAAAACAATAAGTCTGAGAAAGTCCATACAAAATAGTCCAATCCATAACACAGAACCGTGGTAACATCTTCCTTCGTCAATGAAGGGAGGAACACCACACAAGCACAGAGCGGCCTACCCACTTGCCACAGTGAGCCACACATCGATTGGCCACTCATAGAATCGTCAGCAGTGATCCACAGGAAGGCAGTCGGCACTGAACTCTCGCTCGCCTTATGTGACAAAGCAACATTTTCATGGTTTTTATTTACAGTGAGAATGTCTTGAAAATGCCAGGAGTTTTCCTGAGACAATTGATTACACTGGAGGCTGCTACAAAACAATGCTCCCTACCCAGGACAGAAAAACACGATAGAAACCTTTAACTTTTACATTTAACTCCACAGATCTGTAGTGCAGGGCAACTATTACAAACTTTAAGCTATATTGTCAGTGCAATTCTGAAATCCAGGATATTGTTTTACAAGTTTGACACTGCATTAATTAGATGTAAACTATTAAATGTAAACTATTAGATGTAAATTATTTCAGCAGTGAAATAATTAATCTGTATTTGAAGGTGGTTTTGAATCAAAATAATTTGCTTGTTCTTAAGAAATATCTTTACTTTATACCTGAACCATTGCACAGAGTCAGAGGGACATTGTTTACAAAATGAAATCTAACACAAAAGCATGTTCAAGTAAGAAATATATTTGAAATAAAATGTTGTCTCTGTTTAATCTTACAGAACACAGATAAATTTTACAGTGGCTATTGATTTTACAGCTTCTAATGGTAAGTTCATAAAAATCTGATAAACCTTCACTACTGAATAATTTTTTTGGGATATGCATGGGTGGCTACTAATTACTGATTGGTGGCTTTGGTCAATCAGAAGGGTCTCGGCCTAAAACGTCGACAGCGCTTCTCCTTATAGATGCTGCCTGGCCTGCTGTGTTCCACCAGCATTTTGTGTGTGTTGTTGTTTGAATTTCCAGCATCTGCAGATTTCCTCGTGTTTGCCGTTTTTAATTGATTGCTTAGATACATGTTCAATCATACATTAAGATGCCCTCAAAGGAAAATCAATACACTTTTGCTACATTCATGTAAGTATTTGTAGTAGTTGTGTAATTTACTTCTTGGATCAATGGTATTTAGTTGTAAATAATCATAAAAGTAAAATAAAAGATTGATGCCAATGAAGAAATGTTTAGAGGGAGCGAGGAATAGAATTGAAGTAAACTATAAGCACAAGAGGTTCTGCAGATGCTGGAAATACTGAGTAACACACACATACAAAATGCTAGAGGAACTCAGTAGAGTACCTTATGAAGGGTCTCAGCTGAAATATGGACTACTTATTTCCCTCCATAGATGCTGCCTGACCCATAGCATTCCTCCAGCATTCTGTGTGTGGTGTTGAAGAAAGCTAAAATGCTTATTTTATTTGCCTACCAAAAAATACTAGCATTTATAAAATCCTGCATAAAACTAAGCACTGATAATAACCCTGCAATATCCTGATGCAGGGTTTTGATCCAGAATGTCAATGATGGTCGTTCCTCATACGGACGCTGCTTAACCTGCTGAGTTCCTGCAACAGATTGTTTGTTATTAACAATAGCACCAGTTTGGCAGAGTCCACTGTTGATCAGTTGCATATCGTGTTGTTTTGTTATTTTATGCTATGTTATTACTTTACTTTTTCAAAGTGTTACGTATCCCGTAACTGGATAACTTACCAGCAAAGATAGAGAGGTCCGTTGAAGTCTGATGACACTATTTTCAAACGTTTTTATTTATAAAGGGGCACAAAAGTAAGGTTAATACAAACATTCAGATAATGCACGTCGTCAATACTCAATCTAAAGCGTGGGTATAGTAATAAGCATCCTTAAGAAATAATCTCAACTGTTGTCTAGGGGATAACATATTGTCCGTTGGAGATATAAAAGTCACTCAGAAGTCTGCAGGCTTCAGCCTTTTGGGGAATCGCTGGGTTTCACGTGTTTTAGAGAGATTGGTGAGGAAAGGAGAAAACTTGCCCGGGTCTTTATGAAGCAACTCTGTTGAATCAGGGGAGCGTTGGTTCCCCATTGTTAGTTCGAAGTCCTTTTTGGTGTTATCAGCCACCCACTCCCCAGGCAAAGGAGAGGCGGAACGCACGTGGCTTTGTATGGCTTCCCGCTAGCACGGGAGCGCTGAGCGATGGTGTCCTTCTGGTGCGTCGCTGGGGTACCACCTCCTGCAGTCCCCTTTTATCTTGACTTGCAGAGTTGTAGATATCCATCAACGTAGGGTGATGCAATCCCCACCCCCACATTGCCCGAGGGTGTCCATATCCGTGGTAGCTGTCACGTAGCAGGGCCATGCACTTCGCACAGGTGTCTCTAAGAACAATGGCCAAAATAATTGCATTGTCTCTCATTTCCTGGGTCTGAGACCCGAATTAATAGTGATCTTGCGATTCTCCGGAAGGAGGGGGCTGCTCCCGCCCCTTCGGCCCCTCAGAGCTGTGGTACATTCATAACAAAAGACTTTGTGTGTAGTCTTTATTGTGCTGTGAATCACAGATGTCTCATAATAGAAACTATCAATGCTTCATTTAAACATAAATAATGTGGCAGCCAAGTGGCCCCTCAAGACTGGTCCAGCATTCAATAAGATCATAGCTGATTTGATGTTAACCATGAATATTTTCTTTCCAGATACCAATGATACTTAATTCCACTGGACACCAGCCTTTATTTTATTTTAGCCATTAATTTATTTAGTGACCTGTTATCTCACGGCCTCCATAGTCAACTGACATAGTGAGGAAGGAAAGCAATCCAAATTAAATCTATACAACTCAATCTTTATTAATACTCTGAATACAGGCATTCAGTGAATCACTATTACTCTCAATGACCTGGCATTTAACCTACTTTTTTATCCTCCTGTGCGTAGACCTCCATTAGTCTCGATAGACCATGGATTTGTGCCTTGGAAAGTTTCCAGGGTGCAAGCCTGGGCAAGGTTTTTTTTAAATGGAAGACCCGCTGTTGCCCAAGCTGCAAGTCTCCCCTCTCCACGCCACCGATGTTGTCCATGGGAAGGGCATTAGGACCCATACAGCTTGGCACCAGTGTCGTCACAGAGCAATGTGTTGTTAAGTGCCTTGCTCAAGGACACACACACAAGCCTCAGCCAAGGCTTGAACTAGTGACCTTCAGATCACTAGATGAAAACCTTAACCACTTGGCCACACGCCAACTTTATCCTCCTAGCCAATACAAAGTGAAGCTCTCAACTTGGACTCAGATGAAAGATGAACTGGACAGGCTTACTTCATTTTCTTCTCTGAGTTCTGAAGTGAGGGTCCTCTTCTGAAATGTTTGTTCCCAAGTTTTTTTTCCTGTTTATGTCCTTACAGTTTCTTGTTTAATATATTTTATACCAAATCTTTCAGAGTGCTGGAGCTCCTCAAGCACCACCTGAGTCATACAGACACAGGAGAGCATGGAATTGGTTGTCACTGATTGTCTTCTGATAACCAAGACATCCCTAGTGGTTATTTCACTGTTGAACCTAGGCCTCTAGTTATCTCTTACTATTTTAGTAACAACTAGCTCTTCTGCCTGCTGTTGAGGCCTTGGTTAGCAGAGGAATTGTTTCAGAGTTTCTTGCCTCACGACATCAAAATGGCCACTGTTTTGTGTTTTCAATTTATGAGGCCTCTCGAGATCCTGAATCACAACAAAAGCCATACAGCTACACAGTGAGAAAAATGAAGCTGACAGTCTATTAAAAGGGTTTCCAATCTGGGGCCCATGGACCCCTTGCTTAATGGTATCAGTTCATGGCACAAAACAGGTTGGAAATGTCGTGGTTACTTGAAATGACTTGGAGACACAGACAATTCTTCAAGAAAATTAAACCTTTATTTGCAAACAAAGGCTGAGGCAATCAATGAATTTGTCACTGAAAGCCCGCCGAGCTCCAGTGTACAGCATTCTTTATAGTAATTTCTTATCTCAGTTACATTTCGGGTTCATCGCCATACCCAACCGAGTATTAATTGCATATCATCTATATATGAATTAATTAATCGCTTTTGCCTAGCCCGCGGTGCCCCACCATTATGTTCCACCCGTTCGCATTGGGACCTGATTCTTTGCCAAGATTATGTTCTCCAGACATCCCCCCCTCACATTACATTCCTGCTCGCAGCATCCTGCCCGCCACCGTTATCTCGTACTAAACAAAGGTTGAGTGTAATACATGGGATACATCTCAGCTAATAGTGCTGCAAAATAACAGGTGTTCTGTAAGTGCCATAATATGCAGCTAAAAGAGTACAAAGTATCTACTGAAAACAACACATAACAAAATGTGTCTAGAAAATAATACATATTAATATTTGGTACCTAGAAGTGATTACATAGTACAGTAAATAGCTAATACATAGTGATTATATTTCAGGTATATATATATATATAGTGGTTATGTTTCAGGTATATAGTGGTTATGTCAGGTATATTTCTCAATAGGAACCCCTGGACTATTAGATTTTAATTCTTTTTCCTTATCTCAAGAAGGTCACATTTCAGTATGTACTTCACATTTTAATTATCACAGATGGCCGAAGAAAACAGCTCCTGATTCATAATTTTGTGATCAATCAATCTATAAGGAAGAACACTCTTCAAAAATATTCTCAAAATATTCTCAGGTCACTTCATGGATCATTCTGACATGTGGCATGTTCAAACTGAAAACACTCTCCAGCTCTCTGCTCTGGAATGATTGTTTTTAAGCTTTTACAAGCCACCTTTGTATTTTATTTCACTTCTCACAATAACTTGCTGCTTATTTAAAGTTGGCTCCATTTTCCCATCATGCTTTGTAAATGCCACGGTCTCAATTCTCCTCAACTGTCTGGGCCACAGAATTTTAAACATACACATCTGAGAAAAGAAAATCCTTCTTAACTTTGAAATTAATCCTTTATTCTGAAACTATTTTCCAAATTCTAGGTTGAGCGAGGGAGAACAACCTGCATATATTGTACCTTCATGTCAAACTCCCTCAGAGCCTTATAGGTTTCAATAAGATAACCTCTCAGTCTACCTAACTCTATCCCATTCAGTAATAAATCTGGATAATTACATATAATAAAGGACTAAAACTATTGAGGTTAATACCACTGGTAGCTAATTGGATGAAGACCCAGGAAATTACTGTTTTTTTTTTAATTTAATTTGAACTGTTGGTTCATTAATCTTAAGGAAAGATCACTGTCAGGAGGTTGATTGATGGTAGACAAGTTCCTCCACTAACAGTGATACTAAGCAACTGTTATAATAATTCCTTTGTCTCAATGGTACTATATCATTTGAAAGCTTTGAAATTTGTGAATCAGGCAGCTTGAAGTGTGGTAAGGCACAAAACACTCACAAACTGGCATGTTAGTCACAGGAGAAGTTGGCTCATTATGAGTTGCATGTTGCACTTCATTAGTAGTTGTACTACAATTCAATAGCTTAGTCAATTTAATTAAATAATCCTGACGGGAATCTACAAAAACTTTAATACTCTTGTATCACCAAGTAAGAGTCATATTTATAGCTTATTATTCTTTCTACTTCCTTCATCAGGAAACCCATCTCAATCCACATCGCTGCACTACATGAATCCTTACCAGATGAATGCCTACGCAATGGCTTTGAAAGCGGTGGGCGAAATCATTCAGGACTACGACAGTGACAAGATGTTCCCAGCATTGGGGTTTGGTGCTAAACTCCCCCCAGATGGAAGAGTCTCTCATGAGTTTGCTTTGGTGAGCTATTTCGGATATGCCATTCAGGTTGTGGAAGTTGTAATGAATGAAACAGTTGCAATGCTGTGTGAGGAAGTGATACCAGGAGATAACATTAAAAGTAGGAACAGGAATTTTAGCTTTCTAGACCATTCAGTTGGTTCATCAAGGACTACCACTGAAATCTGAAATAAAAATAAAAAAAATTTGATAAAATAGCCAGGCAAAATTTGTGCAAAGAGAGGCAAATCAATGGCTCAGCTCAAAGATTTTACTTTTGTACTGAGGCCATTTTGGTTATTAAATCCCTACTACATCCCAGCTGGGCAATCCCATTTGTCGCATCCTACCTGCCTTTATTTCCCAATACTGCTGGCCAACAAGCTTATTCTGTCCGACACGTGGCTATCGATTCTCCTTAAACTACACCAAGGAGTAACGTAAAACAGGTTGTAGAAGGAGAGCTGAGTCCCTGAAGGAAACCCAGACTTTCAGACTCCAGACGGACGATACCCTGGTCCTGCAGCTGTGACAAAGCAGTCCAGACTGTTGCACCACAGTGTTATCCCCACTACAACCTTGTCTCCGAGCCCTTTTGTCATTAATAAGATTTGACATAGAACAGAAGAGTACAGTACAGGCCCTTCAGCTCATGATATTGTGCCAACTCTTTAACCTACTCTAAGATTAATCTAACCCTTCCTTCTCAAGTAACCCAGCATTTTCCTCCATCCTTGCAGCCATTTAAAAGCTGCTTAAATGTCCCTAAGTGGTGCTTCTACCATTACCACTAGCAGAGCATTCCACACACCTACCACTCTCTGAGTAAAAAAAAAACTACCTCTGACAACCCCCCCCCCCCACACCCATACTTTTCTCCAAACACCTTAAAGTTATGCCCCCTCATATTTGCAATTTCTGCCCTGGGAAAAAATCTCTGGATGTTCACTTTCGCTATGCCTCTGTCAAGTCACCCCTCATCTTTCTCTACTCCAAAGAGAAAAGCCCTATCTCATTCAGCCTCTCCTCAGGTTGAGAAATGTGGACCTGAAAGTACAGAAAGTTTCCAACTGGAAGTGATGATTGAGATGCTTGAGTGATGATTGAGAAATCTTGTGCAGAGGTTTCCCAACATGAGAATGAAGCAACTTATTTCTCCATCTGATCTATAGCATCAGAATGATGCCCTGTCACATGGGGGGGGGGGGCAATGCCGGTAGAATATGTTCATGGAAGTTTCATTGTATGTTGATTGCCCAAAGGACATGGCAATTATTGCCTTTACTTGATTAATTTTTGCATTTCACGCATTGCAAATAGCGACTACATTTACAACTTACTTATATGATGTTAACACTTTTGGATGCAGAGGAAAGGTTTTTGGTATAGAAAATGTTTACTGATGTTGACACTCCTGCTGGAACTTCAGTTTACGAAAATCTCTGGAATCCGCCCGAAGTGTCCCAGCCCCCTTGAAGGATTCCCTGTCAGTGAAAGAGTGTGCCAAGCGATCTCTCACTGCCTCAGTAAAATCAGAAGATGAAAGCAGGAAGGAAGGTAGGATAGTAGTTAGCAAGAAGTTTCACAGTATCAGCAATCTGGGTTCAATTCCCATCACTGCCTTTAAGGAGTTTGTACATTCTTCCCTTGACTTGTGTGGGTTTCCTCTGGGTGCTCTGGTTTCCTCCCACTTTCCAAAGAAATACCAGTTGGTAGGTTAATTAGGAATTGCAAATTATCCCATGATTAGGCTAGGATTAAGCTGGGGAATTGCTGGGCAGCATGGTTCCAGGGGCCAGAAGGGCTTATTTGCTGTATATCAATAAGGAAAAATAAAATAATAATAATAACTGCTAGAAATATTCCATCAATTCCAATTCATATCTCGTAAGGATGAGCTGTATTTGAAACATATGCATTTTAGTTCCTTTTTACATGAATTCAGATGACTGAAATAAAAACTGGATTAAAAGTCAGCGACTTTTAAAGTACAAAGAATCATTCAAATAGGGTTCATTCAATCTTCCCTCATACCTTCTAAGGAGCTCTGAGTAACTTGTTAAAATGAAAAATCTTTAAATCATGTGATGCAACTAAACAAAGTACAGTGTAATCTGTTTGTAATATATTTAGTCAATTTTCCTAGTAAATTCCACATTTAACTGGTTGCCGTATTTGATGCCTCTTCATGCTACTCACCGCAAGTTGATTGTCGCTGCAGTTTAAAGGCAGTTTAAAAAACTCTTCCTGGGTACTTCTTGGGCAGAAAATGTGAAAATCTTCCTTTTAAACTTTGACAGTGTTGGTGCAGTGAAGGTTACAGTTTTGATTAAAGCACACTTTCCTCGCATCTCAGAAACTCAAGGAAGCCAATTGAACATGTTAAAACACACTAGTTGCCTCTTTCTTCACTGTGAATGTGAAACTGTGGTGGGACATTGGAGTCAGCAGTTTCCATAAAGCAGTTCAAGTCTTTAACGCTGTGAAACTTTGCTTTTCTTGAACAGTCCCTTCATTATATAAATCTCAAAGAACAATTTGATCTTTCTGGAAGTGACAATAGCTGGTGAGAATTTCTACTGATGAAAGAGGGGTCACATCAGTAGTTTATTTTGTCATTAAAAAAGAAGAGAGACATGGTGACGGTTTAGTTTGGTAATGTTTCACATCTGAAACAAAACTCAAACCTTAGCTAAACTGCTGCTTTACTGAAGGCTCTGCCATTCGTTGAATGAGTTTATTTATTTATGTAACGATATAACACAGAACAGGCCCTTCAGGCCCAACAAGGCGCATTGCCCAGCAACCCACCTATTTAACCCTAGGCTTATCACAGGACAGTTTACAATGACCAATTAGCCTACTAACCAGTACATTTTTGGACTGTGGGAGAAAACTGGAGTACGCAGAGGAAACGTGGTCACATAAGGGAAACATACAAACTCTTACAGACTCCTTACACATGGCACCAGAATTGAACTCTGAACTCTGGAACGCCCTGAGCTGTAATAGTTACCACTATAATATGGTGGCACTCAATGTGAAACCAATTCTCGCTCTGATGTTGAAGATCTTGTAACATTTTTCCATATCATATTGAATCCACTGACTGACTTCTCTAACATATAACCATATAACAATTACAGCACAGAAACAGGCCATCTCGGCCCTTCTAGTCCATGCTGAATGCTTACCCTCACCTAGTCCCACCGACCTGCACTCAGCCCATAACCCTCCATTCCTTTCCTGTCCATACACCTATCGAATTTTTTTTTAAATGACAATACCGAACCTGTCTCTACCACTTCTACTGGAAGATGAAGTGGGATCTCCTTGGAATCTTTCAAATGTTGAAGGACCTAGACAGAGTAGATGTGAAAAGGATGTTTCCCGTGATAAGGGAGTCTAGAACAAGAAGGCACAACTTCAGGATTGAAGGATTTCCATTAAGAACAAAGATGCGGAGAAATTACTTTCGTCAGATGGTGGTAAATCTATGGAATTTGTTGGTACAAGCTGGTGTGGAGGTCAAGTCATTGGGTACATTTAGGTCAGAGATAGATCGGTTCTTGATTAGCCAGGGCATCAAAAGGTATGGGGAGAAGGCATGAGAGTTGGGATGACTGGAAGAATTGTTCAGCCATGATTGAATGCCAGAGCATACAACATCCTATATCTTATGGTCTTATGGACATGGCATCAAAGATTATGGGGACTGGGGTTGAGGAGGAGAGAAAAAAAAAGAGTGATCTAGATCATAGACTGAAGGATGTGGATGTTCTGCCTGTTTGATATTTATCCCTAGATCAACACCTAAAACAATGTGGTATTATGTATTGGTGTGATATCTCTTCAGCTGTTCAGGAGCCTTTGGTGCAGAATTGGCTATTACGCTTCCAGCATTACATCAGAGACAACTTTTCAAAAATACATATTGAATTGAAAACAGAAATAGTAGGGCAGGATTTACTTTATTCCTTCAAACAATTTCATGAATTTGTGGCAGATGCAAAGCTCTGCCACAAAACTTGGATGCCATGGATGGTAATAGTTAAAATCAGGTTCTTTCCATCCATGTTTATGTTCAGCTCTCCCCTTGGGACGAAGAGAAAATGAGAATGCTTTGTTACTATTTTGTTGGATTGCTTATTTCCAAGCCACAGGTTTAAGATATTAACACCGGGAAAAGCTTGAGAGGAAATTACTTTTACACTTTCTAAGCCAGAGAATATAAAGGAATATACTCAATTAAGAATGACGCAGAGAAAATGTGAGTACTTCCACACTTCAGAATCAAATCAATTCCCCAATGTGCAGCTCACATCTTACATTGTTCTGAAGGGAAATTTCATTGGTAATTAAAGCAACGCGCACAAAATGCTGGAGGAACTCAATTACTTTGTTTGCCAATTAGTGTAGCAAGTTGTATGTTTTCCATATTCTGTACAGCTTAACAATAATAGTATGGACCCAAAGTGTTATGATTTAAGTAATGATTCAGAATCTAATATTATTTTCTTATTAGCTACTGATTAAGTTTTTGCATTTCTTACGATAGCTCAAAATATACTTCCATCAGAAATCAGTCCATTTTTTGAGAAGATAATTTTTATCTTTAATGAGAAGAGTCATAGACTGAAATATTAAGTTTTCATGTAAAATGGCAACAACAGGAGTCTTGGTCCTAGCCAGACAAATCATAGCCCTCCGGTGAGTTTTGATGGAATCTTCTTTGAGATTGTTCCTATTTCAAACAGAGGAATCTCAGAACTAGGATCTGCTTTGTTCCAATACGAACCTGGAACGCTAGAAAGAGTAACAGAGGCTATAGGCCCAGTAAGGTCAAAGTCTTGACCATTTCTTTTTATGTGTTTTTTCAGATAATGACTGATGAGCTGGATTACAAACACTTCCCATTTTTATTATCATAATTCCAACATTTATTCCTCTCCATCAATATTGAATTTTCAACAATGCCATAATTTTTAGACCAGGACTCATTCTTTATGCAGTCCATAGTAAAATACCTTAGGGTCCTTTCATAAGAGCCAACGAGGTCTAGGAACATAGAAATCAGCTAATCTCAAATTAGACTGTTGCATTTCCTACACTAAACTGACCGTAATTTAAGACTATCTAATAGGTTCTGAAACATATCAAGGCTTCTGACTAGATGAAAAAGTGTAATCTTATATTCTTTCCTGTTTCTTCAGTCATGCTAAAGGTTTTGATATCTTAATTTTAATCCTTTAAGTTGACAGTCTCTGATCAAACATATATGACATTTGGTGCATTTCTATCTAAAACTGTTCTGGGTATTATTGGAAAATGTATGTGTTTGCTTTCCTGATGCCCTTTGAATTGAAAGTAGAGAAAGAGGAGAAAGTATATTAATCTTCTCTTGTCATACTTTATTGCACTTTAAGTAGCCTTCATATTAAATGGTTGTTTCCTTACAATATATACCTCAAAGTTTCTTATCTGAGGTATGTGATGATGCATTTTCAGAATTGTTTAATATTGTGCAATTGCATATTCAACATGGTAGCTCAAGTAAATTTCTGAATAAAGATTTCTTTTGAACTGGTAATTTGATATATGCAGAGCACACTTTGTAGAGAACACTTTATTTCCCATTCTTGTTATTTTATGATACAAATTAAATGTGACACAGATGCAGTTTAGTTTTATAAAATCAGTTTAATAGCAAAATGCCATTCAAACACAGGAGGTCGAACTCAATGACGCAGTCGTGCCAAATTTCAATTCAAACTCACCATTCACTGTTTTATTTTCATCTGGAAAATGCTCAGTGGCCTTTCAGTGATGGTATTGAAGACTATTATTAAACTCTAATGAAATAGTGAGGAGCTGAAACATTGCACAAGCTGTGCAGATCAACATCACAAAGACGTGAGCCTGTGATTAAACTAAATAGACAGAAAATAATATTTTCACCAAAAGGCAAGAAAGATATGCATCCTTAAATCTTGAATATGGTATCAAAAGAATGTTTGCTCCATGGCAGTTTACAAATTTTGACATGTTTTATTTTTGACAATTTGACAGAATGGCAACCCAGAGAACCCATATTGTAACGGTATTGAAGGAATTCTGGAAGCATATCATAGGAGCCTCAAGACAGTCCAGCTTTATGGACCAACGAACTTTGCACCCGTGATTAATCATGTAGCACGGTAAAATTAGCAACTCTTTAGTGAACTGTTCTAACAGTCTTGTCTTTTTATTGCATCTAATTTAAATCTGGGAATTATGTAGGTGTTAATAGGCTCCAGACCTTCAGAAAAGTTTGTTTAGAAATGTCAGTATATGGTAATATCCTGAGGTTAAAAGGTCATTGCAAAAATTTAGCAGTATAAAGATTACATTCCCATTTAAATTTACAAAGTAGTCACGTTTTCTATTGTTGTCTCAGTAAAGTGGCAGGTTTTAACAATGTTGAAGATTGCATTGTTCTGAGCTGGTAATGCTAAAAGAGAGACATCTCCATATTGCAATGTGCAATTCAGTACCTTTGATAGAATTGGTAGGTTTGCATTTAAATCTTTCTTGTTCAAGTAGTGCCCTTAGGACACAACTGGTGCTCTTCTGATTCTAAGATTTAAAGCACATTGTAAAGCAAAACATGCTTTATAAATTTTCAATTTATCGATATTCTTTCTCAGAAGATACATAAGGGGCTGCAAACAGATTTAGTGTGAAGAACTGATTATTGGGACTCTGATAAGACTCACAGCCTAAAAATCTCAAACATCAAAATCTCAAAAATCCCATCATCAGAAAATAATCTAAACAGATCTTATAAAGGTACAAATGCTTTGGAAATATGCATAAATATTAAATGTCAGTGAAATCTTTAAAAAATATATTGTTCAGTTCATTGTTCAATTTCTATTAAATAAATTATTATATTTATTTTGTTTCATGATTTATTGAAATTCATAATCTACTAGTGAGAAAGGAGACTGTGACCAGTATCAGGGGTCTAGTTTGTCAGACTAAAGCTATTGTTATAGCCTGAATGCATATCAGTATCTTTTATTTCATAGAACATCATACACTTCACAAATTAACTTGGCTCAGTATTTACAGTCCCTTAATACAAGACCCATGCTGACACAGGCTGTCATTTCTGAAAGTTACCAAGGCAACCTGTTTAGTTATTTCTGTCTGCAGTCTTTTTTGGAGACACGTCTGTCTTATTGTCATTTTCTGTACCTCTTGGTATTGCAGATACTTAGCACCCCATCCTCTCCCTCTCTTTACCCTCCCTCTCTATCCTCCCTCTCCCCCTCACCCTCTCTCTCCCTCTCTCCCTCTCCCCTCTTCTGCTATCATCTTTCACTCTTATTGTTTCCTCATTTGCAAGACCATCAGCTTTCCTTTAAGAAAATATTTGGAAATGCAGAATGAAATTCTTAAAGAAAGTGCATTAAATGGCATAGTCCATATTTTAATTTCCACCGGCATGAATGGTAGTTTATAAAGTATCTCACAAATATTGGAGCATTCAATTAAAACTTTTTACATTTTTTTCAAAATACTAGCCCGTAGCAGTATTCAGGGCAATGATAACCATCATTGTAAAAGTATATATCTCATACCTGAGTTGTCAAACTGATCCATTCTATGCAAATAACACACAATGGGGAGAAAACATTGGAAGTCAGGTTCAACAGCAGAAAGTTGCTGTGCACTTGACGTATGTAAATAGATTGTGAGAAACTTGGAGATGTGTTGGGGACCAAGAGCTCGATTGAGGCAGCTGGACCACAATTTGCAGCTGAGGCACTTGCAGACTTTCATAGAGTCATAGAGCACTATAGTACAGAAGCAGGCTATTTGGCCCATTTAACTTTCTTTCTTAATAAATTGGTAAAGTTTCAAAGTTTTCTTTCCACAAATGACTATTTTTAGTAATGATCCCGCCAGGCCACCCACAACACCACTGGGATCAGGAAGAGGGAGCTCCAAGCCCTCCTTGGAGGAGACTGATGGGAGAGAATGGGGAAGAGCTGTCACCTTGCATCTAATACTGGATGTATTAGAAATCATTCAAAGGTGGACTAAACAGATGAGTAGCACTGGATCGACAAGGAATAATTTCTCTTTACTTCTGTGAAGCTTGTGGAAGTGCTGGAGCCTACAAAAATATTGGAGAGACTGCTGGAACAATCCTGAGAAAGAAATTGAGATAAATGCTTCCCCTACACTCTCTCCTAATCGGTTCAAAGGAATAATAATTTATTATCTAGTGGATTGCAAGAGTGTTGACACAAACTCATGGTCATAGTGACCGAGCCTTCACCTTGGATGGCAGAAGTCAGAAGCTACGAAGTAGCTATCATGATACAATTGCTGCAATGGACATTGGGACATCAGACAACAATAACTGTACTGTGGTTTGGTTCGCAGGTGTAGAAGCTACCCATTTCTGATGCCCTGAAAGAATAGGCTCCGTGTTCTGCTCAAAGTGATAGGCAAGATTGGAGCAGGATTTGTCATATTCCTAGATAGTTCAGGTAGCTTTTCCAGCAATGCTCCAAACATGCATCTCAGTCTTTATCTGCAGGCTGTTCTGTTGTGGTCCTCATCTCCGTCCTCTGGAACAGAACTGGTCTAAACTGTCATCATGGGCACTGGCTCATGAATTATGAGTCCTTCTTGGCCTGGGAGCAGACCGCTCCTACATGGTGACTCAGCACATGAGGTTGGCTTTGTCCTCTGATGAATGCAGTACCTTGATTGTTGTAGCATGTTCTTCTAAATTCTTTGTCTAGTTAGGTGGTGCTCCTTGGGCTTCTGGCTTGCAAAGTTGAAAGTAAAGTTATTATCGAAGTATGTATATGTCATCATATACTGCCTTGCGATCCAGTTTTTTGCAGGCATTTACAGGAAATTATAGGAGTTTACGAAGTTTACAATGTTTCCCCATTCTGTCTTTCCCCCATCCTTCAGTGGGAACTGCTATTCCCTTCCAAATAATTTACTTGAAAGTCTTTTCTTATGTGCATTTATGCTGTTCACAATACTTAAGGTATTTGAATTTTACTGATGACTGATGGTTATACCATGTTGCACAAGCAGAAACATTGTTCTATTTTCCTGAACTCTTAATAATTTTAAGGAACTTGGTTAATTCTGCCACGACCCTTTATTAACGCTGAGATGAAAGGAATCCACCTGTGAATTCTTTCTAGGTATGCACACCTTTATATTTCTGGTATCATCTCTATAAATCTCTGCATCCTCTCTCATCCTTAACATCACTTGGCAAACAGTACTTTCAGCATGTACTAGCCCAAGATCGAAGGCAGGTTTAGCATTGTCTCTCTAATTTTCTGTTCCATCTCTCCAGAAATAAACCACAGAGCGTGGTTTCATTTTTTGTTGTTTCTGTTGGTTTACTACCTGCTCATTTGTGGCACAACTTAGAGTGAAAGGAATATGTGTTCTCAGACATAACTTTGTTCTTCTACCTTACCTAAGGCTCATGCCTTTCAAATAACGTAGGATCCCAGTTCTTCCTCATAAAGTATGCTACCTTGCTTCATTATATTTTAGAGATTTGGCATGGTAATAGGTCCTACTGGCTTAACGAGCCCACATTGCCCAGTAACACCTATGAGACCAATTAACCTACTAACCCGTACATTTTCAGAATGAGGGAGAAAACTGAGCACTGGGAGGAAACCCATGCAGTCATGGTGAGAACATGCAAACTCCTTACAGACAGCGGCAAGAATTGAACCTGGGTCGCTGGCACTGTAGTAGCATTACACTAACCGCTACACTGCCTTTCCACTCCGTACTGAACCTCACTTTCCTATATTTGCCCACTCTTGGAGTTTATTCAAGGCACCCTTCTCGTGGTCCTACGCAGTGCTGACTATCATCCAAAATATACTACCATTTGCAAATTTATGGTGTATTTTTGAATCTACAGTTGAAATTATTAAATTGTAAAGCCATTTCACACTTTTATAGACCAAACAGAAGGGTGCACCAGCAACTCACATTAGATATAGTCTCTTTTTCTATGATTACTAGGATTATGGCCCATGTTGCCATGCCTTGCACACACCTGGCATATTCCTATTGATGAGTATGAACTATTTTCACATCAGGGAAAAGACCTTTTCATACCATCTTGATACCTACTGTAAAAGTAACAGCACCTTTCTGCATTCCAGATTCAGTAACAAAATCACATCTTTTTTTTTGCATAATGTCTAGCCACAAGAGATTCTGTATATACTCATTAAGTCAAATTCTCACCTTTTGAAGCCCAGCAGAATGAATCATTTGTCTGAAGTGGGTACTTACTTTATGTTGATGTAAATGTGTATTTTATTATGAGCTGTTACCTAAGAGAGGTCAGAGCTGTACATTATGCAGCCTATCCATTGCAGTCATAGATTTATGAACTTTGCCCAGCTAGGTGGCCTAATTAACCATGTCATTTTCTAATACCCACTTTGTCTGTTACAGATATGCAGCAGCAGTACAAGATGGCTCACAGTACTTTGTTCTACTCATTATAACAGATGGAGTTATCTCAGACATGGCACAGACTAAAGAAGCTATTGTTAATGTAAGTCCTATTTCTTCCTGTTAATCCAACAGATCATACTTAGTATGAACTGAAGTTGACTAAGAATCATCCTTGAAATCATTTAGCTTTTCATGAAGTATGTATGCATCAAAATTGTAATCCAATGCAAACTCTATTACTTGCTACAAATAAGCTTGTTGAAACAAGATTGCTTTATTGCAATGTTGAAATGTGGAATTAGTTATTAAAAAAACTACTGTATATTCAATGCAATGTTTATCTTTCCTTGATCCATAATTTAATTATTGTGTTTTCTCTTTAATATTTGATCCCTCTGTTGTTATTCATTGGTTTGAAGACTTAATGAAAACTGTGATCTTGCTAAACCTACTAATGGTGTATGTTTGAATTTAGAAAACTGAATGTATCCATATGTGCTCTCCTTTACAAATGGTGGCTGGATTGTTTGTAACTAACCAATCAGCTTTTAAAGTATGTGATTTGAATGAAAGAAGTTGTGGAGCATTAAAATGAGACCCAGTACTCTAAAATCAGATAATCTGGCATATGAGGTTTTACTGGGGCGGGACTGGAAATTTTTCCACACTATTAGGTGTTATTTTTATTAACATGACAATGCACTTTTAATTCATGCACTTTATATGTAGGTCGGTCAGGTAAATTTAAAGAGAGCAGGGGAATCAATATACGATTATTAGACATCCACAAACAACCAGTTGAACTTCAGTGGTACTGAGACAAAAAGGTGTGTGGGGATCAGGGTCATGGTTAATCAGCAGGATATGAGGAAAATGTAGTCCTGGTGACTGGAAAGGGTTGTGGGGGAGCAGGGCAGCCATTATCCGATGAGCCACATGTTAAGCTACTGAAACTTCTATATAGTCAGCAAGCAAATTATCGGCGTATTACTGTAATTTTGTAAATATCTATAACACTTGTCTTCTTTTTAAGATTCCTTACTGAGAAACCTAGATAAGATTGACAACTGGTTTAGCATCCACTTGAAGGGCTGATTGAACATGCCACATTTGATCATCATATACTCGTCTGTTTGACATCAGATCACTTGACAACTGGACTTAGTTTGCAAATATCACTGGGTTATTTACTCCATGATTTATAAATCAATCTATTTCAACAAATGCAGCATAAATTATGTAACACGTGAATTGTAATTTTATCTTCAAATGTGATTTCAAACCTCAGACACAGATTTCTCATGAGTGCAAATACTTGGTGTTTGGCATCTGAAATATTAAAAAATGTCTTTTCAGCTGAGAAAAACATGTACCATTGTTATGTAGGCTAGATTCACCATTTAATGTATTTCCTTCTGACAGCATAAGTAAAGAATAAATATTCATTGATGTGAGAAGGGTAAGATTAATGTTATAACAAGATAAATCCTGATTAAATCTGATTGCTGTTCATAGTAACTGAAGACATCTTCAGTCTGCTCTAGAAGGAACTGAGGTTGTTTCTATTTATAATGGCTATCAGTGAACCACAGAATCAGAATCGTACAACATATTTTCGGCTCGTGTCATCTGTGCTGTCTGTGATGTCTGTCAATGTTCTTTCCACCCGAGTGCAGTAGCTTTGTATCCTTGTGTGCAGTTCACACCCAAGTACCTGTTCAAATGCCTTTCAATTGCATCTCTGGCATTTGTTCCAGACAGCCACCAAGCTCTGTGTGGAAAAACTTACCCCTCAGATCCCTGTTCTCCCCACCCCTCACTGTCAGCTTGAACCTGTGCCCACTAGTGTAGACTCCCTTGTCCTGGGAACATAATATTATTATTGCCTAATGACACCCCTTAACCTCCCACTTTCCAGTGAGAATAAATCCAGCCCATCTGATCCCCCCTCCAACCATCCGTTCCAGGCAACAATATCCTGCTACGTTACTTATGCCAGTTTCTCTGCAACTACCAATTCCTTCCTCTGAAATGCCACAGCAGATCACCTGATTATCAGAAATGCAACACATTCACAAACTAGCTATCGGACATCAGTGGTGTGCCAGTTTCACACAGGAGAGTGGTCCCTCCCTCAGCAACAAAATCAGTGAAGATCAAGACAAAAAAAAGAACATCTGCGGTGAGAGAGACAGAATTAATGTCTCGGGTCAGTGACCTTACTTCTGAATTTGATATAAAATGATCATTTTTTAAGCATTTTAGATGTCTTTAGATGTCTTAAGTAAGTTGTTGAACTTTTTGTTCATTTGTTCAATATCACATATCATCTAAAAGTTGCAAAGTTTCATTTTTTTAAAATCAATAAAAAAGCATGAGAAAGTACACTCAGTAGTCATTTTATTAGGTACAGGAGGTATCTAAAAAAGTGGCCACTGAAGGTATGTCTGTGGTTTTCTGCGGGGTAGCCCATCCACTTCAAGTTTCAACGTGCTGTATGTTCAAGGGTGCTCTTCTGCCCACCACTACTGTAATGCGTGGTTATTTGAGTTACTGTCGCCTTCCTATAAATTTGAAGGAGTCTGCCCATTTTCTACTGACCTCTCTCATTAATGATGTGTTTTTCCCCTCAGAGCTGCCACTCACTGGATGCTTCTTGTTGATTTTTTTTTCTTTTGTGCAATTCTCTGTAAACTTGAGAGACAGTTGTGCATGAACGTCCCATGAGATCAGCTTCTGAGATACTGAAACTACGCCATCTGGAACCGATTCCATGGCCAAGCCACTTAGATCACATTTCTTCCCCATTCTAATGTTTGGTTTGAACAACAAATTAACCTCTTGACCATCTCTGCATGCTTTATGCATTGAGTTGCTGCCACATGTTTAGCTGATTATTTGCATTATCGAGCAGTGATGGACAGTGTATGATTTTGACTGCTGAGTTGCGACGAAGTGTTGATGAGGGTGAGTTAACTAAGTTTAACTTTTCTGTTGGTTCTCTCTCTGGTGAGACATGACGTTAATAATAGCCCTTGAGGCCCTCCACTGATTGAGCTTCTCTGACTGAAGTGGTCTACCTAATGGAGGAGAGATGATTTTTTCATCTCAGGGCAAGCAGTAGATGCAATTAACATCATGTTTCTACATTATGCCTGTTGGCAAGTATTTTGCATGGGCCTCTCCTTCCTGGATTCACCAATATGCTCCCACCTTTCCAATTATTCCCATTTAATAAAGAAATTGTAAAGGAAGAGTTAAACGTAAATCCTTGATAATCCCTAATCCATAAACAGAAAAGATCTTGCAGATGCTGGAAATCCAGAGCAACACACACAAAATGCTGGAGGAACTCAACAGGCAGTAATCCTAATACATGCAATGTCTGGCAGCATCTATGGAAATGAATAAACAGTTGACGTTTCAAGCCAAGATCCCTCTTCTGGACTCCTCAGCTCCTCAGTCCATAGATGTTGCCTGACCTGCTGAGTTCCTCCAACATTGTGTGTGTGTGTGTGTGTGTGTGTGGATTTCTAGCATCTGCAGAATTTCTGCTGTTTATTGACATGCAGTAGAACTTTGTTTTCAGATTCTTTAAACTATGAGGAAGAATTTCAGGATACTGTCACTAAAGTAAGCTCCTCAGATGTCAAATTCTGATAGGCTCCAGGTTACAATTATCATTGTAACTTGAGTCTGAGGCAGCTCCAATTGTGGATTCAGCATGTGTACTGAAGTCCAGTTTCTTTGTTTGTTCTGATCCATTTTATATAAAATGCGCTCAGTTTCTCCCTTCTGAACACAAAGATCAGTTGCTCACAAAAGGAAATCAATAAAATCCACAATGTAGTCCAAACGAGATCAACAGAAAGGTAGCAGCAGTTAAACTAGGTGCAACTGGGAACAACTCACGTTAGAAGAATAACTTGCAATGAAACACTTGGGCTTTGATATTTACCCTAACAAGGGAATTGAGTGTCAAGGAACCCAAAAAAATGTGGAAGTCATTCCATTTATGATAGCAGGAACTCGATTAACTTGCTTTTTTCTTCATTTCACTGCTGCTAGGTGATAAAAATGAGAGTCTACATGCTTGGCAGGTGGCAATTCAGCTGCTAAGACGCCACAGCTGGATATTGTAAATGAGAGAGAAAAAGAGAGGAAGCAAAGGGCAAGGAGTTGCTTAGGTGGGAGGTGCAAGTCAGCAGCTGACAGGGAGAAATTCTAGCAAGATCAGGGTATCTTGGGGTCAGGGAGGAGACACTTCTGTTTCTTTTGGATGACAAACAGGACAATGAGAAGTTCCTGTCTGCCCAATTCATCACCATGGTTTCAGCAGTTCCTCAGTTCTGGCTGGTGTGTGTTTACAGGGCATGGCAGTGTTGTAGTGAGCACAATGGTATCACAGCGCCAGTGACGTGGGTTCAATTCCCATCCATGCCTGGAAGGATTTTATACATCTCCCCTCCAGGTGCTCTGCTTTTCTTCCACACTCCAAAGATGTACAGACAGGTTAGTAGTTTAATTGGTCATGTGAGTGGGATGGGCTTATTCAGCTGGAAGGGCCTGTTAACGTGCTATATCTTAAAATAAACATTTAAATAAATAAAATGGTCACCCAGTCCATGTTTGCTTCTCTCGGAGTAGGTGAGAGCAAATTGTAAATACTGAATGCAGTACTTGGAAAATATACAGGTGGATCAGGACTTCACCTCAAAAAAACATTTGGGTCCCTGGATGGTAGGACCGGAAGAGGTGAAAGGATGGGTGTTGTTTCTCCTGCAGTTGCATGGGAAAATAGAGAGAATAGAAGTAGTATTTCAGATCAATAGCCAGTGTGTTCTGATAAAAGGTCACTGATTGAAAAGTTAACTGTTTCTCACTACACAAGCTCTGCCTGACCTGCCAAGTATAATCAAAATTTTCTATCCTTAATGCCATACACTAAATCAGCTGCTTCTGGCA
The DNA here is from genome assembly GCF_030144855.1 of Hypanus sabinus. Classification (NCBI taxonomy): domain Eukaryota; kingdom Metazoa; phylum Chordata; class Chondrichthyes; order Myliobatiformes; family Dasyatidae; genus Hypanus; species Hypanus sabinus. The sequence goes on along the minus strand of NC_082730.1, from coordinate 29,100,417 downwards.
GATGCCACCTATAGAAATTTGTAGGGTCAGTGAATGCCACCTATTATGAGGAGAATTTTCCATGTCATCTCTTCCATTAGACAAACTGATAAATGCTTTTTTTTTACTTTTTTCACCATGCCATACAAAATAAATTCCTTTAAAAATTTATCATAGCTTCAACAATAAACTAATATTCAACTATTTCATTGCATGAGAAAATATAAAGCTTCAAATTTTCTTTCCTGAAAATTACTCATATGTGATATTGTCAAAAAATAGAAAAATAACGTAAATGAAACAATTTAGTTGCTATCTCTGAAATCATGATGACTCAGGGCTCTATTTTACTATTTCATTGGCTATATTATTGTTGAGAAAGGACATAAGTGGGACATTCAATATGATCCATTTGTAATTAATACACAGATTTGCTAAAAAAAAAACTGACCTTTTGAATTACTATACACTGTTCATAACAGGTAATTGGATTTGAAGATATTTTATGACCTCGCTGATTTCTTTGAGCTCCCTTTGCGATCTTCTATGCTACATTAGTAACTGGAGGAAATTTCCCATATCCAGTCCTTGGAAGTTATTTGAGCTTCCTTACAAGAGGTCTGTCATTCCCAATTGAATAATGCCACCTAGTTAAAAATCATGCTAACTAGAGGTGGATAATTCAAATAATTGTTAAGTTCATTAAACATCAGGGAAGCACTTTAAATAGAAAGCTAATTTGGATTTTTGTCATCTACGTTAATAATGTTATTCCTATGTTTCCAAACCAGCTGTGTAACTGTGGTTGTGTTGTTATGGAACGTATACATGGAATAAATTAGATTCATTCACTTCATGATAAGGGTCCACCTTGCCTTGAGATAAGTCCATTACTTTTAACAGAGACTTATGATCTCAGTGGATAGGAAGCGGTCTGATTAATAAACATCAATAATAAACAAACACAACTCATCATATGCTATGTAAATATGTCCAGAAGATCATTGTAAGTATATTTTCTAGTTTCAGAGGCAAATAATTCAAAGGGTTTGTGAAATTAAAACTAAACAAGGTACTTTATATGATTGAGCAAAGTCAGCAGATAAGTCATGTTTGATAAATTTAATGGTTTCTTTTTGAAACTGTAACTAACAGAAGAGAATGGGAGAACCAGTGGTTGTATTACATTTGGATCGTCAGAGATTATTGAACAAAATTAGGGCACGTCTAATTGTGGCTGATGTACAAACGCATAGTGAGGATTAAATAATAGTCAGAAAACAGAGGGTGGAAATAAATAGGTTATTATAGATTGGAATGGTCCTGAATGGTGGGGTGCTGCAGGCCCAGTTCTTGGATCTGCTGCGATATGTACTCTATCTGCACCAACAATTTGTATGAAGACATTAAGTGGAGTACCAAGTTTGCTCCTGATATTAAATTATGTGGTAATATAAGTTCTGAGGAGAATCCTGCGAAGATGTGGGAAGGCATAGACAGGGTTAGTGGGTGAGCACGTGGTAGATAAAAGATAATGTGGAAATTGTCCAGATATCCACTCTGGACAAATATAAAACTGTTGTATTTTTCATATGGTTCATTGATACCCTTCAGAGAAGGAAACTTCTCATTCTTACCCGCTTTGGTGTAAACGTGACTAATAACACTTAAATTGCTTCCTCAGCCCTGGGGAAGTCAATTATGCACACTAAGTAATGGCATTACCAGTGACAACCATGTCCCATGAATTAATTAAATTAAAAAAGCATTAAATCTACTCTGTCCCCTAGGCCTCTGACATGCTTGAAATATCTTTGTTGTCCATTCTCAATTTCCTATAGTTTTAACATGGATTTGGATTTTCTTCTATTATAGACTCTGTTACGTATTCAGGCAACAATAAATATATGAGTTCGGCAAGGGTTTTTTTATAACAAACAACACGTTTATTAAACACAGAAAACAAACCCCCCCAAAAGTAAACAAACACTAACGTAACCGGAAACCAACTGTGGTGCGGCAGCTCAAACAGTTCTTAAAGCGATATTGCAAAAACAGTTCTTTAAAGTGGTATTGCCAAAAGTTCGATATCCTCAGTCCATTTAAAAGGAGAGACTTTATAAGACGATTTAAATTCTCTTTCACGTCACTTGGCTTCGATCCCCGACGTCGAACTTCCCACGAAGAATTTACGAAACGAAACGGCTTAAAGGCACTGACCTTTCCTTCCTCACTATCCTCAATCCTTTCTGGTAAACCCAGGGATTAACACGAGAATAGTCAATAAAATCCTTCCAAATAAGGATCAAACAAAGGTCGAAACCCATTTCACCGTAGAAAGCGATTCTCCTCAATCTTTAACTCCCGAACTTCGATCTTCACTCTTCACTAATTTCTCGAACTAGCAGAATCGTAAAGAACCTGCTGTCAATGACCTTTTAAACTTTAGGCATTAGATAAAACTTCATCTTTCAACTAAACTGCATCATCACATTAAATCACGCAGTGGCATGAAGTCAACTTGGCAAATCCAGCCACGAACTGCTCCCCCTCACAGGGTGGGGTCTTCCTTTTATAACCTGTAAAAAAAACCTGTCACATGATCTCTACTGGCGGGAAAATGACGTCACTCCACCATCACAAGACCATTACCTCAAGTCCAGTATAGCTTCAACCCCAGTCACGTGACAAGGGTACCACTGTCATGTGTCACGAGTATGTAACACCTCCCTCCAAAAAAACATTTTTGGTCTGACAAGAACAAAAATTTTTAACAATTGCTTACAAGAAAAACAAAGGTATAAATTTTATAACATACACAATATACAATACCATCATATAACAGCTTATAACTCACAATACAGTAGGAGTGTTACAATTGAAAAAAAACACTCCATAAAAAAAATTACAGTGTACATTCAACATCGAGATAGACAATCAGCAACCACATTATCTTTACCTTTAATATGAGTTATCACAATATTGTACTCTTGTAACATCAAACTCCAATTTAATAATCTTCTGTTTTTGTTTTTCATCTTACTCAGAAAAACTAACGGATTATGATCAGTGTAAACAATAAGTGGTTTTTGAGTTGTACCAACATATACCTCAAAATATTCCAAAGCTAAAACAAGAGATAACAATTCTTTCTCTATTGTCGAATAGTTTCTTTGATGCTTATTAAATTTCCTAGAAAAGTAAGCTACTGGACGATCAAACTCATCACCCTCATTCCTTTGCATTAATACTGCTCCCGCAGCCTCATCACTAGCATCTACAGCCAATGAAAAAGGTTTTTCAAAGTCAGGTGCCTTAAGCACAGGTTGTTGACATATCATTGTTTTCAATTTTTCAAATGCTTCTTGACAAGGCACTGTCCACACAAACTTCTCATTCTTCTGCAGAAGGTTAGTTAATGGAAGGGCAACATCAGCAAAATTCTTACAAAATTTTCGATAATATCCTACCATTCCCAAAAATTTTCTGAGAGTTTGTTTCCCTGTTGGAGTGGGAATCTCTAAAATTGCCTGAACTTTTGCCTGAACAGGAGCTACCTTACCTTGACTAACAACATAACCAAGGTAAGTCACAGTGGCATGTCCAAATTCACTCTTAGCTAAATTAATAGTTAAGTTAGCTTTTGAAAGCCTTTCAAACAATTTCTCCATCGCAATAATGTGTGCTTCCCAAGTATCATTTCCTGTCACTAAATCATCAATATAAGCATCAGTATCTTTCAATCCCTGAATCACAGAGTTAATCATCCTCTGGAAAGTACCTGTGGCATTCTTCATCCCAAATGGAAGAACATTATACTCATATAACCCAGATGGAGTTACAAATGCAGAAATCTCTCTACCTCTGTCCGTTAATGGAACACACCAATACCCTTTCAATAAATCAATCTTTGAAAGGAACTTTGCTTTTCCAACTTTATCTACACAATCATCTACTCTAGGAATTGGATATGCATCTGTTTTCGTTACAGCATTCACCTTCCTATAATCCGTACAAAACCTAATACTACCATCTGGTTTTGGCACCATAACACATGGTGAACTCCAATTCAAGTTAGAATGTCTAATGATATTATTCTCTAACATATATTCAATTTCTTTCTCAGCAAGTTCACATTTTTCTATGGTCATCCTATATGGATGTTGTGTAATAGGTTTGGCATCTCCAACATCTACATCATGTGAAGCTATAGTAGTCCTCGGAACATCTGGAAACAACTCCCTATATTTAAAAATTAACTCCTTCATCTGTTGTTTCTGCTCTAGCTGTAAATGTGCTAATTTCTCATCAATATTTTCCAGAATGGTTGAATTTGGTAACCTAACAAAAACAATGTTGGATTTAGAATGAAAGTCAGATGAATCATCTATCATGTTCCTAGTTAAATCAAACTCATTCTCACTAACCACAACAGTCACAGTATCAGATTGTTTCTCAAAATATGGTTTTATCATATTTATATGGCAAAGTTGTGTTGATTTTCTACGATCTGGAGTTTTTATCACGTAATCCACATCATTGATTTTAGGCACAATTTCATAAGGACCATGAAATCTAGCTTGTAAAGGATTTGTCTGCACTGGGAAAAGAACCAACACCTTATCTCCAGGCTTAAACATCCTCATCCTAGCTTCTTTATCATACCAAGTCTTCATTTTCTCCTGAGCCAACTTTAAATTTTCCTTAGCTAAGCTACAAGCTTTATGTAACCTGTCCTTAAATTACAAAACATAGTCCAACAAATTAGTGTGTACTTCCTTACTAATCCACTGTTCTTTCAATAAAGCTAAAGGTCCTCTAACTCTATGCCCAAACACAAGTTCAAATGGACTAAAACCTAAAGAATCCTGTACCGATTCCCTTACTGCAAATAAAAGTAAGTTTATACCCTCATTCCAGTCACTTTCATTTTCCACACAAAATGTCTTAATCATATTCTTGAGGGTAGAATGAAACCTCTCCAAGGCACCCTGCAATTCTGGATGGTATGCAGATGAAGTAATTTGCTTAGCTCCCAATTTATAAACTATCTGTTGAAACAATCCAGACATAAAATTACTGCCTTGATCAGTTTGTATCTCCTTAGGTAATCCAAAATAAGTAAAAAATTTTATAACGGCCTTTGTCACAGTTTTAGCTTTTATATTCCTAAGTGGTACTGCCTCTGGAAACCTAGACGAAGTACACATGATAGTCAACAAATACTGATAACCAGTTTTTGTCTTTGGTAATGGACCAACACAATCTAAAATAACTTTAGAAAATGGTTCACCAAATGCTGGGATAGGTTGTAATGGAGCTACTGGTGTAACCTATATAACCATATAACAATCACAGCACGGAAACAGGCCATCTCAGCCCTCCTAGTCCGTGCCGAACTCTTAATCTCACCTAGTCCCACCTACCCGCACTCAGCCCATAACCCTCCACTCCTTTCCTGTCCATATACCTATCCAATTTTATCTTAAATGACACAACTGAACTGGCCTCTACTATTTCTACAGGAAGCTCATTCTACACAGCTATCACTCTCTGAATAAAGAAATACCCCCTTGTGTTTCCCTTAAACTTCTGCCCCCTAACTCTCTAATCATGTCCTCTCGTTTGAATCTCCCCTACTCTCAATGGAAACAGCCTATTCACGTCAACTCTATCTATCCCTCTCAAAATTTTAAATACCTCGATCAAATCCCCCCTCAACCTTCTACGCTCCAATGAATAGAGACCTAACTTGTTCAACCTTTCTCTGTAACTTAAGTGCTGAAACCCAGGTAACATCCTAGTAAATCGTCTTTGCACTCTCTCTAATTTATTGATATTTTTCCTATAATTCGGTGACCAGAACTGCACACAATATTCCAAATTTGGCCTTACCAATGCCTTGTACAATTTTAATATTACATCCCAACTTCTGTACTCAATGCTTTGATTTATAAAGGCCAGCGTTCCAAAAACCTTATTTGGTTTACCCACAATTTGACAGGTATGGCACGTTTTACAAAACATCGCCACATCTTTTCTTAGACCAGGCCAGTAAAAATGTTTTAAAATCTTGTCCACAGTTTTCCTTACCCCTTGATGTCCACCTAAAGGCACACTATGAGCTAAAGTCAAAATCTCATTTCGATAAACTTTTGGGAGAACTACCTGGTAAACAACATTCCAATCCTCACTTGCAGGAATTGTCGGCGATCTCCACTTCCTCATCAAGACTCCTTTTTCCAAGTAATATCCTACTGGCACCTTCTCAATTTCACTGCCTAGTAAAGCTTGCTCTCTTAATTTTATAATCTCAGAGTTTCTATTCTGCTCTGCTATCATCTCCTTCCGAGACAGAGATAAATCTTTATAGTCAGACTTACTCCCAGAATCTTGTTCAAACAACGAAGATAAGAAAGTCTCTGACACATCCTCAAAACTCGAATCCTGAGTTGAACAGTCCTGAGTAACAACCTCATTCTGCGCATCAATCTTTTTAGCCATTGCTCTAGTCACAACACAGGAAGAATCTGTGTTAGAATTCAACTCTGGTTCCTCTGACTCCATTGTCAAATGCACTTCAGGAAAAACTTGTCCACCTGCCAAGTCATTACCTAACAATAAAGAAATACCCTTCACAGGTAAGCTATGCTGTAATCCTACTTTAACAAATCCTGTAACTAATCCTGACTTTAAATTTACTTTATGTAAATGTACAGGCATAAAATTACTCCCAACACCTCTTATGCAATTTACCTCACCAGTATCAGACTCTTCATTAAACTTCAACACACTGTCTAACATCAGTGATTAAGAAACACCAGTATCCCTAAGGATTCTTATTGGCACCAGAGTAGATCCTTCTTTCAAGGATACAAACCCTTCAGTTATAAAATGATCATATCCCTTTCTAACTTGGTCAGACTCTAACAAAGCCTCATTTGTGTTTATCAAACCCTGTAACTTTACAGGTGCTTCAGTATGTTGCACACAAGCATCTGGAACTGCTTTCTTTTTCAATCTGAAACAGTTAGCTATTACATGGCCAGGCTTCTTACAATAGTTACAAGTAAGACCAAACTGTCTTTCCTTCACAGGCTTTCCTTTCTCATTAACCTCTGATTTAATTTCTGATTTACCTTGAGTCTCCATGTTAATTTTCCTCCTAAAATTTCTGCCCTGAGGAAATTTATTCTTATGGATTAAAACTTACTCATCAGCTAATCTAGCACAGTCCTGCAATTTATCAGTATCCCTCTCATTTAAGTAGGTCCTTACTTCAACAGGAATGCTTCTTTTAAATTCCTCCATTAAAATCAGCTCTCTCAATGTATCATAGTCCCCAATTACATTTTTAGAAGAAACCCATCTCTCAAAACACATAGCTTTATCATAGGCAAATTCCACATAAGTTTTTTCCACAGACTTTTTCAAACTTCTGAATCTTCTCCTATAAACTTCTGGGACTAATTCGTATGCGTTTAAGATATGCCTCTTTACAATATCATAATCAAGTGCTTGCGCAGCAGTTAAAGCTGTGTAAACTTGTTGTGCTTTGCCTTTAATTACACTCTGTAACAACACTGACCATTTATCTTTCGGCCACTCTGACATCCGAGCAATAGTTTCAAAATGTTGAAAATATCTTTCCACTTCTGTTTCACTAAATGGAGGGACCAATTTAATTTCTTGACTAGCAACAAACGGTGTTCTTGAACCAGAAGACTGTTTCCCAGACCTTAATTCCTCCATTGCATAGTCAAATTGCCTCTTCTTCTGATCTGCCTCCAATTTACAACGCTCCAGATCAGCTTTACTCTGTTCGAACCTCATTTGTTCGATTTGCAACTGCATCTCCAGATTACTTATTGGAAACGACTCTAAAACCGAATCATCAAAAATACCCGAGACCACATAGTGTGACGCGATTTTTCTCTGTATAGCAGCCTTAGATGTAGTCTGCAAAATACCCTTAAGTTGCAATCTACGAACTATCTCAAACACCTCAGTTTTTTCGCCTTCGCTAACAACTCCGCACCTGGCGAAACCAGAAACTCATCAATATTCATCGTTGCCAAATACCACTCACAAGCCAATCAAACAAAAGAATCGAGTGTTCCCCTTTTCCAAAACACCAATTCAAAAGTTAGCAAGCATTTAAACTCAAACGATCCAATCCGGACGCAGCCCCCATACTTATGTTACGTATTCAGGCAACAATAAATATATGAGTTCGGCAAGGGTTTTTTATAACAAACAACACATTTATTAAACACAGAAAACAAACCCCCCCAAAAGTAAACAAACACTAACGTAACCGGAAACCAACTGCGGTGCGGCAGCTCAAACAGTTCTTAAAGCGATATTACAAAAACAGTTCTTTAAAGTGGTATTGCCAAAAGTTCGATATGCTCACAGTCCATTGAAAAGGAGAGACTTTATAAGACGATTTAAATTCTCTTTCACGTCGCTTGGCTTCGATCCCCGACGTTGAACTTCCCATGAAGAATTTACGAAACAAAACGGCTTAAAGGCACTGACCTTTCCTTCCTCACTATCCTCAATCCTTTCTGGTAAACCCAGGGATTAACGCGAGAATAGTCAATGAATTCCTTCCAAATAAGGATCAAACAAAGGTCGAAACCCATTTCACCGTAGAAAGCGATTCTCCTCTATCTTTAACTCCTGAACTTCGATCTTCACTCTTCACTAATTTCTCGAACTAGCAGAATCATAAAGAACCTGCTGGCAATGACCTTTTAAACTTTAGGCATTAGATAAAACTTCATCTTTCAACTAAACTGCGTCATCACATTAAATCACGCAGTGGCATGAAGTCAACTTGGCAAATCCAGCCACGAACTGCCCCTCCTCACAGGATGGGGTCTTCCTTTTATAACCTGTAAAAAAAAACCTGTCACATGATCTCTACTGGTGGGAAAATGACGTCACTCCACCATCACAAGACCATTACCTCAAGTCCAGTATAGCTTCAACCCCAGTCACGTGACAAGGGTATCACTGTCATGTGTCACGAGTATGTAACAACTCAAAATATGTGAAGCCTATGTAGCAGTTAACACTACATTTTCACACCACTCTGCATTAAGTGTTGTATCAAAGCCGAAGTTGAGTTTATTGTCATATGCACACGTACGTGTATGCAGAGATGCAGTGAGAAATGTACTTGTGGCAGCATCATAATCAACTTTGAGGCTGTTCTCGAAGCCTCCTTGAAAATATGTGGCATCTTCACCGTTTTATGAGAATCTGTTTCATGGCTATTCAAGTGTGAACGGAATGTTTTGAAGGTATTAAGACCTCTTTGCTGTGAGCATTTAGATGACCAGTGAAAACAGCAGAGAAGTGCATTAAGTAACCCAGTATGCACCCACTTGCACTGTCAAACAATTCCAGTTACCTCCACCTTCCCCCCTTCCCCTGTGGTAAAGTCTATGGAACCGATAATTGACCGCCACAGTCATGTCGAAACCCACAGAACTGGAGTGGAGTAATATCATCCTTTACTCTAGGTAACTGCCTCAAAAGAGATTTCAACCAAACCCCTTCCACCACTGGAATCTTTGTACCACAGACATCATGCTATTATATACTGTTCATTAATTCATAAACTTTTGCATTTGAGGAGTTAACTTTACAGGTGGCATATCTGGTTTCCCCTTGGCTGTCATATCTTTGACAAATTTCACACCATATGCTAGTGATATTAAACCTGATTCTGATTTGCCCCATAATTCCCAGTGAAAACAGGAGAAGGATTGCAGCACCTCCCACACAGCCCAGCCACCTTTGGCAGAGTCTGTGGGGCTCACTTTTACCTCGTAACCCATTGAATCCCCTTGGAGCCTGCTGATGGAGTGAACTGATAGATTCAGGAGTGCAGAATTGCCAAAATGACCCAACTCTCCCACATCGGAAAGCCTTTGAACAATCTAGGAATCCTTCAGCTCCAATGACTATTGATCCTGAGATCCAGAACAATGGTTTATCTTGGAATATTTCATGTGAAACCAGTTGGTGGAGTATAAACAAAAAGAGCCAACAAGACCAATACTTTGCATAACTAGATGTTACAAAGACACTATTAAAGCAGCATGTTGCCTGTAATGAATGTATGAAAGAAAATCACTATAATTGCCGTCAGTTAAACCTATGGCACAATAAAGTACGAAGAGACTATTTAAGTAAATAAATAACTGTTTTGAATAGTTGTTCTTTAGAAAGCAACATGTATGTTTTTAAGAAGAAAAGCTGCTTTCAGAAATATTTACAATATTCCGGATTGTTTCAAGAATCCCTCACCCGAACCAGCTAAAGAACAAACTCTCCAGCAGAGATAAATAGCTTTTACTTCCCGAGGTCTTTGAATGATTAAATAGTAACTGTAACACTGCATAATTTTAATGCTGGCTTTGTACACTAGTCACTCAAACCCATTATTTTTTTAGTGTGAAGAGCATTTTGGAGTTGGATGGAAATCACTGGCACTTGATCAAAAAGAGGTGCGCTGTCAATGGCAGTATGAAACCTCTCCCCTTGGTACCCACATGTGTGCAGCCAGTTGCTGTAGCTATGGTTTTATGAAGCTGGCAGCAAGCCAGATGAAAAGCTGCTGGGATCTCTGGACGACTGTTTTTGACAGGTCTTGATGGTTTCCTGCTAAGTTGCCTTAGACCTGGATGAATTAACATCAAATAAACATTTCCAAAGAGTATCAATTGGTACTCTAATTAAGACAGTGGAGGAAACAGCCTTTACCTAAAGTTCAAAGTAAATTTATTAATATTTGCCATATACCACCTTGAGATTTGTTTCCTTGCAGGCATTTACAGGAAAACAAAGAATCGAGTTTATGAAAAACTATAATTTCAAAGACTGATAAACAACCAATGTACAAATGAAGATAAATTGTGCAAATAATAAAAAAGTAAATAAATAATTACTAAGTTGTAGAGTTTTTGACAATGAGTCCATAGGTTGTAGAGCCAGTTCAGCATTGAGGTGAGTGAAGTTATCCAGTGATAAGAGTGAAGTAAACAGGAAATAGTTTCTTAGAGTGGGATCGTTCTGAACAGTTGCACAGGAATTGACATTTTTTGCTTCAATCAAACACAGCAAACATTTTAGCATAGCTGATTTTCCTTGTTTCCCAGCCCCTACTCCTTTCTTCCTCTGATATTCATCTTCCTTAATAAACTTACCTTGGTTTGCACCTGGCACCATCTACTAACAAGAAGACAAACAGCTACCCTGCTTCTAAACTTTTAAGTCTGTTAAAAAAGCTGCTTCCAAGTTTGTGTCTTTTTTTTATAGTTTTATAACCCTAATGCAAATCCTGCGGGGAGAAATCCTCAAAGCTGATCTCACCTCCCATTAACATTTTGAACTCTTCAAAGAATCTCATTGTCAACTTAGCAGCTATTTTTATGATTTCTAGAACAGCAAGAATGGCAAACTTATGGGCATAGGCTTGTTTCTTGACAGATGGTAACTCACTGGGACAGCATCAGTACAGCATTACCATTAGCACGAACACTGATGTTAATTAATAGGAAAAGCATGAAGTCAAATACATTCACTGGCCACTTCATTAGAGTCAGAAATGTATGTATTAAGTGTTTACAAAGAATTGATCCACGTGTTCATTATTTATTTGAAAAAAAAGGTTTGAAACAAGAGTAGGAATGCTCAGTAGTTCAGGCAACATCTGATGAGATCATCTTTGTTCATAATTTTTCTCTTCACAGATGCTGCATGGCATGCTGTGTATTTCCAACATTCCAACATTTTCTAATCATTCATTCTACCATCCTCATTTCTATTTGAGATACCCAGTATCTCAATCCTTGTTTGTAATTCTGAAATAGGCTTGCAAGTGGCACCTTGATTCAAGATAGTCTCTGTTGATTTTGTGAACTTAATTTGCACTTGCACACAATTTATGCCAATCATAACACACTTAGCACTAAGCAAACATTCTTTTACAATATGCACTATGATTTGATATACCACAACATTTGCAGGCTATTCATAACTTAACTTGTCTACTGAATTTGCAGCGGTCCAAAAGAGAAGAGAAGATATTGTGTATTATTCTGTATATTTGTAAATTTAAACGTAGATGGCATGGTCTTTTATGCAAGTTAACAACATGTTAATTCCCTTAAAGTAAAACAGATTAAGTGTGCATTCCACTCAAACTAAATGGAGCAAAACACTCTCTGCTGAGATTTCTCTTGGGAGTGAATTGAGTGATCTGCAATGACTAGGACTTGAAGTCATTCTGTAGGGTAAGTGAAAATAATTAAGCTAGAACAATTAAGACACAATTCATAAGAAATTAGTCACCAGAAGACCGGAACTTTGTGCAATAAATTATTTCCTTATATTGTAGGTTGTAATTTGGCTGTCCACTACCTTGGCATGTGAAACATAACAAGGTCAGTCAGCAATGCTTGGCAGAGATGTAGAAAGGAGCCAAATACATAAGCAGTAAATCTTTTCTACAGTGTTCCACCTCTTGTTAGATAGAAACTACAACTCACTTCAGAAATCTCATCCTGGACACTCACCGATTCAGGAACAGCTTCTTCCCCTCTACCATTCGATTTCTAAATGGACATTGAACCCATGAACTCTACCTCACCACTTTTTATTTCTGTTTTTTTTTTTACACTACTTGTTTTAACTTAACTATTTAACAGGTAGATAATTTATTGATCTCAAAGGAAAATACAGTGTCATGGTAGCAGTCCAAGTGCACAGATACAAAGATTAAAAGAGAAGTAGAAAGAATAAAAAATAAGCTACCACAAGAAGTCTAACAGGAAGGGGTGTAGGTTGGCTCATTATAGAGCCTAATGGCCAAGGATAAGAATGACCTCATATAGTCCTCCTTGGAGCAGCTCAGTTATCTTAGTCTATTACTAAAAGTGCTCCTCTGTTCAGCCAAGGGGGCATGCAGAGGGTGAGAAACATTGTCCAGAATTGCCAGGATTTTCCATAGGGTCTTTTATTCAACTATAGCCTCCAGTGAGTCCAGTTTGACTCCTATAACAGAACCAGCCTTTTTAATCTGTTTATCGAGCCTGTTGGCATCGCCCATGTTGATGCCATTGCCCTGGAACACCACCACATAGAAAACTGTATAGGCAACCACAGATTGGCAGAACATGTAATAGAGAGGCCTGCATTCTCCAAAGGACCTCAGACTGCTCAGGAAGTAGAGGCAACTCTGGCCCGTCTTGCACACAGCCTCTTAATATGGTGCTTCATTCAAGAATGTCATCCAGATGCACCTCCAGGAACTTGTAGATCCTCACAACATCCATGTCCCCACCATCAACAGGAACAGGGAGCAGTGCAGGCTTTGTATTCCTGAACTCCTTCACCATCTCCTTTGCCTTACTGATGTTGAGCTGCAGATGATTCAGCTTGCATAATTTGACAAAATCCTGCACTAGATTCATCCTCTTGTCCTCCCTTTTATACACCCAACTATTGCAGAGTTATCAGAGAATTTCTGAAGATAATATGACTGAGTGTTGTACCTAAAGTCCAAGGTGTACAGGGTAAACAGAAAGAGAGCCAATACAGTCCCCTGTGGGGCCCAGTGCTGCTTATTGCCATGTCTGACACACAGCTCTGAAGCCGCACATACGGTGGTCTGCCAGTCAGGTAGTCCATTATCCAGAATACAAAGGAAGTTCCAACCTGTATTGAATGGAGATTTTCCTGCAGCTATGAGAGCTGTATGGTATTGAAGGCACTTGAGAAATCAAAATCAGTGCTGCCATGCGTGTCCAAATGGGACTAGGCTCTGTTCCGCAGGTATATGACGGCATTGTTGATGCCAATGTGCTCCTGGTAGACAAACTTCAGGGGACGGAAGGCTGATCTGACCAGGGGTCGGAGGTGAGCTAGGACCAGCCTCTCTAGCGACATCATGATGTGTGAGGTCAGGGCCACTGGACAGTAGTCATTCAAGACTTTCAGCTGGCCCTTCTCGGGTACTGGGACCACGGAAGATATTTTCCACACAGCTGGGACCCTTTCCAGGCTGAGACTGATATTGACAATGCGCTGGAGAACTCCACACAGCTGCTCAGCACACTCTCTCAGGACCTTGGGGGTCACACAATCCAGTCCCAATGCTTTGCTGTGTCTAACTTTCCCCAGAGCCCTTCTCACCTGCTGAGTAGTGAAGGTGAGTGCATGATGACTGGGGAGTTGATTGAAGGTAGGGGCTGGGGGAGGTGAAGATTGGGATGATAGCAGTTGGTAGGTGCAGGGGAAGGAAGGGATATCGACAGTGAAAGCCTGTGTTGTTCATCCACGTGTTGAATTGGAGGGGTGAGGAGGGAGGAGGGGAGGCATTGTTGCTGAGGGAGCATTGAGTGCCTCTACACCTGGACTGGTGTACTGAGCGGGCTTGAACAAGAGGGCAATTGTCAAACCTATTAAAGAATTGGTTTAACTCATTAGCCCATTCACGGCTGCATTCTGAGGCTCCACAGCTAGGCTGATTGAAGCCAATGATGTTCTTCATGCCTCTCCACACCTCCCGTGTGGTACTCTGCCCAAGTTTGTTCTCCAGCTCTCTCCTGTATTCCTCTTTAGCCACCTTGATTTTCTCCTTTAGCTCCCTCATGTTCCAATTCCTCCCTGTCTTCTGATCTAAAGGCTCATTTTTTGTGGTTGAGAAGAGCCTTCAGATCACTGGTGACCCGTGGTTTGTTGTTAGGGAAGCAGCAAACTTCCTTGATGATATTACAGTATCTACACAGAAGTCGATGTAGCCAGTGATGCAATCAGTCATTCCATGAATGTCTTCCCCATATGGTTCACAAAGCACATTCCAGTCAGTAACGTCAAAGTAGCCCTTCAAGGCCTTGATGGCCTCTGGAGACCATCTCTTTACTATCTCAGTGGAACCTAGCTGTTGCAGCATTTTGGGCTTGTACAAGGGTATGAGGTGAACCAGCTTGTGATCTGAACTTCCAAGTGGAGGGAGAGCTGGAGGGTTTTGTGCATCTTTAATATTTGCATACAAGAGTCCAGTGTTTTATGTTCTCTTGTATTAGCGGTGAATGGGCTAATGAGTTGTATTGTGGGTAGGGTCGTCGAAAAAGAAACATGGTTGAAGTCTCCTGGTATTACAATGAACATATTGGAGTGTTGAGTCTGGAGTCTCATAATGGTAGTGTGTATATATATATATATATACTTAATATAACTCAGTTTTTTTCTCTACATTTATTTATCATGTATTTCATTATACTGCTGCCATAAGGTTAATAAATTTTTCAACATATGCCCATGATATTAAATCTGATTCTAACTTGTCAAAGAGACCATGTCCAAAAGAATTTGGAAGAAAATTTAGTGGATTTTTTCAGGGTCCTTCCCAGGTTGGTACAAGCAGACCACTTCCAAGTAGGTGCCTGTGGCTTTCTCTGCTGCTTTCAAATACTTGGGTCCTTCACTGTCCAGGAAACTGACCAATGACCATAAGATATAGGAGCAGAATTAGGTCATTTGTCCCATCGAGTCTTCTCCGCCATTTCCTCTCAATTTTCCTCTCAACCCAAATCACCTGCCTTCACCTCATATCCCTTCATTCCCTGACCAATCAAGAATCTATCAACTTCAGCCTTAAATATACATAAAGGCTTGGCCTCTACAGCTGCCTCTGGTAAAGAATTCCACAGATTCACCACTCTCTGGCTAAAGAAATTCCTCCTCATCTCCTTTCTAAAAGGACACCACTCTATTCTGAGCCTGTGCCCTCTGGTCTTAGGCTCTCCCACCACAGGAAACATCCTCTCTGCATCCACTTTATCAAGGCTTTTAACTATTCCAAAGGTTTCAATGATGTCGCCACTCATCCTTCTGAATTCTAGTCAATACAGACCTAGAGCCATCAAATGCTCTTCATATGACAAAACAGTCAATGCTGGAATCATTTTCATGAACCTTCTTTGAACCCTTTCCAGTTTCAGTACATCCTTTCTAAGATAAGGGACCCAAGCATGCTCACAGTGCTCCAATTCAGTACTTACTAGTGCTTTATAAAGTCTCAACGTTACATCCTTACTTTTATATTCTAGTCCTCTTGAAATGAATGCTAACATTGCATTTGCCCTCCCCACCACAGACTCAAGCTGCAAATTAACCGTGGGAATCCTGCACGTGGACTCTCAAGTCCCTTTGTACCTTAGTTTTTTGTAGCTTCTCTCCATTTAGAAAATAGTAAACCCTATCATTTCTTTTACCAAAGTGCATGACCATACAGTTCCTGCCACTGTATTCCATCTGCCATTTCTTTTTCCATTCTCCTAATCTGTTTAAGTGCTTCTGTAGTCTCTCTACTTCCTCAAAACTACCTGCCCCTCCACCTATCTTCATATCATCTGCAAACTTTGCAACAAAGCCATCAATACCATCATCCAAATCATTGATATATGACGTAAAAAGAATCAGTCCCAACACAGACCCCTGTGGAACACTAAAGGCAATAAAGCAGAACAAATAAAAGGAAGATCGTCATGTGATCTCTCTATCTTTATGGAATATAGAACAGTGGTTAGCTAAAGGTCAAACAGTTTGAGTAGGCGAGCTGCATCTTCCTGCCAGAATACCATTCCAATATGTCTCGTCACATCAACAGCAGCAGCATTTCTGAAAGGATATGACCCAAGCAATATAGTTCCATTAGCCAACAGAAATCAAGGTCAAGTTTATTTATCAAGGTAAATATATGTCACCATATGCTACCTTGAGATTCATTTTCTTGCAGGCATTTACAATAAAATAAAGAGATGCAATAGAATTTACAAAAAATTGTATATAAACAAAAAACTGACGACTAACCAACATGCAAAAGAAGACAAATAATAAAAAGTAATTCTGAGAACATAAGTTGAAAAGAGTCCTTGTAAGTGAGTCTGTGGGATGTTGAATCAATTCAGAGTTGTGGTGAGTGAAGTTACCCACGTCAGTTCAGGAGTCTGATGATTGTAGGGTACTAAACATCCTGTGCCTGGTAGTGTGGGACATAACCCTACTGTGCCGCATTCCTGATGGTAGTAACAAAAAGGGAGCATAGCTTGGAAGGTGGGGGTCCTTGACGATGGATGTTGCGTTCTTGTGGCTATGCTCCATGTGAATGAGCTCAGTGTTGGAGAGAGCCTGTGTTATACTGTGCTGTATTCACCACTTACTGTAGACTGTTCCATTCCTGACTCATATCCAACTCATTTACTTTTCTGGGCACATGTCCAACTCCATCTTCTATATCCATCATTCAAGGTCATAACTTACATGAAATAATATAATAATTTAATAATAACTCTCAGGGAGAGAGTTGGAGACAGTTCCTTGTGGACACTTATAAAATGCTCCACTTTTAAAAAGTTAGTAAGGCCTTTCAGGACTGTGAAGCAGGGGTTTGGTTGGATTATCGGTAATTTAGCAAGGGCCAATAAAGTGAAATTAGGTTTAAACATTGTTAGAATGGGACAGGGTTAGAGTAGGAGGCTTTGTCTCAACAGGCTTTGGCAAGAACAGGCTGAGGCTAAGGATGCTGAGTCATTTGGAATCATTTAAACGAGATGTCATATCCAAATGTTTAACAAGCATAGACAGGACAGTGATTAAGCTAGTGGAATGCTCCTCCTGCAAGATATGGAATTGCAGGGTATGTAACGGTCTCCCTGATGACTACATCTGCCGGAAGTGCACCCAATCTCCTGACTGACCAGGTCAAAGAACTGGAGCTGGAGTTAGATGTACACTGGACCATCCAAGGGGCTGAAAACCTCATAGATGAAACTTTTACTGAGGCGATCACACCTGAAGTACAGGCTTCAGGTAGTAGCTGGTTGACCACCAGGAGAATTAAGGGGAGTAAGCAATCAGTGCAGGGTTCCCTGATGGCCATTACCCTCTGCAACAAATATACCCCTTTGGACCCCACTGTGGGGTGAGGGGTTAGGGCAAGGGTCGGCAACCCGCGGCTCCGGAGCCGCATGCGGCTCTTTGATCTCTGTGCTGCGGCTCCCCGTAGTTTGTTAGTTTTTGAAATGTAATTCGAAATTTGAAGATTATGGTGATCTTGTACAATCTAAAAACGTTGTGGAGACCCCATTTCCTGGCACATCCGAACCGGCTCACAATTAGCCACCGTTCCGGCTAAGGGAGATAGCCTACGGGGGTTTGTGAGTACGTGTCTTTTGGAGCATCCGCGCCCACGGGGACAGGTTGAGGGAGGCTTTAAATCAAGGCTGTTTAGTTCGAATAAAGTTACCTTTGACTGCAGTGTCTTTATTTTAGCGCTGCGTGTAGCGCTACACCGCTACACCATGTTTTTTATCGCTATTAATATACATCACCACTGCCAATGCCTGACACCCGCCAGTGTGCGCTTTCTTTTAATTCTTCGATCCAAGGTAGGCTACCTATGGAGTAACCTTCAACCCAACATCTTTTTTTCGGAGTTCAAAATGTTTTTGTTGCATGCAGAAATGTAATTTCGTTTTCTCTGCAGGAGTTCATCAATTTCATAAATGCAACACATTATAGTTTGTTTATACATAGCATAAAGGCAAAAAAACCCGTTGTATGCAGTGTTATTTCATTTTAAATGTCAAACAGGTTTTGTGGCTCCCAGTGTTTTCTTTTCTGTGGGAAATGGGTCCATATTGGCTCTTTCAGTGGTAAACGTTGCCGACCCCTGGGTTAGGGAATGAACTTCCAGGGTACAACAGAAGCAAC
Organism: Hypanus sabinus; assembly: GCF_030144855.1. Taxonomy (NCBI): domain Eukaryota; kingdom Metazoa; phylum Chordata; class Chondrichthyes; order Myliobatiformes; family Dasyatidae; genus Hypanus; species Hypanus sabinus. The sequence continues at coordinate 29,081,643 of NC_082730.1, read as the reverse complement.
CAGGCAGTGGCACTGTAGCTGGCTCTGAGGCTTGGCAGTAAAGGTAAAAATTTAGGCAGAGTGATGGTGATAGAAGACTCACTAGTTAGGGGGACAGTCTGGAGATTGTGTGACTGTCAAAGAGATGCCAGGCTGGTCTGTTGTCTTACAGGTGCTAGGGTCAAGGATGTCTCAGAGTGACTCCAGAATATTCTCAAGAGAAAGGGTGACCAGCCAGAGATCATGGTGCATATTGGCTAGTTTGGCAAGGGAGAATGGTGCACCAGATCAGAAAAGGATGGGATGGAGAGGCAGAAAGATGCCAGGGCTAGTAAAGTCAGGCAGGAAAAATGACAAAGGTAGAAAATGGGAAGAGATCCTGCTCAGTGAGTTTAGGGAATTAAGAAAGCATCTAAAGAACAGGACCGCCAAGGTATTAATCTCTGGATTACTCACAGTACTAGTCAGTGCAAGAATAAGATGATAGTACTGATAAATGAGTGGCTGAGGAACTGGCAGGGATTCAGGTTCTTGGATCATTTAATGCTTTTCTGGGGAAGGAGTAACCTGTACAAGAGGACTGGATTTCACTAAACTGGCCAGAAGGTATACTCAGTACGGTTTTAATTAGTTTTGACAGGGAAATGAGCACCAGATCACCAGGTCATAAAGTAGTGGGATAGAGAGGAAGGTAGATGCCAGTGCCAGTAAAACAGACAAAAGCAAAGTAATAGATACAATGGCACAGATAGTCTGATGTGTGTGTATTTCATTCTTGGAGTATTGTGTGTAAAGGTGATGAACTTAGAGATGGATCAGTACATGGAATCATGATGTTCTAGCCATTACAGAGATTCAGAGATTTGGTTGGAGGGGAACAGGAATGGGTGCTTAATGTCCCAGGATTTCAATGGACGATACAGAGGAACATAAAAGAGATGGGAGAGTTGCAATACTAATCAGAGATAATATCAGAGCTGTGATAATGGAAGGCTTGTCCACTGATTCTATATAGTTGAACTCAAAAACAGAAGGGTACAATTACTCTCACAAAATGCTGGTGGAATGCAGCAGGCCAGGCAGCATCTATAAGGAGAAGCGCTGTCGACGTTTCGACGTTTCGGAGACAGTGCTTCTCCTTATAGATGCTGCCTGGCCTGCTGTGTTCCACCAGCATTTTGTGTGTGTTGTTTGAATTTCCAACATCTGCAGATTTCCTCGTGTTTGCTGGTACAATGACTCTGATTTGATTGTACTATAGACCCCCCCCCCCCACCCCAAATACCCATCGGGACATTGAGGAACAGATAAACAGAGAGATTAAGAAAAGGTGTAAAATAGTCGAATTGTTGTCATTTATTGATTGATTGATTGCTTGATTTATTGATTTATATATTGATCGATTGATTGATTTATTGGTTTATTGATTGACTGATTGATAGAACTACCGCACAGTATAGGCCCTTACAGCTCTTCAAGCCACACCACCCATCAGTCCCTCAATCTAATCCTAGCCTAATCATGGGACAATTTACAACGACCAATTAACCTACCAACTGGTACGTCTTTGGACTGTGAAAAGAAATGACATACCCGGAGAAAACCCACTCAGTCACTGAGAGGGCATACAGACTCCTTACAGCCAGTGGTGGGAATTGAACCTGGGACCCCTGTACTGTAAAGTGTGGTGCTAACCACTACGCTGCCATGCTGCACCATAGGGAGCTTCAACTTCACTAATATAAACTTCTGAGTGGAAGAGGTTTTGATGGGAAGAATTTGTTAGGTGCATACAGAAGGGTTTATTAAATCAATATGGATAGTCCAACAAGAAGAGGGGCGATACTGAGCATGGTTTCGGCCAATAAGCCTGGCCAGGTGATGGACTGACAGTGGGTGAGCAGTTCTGGAACAGTGACCACATCTCCTTAAGCTTTAAGACAGCTATTGATAAGTATTGACCTTGTCAGAGAATCCTAAATTGGAGCAGTGCAAATTAGGAGAGCATCAGTAAGGTACTAGAGAGAGTTAATTGGGAAAAGCTGTTTTTAGGTAATTCCACATTTGACCTATGGAAGATGCTTAAAAACCAAATACACAGAGTATAGTACAGGTATGTCCTTGTCAGAAGGAAGGGCACAGATGCCAAGGTAAGAGAACTTTGGATGTTGAGAGAGATGATTAATTTAGTTGAGAAGAAAAGGGGGAAGTATGTAAATCTTGGAAAGCCAGAATGAACAAGAGCTCTTCAGGATTATAAAGAACTCAGGAAGGGCATTAGGAAAGCTAGAAAGGGCCATGAAAAATTCTTGGCAAGAAGGATTAAGGAGAATTCCAAGGCATTCTATACATACAGTGCATCAAGAGCAAGAGTATAATTAGGGAGAACGTGGGATCACTCAAGGATAAAGGTGAGGGTTTGCTTGGATGCAGAGGATGTGGGTAAGGTCTTTAATGAGTACTTTCCATCAGTCTTTACCAGGAGGAAGGATGTGGAAGATAGAGAGATCAGTGCTGAGGATATTGATATGCTAGGACATTTTGTGGTAAAAGAGAAGGGAGTGTTTGGTCTCCTGAAGAGAATTAAAGTGGATAAGCCCCCAGGGCATGATAGGATATACATCAAGATATTGAGAGAGGTAAGAGAAGAGATTGCTGAAGCCTTGACCAACATCTTTAGCCGCAGGCAGGGTCCCAGAATAGTCTGTTGTTCAAGATGGGAAGCAGGGATAATCCTGGAAATTATAAACCGGTGAGTCTCACGTCAGTGATAGGGAAGTTATTAGAGAGAATCATTATGCAGAGTATTTATGAGCATTTGGAAAACCATGGCCTAATTGGAGAGAACCAGCATGGCTGTTTTTTGATGAGCTGATGAGAGTGATTGATGAAGATAGAACTGTCGATCTTGTCTACATGTGTTTGACAAGGTCCCCCATGGGATGTTCATCCAGAAGATTAAGATGCTTGGGATTCATGGTGAACTGGTCATTTGGATTAAGAACTGGCTTGCCTGTAGAAGGCAGAGGGTAGTTGGCAAAGAGGTTTATTCTAGTTGGAGATCTGTAACTAGTGGTGTTCTGCAGGGATCAGTACTAAGACCTCTGCTGTTTGTGATATTTATATATATATGACCTAGATAAGAATGTAGATGGATGGGTTAGAAAGATTGCAGATGGTGCAAAGATTGTTGCTGTTGTGGTTAGCATAGAGGACAGGCAAAGAATACAATGAAACATAGATCAGTTACAAGTATGGGTGGAGAAATGGCAGATGGAGATTTCTGGCCAGATGTGAAGTGCTGCACTTTGGTAGGACAAAAGTAACAGTACACTGTTAAGTGCAAGACCCTTAACAGTGTTGATGAGTAGAGGAACCTTGGATCCAAGTTCATAGGCCCCTGAAAGTGACAACACAGGATGATAGGGTGGTTAAGAAGGCATATAGCATGCTTACCTTTATTAGTCAAGGCATTGAGTTCAAAAGTTAGGAAGTTATGTTGCAACTTTATAAAACTCTGGTTAGGCTGCATTTGGAATATATTATTCATTTCTGGTTGCTCAATTATAGAAAGCATATTGAGGCTTTGCAGAGGGCGTTGCCTGGATTAGAGGGCAAGAGGCTGGAGAAACGGGTTGTTGTTTTCTTTCTGAAGTGGCAAAGGCTGAGGGAAGATCTGATAGAGTTTTATAAGGTTATAAGATGCATGGATAGATCAGACAAACAGTAACGTTTCCCAGGGTTGGAATTTCTAATACCGGAGAGTATAAATTTAAGATGAGAGGGGGTAATTTCAAAGGAAATGTGAAGGGCAGGTTTTTTACACAGAGGGTTGTGGGTGTCCAGAATGTGCTGCCTGGGGTGGTGGCAGAAGCAGAAACATTGGGGATTTTTATGAGGTGTTTCATTAGGCACGTGAATGTGAGGAAAATGGAAGGATATAAATAGAGTTTAGGCCAAAGATATTAGTTTAGTTAGCTATTTAATTAGTTCATCACAATATTGAAGGTTGAACGACCTGTTCCTTTACTGTACTGTTTTATGTTCTATGTTCTGATGTGCAACTGCAAAATGTATCCCGATGTACTTGTATTATAGCTGAACATAAACTTTTCATTAATTTTGTAAGTCTAAAATTAGGTTAATTAAAAACTAGCTTTATTACTGCAGCAGCACAGCACATTACAAACATGTCAACACATAAATTAAAGAAACAAACTAACATAAATTATACTTAACTTGCATGACAAAACATAACAGCATTAGTACATGGAAATATAATTAGAGGTAGATGTGGGTTTTCAGATTGGTTTACAAACCTGTTCAGTAGAGAAGAAACACGCTAAATCTCCTTCAACATCTAAGAATGTAAAGATACTAGGGAACCTTCTTCATTGTTGCTCTTATGGGCTGGGCCCAGGATAACAACACTTACATTTATATATCAACTCTAAGTGGCCCACCCCAGGACCTTTAAGAATCAAGAGCTATATAAGGAGATTTTAGAGATGATGACCAAAGGTTGGTTAAGTTAGTAGGCCCTAGAGGGTTTTTTTAAGGAGTAAAGAGTGGTTGTGGAAGAAGAAATTTACAGACGGAATTCCAAAGCTTAGTAGATGAAGGCTGGAGGGTAGAGTTGATGGCGGTGCAATTAAATTCAGGAATAACTAACAGGACTAAATTAATCACAGTTTATGCTTAAATTGACACAGGGCCACTGGATTACGAAATTAAGTCAATATTTTACAATTGCAATTACCATAGTCAGGTCAATATAATTGTGAAAGGCACTAAGTATTCTTCTGTATTAATTTCACAGTGTATGTTAAAGTGCAACTCATGTTGCCGTGTTTAAGAAACTGAATGTCTACTGATATTGCTAGCAGTAACACGGTGTTCACTGTAAACATGGGTGAAAACATTCCTTATTAAGGGATGAGGTTTGCCTGCCTGAGGCTGGAATTTCATCATTCAGCCAGAAAACTCATGATGGCTCACAGCAAATGTCGGTTCATATAAAGGAAGCATGAACGTACAGAAGTAGTTTTGTTGTGCTCCGACCTCAAAGTAATTCTGGCTGTGCAATGTCCAATGTTAAATCAGCACTTAATCTGGAATGCACATAGCCAGTGTAATTGAGGCTAGCAGATTCCCTCAACATGAAGCCCTATTTGTTTCTGACATTTACCATTATGATTCTGTTTATCAGCCTGTAGCTTAATGCCTTGGTTCAGCTTGTTTGTTTGTTTCTTATTCCTTCTATGGCCAAGCCAGTCAAATGTAAAAGGAATTAGAAGTCTTAAATCCTCTGTTGTTGACTGCCTTTCAGTACCTTGTACAAGTAATTTTGGATTTTATCCGTGCTAATATATGGGGGAAAAACAGTTATTTCAGTCCAGGTTGATGTCATACATGGAAACTGGCTATCTTGTTTAGGAATCACCAAGTCGATTTATAAATGCAAGAGATTCTGTAGGTGCTGGAAATCCAGAGTTCTGACAAACTGTTTAATCCTCTCTATAGATGCTGCCTGACCTGCTGAGTTCCTCCAGCATTTTGTGTATTGCAGAACTCAACTTAATTTATGAAGTCGATGCAGTTTGGATTTCTGTTTAGCGAAGTGAAAAGTGCGTGTTATTTGCTTCCGTTGACCACAAGATATTGGTGTCACTTGCCAGAGCAACTATTGTTATCGCATTTATAATTCTCCTTGAACTGTGTAGTTTGCAAAGCTATCTCAGAGGATGACTCATAATTAACCATCTAGTCTGTCCCTGTGTGAGACTCGAGTCAAACAGATTGGGGCATAGTGGCAGATTTCCTTAAAATGCATCAGAGAAGCAGGTGGTCTATTTTCTTCTTGGCAACCATTTCTGGTAGTTGTTTTGTATTCCAGACTTTATTGAATTTAATTTCCTGAGTTGCTGCCATGGGATTCTGGTTTTAGCTCTGTGTACACATACAGATTAATTACTTGTATTGAGAAAACAGGTAAAGCTTGTCGAATTTGGTTTAGGCTTACTTAAGGATATTAAAATGTACTGTTGATATTTAACCAGCTGAAGAAATACAAACAAGGGGATAGATGTGAGTGGCTATCAATTGACCATATATAAGCAATTTTTTCCTCTAGGACAACTCCTTTAGATATCTAAAACTAACTGGAATTCCACCTCTTCAGATCTTGACAATAGAATGGAATAGAAGTGCATTGTCATTGCTCAAGACAACGAGATTGCAGTGCTACCCCTGTCCATGCAAAACAGATATTTACAATACATGCAGTGTGGCTCAATTTTTAAAACTTCCCATATTTACATGCAACAAGTCCATAATAGTCAAAGGGCATTGGCAAGCCAGGGTGTAGCATTATTCAGTTTCTACAACAGCCATCGGGAAGAAGCTGTTTGTCAGTTTTGCTGTCTTGGCTAAGATGTTTCTGTATCTCCTACCAGATAGCAAGTGATTGAACAGACATTATCTGGGATGTTCTTTAATGATGTTACAAGCATACTGTAGGCATCATGATTTGTATTTTGTCTCCAGGTCTGGTAGTTGAGTCCCAATGATGTGCTGAGCTGCCCTAATCATCTTTTGGAATGTTTTGTCATCTGTCTTGTTGCTGCTAGAGTACCTGGTCTGATTTGCAGAAGCGTTCCAGATTTCTCTGAGTAATCGTTTATTTCAAAAACAAGAGATTCTGCAGATGCAGGAAATCTGGAGTAACACAGACAAAATGCTGGAGGAGGGTATGTCAGCTGTTTATTCCCCCCTTGCTGCCTGACCTACCTCCAGAAGGCTCACAACCTTGTTGTGGTTTGGAGGCTTGTGTGCCTCAATGGCGCAGAGTAGTATGTTGGCTGGAGTCAGGCCCTTGTATTTTGGTTCTTGGTAGGGTCACCCATGCCAAACAGGTCAAAGGGTAGAGAACAGACTAAGAGTGGTCCAACAGTCCTCCAGATTCTAGCGTTCAGCTTAGGGCTAACAACCCTGACTGGTAAAACAAAATTGTTCTGGAAACAGCAAAGAAGATTCCTTCTACAACTGACTGCGATGGTATTCCTGAGTCTCCACCCAGGATTTGCATGACTGATGGCAGTGAAAACCAAGAGGAAGCTGCTGACATGATGAAGGAAGCCCTGAACACTGCCAGAGATGGAGGACCTTCATTGCTGCTCAAAATGCCAGCAGCAGAACGAGTAATAAGTAATTCTGCTGCCTGACCTGCTGAGTTCTTTTCCAGTATTTTGTGTGTTTTATTGCTAAACTCTCATTATGTCAGAACTCTCTGTGGGATTGTGGGAGTACTGTCTGCAAGAGATACATTAAACCATGTCCTCATCTGAACTTTCGTGGACATAAAAGATTGCTGGGCATTATTTTGAAGAAACTTGTGTGTTTCAGAGTGGTGTTGTGGCTAATGTTTATCCTTTAATGTATTATTAAGGCAGATTACCTGGTTATTATGGTTATTATGGTTCTGTTGTGGGATTTTGCTGTCTATTTCCTACATTACCCGGATTACTATGTTCAAAAGGGACCTTTTACTGTCAAGCACTTTAAAATGTCCTGCAGTTATAAAAATGTAAATGCCGGTCCTGAGCACAAAGAATTTCCACTCACCTGTTCCCTTCTTTTTACTGGAAGTTGGTTGGTTGTGAGGCAGTTGATGTATTGAGGCAAGCAGAAGATTTCTGAAGTGGCTGCAAAGTGTAATTCTCAATGGCAGGAGGCAGAGTATTTCAAATCTCCTCCCTCATGGATGCACACAATGATTTGGTGCTTTAACTTCAGAATTAACTGGTCACTTTTCTCAGCTCATTCAAAGGAAAGCATTAAATGCTGATGGTTAGAGTGTGCCCTCTTGCAGCCATTTTCCCACAGGCCATCGTAAGGGGGGGCCTAAGGGGATGTTTGTGTTCATCATTGCGGACAAAAACAAATGGGGCTAACTGTATGTCAACAGAAACCCGATAGTGCTGTACGCCATGATGGGAGGTAGGATTAGACGCAAAGGAATTGAATTTACTGAGGAGGGTATTGAGAGGCCGACTAGGCTATCATGGTGTCAGGAATAAAATCGCCTGGCACTGCGCATATACCAAATCAGCCTCCGACAAATTCAGGTCCACGTTTGGAGCTGTTCGGGGCCCCAGCAGGACACACAGGAGATGACGATCCCGACGCTCATCTGTCAGCGAAGCCCTCAGAGCAGCCTTTAAGGAGCAATGAAACCGCTCGTATAGGCCGTTGGACTGCGGGAGACATGCCATGGTGTGATTTAGCTTAACACCGAACTTCTGGGACATCGCAGCTCAGAGGTCTGATAGGAACTGGGGACAGTGATCAGAGGAAATATCAGATGGTGTGCCAAACTGAGCAAGCCAGGTGCTGATGAGCACCCAAGCCATGTCTACAGCCATCATCAACTCTAGAGGCTCGACCTCTGGCCATCTGATGGTATGGTCCACCAGGATATAGAGGTGTATGAAACCACAGGATGGGTGAAGGAGCAACCAGGTCCACATTGACATGGTCAAACTGTTGCTCAGGGACTTCAAAAAGGTGCCAATGGTGCCTGAACATGACAGTTCATTTTTTTCCCACTAGCACTCTGCACAGGCTGCAGAACAATCATGCATGTCCCTTCTGAGGATATGCCACACCAACTTTACTGCAACCAACCAGTTTGTGTGAGGCCTTCCAGCCCGGATGTGAGAGGCCATTTATGGCATCAAAAACAGTCCGCCTCCAGTTTGTGGTCACTATGGGCCGAGGGCGACTGGTTGAGACATCACACAGGAGAAAAACCTGAATTTAACATCAGCCAACCACAGGCCCATAACTGCTGCTCAGTAAGCCTGGACCTCTGAGTCAGAGGCTTGGTCAGTTCCCTTGCTGGCAATCAGCCACTGCATTATTTTTCCCCTTGATATGTTATATATCTGTTGTGAAATCAGATGTGTAGGCCAGGTGGTGCTGTTGCCATGCCAACCGAAGGTCCGATATTTTGGCCATTGCGTGCACGAGGGGTTTGTGGTCAATGAACGTTGTGAAATGATGACCTTCGGGAAGCAACCAAAATGGAGGACAGCCAGATAGAGATGGAGATGCTCCTGGTCACGTGTGCTGTACTTCATTTCGGGATGGAGCTTCCAGCTAAAGAAGGCGAGTGGCTGCCACACGCCTTGAACCAACTGTTCATAGACAGCAGCACAGTCTGAAGCATAATCGGTAACGGCTATATGGTTCACCAGTAGGGATGCATTGGAAAGTGCTTGTTTTATATCATTAAATGCCCTGGTCGTGTCCACTGACCACTCAAGTACCTGATTAGGGTCATTGCCTTTAAGCGCACTATACAAGGGAATCATCAATTCAGCAAAAGCCTGGAATGAAGTGGTGATAGAAATTTACTATGCCTAAAAACTCCTGTAGTTTTTTAGTAGTGCAGGATGGTGGGAAATTCATAATACCAGCTACTTTTGATGAGATGGTGATGATAAACGTCATGTCCCATAATTCTGGATCCTATTGCCACTGGTGGCCTCCAGCAAGGTTTCGTCACTCTGTCAATAGACGATGCGGGCAGCAACCTCACTTGAGCACCAGTGTTACTAAAGAATTGTTGCCCTGAAAGGGTGTCCCTAATGAACAGTAGACAACCCTTGCAGCTGGAACCCACAGTGTTCACAGACCTCTGATGTTCTGATGCTCTAGCATTCTCAAAGCGACAAGATGGTCAGCACCTGCTAGTGTTCGTAACAAAGTGAACGTGGTAAAAACACAGGCCCATCGTCATTTGTTTTGCAGCTGTGGATGTCCCTATTGTGGGTGGGGCCTGCTGAACAGTCTTATTGAGGTTAGGAAAGGAGGAGGAATGATACACAACTGTCTGGCTGAGTGTAGACTATCAGCCATTTTAGCAGGCTCCCTATAATCCTTCACGGGTACATTAGCGAGGGCTATGTGAACTTGATCAGGCATTTGCCGCAGGCAGAGTTCTTCAGAATTAGAATCAGATTTATTATCACCAGCATGTGACGTGAAATTATTTAATTTAGCAGCAGCAGTCCAATGCAATACATAATCTCGCAGAGGAGAGAGAGAAAAAAAATGAAATAAAGCTCAATAAATAAACAAGTAAATGAATGACATATATTGAATAGGTTATTAAAAGAATGTGCAAAAACAGAAATACTGTATATTTTTTTTTTAAAGTGAGGTAGTCCAAAGCTTCAATGTCCATTTAGGAATCAGATGGCAGATGGGAAGAAGCTGTTCCTAAATTGCTGAGTGTGTGCCTTCAAGCTTCTGTATCTCCTAAATGATGGTAACAGTGAGAAAAGGGCATGTCCTGGGTGCTGGAGGTCTTTAATAATGAACTCTGCCTTTCTGAGATGCTGCTCCCTAAAGATGTCCTGGGTACTTTGTAGGCTAGTGCCCAAGATGGAGCTGATTAAATTTACAATCTTCTGCAGCTTCTTTCAGTCCTGTACAGTGGCTCCTCCATTCCAGACAGTGATGCAGCCTGTCAGAATACTCTCCATGGTACAACTATAGGAGTTTTTAAGTGTATTTGTTGACATGCCAAATCGCTTCAAACTCCTAGTAAAGTATAGCCGCTGCTTTGCCTTCTTTATGACTACATCAATATGACCAGGTTAGATCCTCAGAAATCTTGACACGCAGGAACTTGAAGCTGCTCACTCTTTCCACTTCTGATCCCTCTATGAGGATTGGTATGTGTTCCTTCATTTTACCCATTCTGAAGTCCACAATCAGCTCTTTCATCTTACTGACGTTGAGTGCCAGGTTGTTGCTGTGACACCACTCCACTAGTTGGCATATCTCACTCCTGTACGCCCTGTCGTCACCACCTGAGATTCTACCAACAATGAAAAATAAAACAAGGATGGTGATTTCCCAGGGGAGAAAGCATGTGGTCCATTAGCTCTGACGGCCTAGTATTGCTGAGACCAGGTAAGGAGAGCAGCTGTTTTTGCACACTTTGACTCCAATAGCCCAAAAGTCTGTAAAAGTTGAGTTAACAGCGACTGAAATTCATTGTGTTTAGGCAGGTTTTCAAGTAGACTCACCACTCTCGTAGACGTGGAATTGCTGAGCAATGCTACCACATAGAAATATTTGGTGTTGTCGGCAGTGATTTCTCACAGAACAAATTGGGCCAAATTGTACAAACCAAGCGATGGCATTTTGCTCCCAACACTCCGGCAGTTTCAAAGCGACTGCATTGGCCGACATGTTCAATAATGGTGGAATCATCCTAGAGCATCGGGGTTACAAGTATAAGCTTTCTCAAATAAAAGCAGCGGAGACATTATATGTTTAAGAAAACTGTAACAACTCATTTATTATATTCCAAACACTCTAAACAAAGCACAGAAAAAAGACTTTACGTAGTGACGTCATCACATCAAACCAGCCTGTTAAATTGAAACCCAACTCAATGTTGATGGCTGTGAATTATGTAGTTTTCCACCAATTACATTACCCTACACCAAGATATGGTGAAAAGATTATGTTGCATACTGTTCCTACAGATCAAATCATTACACTGTAATGAGCTAGAATAAGGAAAAACAATAACAATGCAGAACAAAATGCAAAAGCTATCAAAAAAGTGCAGTGTTGGTAAACAATTAAGTGGAAGATCATAATGAGGTAGACTGTGAGGCCAAGAATCCATCTTATCAAACAAGAATGGGACCGATGCAGTCCTTGAGCCTGGTGGTACATACTTGAAGGCTTTTGTATCTTTTACCCAGTGGGAGAGGGGAGAAGAGTAAATGTCCAATGTGGTGTGGTCTTTGATTCTGCTGGCTGTTCTACTGTGTGAGTGAGATGTATATTCAGAGTCCATAGAAGGGAGGTTAGTTTCTGGGACAAGCTAATTATGTCCACAAACCTGCAGACTTTTGAGCTCACATACAGAGCATTTCTAAGCAAGCAACTGTTCTGTGAATTATTTGTATGCGTCCTTTTGTTGAAGTATTTCATACATACCCTCAGTAGCCACTTTATTAGGTACATTCTTTAAGCAAATATCTAATCAGCCAATCATGCAGCAATAACTCAATGCAGATATAGTCAAGAGGTTCAGTTGTTGTACAGATGAGGCATCAGAATGGGGAAAAACTGTGATCTAAGTGACTGCGGAATGATTATTGGTGCCAGACAGGGTGGTTTGAGTACCTCAGAAACCAATGATCTACTGGGATTTTCAGGCACAACAGTCTATAGAGTTTACAGACAATGGTGCAAAAAAAAAACACCAAAAAAAAAGCATCCAGTGAGCATCCAGTGAGCATTACAGGCAAAAGCAATGAGAGAGGTCAGAGGAGAATGGCCAGACTGGTTCACTCTGTCAGGAAGATGACAGTAACTTATATAACCACACGTTACAACAATGGTGTGCAGAACAGCATTTCTGAGTCCACAACATGTCGAAACTTGAAGTAGATGGGCAACAGCAGCAGAATACCATGAACATGCACTCAGTGGCCACTTTATAAAGTACAGGCGTTACCTAATAAAGAAGCCATTGAGTGTACATGCTCTCTCTGGTTCCTCTTGAAGCCGCTGAGTGTAAACTATTCCAGCTTCAAGTCCAGCTCCCTGCTTAAAGTTTATTGATGTGGAAGTAGTGATTTGTTATTTAATGCTCAGTTCAGCTAGATTGCTAGAGCAGAATTAATTTCTTTATAGAAATTCTTTCTTTGCTTTGGGGGAATAGCTTTTTGGTGCTGCTTTGGATTACCTTTCGACTGGATGGGGAAAGATGTCAGAGCAACATTTAGATTGCTCTGGCCAAGTGACTTTTCAAAGTAAAACAGAAGTAGTCGTTTTGAATGATGTCCATTACTGCAGCCTAACACAAACAGAAGCTGCTTTTCTATACCTTGAATGATTGTTTTTGTCCATTCCTTGACAATTTGCCCATTGAGCCTTAAGCCCTCAAGATTTCGTGTATTAGTTTCTATCACGCTTCAAGCTGTTTGTCAATATCATCCCCTCTGGCTTCAGAGTTTATTTTTCTGTAACCCTTAACTAAAAATGTCAATTTTGCATTGATAAAATCAAGTATGATTAAATGTGTGTTTGAATTTCTTACATCGCCTTTGCTATAAAACAGGATAAGGAAATTAATTATTGTAAAGTGGCATTTTAATCTGATTGGCAGTCAAGAATTATTAACTTGGAGGAACAGCACCTTGTATTCTGTCTGGGCAGCCTCTATCTTCCAGTAATTTCTCTCCCTTTCTCTTCTCTTTTTTCCATTCACCACTCTGGTTCCCTTCTTACCCCTCCTCTTCTCCTCACCCCTCCTATCACCTCCTTCTGATGCTCCTCCTCCTTCCCTTTCTCTCATCTTCCACCTTCCTCTCTCATCAGATTCCTTTTCTCCCTACCACCCCCCAGCTGTCACTTCATACCCCTCCCCCACCCACCCACCTTCCCCCTCATTGCCCATCACCTACCAGCTTGCACTTCTTCCCCTCCCCCCCCCCCCCCACTATCTTATTCGGGCTTTCGCCCCTCTCCCCTTCCTTTCCAGAGTCAGTGTAGGGTCTCAGCCCGAAACACCTACTGTTTATACAGTAGCTGCTACCCGACCAGCTGAACTCCTCTTTATAGATGCTGCCTGACTTACTGAATTCCTCCAGCATTTTGTGTGTGCTGGACTATTCTAGGTGAAAATACAGTGAAACACAGTTAATCATCAAAAATGAATGTAAATATGAGAACCATTACATGTTAGTAGTTTAACAAGATAAAGAAGTCAATAATTTGTTACAAGTGCCTAGTATCTCAATAAATTGTTCAGAACCAGTGAACATCCATTTCCTTCCAGTACTAGATGGAAAATGCATTGGCATTCCATTAGTTGGATTCCAAAACTGAACATGGGAATAGTGATGCAGGCATCTTTGTGCTGCTTATTCATTGAAATTATTTTGGTACCCAGCCAATACCAACTGCAGGCTTCATTGGTAACATCTGTTGTCATAAAACTTAATTTCATATACCTACCGCCAGTTAAAGATAGCTTGTATCACTTAAAGCTGATACCCTTCTCCTAAAGAGAAGATGAACCGTAATTGGATCAGGTGCCAGTGGATGTTCCGTACCTGAACCTGGCCAGGAAAATAGTGATCAAACACACAGCATGGAAGAGAGAGAGGCAGAGACAGCAGTGCACAGGGAGGCCTTACTGGAGACTAATATCTGGGAAGACTGGGTGTCGTATAAGGTGAGATTGGGTTGACTAAGATTGTATTCCCTGGACTTTAGAAAAATGAACGGGATCACATTGAAATGTACAAAATTCTGGTATGAATAGACAAAGTGAATGTGTGGTGAGCAGGGATATAAACAAGAGAACACAGTGTCAGGAAAGGGGTAAGGTATTTGGATACTATTTAGAGAAGTTTATTCTCTCAGAAGTTGGTGAAGACCAAGTCACAGAATATATTTAAGAAGAAGATGGATGGATTTCTAGTTGAAAAGGGTATAGGAAGAGAGCAGGAATATAGCATTGAGGTAGAGGATTGTACATAAATATTTTGACTGGAATAGAACCAAAGCTTCAGCTTCAAATGTTGGTGCTTCTTTGTTTCTAGGAGCTGAAAAGTTAGAGATTTTATTTGTTTCTTTATTTATTGGGGTGCAGCGTAGAACAGACTCTTCCAACCCTTCAAGCTATGCTGCCCAGCAATCCCCTGATTTAATCCTTTTCTAAGCAGATGACAATGTGTAGATTAACTTAACAACTGGTACGTTTTTTGGACTGTGGGAGGAAACCAGAGCACCCGAAGGAAACCCACGTGGTCATGTGGAGAATGTACAAACTTCTTACAGGCAGCAACGGGAATTGAACCCTGGTTGCCTGTACTGTAAAGCATTCTGCTAACCACCGTGCTACTGTGCCCCAATAATGATTGTGGGACTTACCAGGCAAAATGCTCAGAAGTGTTTCTAGGAGAGCTCTCTGTAGCAACACAAGGATAAACAAAGACAAATTGATAATTGGCATGAAACTAATGTGCAAGGATAATTAGTTGACGTTGACATGTAAGGTGATGTGATTTCAATTGATTTGGAGTATTTTTAAGCAGGCTTTAATATTTGTACTCTGGCCAAACAGATATTAAGATCCACACACAGAAGTGCTGGAGAACCTCACCATGGAATAAATATGCAACCAGTCTGTTGAGAAGAGACTTCACGCCAAAACATAATGTTTATTCCCCTGCACAGATACTGCCTCACTTGCTGAGTTGCTCAAGCATTCTGCCTGTGTTTCTCAAGATGTCTGCAGAATCTCATGACTATGGGATGTTACGATAATTGCTAAGGGAATGATCACTGGAATTACATATGAATGAGATCTGCCTATAGTGGCTTGTGTCTCCTTTCCTATTCATCACCCCACCTCCCTAATGCTCTTCAGAGGAGAGATGGACGAGTGGTGTCAAGGATTCTGGCAAGATGATGGATGATATAGCAGAATGTCAGGAATCTTAAAAACTGCAAGTAGCAGGAAGTCCGAAGTTGTCACTTGCTTGTGTAACGTGCTGTGTTAGCTTCTCTGGAATGTTTCGCTGCTGAGGTAACGGTTTCTCTGTAGCAGCAATGTTTGGGTTATGGCTGGAGATAACAGGACTGTGTTATGCATGTTAGCCAATCAGGATTTTGTTGCTCTGTCTTGTGAATCTGAAAGTAGGTTTTTTTGCGGGCTTTTGCTGGGGAGAGATGAGGAGAGAAGACATGAATGGAAAGAGTTGCTAGACTGCCAGACGGGGCAGATTCAGAGCAAGGGTCCAAAGGGCAGCGATGATCAGAGAAGGTCAACGGTGAATGATCGATTTTATCAGAGAGCTTCAACTTTGCACAACAGACTGTTTAATAAGATTGGGCCTTTTTTTACTTCATTTAGTTTCTCTACTAAGCATATAGTCAAAATAAGAATTATAAAGCTTAATCGTTTAATCACATACTGTGCACTGTTCGTTATTTTGGGGTACTGATTTGTAACGGGGACACAGCGTGCTGCATCCACCTAAACGAGATTTCTTAAGTTTGGCTGGGCAGGGGACTATCATCCCCTATATTTAGCCACTAGCCAAAGCGAGAGTTACACTTGCATTCCACTGAACAAACACTGCATTCTCATACCAATGTTTTCAGGGATGCCAAACTGAGTAACTAGTAAAGCAAAGTGGAAAAAAAGAAATAAGAGATCTACATCAAATCACTGGAGTTCCAGTGAGGTGATTCTTGTAACAGTGTGTTTCAGTTGTCAGCTCTGGAAAGAGACTTCTGCCCTTTCAAAGTCATTCATATTTAATGATCAACACAGGTTATAGCAATAGAAGTCGAGAGCAAGATGTACATCCATTCTCAGATCTGTACTGAACTGGCTAATCACCTGCGCAAATGACGTGCTAATACTGGTGTCCCTTGATTTATGAATGCTCTATTAACAAAATGTTGCTATAGCGCAGTTGACACTTTATTATGTGTATCCTCATTTTACCAGGCAGGGGAGGATAGGGGGATTGGATCAGACAGGATGTGGCAGAGAGAGCACTTAGGAAAGAAGGGCTTAAGGAGGCTGGTGGTGAGGGTGGAGGAGGAGTTTGCAAGCAGAGGCCGGTGATCCAGAGTATGGAGGAACTGAGACTGGGAGTGGTGGAGAAGAGAAATTTGAGGGGGCTGAGAATTCCCACAAGATCAGCAGGGGAAATAGATGACAAGAGGGGGGTGTGTGTGTGTGAGAGAGAGAGAGAGAGAAATATTGAGATTTCTAGCAAGAATCATGGAGGGAAGATAGGTCTCCAATTGCAGGAGAGTAGATGTGCAGTATAAGGATCCTTTGACCTGTAAAGGGGGTAATGTTCTGTGGTCAAAAAAGCATTTCAGAAGATGCTGGAGAGAAAGAAGATCTCCTTTATGCTTAGTCTTATTTTAATAATTCATTGTTTACTTGGGCTGCTATGGCAATGTGACCATGATCACCCACATCATACAACACAGCACATAATAGTAAGGATGATGGTAACGGAATGGTTAGCACATCACTTTATAGCACCAGCAATCACCTCTGCTCCCTGGAACAGCTTGGGTTTCTGTGGCCATGTGGGTTTCCTCCCACACTCCAAAGATGTACTGTTAGGATTAGTGAGTTGTAAGCATGCTATCTTGGAGCAAGAAGCATGGCCACAATTGTGGGCTGCCCAGCACAATACTTGCTGATTTGATTTGATCCAAAGGATGCATTTCAGTGCATCTTTCAATGCAACAATAAAGCGCATCTTTAATAAAATATTTTATTATTTCTGATTATTTTACTGGTACGTCTTAAATGTTCAGATATTCTTGATTGAAGCTCCTGAGGTGTGGAATGCAACCAAAATGTTTACATTGAAACTAATGGGAAATACTTCCTTGACCAAATTTTGTTTAAAGCAATGTTTTCCTAAACTTAAACCCTTCATAATTCCAGAGGTACCTGGACTCCAAGTCTGTATTCCTTAATGAAGAACGGTCATTTGAGAGAATTTTACAGTCGGTCCTCCTTATCTGCGGATTCAGCATGCGCAGATTCAACCAACCGCGGATTGGGAAAACCCGGAAGTTCTCTCTCCAGCACTCATTGTTTGAGCATGTACACACTTTTTTCTTGTCATTATTCCTTAAACAATACAGTATAACAGCTATTTATATAGCATTTATTTTGTATTGGGTATTATAAGTAACCTAGAGATGATTTTAAAGTACAAGCAGTCCCCGGGTTATGAACGAGTACCGTTCCTGAATCCATCTTTAAGTCAGATTTGAAGACGGAACAGGTATATCCGGTATTATTTAGCATCAGTTAGTCAAATGTTTGTCTTAGTATATAGTGTATATTTTACCTTTCTATGCATATAAAACTCTTAAGAAACATATGTAGTTCAATAATTAAATAATTAAACTACTGCATTGCTTAGTAATAATTGGAGCTTTCATCAAGGCAGGGCCTTTCACATGCTCCATTAAAATTGTTGTATTGTGACCGACTGTAGCCTAACGTTTTTCTGATGGCGTTTCACCTCATCTGATCACTTTATTACTTCCACTTTATTTTCAATCGTGACTGTCATTATTTTCATGAATATAAACAGTGCAGATTCAGAGCTGCACTGCCAGGTCCTAATGTCCACCGCACTGAGACTGGTCAGATAAGGTCCAGGGTCCTAAAGACCACTGCACTGAGACAGGTTAAATAAGGGACTTGAGCATCCATGTTATTTGGTATCCATTGGGGGGGGGGAGGGTCCCAGAACCAATCCCCCACGGATAAGGAGGGCCGACTGTATAGACATGTGCATCCAACAGACAGCTTTCACACATGCCTGTTGTCAGTATCTTCTAACATTGCAATTTTCCATGATTTCCGGCCTGGAACTGATGGCATTGAATTTAAATGCAGCCCTGGATTTAAAATAACCTGGACTTAATTTCTGGATGAGTGAGTTAATTCATAACTAACTTGCAGTAAAACTAACCCATCTTAAAGCTAGCCTGAGTTATCTTTGTTGTTCTTTTTTTTGAAGAGACGGTAGGAATAATCCTTCATGTAGGGCTCCAAGGTATCACGTTGGATAATTATTTAAAAATGACACTCAACACAGTTTGGTGATACAAACAAATACCTTTATAGTGAGATCTATAAAATAGTTTGAATTGAAATTTTAAGTTGAAATTTAGATCAGTGTGATGATTTAAAAAAAAATGAATTCCAGGTGTCTTTAATTATTTAATTCTGTCTGACAGAGATCCGCCACTTCAGTACAGAGAAATCATTAACCTGCAGCCCAGAAATCTTTGTTAATCATGTGGAAAGCACTCTACAATTTGATTATCACACTATAATTACCAGTGCTATGGTGAGAGAAACTCTCTCAGACTGTCCATGCTTTCGATCAAACTGAAGGGCATTTATTTCACTCGATCTTGCACTTGCAAATGGGAGAAGGTGATGCACATATTCTCCCCAGCTGTACAGAGCAAGGCAACTTTATACATAATCATCGGTAAGATGCAGATGTGCAGTGAGCCAATCAGATGTAAATTAGCACAGAATTAGTCATTGTTGACAAGAATTGTGGACAGTATCTCCATTAAGGCCTGTAGTTTGAGGACTAAAGGTGCATCCTGCCATGAAAGTACCAAAACCAAACTAACAGTCTATATTTCTGTATTTCTCACAAAGGCACCTCAGTGATCGCTTCTATATTTATTGCAAATACAAGATGTTTTGTACCATTCTATCCTATTATTGCTATGAGACTAATTCCCATCATTTCCTTTGCTTTTTTTTTAATTGCACTGTGGCATAGAACAGTCATTGAAGTCTTCTGAAGTGGTCTGGAAGAAAGGTTACATTGTCTGTCCTCTCCTGATTTTGCTTGTCATATTACCTATTTACCTGCTTACTCTCCAAGACTGACTGCTAATTAACCAGAAGTGACAAGCACATGCTTGAAATGCCTTTATTCATAGAGAAATTCATCCTTGATGCTAGTCTTCCTCATTCATATGAAAGAAATTCGATCACCTCTCTACAATAGTGTTGTGTACCATGCTGAGAGTTGTATTCAGTGACTACATTATATTGATTTCCAATTATGACTGGCCAAGTACATCAAGTTCACACCATAAGGCCATTTGGCCCATCATGTCTGCTCCTGTGATAGTAGTTGGTTTGTTGACTACGAAGTTCTAAACTCAAACAAAGACCTATGCCTCATCCAATATAAATAGCTATGGGTACCCTCACTAAAGTGAGGTTATACAGTAATCATCCAATATTCAAAAAGTGGTTCACTTCCCTGTTTATCCTCCATATCAAGTTTTGCTACCAGTTCCCACTATTTGAGCAGAGGGTCCTCTCGCCCTACCAAGGAGAAGATACTTCCAGTTAACAATTTAAATAGAGTTCATTTAATTTTAGTGATACACGGTCTTAAAAGACATTTAAAGCTCACAGAGAAATTTCTATCTTTTAAAAGACTTACAAATTATAAGTCATTTCTAAAACACAAAGGATTGGATGGTATGGAAGCATACTGATCAGCACTACTCTTTACAGTACAGGCAACCTGGGTTCAATTCCTGCCAGTGCCTGTAACTGCATGGGTTTCCTCCGGGTGTTCTAGTTTCCTCCCACAGTCCAAAGATGTACCAGTTGGTAGATTAATTGGCCATTGTAAATTGTCCCGTAATTAGGATAAGGTTTAAATTGGGGAATTGCTGGGCAACACAGCTCAAAGGGTCAGAAGGGACTTTGCCGTGCTGTATATAAATAAGATGAAGATTTCCAAAGCACAGGTACAATTCTTATAAGCTAAAAGACATATCCATGAACCGCAGACAAGCCAGTCAGCTATTGCAGTAATCGAAGATAGAGGAATAGACTCTAATTCACACTGTGTTTCTGTCATTCTTGATGTTTCTGGACCATTCCTAAAAAAAGTCTGGACTGCTCTGTAAATTTATACTGCCGTTCAGCCACTTGGCTAGCTTGACACATATGTGATATTTTTCAGATACCTTTTCACACAAGTAGTCTGAGAACTGAAGACAGAAATCCCTGGCATCCACAGTTAATTAATGCTGTGAAGCTGACTCCTTGAATATGTAAACCTTCCAACAATGAATGGCTATTTAAATACTAAATATTAATATCAATTTCCTTGAAATAAACCCTCAGCCAGCATTATCTAGTTTGAAACAAGCCCAATTAACATAACCCATGGTCTTTTACTGCATCTCTTCAGCCCAGGTGCTGATGCTCTATAGGCAGTGCTTGTTTGCAAAGCTGTGTTTTTAACTTCAATCTGATTACTGCTTTCCATTTACATTAAGAACTGAAGACTGGCTTCTGTTTATAGCCAGAAGCTAAACAAAGAATATTGGTTGGCGGTTTGACAAAATTCAAGGCACCCTGGCCCAGGATAATGAACATCCACAACACTCCACCATTCTATCATGGCTGATTTATTATCCCTCTGAACCCCATTTTCTTGCCTTCTCCCTGCAATATTTTATGTCCTTACTATTCAAGAACTTATTGATCTCCTCTTTAAACCCAATGAGTTAGCCTTAGTGAGATCCTCCTCCCTCATTTTTCTAAACTCCAATATGGACAAGCCCTAACCCTACAAACATTCCTCCCCTTTCATTCCCAGGATTATTCTCATGAACCTCCTCTGAACTCTCTCCAATGCCAGCACACCCTTTCTCAGATAAGAGGCCGTAACCTGCCCACAAAGCTCCAAGTGAGGTCTGACCAATGCCTTATAAAATCTCAGTGTTACATTTGAATAGCACGGATCTTGATCGTCCCATCTTTGAATCAGAATCTCCACCATATTTGCTGATCTCCACAGTTGGGAAAGATAGTATCTTTAATCATATGGCAACAACAAAAGAATTAAATACCAGCATCCAGTAAAAGCAAGAATGCCTTTGAGATGAAGTATTGAGGATTATCCATGTGATTTACTGTTTATATGCCCTGTTACTAACAGAAATATTCCTACCCATGAGATTACTGAAGTATTCATAGAAGCCAAAAATTCTATTTAAGAGATACTTTTCTCTCCAATTCATGGTTAACAATTCCTTTGATGTTTCTTAGGGTGAGGTCATGATATGACTGGACATTCACAAAGTGCCAGTCCAGGTTCACTGTTGAACCCCACATATGGAATATGACTTCTTGATGTAATAACAGTTGGCATCAGAGATCCCATCTGTTAAAATAAATGTCATCATTGAAGTTAGAGAGAAAGAACTTGAATTGAACAGGTTTGTTGCTCACCAAAGATGCTATTGGTAAACTCCACTGTTCTGAGAGGCCGATCTTCTTGTTTATATAATAAAGTAGCAGAAATTTAATATGTGTTCTACTTTACCTGCTTATCTTTCACATATCTTGGGAATAGCTTATTAATGTGGGAATGAATTAACTTTAATCTTTTTGTTTATTGTTCCCTTGGGAACAGATTTCTTTCATTCCTTGTTCTACAAAGTAAGTAACCCCCATGGATTTTTCCTTAATCTTCTGCAGAAGCACTACTTTGAAGAGTTTGACTCCCTCTCTTTAACAAGATGCATTAACAGAATAAAAAGCCACCAAAGGTGTTTGAGGATGATTTCCTTTATTCATTTTACCTTCATAAAAAAGAGCCCTAGCATTTGCACCTCAAATAGTATTTGTTATTGAATTTGAATCCGCTGACATTGATTCATTTTTGAAAATAGAGCACTATAACCATTATAGAAAAAGGTCCAAAACATTATCACACCAGTTTCTTTACTCAGCCAGGAAGAAAACAGGAGCCTCTAACTTGTCTTCATTATCTTCCTGAGACTATTGGGCCTCTCTAGTGGAAAATACAGAAGTTACTGCTAATACAAAGTGTTGAGGGTAATGAATGGCAATGCTTCAAGGAAAAATGCACATGTCATGTTGAAATCCTTTCAAAACATCTTTAAATGTCATTCTGATCAGACGATGCCTAGCAGACAAAGCTTTAGCTTAAAAGCTGCAATTTTTCAATATCACACGCATGGTTCAAATGGGGTCATGAATTTTTAGTTGACATTTTGGCACACTAGATGTAAAGACTGTTAAATTTGCCTCAAACTCTCTTTCCTCTTCACCAAGTGTTGTCATGAGGCATAGTGGCTGATGTCACTGAGAAAGGCACATTTCAAAACTTCAAGTTCAAAGTTCAAAGTACAAAGTAAATTTATTATCAAATTACGTACATATGTCACCACATACAACCCTGAAATTCATTTTTGTGTGTGTATACTCAAGAGACTGTAATAGAATAATGACTATAACAGAACAATTAAAGACCATATGGGCATTCAACCAGTGTGCAAAAGACAACAAACCATGCAAATACAAAAAGACAAAAACAATAATAATATTAAATAAGCAATAAATATTGAGAACATGAGATGAAGAGTCCTTGAAAGTGAGCCCATAGGTTAGAGGGACATTTCTGTGATGGGACAAGTGAAGTTGTGAAATTACCCCCTTTGGTTCAAGAGCCTGATGGTTGAGGGGTAATATAGTTCCTGGACTTGATGCTGTGAGTCCTGAGACTTTTATACCTTTTTCCTGCTGGCAGCACTGAGAAGAGAGCTCATCCTCGGTGATGGGGTCCTTTCCTGCAACAATGTTCCGTGTACGTGTGCTCAATGGTGGGGGGGCTTTACCGATGTTGGAGTGGACTGTATCCAGTTCCTTTTGTAAGATTTTCTGTTCAAGGCCATTGGTGTTTCCATGCCAGTTGATATACTCTCCACTACACATCTATAGGAATTAGTCGACGTTTTAGATGTCATGCCGAATCTTCCCAAACTCCTATTGCTGTGGATGGTAGGTAAGCCTGTCTGTGCTCATGTGGTGACCCTCACTTTTGATGAATGTTGCTCATATCATAGGATGGTACTGTGGCTCTGCATTTATGGAGTGGACTATTCAGTTTGTGGACTATGGACTTGCTCAGACTTATGGTTTTTATGTTCTATTTTTTTTTATCACCCGTTCCTCTTCTGTTTTGTTGTGCGAGGGGAGAGCGTTTGGGGGTTGATGTTCTGTTTGGCTTTTTAAGCAGGGGAGGGTTTGATTTTTGGAGAAGTTCCTGTTCCATTTTTGTGTGGGGTAGAGGGGTTTTGGGGGATTCATGATCGGGATGCTGTTCTTTTTTGTGAGGAGTTGGGGGGGGGGGGGGTTTGATGATCCTCTCTAAACAACTTTCATGTGCTTCAGTTGTTTGGAGAAGACAAATTTCAGAGCTACATGTGGATAAATGAAGATTTGAATGTTTGAACCTTTTCATGTAGAGGCATTTGCCATGCTTTCTTCATGCTAGGCCCAAGACAGGTCCTCAAAAGTAATAACACCGTGTAATTTGAAGTTGCTGAGCCTCTCCATCCCAGATCACCTAATGATGATGGGCTCATGGACCTCTGGTTTCCTTCTTCTGAAGTCAATAATCAGCTCCTTGGTCTTGGTGACATTGCGGAAGAGGTTGTTGTGGCCCCACTCAGCCAGAGTTTCAATCTCCCTCCTAAACTCTGTTTTATCACTACCTTTGATTTGGCCTACGATAGTGGTGTCATCAGCAATCTTGAATTTGGCATTGAAGTTGTGCTTAGCCACACAGTCATAAGTGTAAAGCAAGTAGAGTGGGAGCTAAGCACACAGCCTTGTGGTGCACACGTGCTGATGGAGATTGTGGAGGAGATTGTTGGCAATCCAAACTGACCGGTGTTTGCAAGTGAGCAAACTGAAGATCAAATTGCACAAGGAGATACTGAGGTCAAGGTCTTGAAGCTTATTGATTAGTTTTGAAGGGGTAATGGTATTGAATGTTGAGCTGCAGTCAATAAAGAGCATCCTGATGTATGCATCTTTGCTGTCCAGATGTTGCATGGTAGAGTGAAGGGTCAATGAGATGGCATCTGCTCTGGACATGTTGCACCAGTATGCAAATTGGAGCGGAACCACGTCACTTCTCAAGCTGGAGTTGATAGGTTTCATCACCAAGCCCTCAAGACACTTCACTGTGGATGTAAGTGTTACTGAATGATAGTCATTGAGGCAGGTTACAACATTCTTCTTGAGCACTGGTGTAACTGAAGCTGGCTTAAAGCAGGTGGGTACCTCAGACTGCCAAAGCAAGTGGTTAAAGATCTCCATGAACACTCCAGCCATCTGATCAGCACAGTTTTTTAGTACCTGGCCAGGTACGTTGACTAGGCCGAATGGTTTTTGTAGGTCATCCTCCTGAAGGCTGCTTGCATGTTTGCTTCAGAGTCTGAAGTCACAGGATGATCGGGACCTGTGCAAGTTTGTGTTGGTTTCTTCATGTTTTGGTGGTCAAAGTGAGCTCAGAAGGCATTGAGCTCACCTGGAACTGAAGCTCTGTTGTCACTGTTATCAGAGGTGATAGTATTCAAGCTCTGCCACAACTGTTGAGCATTGTTCATTGATTCAGATTTAGTCCAGATTTTCCACTTGTCCCTTGAAATGGCTTTCCAGAGATCGTACCTGAACCTTCTGCAACTTTCTTGGTCTCCAGGCTTGAATGTGTCTGGCCTGGCCCTCAGCAGATTGCAGATTCCATGGTTCAACCAGGGCTTCTGGTGGGAGTAAATTCCGAATGATTTTGTAATGACGCACTCACCTACAACTATTTTAATAAGGTCCGTGACACCCATGGTGTGTTCATTCAGATCCACAGATGAGTCCTTGAACATGGCTCAGCTCACTGACTCAAAGTAACCCTGTAGCCAATCCTCTACCTCCCACAACCACCTCTTTGCTGAACAAATCTCTGAACCTTTGCTCTTTAGCCTCTGCCTGTATGCAGGTAGGAGAAGGACAGTCAGATCATCTAATTTTCCAAAATGCTGTCTGGTCATGTAACAGTAGGCATTCCATATCTTAGTTTAACAGTGGTCTAGTGTAATGGGACCTCTGGTGCCCCAGGTTATAGCCTGATGATAATTGGGCAGGATTTTCTTTAAATAAGCCCCATTATGATTTGAAATAACTTGCAATGGACTGTTCTTTGTTGGAGATGTCAACATGCAGTATCTCAATGCTTGATTATAGTCGGCCACTGGTGCTATGTAAACTGCAGTCAGGGTTATGGAGGAGAACTCATAAGTAAATGGAAAGGATGGCATTTGACCATTAGTTGTTCAAGGTCAGGGGAAAACAACTTTGATAATACCGCTGTATTGGAGCACCACTGAGAGTTTGTAATGAGCACACATCTGCATCTTTTGCCTTTTCCAACTCAGCAGTTCAGTCCATTCGGTAAAGCTTTGCAGTTTGACTGCTGTATCTGGCATGCTAGGAGAAAGCCACGTCTCGCTCAGACATAGGACTCAACAATCTCTCATTTCCTTCCGATACAGCAAACTTGAACTCAGGTCCTTAATTTTATTCTCTGTCAGCTGTACATTTGCCAATTAGGCGCTGCATAGATGGGGCCCCATCCCTCTGCGTTTCAGCCTTGCTTGGAGCTCCCGCCTCTTGTCTGGCTTCTGGCCATGGTAATGAATCTTTATTCACTTCAAGGTGAGGTACCTGCTTAGTCCGCCAAGTCCTTCAGCAGATCATGAAATCTGGAGATCATTAAGTTGATTTAAAAGTACATTGCTTAAAGGAAAGTTGCATGCTGCAGACTGCAGTGAGAGTATTTCAAAAGAGGTATATTTAGAACTATTGTACATAGCCCATAGAACATCGTCATAGTTTACCAGCACCATCTTGCACATTTCTGTGGTTATGCTGGAGGAAGGATCCAATGCATTGAATGTCACCACTAAAAACTGTTCTACAAGCTTGTGAAACTAAGTGTGCCTCCAAAGCCATATTTGTTTATTGATGACATTACAATCGTTAGCCAAATCAAATGTGGTGATAAATCAACATATCGGAGGGAGACTGAGTGGCCACAACAGTAGTAACCTCTCACGCAATGTCAGCAAGACCAAGGAGCTGATTATTGACTTCAAGAGGAGAAAACCGGAGGTCCATGAGCCAGTCCTCATTGGGGGATCAGAGGTGGAGAGGGTCAGCAACTTTAAATTCCTCAGTGTTTTCATTTCAGAGTAACTCGCCTAGGTCCAGCATATAAATGTCATTATGAAGAAAGCATTGCAGGGCCTCTTCTTCCTTACAGTTTAGCAAAGATTCAGCATGACATCTAAAACTTTGACAAATTTCTATAGATGTGTGGTGGAGTTGTATATCGACTGCTTGTATCACAGCCTAGTATGGAAACACCATTGCCCTTGAATGGAAAATTCTTCAAGAACCAGTGGATATGGCCAAGTCCATCACCAGTAAAGGTCTCCCACCACTGAGCAAATCTACACGCTGTCGCAGGAAACTGACTTCCATCATCAAGGACCACTACCATCTAGGCAATACTCTCTACTTGTTACTACAATCAAGAAGAAGGAACAGGACCCTCAGGACACGTACCACCAGGTTCAGGAACTGTTATTACCCCTCAACCATCAGACTCTTGACCCAGAGGGGATAACTTCAATAACCCATCACTGAACTGCTTTCAAACCTTATGAACTCACTTTCAAGGACTCTTATCTCATGTTAGAACATAGAACATGGAAATCTACAGCACCTTGCAGGCCCTTCAGCCCACAATGTTGTGTCGACCTTTTAACTTCCTCCAGTAACTGTCTAGAATTTCCCTACCACAGCGCCCTCTATTTTTCAAAGCTCCATGTACCTACCTAAGAGTCTCTTAAAAGACCCCGTTATAAAGGCCTCTACCACCTTCACTGGCAGTGCGTTCCACAACCCACCACTCTCTGTGTGAAAAACTTATCCCTGACATCCCCTTTGTACCTACTTCCAAGCACCTTAAAACTATGGCCCCCTCATGTTAGCCATTTCAACCCTGGGAAAAAGCCTCTGGTATCCACACAATCAATGCTTCTCATATTCTTATCTGTCAGGTCACCTCTCATCCAACGTTGCTCCAAGGAGAAAAGGCCAAGTTCACTCAACCTATTCTCATAAGGCATGCTCTCCAATCCAGTTTAGTACCTTTGAAATGCAATAGAACGATCGAACATTACAGCACAGAAACAGGTCCTTTGGCCCTTCTTGGCTGTGCTGAACCATTTTTCTGCCTAGTCCCACTGACCTGCACCTGGACCATATCCCTCCATACCCATCTCATCCATGTACCTGTCGAAGTTTTTCTTAAATGTTAAAAGTGAGCTCACATTGACCACTTCATCTGGCAGCTGATTCCACACTCCCACCACTCTCTGAGTGAAGAAGCCCCCCCCCCCCGATTTTCCCTTTAAACTTTTCCCCCTTCATCTTTAACCCATGTCCTCTTATTTTCTCCCCTAGCCTCAGTGGAAAAAGCCTGCTTGCATTCACTCTATCTGTACTCATCATAACTTTATACACCGCTATCAAATCTTCCCTCATTCTTCTACACTCCAAGGAATAAAGTCCTAACCTATTCAACCTTTCTCTGTAACTCAGTTTCTCAAGTCCCGGCAACATCCTTGTAAACATTCTTTGCGCTCTTTCAACCGTACTAATATCCTTCCTGTAATTTTGTGACCAAAACTGCACACAATACTCCAAATCCGGCCTCACCAATGCCTCATACAACCTCACCATAACATACCAACTCTTATACTCAATACTTTGATTTATAAAGGCCAATGTACCAAAAGCTCTCTTTATGACCCAATCTACCAGTGACTCCACTTTTAGGGAATTTTGTATCTGTATTCCCAGATCCCTCTGTTCTACTGCACTCCTCAGTGTCCTACCATTTACCTTGCATGTTCTACCTTGGTTTGTCCTTCCAAAGTGCAATACCTCACATTTGTCTGTATTAAACTCCATCTGTCATTTTTCAGCCCATTTTTCAAGCTGGTCCAAATCCCTCTGCAAGCTTTGAAAACCTTCCTCACTGTCCACTACACCTCCAATCTTTGTATCATCAGCAAATCTGCTGATCCAATTTGCCACATTATTATCCAGATTATTGATATAGATGACAAATAACAATGGTCCCAGCACTGATCCCTGTGGCACACCACTAATCACAGGCCTCCACTTAGAGAAGCAATCTTCCACTACCACTCTCTGGCTTCTCCCACTAAACCAATGTCTAATCCAATTTACTACCTCTCCATGTATACCTAGCGATTGAATCTTCCTAACTAACCTCCCATGCAGGACCTTGTCAAAGGCCTTACTGAAGTCCATGTAGACAACATCCACTGCCTTCCCTTCATCCACTTTCCTAGTAACCTCCTTGAAAAACTCGAATAGATCTGTTAAACATGACCTACCATGTGCAAAGCCATGTTGACTCTCCCTAATAATTCACTGTCTATCTATCTCTTAGTACTCCTTCCAATAATTTACCTACTACCGACGTCAAACTTACTGGCCTATAATTTCCCGGATTACTTTTAGAGCCTTTTTTAAACAACAGAACAACATGAGCTATCCTCCAATCCTCTGGCACCTCACCCATAGATACTGACATTTTAA
This sequence comes from Hypanus sabinus, assembly GCF_030144855.1. Taxonomy (NCBI): domain Eukaryota; kingdom Metazoa; phylum Chordata; class Chondrichthyes; order Myliobatiformes; family Dasyatidae; genus Hypanus; species Hypanus sabinus. The sequence goes on along the minus strand of NC_082730.1, from coordinate 29,052,497 downwards.
ACATATCTGCCAGGGCCCCTGCAATTTCAACACCAGTCTCCTTCAAGGTCCAAGGGAATACCCTGTCAGGTCTTGGGGATTTATCTACTCTGATTTACCTCAAGATAGCAAGCACTTCCTCCTCTACAATCTGTATAGGTTCCATGACCTTACTACTTGTTTGCCTTACTTCCATTGACTCCATGCCAGTTTCCTTAGTAAATACAGATGCAAAAAAAACATTTAAGATTTCCCCCATTTATTTTGGTTCCATACATAGCCGACCACTCTGATCTTCAAGAGGACCAATTTACTATCCTTTTGCTCTTAATATACCTGTAGAAGCTCTTTGGATTATCCTTCATGTTGACTGCCAAAGCAACCTCATGTCTTCTTTTAGTCCTCCTGATTTCTTTCTTAAGTATTTTTTTGCACTTTATATACTCCTCAAGCACCGTACTTGCACCCTGTTTCCTATACATGCCATACATCTGTCTCTTCTTCTTTATCAGAGTTCCAATATCCCTTGAGAACCAAGGTTCCTTATTCTTATTCACTTGCCTTTAAACCTGACAGGAACATAAAAACTCTGCACTCTCAGACTTTCTCCTTTGAAGGCCTCCCACTTACCAATCACATCTTGCCAGAGAACCAACTGTCCCAATCTACGCTTTTTAGATCCTTTCTCATTTCTTCAAATTTGCCCTTTTTCCAGTTTATGGCCTCAACCCGAGGACCAGATCTATCTTTATCCATGATCAAGTTGAAGCTAATGGTGTTATGATCACTGGAACCAAAGTGTTCCCCTATACACACTTATATCAAACTTATTTTGTGAAATGACTGAAACAGTCCAGCTGGTGTCCAGTTACATTTTAATTAATTTGCTGTTCACTCCTAGTGTAAGCCATATTCCTTGTCCCCTGTCAGTTTTCACATTATAAATCTCAAGGCTACCCAATCCTTTGTCACTCTCATCATTATCAGATTTTTCATCAACAACATGCAGCTTAATGCCCTTTTCAAAACTGTGATTTAAGTTTTCTTTTTCTCTTCCCTGTGCAATATATTTATTTTTGGCAGCCTAGCATGCTCTTTGTTTGTGTCCTGCTTTGTTGCATTTTCTGCAATTTCGCCTTTAAATCAGCATTTGTTTGGTATATAAGAGCCCTTCCATAATGGTAACATAATTTGTTTAACCAGGCCCATTTCTATTCAGAATTTGCATCTTTCTTCATGCTCAGTGTCATTCTTGACTAAAACTCAATTGTGTCTTTATTCACTGTTTCCATTGATACAGCAATTTCAATTGTTCTTTTAAATGTAAGCTGTGCTTCGGTTAGCAGGCATTTTTGAATGCTTTATTGTAAAATTCCACAAACTAAATATCTTGCAATGCATCATTAAGCCCATCACTGAACTGACAATGCTTGAACAATTTGCTCAAATCAACCACATAAGCCAAAATAGACTGCCCTTCCTTTTGATTCCACTTATGAAGCATAGTGTTCTGCAATCAATAATGGTTCAGATTCAAAGTACATTTTTTATCAAAGAATGTATAAATTATACAACCTTGAGATTTGTTTGCTTACAAGTAGCCACAAAGCAAGAAACCCAAAAGAACCCAACTAAAGAAAAAAGTTAAAAAACAATAAAAGAATAGATCTGAGAGGGTTATGGGGTAGTGTGGGTTTAGTACTTTTTTTTAAGGTTTATATGGGTCGGCACAACATGGAGGGCTGAAGGGCCTGCACTGTGCTGTAGTGTTCTATGGTTCCATGGTTCTATGGTCAACACCAATGCACAGGAGAGAAAAAAAAACACAAATCCTGCAAACAATTGAACAACTATATTTTGTTTCTAAGTGCCCCTGCATTACTTTCACAATATCAACAAAGACAAATTCAACTGGTTTGGTTGGAGCATTTAGACATTAAAGCAAACTGTGCACCTTTCAATCCAATGCACTCAGCAAAATTGGCACTCACTTCTCATTGGCTATTTCATTTGCTTCAAACTTATGCTCAAATTGCTCAATATATACTAACCAGTTATCTTTTGTGCATTTGAACACATCTATCTTTCCAACGTAGCCAACCATTTCTGTTTTTTTTTAAATTTATGATTATTATCATCCTGTACTCATCGTTTATGTACTGCGAACTTGTTCGTTTTGTGACTTATTTTTAAACTCGATCGTGTCTGTGAAGCACATGCTGCACTGTTTTTTTTTGCTTGACCAGTCCTCGCTGTGCATTTTTTTCAAACTCTAACATCTCACTGCGCTTCAACAGAGAGGAAGTTGTCTCAGGTTCATTTACCACTTATTCATCACCACTATTATAAAAACATAGAAATATAGAAAGCTTACAGGCCTTTTGCCCCACAAAGCTGTACTGAACATGTCCTTACCTTGGAAATTACCTAGGGTTACCCATTGCCTTCTATTTTTATGAGCACCATGTATCTGTCCAGGAGTCTCTTAAAAGACCCTATCGTATCTGCCTCCACCACCGTCGCTGGCAGCCCATTCAACTCACTCACCACTCTCTGAGTAAAAAAAAAATAAAAAATTATGACATCTCTTCAAAACACCTTAAAATAGTGCCCTCTCATGCTAGCAATTTCAGCCCTGGGAAGAAGGCTCTGACTATCAACACAATCATTGTCTCTCATCATCTTATACACCTCTATCAGGTCACCTCTCATCCTCTGTCGCTCCAAGGAGAAAAGGCCAAGTTCACTCAACCTATTCTCATAAGGCATGTTCCCCAATCCAGGCAACATCTTTGTAAATCTCCTCTGCACCCTTTCTATAGTTTCCACATCCTTCCTGTAGTGAGGCAACCAGAACTGAGCACAGTACTCCAAGAGGGGCCTGACCAGGGTCCTATTTAGCTGCAACATTACCTCTTGGCTCTTAAACTCAATCCCATGATTGATGAAGGCCAATGCACCATATGCTTGCTTAACCGCAGAATCAACCTGTGCAGCAGCTTTGAGTGTCCTATGGACAGACCACAAGATCCCTCTGATCCTCCACACTGCCAAGAGTCTTACCATTAATACTATATTTGACCTACTAAAATGAACCACCTCACACTTATCTGGGTCAATCTCCATCTGCCACTTCTCAGCCCAGTTTTGCATCCTATCAATGTCCTGCTGTAACCTCTGACAGCCCCCCACACTATTCACAACACCCTTTGTGTCATCAGCAAATTTGCTAACTCATCCTTCCACTTCCTCATCCAGATCATTTATAAAAATCACGAAGAGTAAGGGTTCCAGAACAGATCCCTGAGGCACACCATTGGTGACCGACCTCCATGCAGAAGATGACCCGTCTACAACCACTCTTTGTCTTCTGTGGGCAAGCCAGTTCTGAATCCACATGCAATGTCTCCTTGGATCCCATGCCTCCTTACTTTCTCAATAAGCCTTGCATGGGGTACCTTGTTAAATGCCTGGCTGAAATCTATATACACTACATCTACTGCGCTACCTTCATCAATGTGTTTGGCCACATCCTCATAAAAATATCCTTGGGAGCCATAGGCAAAGCCATTGGTTACTGGAAGCCAGTTAAAGGAAATTTTGAGGCAGCTTGAAAGAAATTCTGAAATGTAAGAGGCAGTTGTCATTGACAAAGGATGAAATTAATTTAGAAACAGAGGAGCTAATCAAGTTCAACTTTATGATCATGAGTACTCAGGGCGTAAATGCCATGAAAATTATTACTTTTGTAGCAGCAGCAGTGTACATTACAATCATGATAAACAAATATGCGATTGTGGTACCTCATAATATTATGTAATATAAAAAGTTATATAATGGCATTAAAGAAATATAGTTTGGAGAGAGAACTGAAGTTTTACAAGTCATTTCAATGACCTGATAACACAAGTTATCAGGATCTAAATAATAAAACAAGACTTCAAAGTTAAGAGTCCTTAAATTATTGACAGACTCAGATATAATTTGGCAGATCAGCAAATCAATATATGGCAAAGGGACTATTTTTTCAAAACTAAACACTGGTATCTTGACAGGAAGGAGCTTCACAAAGTGATCCAGAGTGAGACTTGATATCTTGATGAAAGGAAGGGAGGTAAGGAAATAGATACACTAGTTAAGCCAGCAGATAGATCAACAAGAGTACAAGTAGCTAAGGAATGAATGTAAACATGGTTAAATTAAAGTGAGCCAATTCAAGATAAATTAAACTCTGTACAGCGAGGCAGAGTATAATAAAGTGGAATGTAAAGGTAATATGTAATAGACAATCCAGTTAAGGCAGGGTTTTCTGCAATGAAGCTACAGAAAAAAGACCAGTGCATGTAATTAGGCATCTGAATATATTCAGAGAAGATAGAGAAGGAAATGAGTGAGGCAGTGTTGCTGCACCATGGAGATAACATAATGGCAGTCGTACAACGTGACACAGCCATCAGTAAGACAGAAATGAAGCTTCATGGACAGAGACAAGGGTAATTTAAAAATCAATCTTACTAATAGAGGTAGTCTACAGACCACCAAATACTGGAAGGAAGGTGGGCAAGAAGTAAGTAAAAAATTAAGGAAAAGGAGCATAAAGCAAAAGAAAATGAAGCACAATGAATGTCAAACCTCCCTCATAATTTGGGGAGAAAGAGATGGATAACAAAGATTAGGAAGTAGAATTTTTTCTGTGATTAGTTGTCCCTAATCTAAAATGAATGAAAGCTGCCATGAAAAAATTTCCTGTGGAACTAGTAAAACAACTCTGAACAAATATGAGAAATAAAAAAAAAGCCATTTGAGCAATAAAGATTGTAATAAATTTCTTCATAGTTTTAATTGAGAGGGACAAATGAGTGATGAAGGAAGTTTGTGTTTTGAGAACAGAACATAGGAAAGTTAAATAATGCATTCTGCAGACAAACAAGGAAAACTCCATGGAAGAATAAAGGCCAAAGGGAAGAGGTATCTGCTTCCTGTATAAAACAACGTATCAGAGAATACAAAGAGATCAATGTGGAACACATAAAAAGCAATTAGGAAGGCAGCAAGAAACAATGAAATTAAATCATTAAGAGACATAAAATTCTCAAATATTCCAAGGGAAATCATTAATATTTTACAACAATTATCTGTTGTCCCATGCTCTGGGCACTGTGTCTAAAAATGGTGTCGCTACTATCTATATTCATTGAAATCAAATCTAGACAAAGGATAATCCTTGCCTGCATTACATATTTTGTTCGATCACTAATGAAAACTCTGAAACCAAAGCTAAGTTTCAGCTTCTGACTAATGACTCAAGCTCTTTTCCAGTTAATGGGAAACAGTGAGTTGCCATTGAACAGGAATTGCTGTATTTCCCCACATGGTTAGTGCTGAGTAGTTTAATTCTACAGCTTGAAGTGAGAAGTGAAGCTTCATCTAAATCTTATATATAAATGCAGGTCAAGGTTTGAAGGATATATTGGGCCCAAATGAAATGTTAACTTACTTATTGAAACATTCCTCCTGCTGAAGCTATTTGGAATTCACCAAGCTTCTCTCCTTTGGTTTGGAAGAATCCTTAGTGGAGTCCGATGTACAGTTTCCTCCACAAGGATGATTTGGATCTGTCCAACCCATGGTTCCCATCTCTTTCCAATCATGGATCCTTCACAATAGCTTGCCTCCCAGATTTGTCTCATCACTCAGTCTTCTCAGCTAGTGTTCAGCTTCATAAACCAGATGCTGTTTTTCTCCAGAAACTCCCAGGGTGCTGAAAGGCAGCTTACAGTGAAGTCCAGCAGCTAAAATGTTCCTGACTGTTACACACTCCAACTTGGGAATGTTTTCAGTACTTCCTGCTGAATGTTGAAATCACCCTATCAGTAAAAATATGACAATTATAGGAATACCCAGAGGCAAATCCTAATACCTACACACAAAACAGACATTAAGGATTTTTTTATATTTGAATAGTTATTTTGAAAAATAATCCATCCAGAAGCTCCATTTTGAAAAGCATCTTTGATCATCATCTTCATGATTACACATGTCAGCTATCAAATTTAATTTCCTTTATGAGACTTTTTTTATTCATTGTTATTACTGTGGATCACAAGAGTTTTTAGATTCCAGTTATATCATACAATTTCTGGAATTCAAAATAATCCAAGAATTGCTCTCAAGTGAGTGATTGAAAAATTCTCAAAGACATTATGGATCCATTTTTAAATTATTTCTATATCACAAGTGTGTTTGCAGTTTAATTTTCATGACATCAATGAAAAAAGTTAGATTAAAGCAATATGGACTGCAAGGGTACATCTTCCAAAATTAAAGCATCACTAATTTACTTGTATAATTTATAAATAATACAGTATTAATTTCTTACACCATGATACTTATCATATGTGAACATTAATTGAATTGAATATCTCATGAAGCAAACATTTGTGCAAGATTTACACTGTACTCTCTGAAAATCTCAGCACTGGAGAAAAATTCAGGAGGAAAATGGAACATACAGCATCTCACAAAGGAGAACCATACGTATATCATTAAATGAGATGGGAGAGAAAATCAATGTTTTTTGATAAAACAAAGTAATTTAAGGATGAACCAACAATAACAGGTTAGGGAAGGCAGGTGAAGTTCATGCAATTTAAGGCCCTTCTGTTCTTGTTTGAAAAGAGGAAATGGGATTGCGTAGCATACAAAGTGGGCAAAATCTTAGCTGGGATACAAACTTAGGGAGTGAATAAAGCTTTCCAAAGATGAGTTTCAAGCAATGATGTTGGCTGAGTGTGTCCGTTAAAAAAAGATTTAAATTGTGTCATTTTGATTAATTAGGGATATAATTGAACTCAGGAACTGATGAAAATAAACATCGCAGTAGAAGACTGGTAGTAACATATGCATGGAAAAGGCTACGGGACGTTCAGGGCAAACAAACAAAAAAATGATGATGTTGTGGAATGAGAAATGATGTTGAGGCTGAAGAGGATGGAACACCAGGATCCAAAGAGCAAAGGCACCAAATGTTGGTGGAATTCAATCAGGCTCTGGTCTTTTAAATGTTCAGTCTGAGAAAGTTCCAGCCATTATGGTGAACTGCAAGTGCTGTATGCAAAAGGAAAAAAAACTTAGAAAAAGGAGGTACAGGAGCCTTAGGACCCACAGCACCTGGCTTCTGAGACAGTTCACTTACCTCAACACCGAACTGATTTCATAACCTTGGGACTCATTTTCACTGATTGTACAACTCATGCTCTCAGTATTGTTATTACTATTTGAGGTTTTTTTTGTATTTATACAACCTGTCTTTTTCACATTGGTTGTCAGTCTTTGTGTGGAATTGTTCATTGATTCTATTGTATTTCTTTGTTCTACTTTGAATTCCTGCAAAAAAATTGAACCCATGGTAGCCTGCAGTGACATATACAGACTTTGATAATAAATTTACTTTGAACTTTGAAAAGAAAGGTATCATAAGTTTTATAGTGGTGATAGGTTTATAGTGGGACAATGAGTTGAGATTAGCTTTATAATGATGGACCAGGGATGAGTATTGAATTAGGAGGTGATGGTTGAGCAGAACAAATACCACGTACAAGGTTCAGAGGAGGAAGATGAACGTACTTTGCAGTCAGTATTTACATGGAAGTTGGTCAAGTGGATAAAAGCCATGGATTTTGACTGAGGAGTAGAATGTCAATCACTTTAGAGATGAGTTTACTGAGAACCAGTATACTGTTACTCCACAATGATATGGTCAAATCTTGGATGAATTCCAGAATCAGAATCAGATTTAACATTACCAGCATGTGTCATGAAATTTGTGGTCTTTGTGGCAGCAGTACAATGCAATACATAATAGAAAGAAGAAATATGAATTACAGGAAATATATATATATATAAGATAGTTAAAATAGTCATGCGAACATTTCGCATTTCCCCCTTCCCCAACTACTTTCAAATCTCTTACTATCTTTTCTTTCAGTTAGTCCTGACGAAGGGTCTCAGCCCGAAACGTCGACAACGCTTCTCCCTATAGATGCTGCCTGGCCTGCTGTGTTCCACCAGCACTTTGTGTGTGTTGTTGTTTGAATTTCCAGCATCTGCAGATTTCCTCATGTTGACCCACTTTACAACTCATGTTTTCCATATAATTTTTATTTGCAGTTTGTCATCTTTTGCACATTACTTGTTTGTCAGTCTTTGACTGTTTATGTAGTTTTACATGAAATTCTATTTTTTTTTATATTTCCTCTGTAAAAATGCCTGCAAGAACATGAATTGCAATGTAGAACATGTACTTTGAAAATGAATTTACTTTGAATTTTCAACAGAGTGAAATAGTTGCTCAGATAGCAAAAATCATAATGTCTGACGTAACAGTAAGCTCAGTAATAAAAAATACATGAAGAGGATTTGTGACCTACAAGTATACAGTAATCTTCCATTCCTTCTTACATCTTTCTTCTTTAACTAAGATTACAATTTGTTTCACAATTAGTTAGCCAATTAGATTCCTTCAGTACTAATAATGGCATCTTTCTGCTACCTGTCTGAAAAATATTGTTACTAAAGGACGTCAGATTGAAATCAGACCTTCCTTAAATGTTTGCAAACACTGTGATCTAATTAATCATAGCATCTGCAGTGTAGGACACTGTGTAGACTTCATTTTGAGATTTAAAAGAGACTAAGGAATTGTATTGTAGTCCCTGCAGACTACGGACTAATACATTAATGACTAATTGTAATGTCTGATAAACAATCCCATCATAGGAAGAAATTGTAAATGCTCCCCAGTCTCATTTGAAAGTAACTTAGTGCTCTTCTGTCCTATGAATGCAGACATTGTTGTAACGGTACTGTAACGTTCTCCTTCGCGTGTAACGAAACGCCGAATTAAACGTCGAGATAAACCACAGTCAATAAGAACCAGATCACAGTAAGATTAACCATTTACTGTTCACTCTTCACATTAACATATGGTGAAAACTGTTGATAAAACAATACAAGATTGATACAGTATTTGTTCCTTCCTTAATATCACATTTCAATTGTAAATACTTGTAAAGATGACTATAACTACATTACACTAAGGTGCAGTATACAGGGAGAGTTTACCTGCTCCATTGACTACTTTAAATACACTTCCATGCAAACTATCCGCAACTCTTTAACTAACGAAAGCATAAACATTATCGACCGTCGTTACTTCTAACAGGATCGGCATTAACATCTTAGTTCAATATATCGATTATCTATTAACTTACAGCGTTGCTCTCACTGTGATTTCTCATGCCTGCAAAACAACTTCTGCTCAGGTGTGCCTCGTGGTGAGCCCCCACCCTCGCGCTAATTTCAAACAGGTACTTTCCCACAAGACGCGGCGAAACCGGATGTGACGTCGTCGCATGCCGATATATTTTACATGCAATGAATATACTTTAAACACTTCTAATTCTAACTAGAAAATACTATCGAATGAATTACTAAGCAAAAATATTATAAACTAAATAACTGTCGTAAAGACAGCACAGGTACACTTCTGGGGTTAAGAAGCTCCATTTCTCTAGAATATAGAAAGATAGCACAGCCCCTTTAAGCATTCAGGCCTGCTCCAGTAAATGGCAGCCATGTTTAAGAGCCAGGATTTTAATATTTAAAGAGCATCAGCTCATCAATTGAGTTTTTGAACTTCTGCCTCAATTGAATTCTTGTCCATCATCTAGTCAAGAACCCTGCTCTCATCTCAACCTCAAAATCATGTCTCGAGTTAAGTCTTGGATGCTCCATCCTCACCAAGGCCTCTCATCACAGATGTATTATTGAAAAACCATTCAAATTTAGACCAATTCAGCTCATGGTTCACAGCATGGCTCTTATGGAAGGGAAATTTTTAAGACAAGAAATGTTCAAAAAGATACTTGTTTCCTGAAAATTCAGGCACAACCAGCAGCACTAAAGATGCACCATGGTTTGCGGCAGTGGTAATCCGTTTCTTAAATTCAAATACCTGAACCTTAACAAATTAAGTTTTAGGTATGAAGTTTAAGATATTCCAGATGTCAGTGTAAATTTTCATTGTAAACTCCCTGAACATTACTAAAGCCTCACAGATGCTCCACAATTTTGGGAGCCAACCCAAACAAGAGTAGATGACACATCCCACTCTTTGAGGTTGGAAACCATCAACTTAGTAGATAAGTATCTCTCGTGTCCGTGGCAGGGCCTCCCAGAGTGGCATAAATTTCTTCCTCTGTTTCTCTTACCAACATGTTTCTTACCTGTAAAGGGCATTGCTGGCTCTTAATGACAATGAAGCCCAATATACGTCCCACAAGAAGGCATAAAGCAGAATGGAAATACCTGCAGTACCTCCAGTACCTAATAGAATGGCCAATAAGTGTATGTTGGTGGCCTTCTGCTGCTGTAGGCCATCTACTTCAAGATTCAATGTGTTGTATGTTCAAAGATACTATTGTGCGCACCACTATTGTAACATGTGGCTGTTTGAGTTACTGTCATTTTCCTGTCAACTTGAACTAGTCTAGTCATTCTTCACTGAACTCTCTCATTAACAAGGCGTTTTCACCCACAGAACTGCCACTCACTTGATTTTTTTTTTGTTTCTGCACCATTCTCTTATAAATTCTAGAGACTGTTGTGTGGGAAAATCGCAGGAGATCAGCTGTTTCTGAGATACTCGAATCACCTTGTCAGGCACCAAAAATCACTTTACAGTCAAACTCACTAGGTCACATATCTTCCTCATTCCGATGTATGGCTTGAACAACAACTAAACCTCCTGACCACGCCTGCATGCTTTTATGTATTGAGCTGCTGCCACATGATTGGTTCTAGCCTGCACAGCATCGAGGAGACCTTCAAGTGGCAATCCCCAGAAAGGCAGCATCCCTCATTACCCAGGGCATGCCCTCTTCTCATTGTTACCCTCAAGGAGGAGGTAGAGGAACCTGAAGACACTCACTGAACATTTCAGGATCAGCTTCTTCCCCTTTGCCACCAGATTTCTGAATGGACAATGAACCCATATAAACTACCTCACTATTTTTGCTCTGTTTTGGCACTACTAATTTAATTAATATATCTTTCTTGTTGGAATTTATAGTATTATTCATTATTCTGCATATTAAATCTGATTCTGATTCTTATTAGGTATTTGCATTAATGAGCAGGTGTACAGGTGCACTTAATAAAGTAGCCACTGGCTGTATAATCCCTGAGGTAACATCATCAGGTATGAACAATATTGACTCTTTTATTGACTTATATGTCAGTGTATAGTGAAAAGATTTCCACTAATAAAATTGAAACCAGTAGAAGCATATTCCTTTTGAGAATTGAGCTCTGAAGCTATTAACACTGCTGAATGCTGTACTAGAATATTCTGCAGCAATCTATTTACATTAAATTGGTTCCTGCAGTAAACACAACCCTTAAGTTTCAAAGGCAGTGTAGATCAGCATGGTGTGTCACTGTCCAGAATATGTCTACAAATATAGCTTGCTGCTTAGCAGTGGATGAGCAGCTGATGCACACATCTATGTGACAGCTCATTTTCTTCTTCAGCAAGTTTTTACAAAAAGAAACGAAAGAAGCAAGCAGGCGGAATTTTATTCAGCCAATAAAGATGTGAAGCTCTACTGCTTGTTAAATTGAGGATAATCTGGCTAGCTGAGAGCAAAGGTCCAACCTCATCTCATCAGTCATTTCCTTCCACTTGGCGTGTCAGTGTCTCAGTGGCACTGTTCCCATTGTTAAATGGATTTTGAATTACAGTTCATATTAAACATGTATTTGCCTTGATTCATAGCAAGAAAACTTCATGCCTTTTGTCTCTACAGTGAGAACTGAATTGGTATCAATCATTTATAAACCCCAAGACTAAATGTCAATTTTAGCAGGAATTCCCAACATTTTTATGCCATTCAGCTAGGAGTCCATGAACTCCAGGTAGGGAGCCCCTGAGCAGTAGAAGCAACAGCAAAATCGACTGGATGCCCATAGTGTAAGAGAATGACAATGGGTTCATGGTTCAGAATGCCCGAAAAACTTGGCATTAGAAATGTAATGTACAGTCTTCTTTTATTCCTAATTTTCAATGGTTTTATTATTATTAGACTCCTAATTTTCTGCAAAAGCCAAATTCAGCATCAACAAATCAAAGGAGAGAGGCAGTAATCAATGCAAACTAATAAAGGTTTTGCTGGGGAGCCATCAATAGCTTCAGTTCTGCCAACATTCAATTGAAATAAATACCAACTTATCACCAATGTAATGTGAGGGCACAGAATGTATTCTGGCTGGATAAAGAGAGGACTGATGATAACGTCGTCTTTTACTGACCAAGTTCTTGAAGTCCTGAAGGAGATAACTCTCAAACTGCACTTACAACGGGTAGTGAGAGAACCCAACATAAGGGATTAATGTGTGGGAGCAACACCTGACCTGACTCAGTATGATGAAATGCAGAGAGAATGAAATTAATGAATACATGTAGTGTATTTTATAATTAGTACACACAGCAGCCAACATGCACTGGGGACAAGGGAACAGTGTTCTCGCTGGTTTATGGGATACCAATCAATCAGGATGCTTTGTTTTGATTGGTGATAAGCTCATTGTGCATTGTTGGAGCTGCATTAAAATGGGCAACTGGGTGGTATTCCATCATGCTCTGACTTTCATTTTGTAGATCGTGGAAAATCTTTTGGGAGCTAGGAGGTGAAGCACTTAGAATAGATACCCAATCTCAGGTTTGCCCTTTTCACCATGGTGGTTCATTAAACCCTCTTCTGTTGGGGGTAAGGACACCGAGAACAAGGATTGGCCAAGAACAAGATGCTGCAGTAAAAAACTAAACTGCAAAAATATTAGCAAAAGACAGAGCAAAAAAAAAATCTTACAGCTTCTACCAGGCCTACCTCAAAATGAGGCCTTCCACTCCACGCCTCTGAGATTACTTCCTTTTTCTGCACATTTTTTTCTTGCTCGTCAGTGACCATCCTTTCCTAAGCTCAGAAGTAGAGGCATTCACTGATTTTTGTACAATATTCAGCTCCGTTCACAACTTCTCAGCAAACATGTCTGCCCATCCAGCAAGACCTAGATGACATTCAAGAATGGGCGATCTGTTGCAAGCAACATTTATGGCACAACATCTCCAGAGCTCCAACAGAAGAGAGTCTAATGAACCACCTTAATATTCAATAGAGGTTCCACTGCTGAGGCCCCACCATGATCATTTGTGGGAAAACAGAAATTCATTGAAATACCATGGCTAAAATGGTAAACCAAAGACTAGGTATTTATCCTAAGTGCCTCACCTCCTAGTTTCCAAAAGATTTTCCTCCATATACAAAATGGAAGTCATAGCATGATGATATGCCATCCAGTTGCCCATTTTAATGCAGCTCCAACAATGCACAATGAGCTTAACACCAACCAAAACAAAGCATCCTGCTTGATTAGTACCCTATTAACCAGCGGAAACACTTCTTCCTGTGTCCCCAGTGCATTTTGACTACTGTGTATACCAACTATAAAATAAAACTTTCTTAGCAATTCCCAACCTTACAACTACTATCGCCAAAATGGACTAGGGCAACAAGTGCATGAAAGCGCCACTACATGCAGAAATACACCATCATTATTTGCACATATTCAGCTCTCCTTCATTGCCGAGCGGCTGTTCTGTGAGTGAAAACATCTTGTTATATCCACTCGCTGGATGTTTTTTAGTTTTCGGCACCATTCTTTGTAAACTCCAGAGTCTGTTGTGCATAAAATCATCAGCAGTTTCTGAGATACTCAAATCACCCTGGGCGGCACCTAATTAATTAGCTCCAGCTCCAGCTAGCACTGCACCCCTGAAAATAAAATAGTGTGGGGAGGGGAAGGAGGATAGACTACCAAGTAATAAATGAAGCCAGGTAGTTGTTGGGAGGGGAGGAATGAAGAGCTGATAATTGGAAGGGCTGATATGCTGAATTGGACACGTTCAGTCTCATCCCAGCAAGTTAATAACTGACTACAAAAAAATACAAGACAGCAACCGAGCAACACAGATGCACGTATTAACTGTGGTAGCTGGGTTCTCTCAGCATAGAAGCCATAAGTTAGATATTGGTGAGTCGTGGGGGATTGGGTTGTCCTGAGTTGGAGAGCATTTGGAAGAGCTTAGTTGAAAATCCATCGCTGGTGGTGGAGCTCGGTGATGGTGATTGGATATAGGGAGGATTGACAGTGTGGAAATGGGAAGGTCAAAGTGTATTCAACATACAAGGTGGAGGTAGTTACCATCTTTCTACTTGTGAGGTAGCAGTCTGAGAGATTGTGGGGAGGGTCATCAAAGGTACGATCCTGGGAAATGGGAGGAATTACAGGGCACAAGATGGCAGACAAGCAGATTGTAGGGTCAGAGGGCCTCATGGAGATTAAAGAGCAGGCAATGATCCCCTCACTACTCAGACCATGGATATCAGGTCAGGAAAGCGAGTGGCCAACTGATTTTACCAAGTGATGCAAAATGACCTCAGGGAACAAAGAAGTTCCTAACTGCAATCTCTTACTATCTGTGTTTGGGATTTTAGTATACTAATCTTTACCCAGATCCATTGATCAGTTTCAATTGCCTTTTCCATATATTAAAGATATTGTGTATGTAAGCAGTTATTAGTATTGATAACATAACTCATTTTATATTCGTTGTCTTGAATAACAAATAATTCAAAACTATGAATTACACTTGATGTTCTTCGCTGCATGCAAGCCCATTGGAACTATTCAGAATCAAAATCACATTTATTGTCACTGATATATGTTGTTAAATTTGTTATTTTGTAGGAACAGTACAGTGCAATACATAAACAATACTGTAAGTTACAAGAAGAAATATAAAAACAATAAATAAATTGTGCAAAAAGAGAGAATGGTGAGATATTGTACAAGAGTCTGTGGACCATTCAGAAATCTGATGGTGGTGATTGTCACACCAACCCGTGTCCTGCAGATGAGGAGATTGCTTGATCGGTACTTAAGCAGTGAGCAAAATCCTTCTGAGCATTTCAGATTAGTTACAAGTATTGCAGGAAAAATCATGACTTTTCTCATCCACAAAAAATGTTGTGATCAAGATCTGTTCTGTTGAGTTGGAACATGAGAAGATATAGAGAGCTGTGGTGCGTCTCACACCAAAGCAGACGTATTGCTGGAACAGTAATCTGGATTCTGTTGGTTGGATCCTGCAGTGGTCTCTAAGGTACATTGCTACTTCAAAAAGTAGGACACTGATGCGTAGTAACCCTAATGAGATCAAAATTAAGAACATCCCTGCAGTTTGCACTGCAAGACAATGGCAGTGGCAGATAATGACCAAATTCGTCAGCTGAGCTCAAATGTTGTCATTTATTGAAATGTCACACTGACAATGATGTCTGCCCCTTATATTTGTCTTTTGTGGTACTGGTACTACAATACATTTTATACGATAGTTGGCATCCAGGTAGTTCCCAACAATTCTTGTCACAAGTTAGCTATCTTTCGGAGTGCAGTAGTTACTCTGTTTATCATACAGAGATATATTGTAGATCTGATATGTGTTAAGGAGAGTTAGCAACTAACTCTGCATATATTGTTTAAGTGATGGGTCTGTCATTTTTATGGAATGATGCGTTTTACCATTTTAACTTATATTTTCATGCAACTTGAATGGTGCTGATGGGGCCAATTTATTCTTCCTTTTCAGAGGATGGTAGGGTTAACTGTAGTGCTGGGGGTCTGGATTATTTACAACTCGTACAGTATAAATATGCCCAATATCCTTCCCTTAAAGTGAATTGTAAGAATTTTACAACTTGGTAATTTTGTGGTCGCTATTACTGATAAAGTCACTTAAATTTCTAATTAAATACAGTATTTAAAATTAAATGGCAAACCTGGTTTGATCTTGAATATTCAGATCGTGGATTATCAGTTTTGTAATTTAGCCGTACTGCTCACTATGGACTTGAAGCATGCAAAGTCAGGCTGATTTGCAGATTTATCATTTCATTAATCTACATAATACACAGAAATAGCTTAGTATTTCTGCAAGATTTTGTGGATAAGTTAATTCATTCATTCATTCAGTCAAGTAGATCCATCTCTATAAGACTACAAGATTGTAATTTCATTTGTTTTTTTCCAGGCATAATACGATGAAGGCTGTAGCTTAGAATCACTGACCATATTACACATTACACAGCACCTTTTGCTTTGGGATCTCTTACATTGATGAGTTATTTATAACCATGAGTTTTCATCCACACATCCAGTACTGTCAGTGCCAGAGGTATCACTCTGACATTCTGAAACATTTGCAATCTCAAAGTTGGTCAATATTGATATTAATGTAACCTGACACCTTACAAATGATCTACCAGCAAGAAACTAAAATGTGCAAAACACATTAACTGATTTGATTGGTTTTCCTTAAAGATTCTCTCAATTCATTGTGTTTGATGCACAATCAATAACTCTCTCTGAGACGTAAAGGTGAGATATCGGCTTTTATTGACTGGAAGAAGGAACAAGCAGTGGTTGACCACCATACTACTTCCTGGAGACTGAGAGGCCGGGCTCAGGCCTCAATCGCCTTTATACCGGGGTCTGTGGGAGGAGCCACAGGAGCAGTCAGCTGGGGGCGTGTCCAGACAGGTATATGTAGTTCACCACATTCACCCCACCTTTGTTTTAAAAGAGAGTCCCCATGTGGCGAAGTCTCTTACAAGTATATTTACAAGTCTATCAGGTGGTCGAATCAGTCGCTGCGATCTACGTAGCTCCGGCTGTGATTGCACAGGTGCCGGCGGTGATCGCACCAGAGACGGAGGTTGTGCTGGTTCCGTCCTAACTGGAGGTGACAGCCCACTAGGCGTCAGTGATCCCTCCCGCGTGTGCGAGGCGCCTGGTATATACGCTTATGAGACACCCGGTATAGGAGTGTCGTGAGGAGTCTGTGTAGGGCTCGGTGTGCGCGGTGTCACCTCGGGTACAGGGTTCATAGCTACCGTGGAATGTTCCGGGTAGTGATCTGCAGCTCCTGCAGGCACCAGGTCGTGGACGGAGACCGTGTCCTCCTGCCCATCAGGTAAGACCACGTAAGCATACTGGGGGTTCGCATGTAGAAGGTGAACCCTCTCGACCAGCGGGGAGTATTTATTACTCCTCACATGTTTCCGGAGCAGCACTGGCCCCGGGGACGTCAGCCAAACTGGTAGGGTGGTCCCAGTGACAGACTTCCTGGGAAAAGAGAATAGGAGCTCATGAGGGGTGGCATTGGTGGACGTACATAACAGGGAGCGGATAGAGTGGAGTGCCTCAGGGAGGACCTCCTGCCATTGAGAGACCGGCAACCCTTTTGACTTAAGGGCTAAAAGTGTGGCCTTCCACACTGTGGCATTCTCCCTCTCCACCTGTCCATTTCCCCAGGGATTATAACTCGTGGTCCGACTAGTAGCAATGCCCCTAGCTAGCAGGTACCGGCGCAGCTCGTCACTCATAAAGTAGGACCCTCTATCACTGTGGATATAGCAGGGATATCCGAACAGAGTGAAGAGCTGGCGCAGGGCTTTTATGACGGACGTGGTAGTGGTGTCGGGGCAGGGGATGGCAAAGGGGAACCGCGAGTACTCGTTGATAATGTTGAGAAAGTAGACATTGCAGTCGGTGGAGGGAAGGGGGCCCTTAAAGTCAACACTCAGTCGCTCAAAGGGGCAGGTGGCCTTGATAAGTTGCGCTGTTTCAGAACGGTAGAAGTGTGGTTTGCACTCCGCGCAGACTTGGCAGTCCCTGGTCATCGTCCTGATGTCCTCCAGGGAGTACAGCAGGTTCCGGGCTTTCACAAAATGGTAAAATCGGGTGACCCCGGAATGGCAAAGATGTGCACGGAGGGCATATAGCTGGTCGAGCTGTGCGCTGGCACACGCTCCCCAGGATAGGGCATCAGGGGGCTCATTGAGTCTGCCAGGCCGGTACAGGATATCATAGTTGTAGGTGGAGAGTTCTATTCTCCACTGCAAAACCTTATCATTTTTGATTTTGCCCCGCTGTTGGTTGCTGAACATGAACGGAACCTAGCGCTGGTCGGTCAGCAAGGTGAACCTTTTGCCAGCGAGATAGTGCCTCCAGTACCTAATAGCTTCCACTATGGCCTGGGCTTCTTTCTCCACCATGGAGTGCCGAATTTCAGAGCCTTGAAGGGTACGAGAAAAGAATTCTACTGGCCTGCTTGCCTGATTGAGGGTAGCAGCAAGCGCAAAATCGGAGGCGTCACTCTCTACTTGGAAGGGAACGGTCTCGTCCACCGCATGCATTGTTGCTTTGACAATGTCCCCTTTAATGCAGCAGAAGGTCGCACAGGCCTTGGCAGAGGGGGAAAGTGGTAGACTTGACCAGGGGGTGGGCCTTGTCTGCGTAATGGGGGACCCATTGGGCGTAATAGGAAAAGAAGCCCAGGCACCGTCTGAGGGCTTTGAAAGTGGTGGGAAGAGGGGGTTCTAACAGGGGGCGCATACAGTCGGGATCAGGGCCAATGACCCTGTTTTTCACGACATACCCAAGGATAGCGAGTCGGGTGGTTCCGTACACACACTTGTCCCTATTATAAGTAAGGTTCAGGGCTTCGGCCACTTGGATAAATGGTTGGAGGTTGGCGTTGTGATCCGGCTAGTTGTGACCACAGATGGTGATGTTATCCAGATAGGGAAATGTGGCCTTCAGTTGGCACTGGTCCACCATCCGGTCCATTTACCTCTGGAAGACTGAGACACCATTTGTGACACCAAATGGGATGCGCAGGAAGTGATAGAGCCTGCCGCCCGCCTCGAAGGCGGTGTAGGGGCGGTCCTCTGGGCGGATGGGGAGCTGGTGATAAGCGGATTTCAGATCTATTGTCGAGTACACCTTGTACTGAGCTATCTGGTTGACCATATCCGCGATGCGGGTAGGGGGTACGCGTCAAGCTGCGTGAACTTATTGATGGCTTGACTATAGTCCACAACCATCCTATTTTTCTGTCCCGTCCGAACAACAACCACCTGGGACCTCCAAGGGCTTGTGCTTAGCTCAATGATCCCCTCCCCAAGCAGCCGCTGCACCTCTGACTGAATGAAGGCCCTGTCCACCGCGCTGTACCTCCTGCTTTTAGTTGCCACAGGTTTACAGTCGGGGGTCAGGTTGGCGAACAGCGGTGGGGGAGGGACGTTGAGGGTGGAGAGGCTGCAAGTGGTATCGGTAGCGCAGCTGTCGGCATAGTGCTGTGTGGGACGTGTATGTGGTCAGTAGCGGGGTATGTGGCGAAGACACACCAAACTGAGGATTCCTGACAGTGAGTGGTGGTAGGGGCCTGTCATATGCCATGTTTTAAAACTTCCAGTCAATAAAATTGATGCACCATCAATAACTCTCTCTGAGACGTAAAGGCGAGGTATCGGCTTTTATTGACCGGAAGAAGGAACAAGCAGTGGCTGACCACCATACTACATCCTGGAGACTGAGAGGCCGGGCTCAGGCCTCAATCGCCTTTATACCGGGGTCTGTAGGAAGAGCTACAGGAGCAGTCAGCAGGGGGTGTGTCCAGACAGGTATATGTAGTTCACCACAGTGTTGAAGTCAACCTTATCTAAATCTGGAATCCCTGTAGAAATTTCATTTTCCTCCTTTTCAAACACTAACTATACTGTGCTTGATTATATTGTTTCAGACCATTAGGATGCTAAATCAACATGTCTAAAATCTCATTCACGTTGGTTCTTGGCTACATTTAATTTTGTAGTCCCACAGGCCCACTCAAAACCTAGGCCCAGCTGTCTCAGACATGCTGTGAGGTGGAACAGTCTGCAAAAAGGAACAGACAGAAAATGCTGGTGGAATGCAGCAGGCCAGGCAGTATCTATAGGGAGAAGCACTGTCGATGTTTCAGGCCGAGACCATGTTTGCTTTTTAAATTCACTACTGCGAAGCCTCGGCCAGTGATGCCTACACTGAAGAAATTTAAATCTTCTCTTCGACGGAAGTTCAATGAAACCCTCTCTCGCTGCTCCCTTTCTATAATTTCTTCGGCCCTTCAACTTTTCGATCATATTTTGACCCAGACCCACTATTACAGCCATATATCCTTCCTTGGAACGTGTCTCCGCCACCAACTGACTCCAGTTGGCTTCAGGATCTGTTTTCGAGTTTCTCAGTTTGGACCTTACGAGGATCCCAGGTACTCACATTTAATTGACTCTGCCTCCCGTTGTTTCTGCCGTTGAGTTCTGAGGGTGACACTCTTCGCCATGAGGAGGTACCTGGTGTCCCTATCACAATCCCTTCCATGCCTCTGGGACACCTTTTTCTCCATTTGCAATGGACCTGTCCATTATTTCATCCTCCGTCAGATCCATGCGTGCAATCGCCATTTCTATGGATGAAGGGTCTCGGCCCGAAACATGAACAGTGCTTCGCCCTATAGATGCTGCCTCGCCTGCTGCATTCCACCAGCATTTTGTGTGTGTTGCTTGAATTTCCAGCATCTGCAGATTTCCTTGTGTTTACAAACAGGAACTATTGCTTAGGCAACAGATCACAGAGCCCCTTCTCCAAATTATCCTGATGGCCTTTTGACATCTCTTCACTGAACAATTGTACCTGATGATTGCGGACTTTATGTAAGGATTTACATTTTTTAATAAAATTTATTTAAAACAAATAGAAATAATAAATTGACAACACATACAAAATGCTGGTGGAATTCAGCAGGTCAGAGAACATCTATGATGAAGGGTCTCAGCCCGAAACATTAACTGTTTACGTACTTCCATATATGCTGCCTGACCTGCTGAGGTCCTCCAATTTTTTATGTATGTTGCTTTGGATTTCCAGCATTTTCAGACTTTCTTGAGTTTATAATAAATTAATATGTATTTGTTGATTTGTGACAGTGATACATTCTTGGAAAGTATTAGCTTAACAAAATTTTGAAATTTGTAAAAGCTGGGCAAGGTATCTTTGTATAGTGTGTTCCTGTGCAAAAAAAAACACCTAAAAACAGATTCATAAATCAGAGGTGCTTATGACAAAGTCAACAGCATTACAGTGTTTTACATATAATGTACATAAATTGATCAACATGTGTACTTGAACATACGGTACAGTATCACAATTAGGTTATAGTATTATGGCTGAAGAAAATGAAGAGAAAAGTCATGCCTGTTCTTTAACAAATACAGACTTTACATTGGTTTAAATGCTAATGCATTTATGAACAGGAAACAATCATGGCTTCTAGCTCCACTCTTTAGCGCAGCCTCCCAGTTCACAAAAGTCAACTCTTGTTTGCACACTGCACGTTGGGAACTGAAGTTCTTTATTATGTACACATATAACAACACATCTTCCACCTATAAAGAAAACAAATACAATAGTATGTCCTTATAAGCCTGCAAGACACAATAATGCTTTCCAGCAAAGATATTTACATTAACTTCAATTGTAATAAGCAAATAGTCTCTTATTCACTCTGCCACTCTCAATCTGGCTCTGTGATAGCTTAATGATCCCTTTTGTACAGCTATTTGCTTCTGCAGATGTCTTGCTTACACTTGATGCGTTAATACCTGTGTCCTTTTCAGAATTCTGATCTATGTGTTCATTTCTTTCATGTCCTTCTGGCAAGATCCAGTACTTTTGACTCTGTTCTTGATCTTGCTGTATGACCATAATTCACTCCCTTTGCCTCATAATGGAGCCTATTTTATCACACACACAGGAGCTGGCTTTAACTGGTGTATTAACATGGGTGAGAGAGAGATCTCAGAGAGAGAGAGAGAGAAAACAATGCACATACATTGACAGCAGATTGATACATAGTGCTAAAGGGGAGGGGGGCTCATTGTTGTCATTGTTTCAAAAGAAATCATACATTATGCTTCCTCCCCTTTAGATTAATGCTACATAAAACTATATATGTACAAAACATTCAATTCCCTTCCAGAAGCCCATATTCCAAATAAACACCCTTTCACAATAACAGTCCACAACTAACTCCACAGTTCTAAAGATTCAGTCTTTTGGTGGCCCTCTGTTTCTTTCAGCATAGCACCTCTGGACTTGTGGAGTGGCATCAGGTTTGGTAAGTGTCTTGTCGGAGACAATGTTCTCAGTTTCTGGTGTCACATTACTGTCAGTGACATCATCACTGAGAGGTAAGTCTGGTGACAGTAATGTGTTTGTCTTCTTGGAAACAGTTGACTCAGTTGTTTTCTTCAGTTGAGCATCCAGTACCTGGTCCACCTGACGTTTCCATGTCTGATTCCCATCACCCATGGTGTGTATTAGCGATCCAGTTCTCAAAGCTACCCTACCAGGAGTCAACTTGTCTTCTCAGTAATTGCACGCTAGGACTTCCTGTCCGATCTCGAAGCTCCTTACTGCTTCACTTGACAACTGGCTGAACTGATTATTTTGTACTTCCCATCCATAGATCTGGCCAACTGGTGGCATAGTGGCATCAGCGCCCGACTTCAGATCGAAGGCTCCCGAGTTCGAATCCAGCCGGGTCCCTTGCACACTTTCCATCCATGCTGGGTTGAGCGTCCAGCTAGCAACTTGGCCTAGTAAAAACAAGAAAGCCTACTAAAAAAAACACCATCACAACAGCGTCCCAATGATTCCACTCAGAGTTCAGGGCTTTCTTCTTCTTCTTCCATAGGTCTGGTTTCAGGAGGCCTATGCAAGCCCTCAGATTCCTGCTCATGAACAATATCACTGGTGTTTGATTTGTCACCACATGAACAGAATTCTGATACACAAAAAGGAAGTTGTCCACCTTGTGCTGTAGAGAAATGTCCTCCTAGTCCATCACTTTAATGGACTTCTTGAAGCTTTGGATAAACCTTTCAGCTAAGCCATTCATTTGCCGGGTGTGAAGAGTTGACTTGAAATGCCTGATGACATTTTTCTTCAGGAACAGTCAGAATTCTTCTGACATGTATTGTGGTCCATTGTCACGCAGTTTTTTCTGGTAAGCCATTTCTGGTGAAGATAGTCCTCAGGGTGAAGGCAGTCTTTGCTGAAGTGGTAGACTTCACCGGTATAACCTCCAGCCACTTCAAATGAGCATCCACAGCAATCAGAATCATGGATTTTACATGAATGGCCCAGCAAAGTCAATATGTACTCTTTGCCATGGTGGTAACAGTCTCTGCCACGAGTGTAGAGGTGCCTGTGGGGTTGCAATTTGAACTTTTGGCTTTTGACCAAGTTTTCAATCTGTTTATCTCCTCCTGCCCCCCACACGTAGTTCCAGGCGAGACTCTTCATATTGACTGTACCCGGGTGTCCTTCATGCAAATTTTCGAACATAGCTCTGAACTACATCCATGTGGTCAGTGAGTCTTGGCACAAGTTCCATCTGGTTCTGTCTCCATTCACAGAGCTTCCCTGTTGACTGTGTGTCATAGATATCAACTTCTCCTGGTGGCTTGTATAGAACTGTTGCTGTTGTGCTGACCGCAATCTCTTCATCTTCCTTTTTATTTTTCCTCCTCAAGTTCCAAAAGGATCATGGAGATATATTTGATTTCTAGTTCTCAACTGAAATTTGATGAGAGACAGATTTTGAACCAGAGCTGCATGATGTAGAAGCAAGACTGGCAACTTCTTCGTCGTGATCTCTCTGTTCAACACTGGCATCCTGACCGTCAAGCTGGTGTAGCTGAAATGGATGTCTATGGAAACCGGAGTTTTTGTGCTTCTCTTCCATAACCACTCTGGAACTCTCATAGATGCTGTAACAAGTTTTTCGAGCTACATTAGGTAAGCATCTGAACCCTCAAATCCATCTGTGTGTGCTTTGTTGAGCATTGCCTGGTCACCTTTGGTCTGTGAGGCCACTACCAACACCCTTTCCACCAGGTTGAGCTTTTCACATGCCTATTATTGGCTGTAATTTCTTATCTACAATCAGTAACTGGGCTTCTAGGTGCTGCCCTTTGTGTATGAAGGTCACTGTACAACCCCCTTTCACTGGAACATTCTCTCCAGTATAGCCTGTCACTTCTAACTTCACTGGACATATCTTGCTCTTTACTTTGAGAGTCTTACCATCATCCATGGGCTACAAATTCACCTGGGCTCCAGTGTCAAGCTTGAATGGAATTACTAACTCATTCAGTCACTGGAACAATCAATTCTGTTTTACCAGCACCAGCAGTCTGCGGGGAATTTACAAAGACTTCCTCCACTTCCTCAACAACTGTGTTTTCCTTTCTCTTGGTAGCCCCAGCTTTACAGCACTTTTCAAAATGATTCTTCTTCCCACAGTTATTGCAGGACTTTCCATAAGCAGGACAGGTTGTTGGATTGTGCCTGCTTCCACATTTGCTGCATTTACTGTTTGAGCCTACCTTTTTACTATACTGTTGCTTTGAAAATGCCTTCTGCCCTGCCCCTCTGCTTTCACAGCATGCACTGTTGTTTCTGCTCTGTGCAGCTCCTTGGCTTGTGCTAGTGTGGTCTCCGCTGCCCTACACATATTGATACCCTTTTCTAGCTTCAAATCTTTTTCACAGAACAAGCTTTCTCTGAGCCCATTATCTGGGACTCCACAAACTACTTTGTCACTGACTAGTGAGTCTCTCAAATCTCCAAACTCACAGGACTTTGAGTGTGTGAAGCTCAGCTAAGTATTGGTCAAAGCTGACACCTTGTTTCTGTTCACGGGTAAAGAACTTATAGTTTTCAAACATGATGTTTTTACTTGGGAGAAAATACTCCTCAAATTCTGTCATCAGAGTATCCAAAGTGAAGGTTGTCTCATCAATTTGAAAGCTGTCATAGATGTCCAAAGCATCTTCAACAATTGCATGCAGAAAGATAGATGATTTCAGTTTTTCATCTGCCCCGTTGGCTCTGCTCGTCACTAAATATATATTGAGTCAATGTTTGAAGCATTTCCAGTTATCAGCTAGATTGCCGGTAAACTGCATTGCTGTGGAAGGATGCGGGTTATCCATTACAGAATTTTTTGGGCGTCTCTCTTGGTGAACCCGGTAAACTTTGGCAGCTTCAGGACACAACATGCTCAACATGCTCTCTGGGCGGCAACTTCTCTCTGTCGGAAACAACGTCTCTTTCTTAGTTGCTTTATTTATTTATTTACGCATTGTATTTAGACCTCACACTGACTTCTAGCACCATGTTATGCTTGTTCTTTAACAAAGACAAACTTTGCATGGGTTTAAATGTTAACATATTTATTAACAAGAAACGGTCATAGCTTCTAGCTCCACACTTTTGCACACGCTCCCAGTTCACCAAAGTCAGCTCTGGTTCCAGGTGAACCGCCCACCTTGCAGATGGGAACTGAAGTTCTTTATTGTGTAAACACATAATAAAACAAGAAGCAATCAAATAATTTACCTATATTTATTTCAGTTTAGAATGGTGACCCCATTAAATTTAGTATGGTCCACAAGCATACCGGTGAGGGACCTGTTCAAAGACATCAGGCATATAATGTCCAGTACATTCTTAAATTCTGTATTGTAGTGCACAGACACTGATGCCTGTAATCTGTCGACTAACTATTACTTCAATGTGGCTCACTGTAAAATCCAATATAGCCCATCTGTGTTGATTCAGGAGATGTTGTAGAAACCTATTATGACTCTGCTAAAGAACTTCAATGTCATTCTGGCACAAACTTGTCTGCTCACCTCAGCCAAGAAAAAAGTTAAAATCCCCATTACCTTTAATCAAAGTTAATAACTCCACCTATGCTAAACGCTTTATTTATGTATTCCAGCAATTCACACAGAGTAACAGGTGGTTGTACACAACTATCCCTGAAGTTTTAATTTTTTTCACTTAATTATATCATTAATATTTTGGCTTCCTGTCAATACCTTCTTTATTCACATTGTTGAAATTGTTTCGACTTTCACCACTTCTCCAAGAATACTTTACTTCCTTTAACATTTTCCTATATTTACAAAAGAGACCTGCTTAACATTAATTAATTCTAAATTGTATTTTAACTATCTAATATATGACAGGTCAACAACCATGATGGGAAATATTAGAGGGGAAGTAAAAGTCTCAAAGAAATAACTGAAAGGGTCTTTTTACATTTATGTAACACCTGGAGACAATTTTATTGAAAATAGATGAAAGTAATCAACACCATTAATTTCTGATTATTATTTCCTTTCAACTTCACCAAGTTTACACAAACTCAAAATCAGTAGCTTTATTTCAAAGGCAAGATTAAATTATTTGGACACCTCGTGATTATCAGTTGTCCTGCTATAATTGCATCAATAGAAAAAGTAAATTACCTCCAGATGACATTTTATTTATTGTAAGTGATTTTAATTTTATGAATATAAATTGGTTTTGATTTTAATAATAACCATTGTTTTGAGCCTCATAACCATTTCAATTCTGCAGGAATACAAAGTAAAATAATAAGTCTAGATATCAAACATACATCTGTATTCATTTAGTTCTTCTGCTAAGGCTGTCTGTTCACTATAGGAGTTTGCCTGCAGAGCCTAATGTTAATGATGTTTGTTTTAGTGTGAATATTTTGGCGATGGTCCAATATATTGCTATTAATTTCCTCTTGCTCCAGCATGCATTCTTTACTCTCCTGTTTATGCTTTCCACTAATTATTTCTCCTAATTGGTGTTTCCTTGACTTAATGCTGTAATTTTATGTGAAACAAGCGTAAGTTTAAATAGTAAGAACTGCTCAGTTATCCAAACTATAGACAAAATGGGAAATCATAACAAATTCTGAACAGGTTACTTACTGTGAAACAACACTCAAGATGTAGATAATACACCTGCCTCTTGTGCTATAAAGAATCTAGTGTAAATATTTATTTAATTGGATGAAAAAGAATCAAAGTGAAAGTTTATGGTTGCTTAGGCAACTTTAGGACATAACAACAAACAAGATTACAGGCTTTAGGCATTATGTTATTAGTTCCATATAGCAACACATCTGTAATTAAAATCACATTTCTGAGTGGGATTACCAATTTGATTCCAAACGGTTACTGATCCACATATAAAGTCCCATCTAAAATTGCTTCATTCTAGCATGAAAATAAC
Source organism: Hypanus sabinus (assembly GCF_030144855.1). Classification (NCBI taxonomy): domain Eukaryota; kingdom Metazoa; phylum Chordata; class Chondrichthyes; order Myliobatiformes; family Dasyatidae; genus Hypanus; species Hypanus sabinus. The sequence continues at coordinate 29,025,353 of NC_082730.1, read as the reverse complement.
AGCATAACCCTGTAAAAATACATCAGACTTTATCAGCAAACAGCAGGGGTAATTTTCAACTTATCTCTGAAGCATAAAATGGGTTGGATGCTGAGATTTTTGTTTGCATTGTCGCCGATGAAAAGAACGTGTGTTCAGTTCCTGGAATTAGCGTCGAACGCTAATGACAGATCATGCTCCATTGGTAGGTTGCAATTGGCTTTCTGTGTCTCAGTGAGAAATGGTTCACAAAAAATCAATTTCTTATGAAGTTATTAGTGGAAGTCACTAGTGCAGTTAAGTGGCCAAACTTACTGTCAGTGGGTAATTTACCTTGTAAATATACATAAAACAATATGGCAAAAAGGAGGCAAAGCAGAGCACCGGATGTGTGTCAGTCAAATCAAAGATAAATCACTCACTCTTCTGGCCACATTTCCTTGTGCTATTTTCCTCCATTAAAGTATTTACCTCTTTTCCTTTTGCGAGTTATTCTCTGACTCCAATGCCTCTGAAACCTAATCACACACCGCACATAAAACATTGTCACATCGGATCTCAGTGCAACAGCCCACTGCACTAAATACAATGACTCCCAAACTACCAGCATGCCTGGCCATTACCTGCCCACCCTCCCAGCTGGTCTGAAAATGAGAGGTGAACCACACAGAAACAAACAGAGGAAGAGAGGAATGGAAGGAAGTGGTGATGGTGGGGAGAGCAGAAACACCAGCAGGGAGAAGATGGCTGAATGACCTGTTACTTTACATTCTGTGCAATTTGGCAGTGCAGACCAAGTCAATAGGGATATTTAAAGCAGAGATTGATAGGTTCTTGATTAGTAAGAACATCAAAGGTTACAGGGAGAAGGCAGTTTATGGTCATATGGTTATTTTAACAATTGACTTAAAAAGTACAGACGTGGATTAGCAGCAGCTGTAGACCATTCTGTCTTTGAGAATGCTTTTCTACATCACAAGATCATTGATAGAGTTCATAGAGAGATGAAGCAGAGAAACAAGCCTTTCACCTCACTCAGTCCATGCTGATCATCACTAATTCTTCATCAATCCCATTTTTTAAATATTTGATGATCAGGTTGTAACCTTGACTCTACAGTCCCATGTTCTCACCTGCAATCTTTAATCTCTTTGTTAATTAAGAATCTATTCACTTCTGTCTTTAAAACATTCACCCTTTGAGAAAGAAAATTTAAAACTCTTTATTGTGAGAGAAACTGTTTTGCCTCTTTGTATCCTAAATGGGCAGCCACTTACTTTTAAATGACGCATAGTCCTAGGTTGTTCCACAAGATAAAATATTTTTCTTTCAAATCCACCCTGTCAAGACCTCTCAGATCATACATGATTCAATCAAGTCCCCTCTAACACTTCTACACTCCTGTGAATGCAAAACATTTCCACATATGGCATTAACCTTTCCAGATATTTGTCTCATAAACCTTCTCTGATCTTTCTGCTACTACTCTATTAACATTATTTTCATTCGACAAAAAGATCAATGTTATGCATAATACTCCAAATGTGATCTCACCAATGTCCAATATAAAAGAAGCACAACCTTACTATTTCTGTATTTAGTTCCTTTACCAAGAAACAATGTTAACTTTCCTAATAATATATTGTATCTATAAATTGATTAATTATGGGTCTTGAGATAAAATACCAGATCCCTCTACATCTCAGAGTTCTGCCATCTCTCAACATTTAGGTAGAATGCTTCACAGCTAACTTTTGTATCTATCTTTGTACCTTCATCTAATATATCTTGCAAATGCTGAGTTGCCAGCACTGATACCTGTTACATCCTGGTAAGCAGATAAAGACACATTTATGCTTACTCCCAGTTTACTGTTAGCCCATTATCCCTGCATCCATACCAAGTTAGCTTCTCCAACATAAGCTTTTATTTTCTCTACTTATCTTCAATGTGATACCTTCATGTATTTTCTTTTCCTAAACTAGTTGTACAGATTTCATGGATGTTGCCTAGACTTTTGTGTGCCAAAACATACAAGGAGCACAAATCTATTGAAATCCAAGCCTTTTGACATATTCCTCAAAGAAATAGCAACAATATATTCTTAAGCTTTGAAAATATTGAGTATAGTTGTATGCTTCTCAGTGAATTATTGGTTGTTAATGCTTGAACTCTAACAACTGCACTCCAGTTCAACGTCTGATTCACAATAGGTTATAAATTTGTCTATTTTAAGACAGCTTGTGACTATTCTGATTCATACTGGCACAGAACTGATACTTTCTCTACTGTATAAGTTCCTTCTCATTCGATACAATAAATTTCAATGCATAATTTAGTTTTAATTAGTGCTTCATATCTATAGTCATTTTTGAAATTCTAAACAGGTTATTGATCCTTGCTACTTTACAAAAAATAGACACTGCAAGAACTTTGATCTTGGCAATGGTTGTAAAGATAAATAGGCAATAAAATAAAAAGTCCATATAAGCATCTATTATAAATGGATTAAATTTCTCCAATTAGAGGTATAGTCTTGCTTTGTCATGCAGTAAATATAGGACAGTACTGATTTATACAACACTTAGCTTACAAAACAAAGCAACTCTTAGAATTGTATTTTAATGATATTCTTAGGAACAGGATCTTCCTATGTGTATCTAATAGTTTATTAACAACCAGGTACGTGCAAGCTATCTTGAAAGATTCAATAACTTCAGTAACCTCCCCTAAGCTTTCAATTTATTGATATTTATCAACTTTAATTGCCCATCCATAATTGCCCTTGAAGCTAATGCTTGCAAGGTCAATAAAAAGAGTCAACCACATTGGTGGGGTCTGGAGTTACATATAAGCCAGACAAGGTAAAAATGGCATTTTCTTTCCCCTAATGACAAGATTTTAATTCCACATGCCAATTGTTAACATTATTAAAGTTTAATGTTCAGCTTAATTTCCACCTCACTGTTTGAATTTAAAGTCCTTGTCTGTCATGATGTGAATTTGAATTGTTGGTCTTAGATCGTAGGATCGTAGTCATAGGACCAAAATTAGGTTATTTGGCCCATTAGGTCTGCTCTACTAATCTATTATGGGTGATTTATTATCCTTCTCCACCCTATTCCCCTGCCATCTTCTTATAACCTTTGACCCCCCCTTACTAATCAAGAACCTATCAGCTTCTGTTTTAAGTATACGCAGTGACCCGGCCTCCAGTCATTTGTAGCCATGAATTCCACCCTCTGGCTAAACAAATTCCTCCTCATTTCTGTTCTAAAGGCATGCCCTTATATATTGAGGCTGCATCCTCTGGTCCTAGACTCCCCCACTATTGGAAGAGTTCTCTTCATGCTCACTCTATCTAGGACTTTTAAATATTTGGTAGGTATCAATGAGATTATTTCCTCTCCCCCCCCCCCCCCGGCCCTTCTTTTTTTTAAAACACTAGTGATTATAGGTCAAGAGCCATCAAGAACTCCTCACATGTTAACCCTTTAAGTAGAGTGACATTTGCAATTTTACAGTCCTTCAGATGAAGGTTATGAAAGGTTCAAAAAACTAGGTGATGATAGAGATCTAGAAAATTATAAGGCTAGCAGGAAGGAGCTGAAGAAAGAAATTAGGAGAGCCAGAAGTGACCATGAGAAAGCCTTGGCAAACAGGATTAAGGAAAATCCCAAGGCATTCCACAACTATTTGAAGAGCAAGAGGATAACATGTGAGAGTGTAGGACCAATCAAGTGGGACAGTGGAAAAGTGTGTATGGAACCAGAGGAGATGGCAGAGGTACTTAATGAATACTTTGCTTCAGTATCCACTACGGAAATGGATCTTAGCAGTTGTAGGGATGACTTACAGCAGACTGAAAAGCTTGAACATGTGGATATTAAGGAAGAGGATGTGATGGAGCTTTTGGAAAGTATCAAGTTGAATAAGTCACTGGGACCAGATGAGATGTACCCCAGGCTACTGTGGGAGGTGAGGGAGGAGATTGCTGAGCCTCTGGTGATGATCTTTGCATCATCAATGAGGACGGAAGATATTCCAGAGAATTGGAGGGCTGTGGATGTTGTTCCCTTATTCAAGAAAGGGAGTAGGGATAGCCCAAGAAATTATAGACCAGTGAGTCTTACTTCAGTGGTTGGTAAGCTGATGGAGAAGATCCTGAGAGGCAGGATTTATGAACATTTGGAGAGGCATAATATGATTAGGAACAGTCAGCATGGCTTTGTCAAAGGCAGGTTCTGCCTTATGAGCCTGATTGAATTTTTTGAGGATGTGACTAAACACATTGATGAGGGTAAAGCAGTAGACATAGTGTATATGGAAGGCATTTGACAAGGTATCCCATGCAAGGCTTATTGAGAAAATAAGGAGGCATGGGATCCAAGGGGACATTGCTTTGTGGATCCAGAACTGGCTTGCCCACAGAAGGCAATGAGTGGTTGTAGACGAATCATATTCTGCATGGAGGTCGGTCACCAGTGGAATGCCGCAGGGATCTATTCTGGGACCCTTACTCTTTGCAGTTTTTATAAGTGGAGGGATGGGTTAGTAAATTTGCTGATGATGCAAAGGTTGGGGATGTTGTGGATAGTGTCAGAGGTTTACAGAGGGACATTGATAGGATGTAAACCTGGGCTGAGAAGTGGTAGATGGAGTTCAGCCCAGATAATTGTGGGGTGGTTCATTTTGGTAGGTCAAATATGATGGCAGAATATAGCATTAATGGCAAGACTGTTGGAGGATCAGAGGGATCTTGGAGTCCGAGTCCTTAGGACACTCAAAGCTGCTATGCAGGTTGACTCTGTGGTTAAGAAAGCATATGGATCATTGGCCTTTGTCAATCATGGGACTGAGTTTAAGAGCCAAGAGGTAATGTTGCAGCTATATAGGACCCTGGTCAGACCCCACTTGGAGTACTGTGCTCAGTTCTGGTCACCTCACTACAGGAAGGACGTGGAACCCATAGAAAGGGTGCAGAGGAGGTTTTCAAGGCTGTTGCCTGGATTGGGGAGCATGCCTTAAGAGAACAGGTTGAGTGTGAACTTGGCCTTTTCTCCTTGGAGCAACGGAGGATAAAAGGTGACCTGATAGAGGTGTACAAGATGATGAGAGGCATTGATCGTGTGGGTAGTCAGAGGCTTTATCCCAAGGCTGAACTGGCTAGCACAAGAGGGCATAATTTTAAGGTGCTTGGAAATAGATACAGAGGAGATGTCAGGGGCAAGTTTGTGTGGTGAGTAAGCTGCCGGTGATGGTGGTGGAGGCGGAATCGATAGGGTCTTTTAAGAGACTCCTGGATGGATACATGGAGCTTAGAAAAATAGAGGGCTATGGGTAAGCCTAGGTAGTTCTAAGGTAGGGACATGTTCGGCACAGCTTTGTGGGCCACAGGACCTGTATTGTGCTGTAGGTTTTCTATGTTTCTATGAATGTGTTACTAGCCTATTAACATAACCACTGCGTCACTACCCTGTCCAATCATATGTTGTTACTCTCAAGTAAGTTAGGAAGAAGACTAGCTCTCAGAAATAAAACTAGGGTGCCTGTCTTCTGAATGTCTGACTTTGAAGTCTGAAACAATACCCAGAACTGGAATATATATCCAGAATTGTATGTTTTATTAAAGCATACATTAGCTTGCACTTACTTATTATTGCTTAATTTACAAAATCAATTAACATTATATATATATATAATGAACAGCTAACACAGACTTTCAAAATTAGTTACAATTGCTCAGCCATACACATAGTTTATGAATGGGTAACAGAAAATGTCTAATTATTTCTTGGCAGTCAACAATTTAATTTACACGTACTGGTGTAATCAAAGCAGTTACCTTGTATAATTTAAGCGACTGGACCTTCCCTCTGAAATTAAACTGACATTTTATGAACTTCTGCAGCACTCTTTACGTATGCTGATTTGAAATAAAGTCAAGGTCTGTGATGACAGCTACACGTGAAACAGCAGCATACAAAGGATATTGGAAAGTATAATCTGTGGTTCATGGGTCTAGAAATCTCATGACATAGTACATGAGTGTCAGTAGATATTCAGGAATTGGTACTATGTGCAATTAAATTGGGATGTGTCAATCATCTACTTAGTCTGTTCTGGGTTGCAGTGTAGTTAATGTGTCCTAAGACTTTCATGGTATTTTTCACAATTTCAAAATAGAGTCTTTTCCAAAATTGCTATATACCTACCCACTGCAAGTAATTGTCTTCTGCACAACAATTTCAGCTACCACTTCTAAAGGTTCTACTAAAGGCAGTCGTTAAAGAGGACACTGTCACATTAATTCTTCAGACCTAAATTGATTCCATTAGCTAAGTCCTCAATCTGTTGTTTTATTTTTCGCCTTATATAGGCTGCTAAACTTCCTATGTCCATTATAATTGTTGGAGTTGGACAGGCAGAATTTGATGGTGAGTAAAATTCACATACTTTTATTAAGAAGTATCTATAAAGTTTAACTAAAGAGAAAGCTGAAGTGTGAATTTATATGGAATTTAATATCAAGCACCTTGCTCATTAACAATATGAATGAAATTTCTGGAGCCTTGGAAAAATACTGTTGTTAAACGCATAGCATAGTAGCTGATTCTATTGAGCATTCATTTCCTTTTCTTAATTAAATGAAGTTCTTTTTCTCAGCAATTAAAGTACACATGCGATATTTACTCCATAATGTGAACATAAAAATATTGAGTGCTATACTTTTAATCTAATCTTAATAACGTTTTGCAACAAAATGCATCTCAGCAATGTATCTTAACAGTTTGTCTAAATATTCCATGTAAGCAATTATCACATATGATAATTGTTTATGATAAATCTTCAAGCTATTTAATGATTTCTGTGGAACTGAACTATATAGATCAGTATATTTCTTATAATTTAAACCTCAAATTTCCAAAAGTAATTAATATCAGTATTGTATATTAGAGTGGGAATAGTTGGGATAATTTCACCATTGACTGAGATCACCACAATCTGTATCCTAAATTCATACACCATTAATTGAGATGGCATTGCATTGCTTATATTTTGTGATACACACCTCACAATTCTATGACCTGAAAATCTATTTCCTTTCTCCTCTCTTGAATGCCCTGAAGTAATAAAAGTCCAATCAGCTAGGAAGCAGTTTTAACATTCATTCAATGCATATAGATCTGGATGATAAAAGATGGACATGGACTTAAGATTCCATTAATTCTCACATCAAATCTCAAAGTAATGCATAAATCATGCCATTGAACTGCCAGCCACCTAATCAATTATTCCTGTATTTTTTTGGTAAAGAGTTGTATAATTTTGGATTAAAGAAAAATATAATGCAAAGCTGTTGGTGCAGTGGTAGGGAAGTAATGTCATTTGCGCACTGACATGTAATTCCACTTCAATCTCACAATGAAATGCAGGTGCTCACACTTAGGCTGGTAATGTAAAAAGTAACAAGGTTTAGTACGATTTCTCGGCAAACGGTCAAAGACTCCAACCTTAAAGCAGAGCTGAAACTGTGCTCAGAATTCTGAAGGCTCAAAAATAAAAAGTAGCTAAAGCCATGTGTCGGAAACATACAGATGTCAAGCAGAGTATGATCCTGCACTAATTATGTCCTCCTTTCATTAGAGATGTGTGTGTGTGGATGAAAGATAAAATCTATGCTGCAAACCAGCATTTTTAATTCCAATATATTTTTCTCTCCCTTTGTTAAATGGAACATAGAAGTTTTACATTTTTTTAATTTATCTTCAGTAATAGGCAAAATTTTATTCTACAAGTTATGACCACCTTATGCTCACCTAATAAGATAATAAAGTTCTGTATTGAAATGCAATAATACCTCATACTATATTCTCTACAGTTAGTGCAAACCTAACCTAGACATTAATCTTATTCAATGTAAAGTCAGTAGTTAACTCAATCACCTGTCAGAAAACTCAAAACTAGTTATTATCAGGCTTATTTCACATTACAAATTAATTTGCCCTTTTACATCTCTCTTTCACTGACACCAAAATTCCCATGCTGCATCTAGCACCCATGTTATTCCATGCACCCCATGAACCAAGACCCATTGAAGGTCATGGTTAGATTAAGGAACTCATCAGCGAAATGGAGGAGCATAAAACCATAAGATATAGGAGCAGAATTAAGTCATTCGGTCCATTGAGTCCGCTCTGCCATTCCATCATGATTACTTTATTATTCCTCTCAACCCCATTCTTCTGCCTTCTTCCCTAACCTGATTAATCAAGAACCTATCAGCCTCCGCATTAAATAGACTCAATGATTTATCTATAGCCAAGAATTCCACAGGTTCACCATTCTCTGACTAAAGAAAGGTTTGCTCTTCTCTGTTCTAAATGGATGTCCCTCTAATCTAAGGCTGCTCCCTCTGGTCCTAGACTCACTCACTAAAGGAAAACCCTCTTTTTCCAAATGTGATCAAGCCAAATATGCCGAATATTTAGCAGAATAACCATGTTTTAAACTGATGAGTGCAGTTGGTCGGTAATCTGACTATTGATAGAACCATGAGACGTTTCATGTCCATAGCACGAAGTGATTTCAACAAACCTAAATCAACCTCCACAGCATTTTCTGCTCGCTTGCTAACAGGTAAAATTAAGTGTGCTGCCAAAACAGCCAGTGCACCTGAACCACACGATATTGTGAGCCAAAAGAGAATCATGCAACAGCAGATAGTTTCTGCAACTTACATATGCTGCAAAATTTGTTATTCATTGTTTATAGCTATGGTGGAATTGGATGGAGATGATATCAGAATATCTTCACGGGGGAAACTCGCAGAGAGAGATATTGTACAGGTATGTGTTTGGATGAAGAATCGGCCTGGTGTATGTGACTCAATCAAACTCATTGAAGCTTGCAAAATTTTTATGATGCTTGTCAGGGTGGTTGCTTCCCCTGGTTGAGCAGTATGATACCAGGGATACAGTGCCAGCATAAATGGGGGCCAGTTTGAAATTGCATTGAGGAGAAGGGAGTGTTGTTTTAGAAACCCATATGCTGTGGAGATATAGTCATTAATTCAAAAGGGAAACTGATAGCTTTCTGAATATTAAAGAAATGAAGGGACATGTACATACAACTGAGAAATAATGCTGAGTTAGAAGATAAGTCATAGGTTTAATGAATGGCAGGGCATGTTGGAAATGCCAGATTGCCTACTCTCACTCCAAATTCTTAAGTAACATAAGCAACACACAAAAAATGCTGGAGCAACTCACCAGGTCAGACAGCATCCACAGAAGCAAATAAACTGTCAACAGTTTAGGCTGACACCCTTCTTCAAGTCCCAAAGAAGGGTCTCGGCCTGAAACGTCGACTGCTTATTCATTTCCATGGGTCCTGAAGTAGGGTCTCAGCCCAAAACTTTGACTGTTTATTCATTTCTATGGATGCTGCCTGACCTGCTAAGTTCCACCAGCATTTTGGGTGTGCCGCTCTGGATTTCCAGCATTTGTAAAATATATAATGTTCTTAAGTAGCATGTTCTTCAAAGTTCGAATTTTGAAAAAATACTTAAGATCAGCAGAGTTAGATGTATGGTAAAAAAGATAGTTCCAAAATCCATCGAGTATCATGGCCTTTGCATGCCACATTGAGGCTGAAAGTTGCTGAAGACTCTTGGTATGTTCTGGAATATTCGAGTACCCTGTAAACTCAAGGTTTTTATTCCCTGTAAGAGCTGACAACAGTCTATCAGAGGGCAAGGCACACAACAAGAGTAGCAGGTTATACCCTTCACCAATTAGAATTAAAAATTGAGAAACGTCAAAAAAGAGGACCGTATATGAGAGCGATTTTAAAATTTGATCAGGCACAGGAAGATTAACGAGAGGAAAAGTAATTGACTTTAATAAAGAAATACAATGAAAAGATAAAGAAAGACAATCTTATAATTCCAAAATGGCAATTTAAAAAATCTATATCAAATTCAAGAAATGAGTCATCAGAATTTTAATTATTCATTTACGGCACTGAGCTTGATTGGCAGTCATTAACAATTATCACATTATTAAAAGGTTACTTGCAAGGCTGGGGGAAATTACTGAGAACGTGCAGCAACTTTATAAAACTCTCAGGCAGATTAAAAGTAAGTGCTGTTCTCAGAAGCAGCGAATGACACAAATTATGATCACCCAGCAGTTTGTGGTGATTGGCATTTCCTGGGGCTTCTCCCCGCATCACAAGTTACTGGCTTGTTTGCACAGATACTGGTCGGATGTATCTGAATTTCTGAATTTGTAAAGCAGTGTAGCACTTTTCCTTATATTGAAGTGGATAAAATACACAAGACCTGAAACAAGATTTAAATGGCTTTTAAACAGAATACAAATATTTCAAAGGAAAGAACCACAGTCGAAAGCATGGCAGAGATTTACAGCACAGATGGAGGCCCTTTATCCTATTACGTAGAATAAAGCAATCAGGAAAAAAAAAAGTATCCTTTCAAACAAGCCAGGTGAAATATCAGGCAGGACAGAATAGGTTCTCTGAAGGAATTTAAATGTGGAATGACATGCATAAAATGTCTTTAATATTATAGGACGGGAAGAAGATAAGTATGCATATATTCTCATGTTATTGGATGGGGTATGCCTTTACTTATACCGTCTTGGAGACAACCCTGGGAATAAGTACGGTTAAATAATTTATCAGTTGCAGAACAGTTTCACAGTAAGGTAATGTGCAATGTATCCCTTACTATAATCATTTAAAAAAACGGTTTAGAATCTGAGAGTGTTGCAGTTTCCCCTCGCTGTAAGCTCTGTAGCTTTAAGGTCATCTCACATGTATATAACATATTATATTAGTAATATGTAGCCCAAGTAATGCTTGCCTCTTTCAACTTCACTGCCTTGGCAGAATGGTTGGCTTACCAACTGAGCAACCATCCGCTGTTCTTCCCAATAAAGTCAATATGAGCAAATAAAACTCAGATGGATTTTGCAATGGGCGTGTGTGGGGTGGGGAGAAGTGCTGGTGATAGGCCACCTGGCAAACTTTAAAAAAAAACACCCTGAGGATAAATTTGAAATAATACAATGGGAAAATTGTGATCTAATCCAAGAAATCTATATGGATGATCCAGAGAAAAAAAAAATCTAGATATGTTCTGGTGCTTTGGGATAATGTGATGTTGGCAAAGTTGAAAGTTATATCAAGTAATAATGCTGTATGAACCATCAATTTAATTCAAGGCAGTGCCTACATGATTCAAGCTCTTAAATTTGTGCTGTTTTGCATTATTCACATAGTTGGTCATTTCAATATTGTCTGCACTACCTGCTGAGAATAATTTTGTTTAATTGGAAGTAATGTTTCTTCCCCAAAAGGCTGTGTTATTAAATATCTTTTTTCCTTTCAGTTTGTGCCGTTTCGAGATTACATTGACCGCACAGGAAATCACGTGCTTAGCATGGCACGACTGGCTAAGGACGTTCTAGCTGAGATCCCAGACCAATTTATCTCCTACATGAAAACTCGAGGCATCAAGCCCAATCCTGCACCACCACCATACACACCTACTGGCCTTGGTCTTCATACACAGATCTGACAGACCCCATTTCCAGGATACTTAGACTTGCCAAGAGTGGCTTGTGATGTTTAATATGTTGGCTACTCTTTTGCTGTAGTCAGATGCCACGAAAAGAGAACCTCTTGCGATATTTCATGTACTCAATTGTATGATTTGTTCTACAAATGCAGTAAGTGTTGAATGACTGAGGTTAACCAAAATAAAGGACCCTTTCTATAGTCATTGAGGAAGACCGAGTAATAAAGAAAGTTGCAAGGCACTCTGGATTTGGTTGTAAAGACTTGGACTGGATTTTCAGAAATGAAGGTTTATAAATCCACTCAAAGAGTGAAGCCAACTAATGGATGTGAAATATAGTGAGTAAAAAAATGCAGAAAAAATTTGAGGATTTGCAAGTGGTTTACTTACTGAATATTTTAATGACATAGATACTGTTTGAAAATTGTCTGTTTTGTCTTTTGAAGTTTACGAATTGATTCTTTCTACAATCTAACTGGTTTATATAATGCCGAAGCTCTTTTAGCCAATTGTTTGGAAAATCAATGGGAACTTGTCATGCGTCATTGTTTGCCGCATCTACTGTTGCTTTTGTTTTGCAGATCGCGTGATTTGTTTGGAAGCTCCTTTAGACCAAATCAGTTCAATTTTAAAGCTGTTATGTATGGCTTACTGTGAATTCTGTGATCTGAGTGGAGCCAATTCATAAAATGTGGTAGATGTGAGAATGAAGATGATAACTAGAAAGAACAGAAAAGCAGTCTTTTCCACAAAGGGCAGAGCTTTCAACTTCCCTGGTGAGGAGGAGAGATAGGAGAAAACAATTATGAATTGGCCACCTGCTGATTTTCCAGGAAAACTGGGACTATTGCAAAGCTGGCAGCTGTCCATTTTACACTCCTTGCCAAGGTTCACAGTTCTGCCCCAAAGTATTTAACTTTTTGTTTAGGTCCCAATTGATCATGGTCAAGTCTTTTTCTTCTAAATCAGCAACTTTATTTTAATGGTGAGTTCTAGGCCAAGTACATTAATTCCAGCTCTCCATTGTGGTCCTCATTTTTTACATTTAAATTATATCATTATATAATAGAGACAATCAATGATTGGACTATGACAAATGTTTTGTATGTAGACTTACTTCAAAGCAAAATATGAGAAATATAGTAGCATTAATACACCACCAGGGCTGGTGTTGAGACAGTAGAGATTTATAATCACAATTCATATTATTTGCATGAATTCTGCTCAGTTGCTTTTAAGATGTGTTGGTGCCTCGGGCATTTTGAATCCTTTTTGCATCTCACTATCAGACTTCTACATGTTATTTTCCCTGAAATTCCATAGGTTCATGAGCCGCAGTGATGGTTACACCATTCAACTTTGAACCAATTTGTAATCAACTTTTTTGCAGGATATGAATGGAAATAATTTCATCTCTAGTGTTCCTAATGTCCTGGTCTTTGAAGTGTCAAAGAAAAGCTATTTTCCATATTGTTTCCTAAATTAGATCCTCTATGCTCTAGAATGACTTGCTGTGGAGAGTCACTGCACACCATCACTACACATCACTTAGTGTCACTTCATGTACTTATAATCAGTCTATGCATATAACAGTTACTTGTATTTTGCACTTGCACATTGTATTTTGTAGAACTGTTTTTGTATTTATATTTGTTGTGTTTTTATTACGTTCTTAATACTTACTATGTTTATTATGCTGCATTGGATCCAGAGTGACAATCATTTCATTTTCCTTTACATTTGTACACTGATGAATGACAAAAAACAATCTTGAATCTTAATAACAATGTCTGACATGCTTAATGTAAATCAACACTTAACATACAACAAAAATTACTTAAATTTTCCAATCTTTAACAATACATAAATAACAAGTTTTTACCTTGTACATCAAAACTTTTAATGAGAAGTGTCACAGTGAAAGAAATTTCAATGCAAGGTATTGCTGGTCTATTGTAGCTTGAAAAATTGCTGAGTAGAACATTGCCCTGAAAAACATTATTCATTTACAGAGAGCTTCCTTTATCAAGTCTCTCTAGAGCATAAGGTTTACAGTATTGATCAATCTCATCACGTCTTTCCTACAACTGGCAGTTAGATTCAGCAAAGTTCTCACAATTGATCCTTTTTTCTTATTATTCATTCACGACTCATAAATATTTCTGGCAAAATCAGCATTTATTTCCTATCTCTGATGCCCTTTGATCTGAGTTACTCATGAAGCTATTGCCAAGACTAATTGCCAAGAGCCAACTGCTTTGATGTAGATCTGGAGCCATGCAGGCCAGAGTAAGGGAAATTTCTGATCTGAAATTGAGGTTCTTTTTTTACTATAAATCAGCAGTTTTATGGCCACCATTATTAGTATTATCTTTTATTCAAGATTCTTATCCAACAGCTTAAAAGTCCTTGGCTGCTTTGGTGGATTTCAGATGCCTCTGGCATACCAGCACATTAGGAGAAAACTAATCTATCAAATCCAATGCCAGAAGCAGTTCCCAAGCTGCAATTTTTGTGGTTGATTTTGGAAGAGAAGATAAGAACAAATAGGTTCTATACCCAATCAGTGCTAAATCCATTGGTGTTATTTCCTAAATTGATAGAGTATTCAAAACTATAGATTAATGGTAAAAGTTTAATGACTTGTTATATTCATCTACATCAATCAGTATTTTAATTCAAGGCTCCATGAGCAATTCACCCTGGCTTTCCAGCCAGAGTGAATGAGACCTACAGCTGGTAGACAATGGTGGGATATCTGTTAGGTCAGTCCTTTATGGACCGGAAGCAACTGGAGTACTCTAATGTTTGGTTCCATGAATAGTCACAGTTTTCTCTTATTTTCCTACAGATGCAGTTGGACCTACTAAATGTTTACAGCATTTTCTGTTTTGTTTAAATTTTATCCTGCATTTCTTTCCTTTTTTATTACAGGCTGATGTTCCCCTTTATTCCAGGCCAAAGTTTGCCCCACTTGCTAGAGTAGATATCATCTAATAAATAGCCATGAATATAGAAGCAGGTAGTTCATAATCTCATATTATACTTTCTCAGCCCAAGTGAAAAATTTCCTCCAACTGGGAAAAAATTATCTAAAATTCATGTCAGCAATTATGAATAAACCTTGAAACAACGGAGATGAAATACCTCTGTAGCTGATCTGTAATTAATAATACCTCTTGGGCAGTACTTTTCTCTCAGAATCAGAAATCTAACAAATATTAATGCATAGGCCCTTTTTATTCTATTAGCTATATTTCTGGAATGTACTGATTAAGGCACTAAGCTGTTTGCTTTGAACATACTGTTTCAAGTATTATATTCATACCTGTGTGAAGAAAATTTATGTTTGTAATTATTCACCAAAATATGAATATTAATAGAATTTAGCAGAAAAGACCATTTGTCTCAGTGTTTCCATGCCTGCTTTCTTTCCATCCCATCATGCATCGCATCTCTCTGCATGAATCTTCATTGAGCAGCATGTGAAAAATATTGACATTCATGGCCATTTGGATGTGGTTGAACATTCTTAAATCCCTACCTAATCTACATATGTTAATTTGAGTAATTAACCAAGCTTGCCATTTCAGTGGTAATGTTTGGGCTTCAGTTATAAGGAATATTCTTTATTACCACATATGATGTGAATTATCTTAACAAATCAAATGTTAAAAATCTCAAGACTTCAGTCATTGATGATACGAAAACCAAAGTCAGATGTGCTACTATATGCTCTTGTTCTGAGAACTGATGAAAGAACAATGATAGGAACAGTATCACATGATAAAAATATTGTTTCCATAAATCACATTAAACAGCAACTAATTTTATTTCTAATTGTAAAAGTTATGCTTTCAAAATGATAATTTCATAAAAGAGGAGCAACTTATGTGAACAGGGATATGACAACAACGTTATTGATGATATTGAGCCGCTCAGTAAGAGACATCACCAAATAAAATGGTCCTTTCTGCAAGCCCTGTCAGATGACTAATTGAACATGCTTTACAAACTGGAATTTTCATTCATCTGCAATGTTTTTGGGTTTTCTGGACATGGATTACAGGGGTTAAAAAAAGTCCTGTCCTTATTTTTTTGATGATTCTCTATTAAGCTGTTTCCTAAAGGCCACTAAGTGTGAAGGGATGTTGATTTTTAAAGGGCAGACCTGAACTTCAGCTTGTTTTTCACTAAAGCATAATTTCTCTTTCCCATGGTATCTATTACAATGGCAATCATATTTACAACAAATGCAATTATTGAGCGGTGTGAAAAGGGTCTTGGTTTGCAGCATTCTGAGTGTAGTTATTAGTGAATCAGACCCATGCTTCATCATTACCAACTGTACATGACAATCCAACTCTGAATTCAGCTTATACATGCATTGGTTTATCTGCAATGAAGATACAGTAAATAAAAGCTTGGTTTATCCATGTTCCCAAAATTGGGGCAAATTCAGTGGAGTGGGTCTACCAGGCACCACTGAGAGGCACTCCAGATCCCAGTCAATCCCTTGCACACAGAGCTACCAAAATATTTTTTTGTGAATGAAAACCGTGATCAGCTATTGTACAGAGTTGTCGTAGCTTTGTAGCATTTTCTAGCACCATAGCAACACCTGACCGTAGTGGTAGACAAGCATTCATCATTGCCCTAGAACAAATGATCGCCATATCATTTTCTTCCTTAGTTGCAGAGAGATGGTGAAAGATCTGGACTTAGTGTTTAGATCAGAATGATCATCAAACTTTATTGATATAAGCTTGATATAAACTTGATATAAGCATTTTGTTTCTTTTTCTGATAAATGGAGAGAATTTGTGAAAAAAAAAGCCAGTAATGGCCTGCTTGGAATACGTTTCATATCTAAGTCTGTAATGTTGGCCCAGACTAGCAAAAAAGTAGTTTTCCAAAGCATTTCACAGTTTAGAAGTGTATATAATTTAGGCAAGGTTGTTGATGGCTATTAGAAAGGATAGGTTTCATCTCTGCAATCTGGAAGAGACTAACCTTAAGATGAAAATAAATAATGTCAGGTATGAATTTGTCCTCTGCCAAATGTCCTAAGTGATTTTGATAGAATGACATGTGAAGAAGAAAGTATAACAGCTACGCCTCACTACCCTGTGCATTTAGCAACAAATGGCCAAGGACAGCTTTCTGCATATGTCCCCCGCCTAGCTTCTAGTCTTATCTCTGTCTGTATTTATCATTTTCCCTTGCATCTCAAAAGAGCTGGAAATAGGCTGGTTTCTGGAGCAGAGTGATGAGACTGAGTAAGTGACCATTTCCAACTGTTGTAGCTCTGTGTGCTGATGAAAGATGAATTCTGTGTTCCTGGCTTCTCATAGATACTGCTTTCCATTTCAAAGCTCACGCCTAGATCACAGTAGCTGAATCTGATTCCGGTACTTGTTTTACTCAGCATGGGGCATCTGAATGTCAGCCATGTAAAAGTGCTTGGAAGTTTAGGCCTGTTCTTCAGAATTCAGCATCCCAACAATTACAAATGATCTTAACATGCGACATCTTTCATTTCTACATCCCCACAACTCTCCAAACATTGTGCTGGAATCTCAAAATGACATTATTGAAGATGTGATGTATGATTACTTACTGCTTGTTTGTCTGCTGGCATTTGGAGCACCAATGAAGGTTCTCCATCTCTGGTGGTGTTCAGGGCTTCCTTCATCATGTCAGTAGATTGGCTGTCACTACAGTCAGTCATGCAAGTCCCAAGTGGAAACTCAAGAATACTATCACACTCAGATGTAGAAGGACTCTTCATTGCTGTTTCCATTACAATTTTGTTTTACTAGTCAGGGTTGTTACCCCTCAGCTGAACCTCCAAATCTGGAGGACTGTTTTACCACTCTTAGTCTGGTCTCTACCCTTTGACCTGTTTGGCATGGGTGGCCCCACAACAGCCAAAGCATAAAGCCCTGACTCCAGTCAACGTGGCTCCCTGGGTCATTGAGGCATGCAAATCTCCAAACCATGACAAGGTTGTGGACCACTTGAGAAATATATGATTAACGTACCATTTAATCCTCTGTTTTATCACTTCCCTCTTTATGCATGATTATTATCCTGAATCTGAAGCACGCATAAATGGACTATGTGCAGGCAGAAGAGACTAGATTAGTATTACTTAGCATCCTTTTAGCAAAAGGGCTAGTTCCTCTGCTGTATGCTCTATATGACTATTTTTCCCTTTCCATTCATTGTGGAATTGTAAAAGTATGTGGGGTTGGAGAAAGTGGGGAGGAGAGAATGAGGAGTCAAAGGAATAGCACATTTTGATTAGTATATTAATAGGGACTTAAGCTGACATTAATCATCATCATCATCATCATTATGCGCCCTGTCGTATGATGTGGGCGATTACGGTCTTCCATTTGTCTTTAATCTGAGAAGTTCTAATAAGCTCTTCAAAACTTTTGCCTGTCCATCCCTTGATGTAATTCATGGATGGCATGCACTGTCGACCACATGACACTCAAATACTTTAAAAAATGATGAATCCAGCATTGAATTAAAGTCAGAAGAACAATAATAGAATATTTTTGTTCTTGATTGTAAGGATATTTCATTCTGGTTCAGCATGGGGAATGAAGAATTTATGAATTATGAATCCACACCAATTTTTAAAAACTATTTCATTTATCTTGCTAGTAAAGGTGTGTTTTACTGGTTACATTCCTTTAGAATTGAAATTAATGCTAGCAAGGAAATAGAGTGTGACATCAAAGTGCTATGTACATTTATTTTCGAAGTATGTATACATTTTACAACCTTGAGATTCATCTCCTTACCTTGACAAGTATCCAGAGATGTCTGAATCTGATCCAGTATACCAGGCATATGTGAGGAGAAGCAGTGCACACATGTATCATGCAGACACATACAAACATACATGCCCATTTGCAGCTAGTCACATATTAGAAGACACACACACAAAGCAACTGCACACAAGCATATGAAAGTGAAAAATGGCAGGCTGATTAGACCCTGTAGACCCTAGTAGAAACAGGGTTAATGTTTCAGATTTAAGACATTTTGTCTATTCTGATGACCCTCAAATCTGAATCATTAACTCTGTTTCTAGCATTTTCTCTTTTATATGCATTCTCTCTCCCCTTCTACTTCCTCTCCTTCTCATTTACAAATATATATATATATACACACACACACTCTGTAGACTATATATACTATACATCCAATATTAAATTATACATAAAATGAAAGCCTGTATGGTGGAATAAATAAAGTGGGAATTGCTATAATTTAGACTTCATTAAAATCATTTATAATTTTTCTCAGTGTAAATTGTAATTCAACCTTCACTCCAATAAGATTCTTTCAGTACCAATTTCTAAACAGTTAATGAAACAAATGCCTGGAGCTGGCTAACTACAAATGCATTAATGAAGCTTTGCCATTTACAGAGAATAAATCCTCATCAAATAATGGATAACCTGAGCAGTGAATGCCAGGGCTCACTTATGGGACTTCAATTATGTGTAGGAGTATTTTGCATTGGTTCCAACTCTAAATGGAAAAAAACATGACGCATCTGCTCCATTTTATTTTTTCTGTAACCTTTTATTCATTTTAGTAACAAAAGAAACATACACAATGATAATGACTATCGATATTCAGAGTCTGAAGCAGGTTTCAATCTGCATTTCTTCCCCTTTTGTGGGTCATATACATGTAAGATATGCTGATCATAGTATTTAGAAAAAATCATTAAGTCTTAAATATTATTAGGCAATCCCAGAATTAATCAGCAGACCCAGTGGTTAATATTTTGGACTGGATCATTTTTGTATTAAAACTGATTATATTTTTCTGAAATCTATTCTTCTGATTCCTTTTATAATCATTATCATAATCAAATGTTGGTCCTTCAGCTTACAGATCATTATTTACCATGACACTTCCTAAAGGCAAAATAAACACAGAACTAAATCAAATCTTCATGCAAAAAAAAGATCACGGATACATACAAGTGACTTTGAATTTGGTAACTTTAACCTAATTTTGTTCACAGCTATAAACTGCATAAGCATTGCTTTTTACAACTGCTAATGAAGATCGGAATCTAATCAGTGGATTTTACTTGTTTTCATCTATCTAAATGGGTTTTCACTTGAAAGATCTCTCATATTGAACCCTCAAGATGAAAGTACATTACAATGTTAAAACTCATGTGCTGTTTTCCATTCTATAGAACTGTCCTAATTTGCAGGTTCAAAGCAAACAGCTCATCTGGACTGTGGCATATAACACGAGGAACAGCACTACATCTACCACTTATGCATTTGTGTTCTTTTGGACTCAGCCAATTACAGAAAATAAGCACATTTTCATTTTTTCTTGATACTTTCGGAGAATTATTCCATGCCATACCAAACTATTATTCTGCCTAGTCCCATCGACCTGACCTGGACCATAGCCCTCCCATCCATGTACTTATCCAGACTTCTTTTAAATGTTGCAATTGAATCTGTATCCACCATTTCAACGCTTTGTTAATTTGCATTAACACCTAAATTGTCTTTCATTCTCTTCACCTTTTCAACCTCTCACAAAGTTTTTCCTTCTCCAGTTTTTCTGCATCTTAAATAATATTAATCTCAAACTATTCCTAGTTCTGATGAAATATCAATGATTTGAATATTAATTCTGTACCTCTTTCCACAGATGCTGGCAGACATGCTGAATTTGCTTTCCTTTTTTATTACAGATACGTGGCGTTTAGATTAATTTGCTTTTCTATTATTGCAGCTTTAAATTGAATATCCAATGGCATTGTGAAACCTCAACAATACACTATCTAACTGTTCGGAAATTCCAATAGTTAGGCATCTAGCTCACCGGGGATTGTTTGACTACCCACTCATTAGGGCCGTGGTTAACGCTCATCCTGTTGACTTATTTGGGTGCCTGCTGCTGGTGTAGATTTGATGAAATCCAATCAAAAGTTGCTATAGATAGCGGAGGGGATGAATGACCTACTCCTGGCCATAAGGCCCTTTCACCATTTTGTTGATCCTGTGTGTTCCTGTTCTCCTTCTAATACAGCAATGTCCCACTTCCCATATTTTCCTAACGCTCTGGGCCTCCAAATCCTGTGCTCCCTATCCACTCACCCATGCCCCAGTTATAAACATTCCTTTTCAACTCCTCAGAGCCCCAGTTCACTGGAAAACTTATCATACAGCAGTGAATTAAAAGAGTGTTGAGATAGGAATAGAAATACATCCAAATAATTTAAAACATCTTCCATTCCAAAGTCAGAAAATAGTATTGAATAGGCAGAGGCTTGAAAATAATTTACAGTGCTGGGGGAAATCTCAGGAGAATAGGACTGAATAGATTGTTTGAGAAGGTGCCAGTATGGTTTCAGTAGATCAAATGGCCTCTTGTGGGTCATAAAGATTTCTTTAATTCCATGAAAGTAAGTCACCATTTTTAGGTTCAAATTATGTAAATAGGCCACAAGGTGTCCAACACTAACTTGTAAATGTTTTAAATAATAGATGTATTCATCCAAAACTGGAGGGGTCAATGAGAAGCTAGTGTGGAGTTAAACTCTTTATTTAAACATTGGTTTTATTGTCTTCAGGAACATTGAATTTCAGAAGCAGAATTAAATCTGCCTTTATTATAACTTGCAAATCCAGTATGCAAAACAGTAGAGTCATAGGGAAGTACAGCACAGAAACAGGCCCATCAAGACCACAGCAAGACATTTAAACTACCTACGCCTATCAACCTACTCTGGGACCATAGCCCTCCATATCATTACCATCCATGTACCTATCCAAACTTCCCTTAAATGCTGAAATCTACGTCACGTGCGCCACTTGTTCTGGCAGCTCATTCCACAGTCTCACAACCCTCTGAGTGAAGAAATTTCCCCTCATGTTCCCCTTAAGCCTTTCACCCTTAACACACGGATGAACTCAGCAGGTCGGGCAGCATCCGTTGAAAGGAGCAGTCAACGTTTTGAGACCCTTCATCTCGGCCCGAAACATTGACTGCTCCTTTCAACAGATGCTGCCCGACCTGCTGAGTTCATCCAGCTTAGTGGTGCGTGTTGCTTTGACCACAGCATCTGCAGTGTACTTTGTGTTTACCCTTAACACATGACATCTGGGTACAGTCCCACCCAATCACATTGGAAAAAAACCTGCTTGATTTACCCTATCTATACCCCTAATAATTTTGTATACCTCCATCAAATCTGCTCTCAATCTTTTCTGTGAAGATTCTTCTAGGTGAATTTGTACTAAATCTTTGAAGCAGACACAAGGGATCAACAAACTGGTGAAAGGACCTTAAGAACAGGAATAAGACATTTATCCCCTCCCTTAACATTTGATTAGATTCCATCAAATCTACATCAACAACATTTTATTATTCTTCCTCCTTAAGTCCTATGTAACCGAGTGTTGAAGATTCCACTTGTCTGGGTGCTCACAACCATTTTAGGTTGAAAAGTCCAAGCGTTTTTACTAATCCTTCTGTGGGAAGTGCTCTGTGATTTCATTTCTGGGCGGTCTTATTCAAATTTTAACACCAGCGGCCCAGAAGGACCATTCTCATCAAAGCTGGCATGATTACAGTGTAATGATTGACAAGAAACCATCAGCACTCTGGCGGTTTACCAACGGTAGCTGTGTCCTGTCTTCCTGGGCAAAAGCAGGGGAATTGTTTACTGAAGTTATTCACATTCTATGGATGTGTTTTCACTCCTGATCTCACCACCTAACAATCCTCGTAATCGCTGGAGAACAGATTTGGGGTTTCTTTGACACCTTGTCAAGACATTTGGGGTTCCTTTGAATCCTCGAATGCACTAGAGAACAAATTTGGGGTTTTGTTGACACCTTGCAGGTGCCTTGGAACCTCCTGTTCATTGTGGATGCATCAACAGAGTCTGTGCTCTCATTAGTAAAACTAAAAGAACTGTCTTTTGTTTAATTTATCAAAACGCATGGATGGGCTGGAATATTCCATCATTGAAAATAATGTCATATACATACTGACAATATGTCATGTACACCCTGAAAGACTTGAATGTTTATTGCAGTTTCCATAACAGTGTACATTATTATAACATTTTAAAAAATAGCCTGATTCTCTTAATACAGGATTTTAAGAAGTGTGCTGAAAGACACCACGTTTGACACAACCTATGAGCTTGAAACAAATGTCCCCATTTTAACCCTTTTTTTTTACATTTTTCATGTCCTCCAAGGGTCAATGCTTCCAAAAATCTGTATATCAGTATTGATGTAAAGTTGTACTGTGCATTTTGTCAATGGACCTGCCTAAGATAAATTAACGATTAATTAGGCATTGCATAAATGTACTGGATTCAAGCCTGTACACTTATTGTGTGTGACTATAGACATGACAGTCCATTGTAAATTCTTTAGACTCACATGTCTGCTTAACTTACCATGGTAAAAGGAAAGTAAAAGATCCTATGGAGCAATGGAAAATAATCATATTTTAACACTATAAACAGAATCCTAACAGTGTTAATTAGAAATGAAGAACCTGTGCTGTTTTACCAAAAGAGGGACAAAACTGGTGTTCCTTTGGGACATTTTCTTTCAGTTTTACCAGTGTATTTAGTGTGGCTGTGAAATCTTAACAAGGTAAAAATGACTCAAGCAATTCCTGTGACCTATTGTACAATTTTGTTGTACTGTCATTATTAATCAAAAGTTTGCATGCCAGTGCCAAAATGACAGCAAGTTTTTAACAGGTCATGTGATTATGTGCTCAACAACTTGATTCACAAAGCTTGCAGCCTTTTACGATGAGGGGGTATTTATATCCAAAAGCATGGGTGATATCATCTCTTTTCCTTTCTCTATCTCTCTTTGCATGACAACTTTTTAAAACCAAACACTGTACTGCAATATTGTGTGTTACGTTGGATGTGAAGCAGTTTGTATTGTGCAAGATTGCCTTAAGATATTAAAATACTTATTTTACAAAAAAAACTTAAGTGTAAAATCAGTAAATGATTGCCAAAGAGTTTTGTTGGGATGTCATTTATCTATGAGAGCTGAAATCAGACAACATAAAGAGCATGGAATGGCCTTTTTAGTCCATTGAATCCATGTGGGCCATCAAATGCACATCTATGCTAATCCAATTCATCCTCTCAATCCCTATCAACTCCACCTGATTCTTCTGCTATCTATCTACACTGAGACCATTTCCAGTAGCCAATTAACCCAACAACTTACAGATCATTTGCTTATTGGAAGAAACTGGAGCACCCATGCAGTCACAGGAAGAAATTCTGCACAGACAGTATCCAAGATCAGTATTACAGCCAGGTCACTGGAACTGTATAATGGGAAGGTGAACCATGGTTCTACCTTCTTTGTTAAAAGATTTTAATATTAATATGGAACAAAAGTCTGCTTTCCATTTTCGCTCCAAGGACAACACCGGTACTCTGACAGTGGCATCATAGAGTCATAGAAAAGTACAGCAGAGAAACAGGCCCTTCAGCCCTTCTAGTTTGTGCTGGACCATTTAAACTGCCTACTCTCATCAACCTGCAGCAGGACCATGGTCCTCCATACCCCAACCATCCATCTACCTATTCAAACTTCTCTTAAAGGTTGAAATCGAGCTTGCATGCACCACTTGATCTGACAACTCATTCCACACTTTCCTTATCCTCTGAGAGAAGAAGTTTCCCTTCATGTTCCCCTCACCCTGAACCCATGACCCCTGTTTCTAGTCCCACCCAACCTCAGTGGAAAAAGCCTGTTCGTGTCTAGTCTATCTATACCCCTCATCATTTTATATGAAGCCCCACTGGTTTCCTTGGCCGCATAAGTCCCACCAAACCCGTGAAATTGAGACAGCCGTCCCACCCCAAACCCTTGTTTGTGTGGATGCTGTGTAATTTGCTACCCTGTTACAACTCAGTGCCAACAAATAACAGACAACACACTGCATACGATTAAAGGAAGTATATTTATGAATCTTAACTAAAGGGTAAGTAAAGAAAAGAAAGAAAAAAACCAAAATGGCCCATTATAATTAAACAGTCAAATGTGCACAAGTTGGAACTCAACTCTTCCCAAAACTTATGTTCACCGATCCTCAGTCAGTCACAACACCTGGCTGCACTGAATCACCGTCCTGCTCCGGGTTGAATCCTACGACAGGTTCTCTCCAGCGTCTTCCCCCAACATCTCCCGCCGAGCAAAAGACCCAGCTCACATTGCAAAGCACCCGTTATCTCTGACCATAACCCAAACACTGCTTCTACTGAAAGACCATTACATTAGCAGTGAGATCTTCTACATTCCAAGGAATAAAATCCCGATCTATTCGATCTCTCCATACAACTCAAGTTCTGCAGAACTGACATCAATTTGCACAGAATGTGGAATTTATTGATTCAATACAGAATAACACAATGAGTGTGAATAACACACACACAAAGTGCTGGAGGAACTCAGCAGGTCAGGCAGTTTCTGTAGAGAGGAATAAAAAACTGCCATTCAGGCAGAGACCCTTCATCAGGGTTTCAACCTGAGCGTCATTGTTTTATTACCCTCCACTGATGCTGCCTCCTGTATCCCTCCACCATTTTGTGTGTGTTGCTCTGGATTTCCAGCATCTGCAGAATCTCTTGTGTTTACTCACGAGCTAGATCACCACCACTTCCTTTTTTTTTGTAATTTATTTTTTATTGAAGTTCATCAACAAACAAACATTTCCATAAGATGTATATCAGACATTGTACATATATATCATATAATCATATATATCACAAATCTCCACAAAGTATCTGAGGTATACACTTATAGAAAAGAGTGGAAAGTAAAAACAAGCAAAAGGAAAGAACTATGTACAAGTCAGGAGTGATCTTTTTATAACAGTTTCATTGATTTTTTGAGAATAAAATCAGGCCTAAGAGGCATTATGTAGTTAAACCATTTTTCCCAGTATGGATCAAATTGTTCCAGCTTATGATTAACAGATGGTGTTATCTTCTCCATTTTGTAAATGTCCATTGTAATTTCCATCCATGTATTTAAAGTTGGGCTCTCCTGTGATAACCATTTCCTAGTAAGAGTCTTTTTACCAGCCACCAACAGTATATTCATTAAATATTTATCTCCTTTCAACCATTGTTGAGGTATATATCCAAAATATTTGGTCTTACTTTCTAAGGGTATTTCATATTTAAAGATGTTTTGTAGGGCATTGTGTATCCCCCTCCAATAGTTTTTGATAACAGGGCAGTCCCAAAAATATGATAATGACTTGCATTTTGATTTCCACAATTTCTTACCACCACTTTCAATTCCAACTAACGATTAGGTTTCAGAAACTCTGTCCATTTGGTCATTGTATTATCACAAACTAGGAGGGTAGTAGAGTTTTAAACTGCACTTGGACTCTCCCCTCATTCCTTCCAAATGAGGAAAAAATAGAAAATGACCAGAACTTACAAGGTCTTGGCACCAGGTTTAAAGAATTGCTGATCCATCTTTCATCCAGCCAGAACACAGAGGTAGCCATCTAATTAACTGGGTCTATGAAAGGTACAATTCACCCAAAACAATATTGAGCACACTTACTGTCCAAAGTGGCCTATTGTGGCTGATTGCACTGTGACTTCACAAGATGCAAAGATGTGCGCAGAATTTGTCTCTGTACGAACACTAAATATTTGAAAAAAAATGAAGTCTTCATTTTGCGGTCAATAAATTCTGCTACTTCTTGGGCACTAATTTTTCAGAGAGTAGAGTGAACCTGGTGAACATCGCCGATGAATTTGTTTGCCCAGAGTGCCACAGTCAACAAGGCAGAGGTACTTTGGGTAAGCAATTAAACAATGATAGAAACTGGCCCTTCTATAAAACAGCTTTTTTTTTTAATTTTAAAGAACTTCCCAAAAGACTGACACGAATCCTGGTGGGTTTTTTAGTTCTGCTGCGTCCTTTCTTGGGAGTGGGGCCTTTGCATGGGTATGAGACTATTTCTCACACCAGAAGAGAAAACAATTTAGAATTGACACCAAGCCAGTTGCTGGCGAAACAAAAGAAGTGAAGAAAATATGAAGGTGAGCCACACAATCACCTCCCACTTGCCAAAGGGTGCTGAATAGAAGTGTCCCAACGTAGACTGGCCAAACCAGGAGATTGGAGACACTTGCTGTGGTAGGTGCTGAGACCTGGAGCAAGAGGGAGCCAGAGGAAGTCTGCAGGTTGGGCAGCAACTATGGAGGCAACTGGATGCCCAGCGTTTTAGATTGACATCATCTTGGAGGGCTGATTGATAGTTCACTTGGAGAACATGAAGGTTGTTCCAATATGCTCAAAACGTGTGAAATGAGCACTACAATTTACTTCCTTTATTAAGGTGGCTGACAGAAGTTTCCGTATTGCACAATGTTCTGTTCTCTTTTTGTCCACTTTTGATTGTTTATATTTCACTAAATAAATACAATTGGCATAATGGTATCCACTATTATAAAAAACAAACAGCAAATGCACAGTTAACACAGATAGCATAGTTTCACAGTTAGGAATGAAAGCCTGATAAAGGGTTGCAACCCAAGCTGTTGACCATTCTCCTTCCTCCATGGATGCTGCTTGATCTGCTGAGTTCTTCCAGTGGTTAACTTTTTAACTCTACGAATTTGGTGAGTTCATTATTGAACAGGGAGCAGTGTAATCACAAACCATCATGGAACTGGTACTCATAGGAGATGGACAATTGGTTGGATAATAAGTTGCCAATGACAAACATGCTTTGATACACATGATCTAGATTTGCCCAGCAAAGCTCCATATGAGTTTCTCCACAGAAGTGACATCATTAATGAGTATCCAACACAACATAGGAAAATGCTTCATGGACTGAATCAGGACATCACCACCTCCCTCACATTCATTCATGACTCCAAACAGCCCTCGTGAGGCAACACTTCACCTGCAAGTCTGTTGTGGTCATCTACTGTATCTGATGCTCCTGGTCTGCCCTCCTGTTTATCAATGAGGCCCAACATAGATTGGGGGACTGCTCTGTCAAGAACCTCAGCCCTATTTGCAAGAGGCACAATTTCAAGGTGGTGAACCATTTCAATTCTTATCCCCATTCCCATTCTGACATGTCAGTACATGGCCTCCTCTTCTGTCACACTGAGGCCAGGCTCAGGTTGGAGAAGTAACACCTCATATTCCATCTAAGTAGCTCCAACATGATGGCAGAAACATTGATTTCTCCAACTTCCAGTAATTCTTCCCCTCCTCCTTCTCTTTTCTTCCTTTTCCCCCAATCTGGTCTCTTACCTCTTCTCCTCACCTGCCTATCACCTCCCCCGGTGCCTTTCTTCTTTTCCTTTTGCCCATGCTCCACTCGCCTCTCCTATCAGATTCCTTCTTCTTCAGTCCTTTGTCTTTTCCACTTATCGCCTCCCAGCTTCTTGTTTCATCCCCCTCTCCCACCCACCTGGCTTCACCTATCACCTTTTAGATTCCCCTCCCCTCCACCTTCTTGTTCTGGCATGTGCCTTCCTTCTTTTCCAGTCCTACTGAAGGGTCTTGGCCCAAAACATTGACAGATTGTTCCTTTCCATAGATGCTGCCTAACTTGCTGAGTTCTTCCAGCAGTCTGTGTGTCCTGCTCTGGATTTCCAAAGTGAGAAATTTCAATGAGGAAAGTCACATTAACACAATGATCTTCCCACACATAAGACCAAAGAAGGCAATTAGACATAACTGCATTTCTGTCCATCTTGGGAGCTATTATTTGCCTGATGTAAAATGTGTGAAAATACTGGAACCCAAAAAATTTCAAATAAAAATTGCCCATTTCCAGATTCATCTGGTGAGGAAAGTATTGGAATAGAAAATGATAATGAGAGCAAGGAGTTCCTTACCAATTACAGTTCAATGAAGTTAACCAAGCAAGATTTATTTATGGAACTGAAAATATTAATGAAAACAAAACCTGCGGTTTGAAATAGAATCTATAAATCATGGCCTTGAAGGTATTGTCTTTGAGCTTGTTCAGTTCCCTGATTCATGTGATTATCTCAACTCTGGAGTTAAAGGTCTGCATCCCTCATGTTGAACCAGTATTGCCAATGAAGGCAAATAAAGTATTTCAGAGCTATTCCCATCCATGACAGAAGATACAAGAAATGTTTAAAGAATGACTCATTTTAACACTAAATTAAAACCAATATTTTAGATTCAGTGTTTTTGCTTGACAACAAGCCACTTGAATTTATCATTTGCTTCCCCTACCACTTCCAGTTAAAACATGGAACACAGAAAGTACAGCACAGGAATAGTCCCTTTAGCCCACAGTGCTTGATGCCAACCCAAACTAATCCTATCTACCTGTACGTGGTCTATATCCCTAACATTACCTCCAGTTCATGTGCCTTTCTGAATGCCCCTTCAAGGTTGCTATTGAATTTGCTTCTTCCACTTCCCCTGGCAGTATGTTCCAGGTGCTTACCACTCCCTGTGTGAAACAAAAGTTGTCCTGCACATCTCCATTAAGCTTTTCCCTTCCCACTTTAAAGATATGCTTTCTAGTATTTCACATTTCCACTCTGGGAAAAAGATTCTGACTATCCACAGCTCTGATAATTTTATATACTGCTATCAGGACTCTCCTTCAGCCTCTGACACTCCAAAGCAAACATTCTAAGTTCAAAGTCTCTTCTTTCAGATAATGCTCCCTAATCCAGGCAACATTCTGGTGGACCTCTTCCATGCCCTTTCCAAGGCCTCGTGATGACCAGAACTGAACACTATTCTCCAAGTGCAACCTAACTGAAGTTTTATACAACTGCAGCTTCATGACTTTTATATTCATCACACTGCTGATGAAGGTAAGCATACCACACACCTTCTTAACTACACGATCACTGTACTGCCAGTTTTACAGACTGTAGTCTTGTACCTACGATCCTATATGGTACATACTTTCCTTTTTTGCATTTTATTTACCAATATTTGACACCTCTAGGTGAAACACAAACTGCTGTTTCTCTACCCACATTATCAATGCCCTATATATTGTTGAAAATATTTAAGATGGAGGTTGATAGGTTCTTGGTTAATTGGGGAGTCAAAAGTTATGAGGCAAACACAGGAGAATGGGGTTGAGGGGCATAATAAATTGGCCATAATGGAATGGCAGAGTATTTGATGGGCTGAATGGCCTAATTCTGCTCTTAGGTCTTATAGTCTTAGGGTCTTTTACAAAGTTCTTCACTATCTGCACTCTGCTGTTCTACAGTTACTAATCAACTGACCCACATTTTCATCCAAATTATACATATCATAAACAAAAACGATGCCAGTCCAGATCCTTCCAGAGCAGCACTGGTCACTGATCTTCAATCAGAATAACACCCCTTCACCAGCCTCCGTCGTTTATGGCCAAGTTAAATTCAAATCCAATGTACCACCCCTCCGCTGATCCCACATGATATAACCATCCACACACAAAGTCATGTGCACTCTCCCTAATATTACTGTGGATGTAAGTGCAACTGGATGATAGTCATCGAGACAGGTTACGAAATTCTTCTGAGGCATCAGGATAATTGAAGCCTACTTAAAACAGAGGGTCCCTCAGACTCCCGAAGCAAGAGTTTAAAGGTCTCAGTGCACACTCTAGCCAGTTGATCTGCACAGGTCTTTGGTATTTGGCCAGATACCCCATCTGGCCAGATGCTTTCCTTGGATTTATCCTCCTGCAGGATGCTCTCATGTTGGCCTCAGAGACTGAAATCACAGGGTCATAGGGAGCTGTAGGAGTTTGTGATGGTCCTCCATGCTTTGATGGTCAAAGCCCTGCTGTCACCTACTACAGAATGTTGCTTGATTTCACTTTGTAAGAGATCAAGGCAGTCAAGCCCGGCTACAGCTGTTGAGCATCTTTCATTGGTTCAAGTATAGTCTGGAATTGCTACTTTGCCCATGAAATGGCTTTCTGGAGATTGTACTTATACCTCTTCTAACTTCCTTGGTTGATAAAATTTGAATGCCTCTGACCTGGCCTTCAGCAGATTGCAGATCTCAAGGTTCATCCAGGGCTTCTGGTTGGGGAAGACTCCAAATCATTTTATGGGAACACACTCGTCTATGACTGTTTTTATAAAGTCTGTGACAATCATGGCATATTCATTCAAATCCACATCAAGTGTCCTTGAACACTGCCCAGTCCATAGACTCGAAGCAATTAGGTAGCAAATCCCCTGCCTTCCATGACTGCTTCTTTGTTGTCCTAATCTCTAGAGACTTGCTCTTTAGTCTCTGCTTGTATGCAGGTTGGAGAAGGACAGCTAAGTGAACAGATTTCCTGAAGTGCAGTCGGGCATGGAGCAGTAGGCACTCCTTATCTTCGCATAGCATTGGTCTGATGTGTTAGTACCTCTATATGCCGATGGTAATTGAAAAGGGATTTCTTCAAAGAAGACTGACCAAAGTCCCCGACTATGATTTGAAATGCGTTGGGGTGAACCGTTGCGTGTTTGGTGATCTCAGGTACCTGGTTACAGTTGTACCTTTGGTGGTATGTGAACAGCCGTCAGGATCATGGGGGAGATCTCCCTTGGTAAATGGAACAATCTGCATTTGATCGTTAGGTGTTCAAGGTGGAGGGAACATGAATACAACAGAAGTGCCACATCATGGCACGAGAGTTTATCATGAAAAACACTGCCCCCACACCTTTTGCCTTTTCTGAATCAGTAGTTCGGTCCTACCTCTATATCTAGAAGCCTTCGGGTCATATCTCTGAACCTGGCATACTATGAGTGAGCTTGCTGCCCGTGTTACTCGCATGGCTGACCTACCTTTTGGGGCTCTATAGGTCCAATCCCATGAAGTGGACCAGTCCACATGTCTATAATAAGGTCTTATACCACCAAGTTCATGAACAGTTATTATCTTTCAAGCATCAGGCTCCTGCACCAGCATGGATAACCTCAACTCTGAACTGATTCCATAACCTATGGACCCACTTTCAAAGGACCCTGCAGCTCATGTTCTCAGTAATGCTTACTTATTTGTTTACTATTACCTTTTTTGTATTTGCACAGTTTGTTGTCGCCTTTTACACACTGATTGTTTGTCTGTCTTTCTGTGTGTGTGTGTGTGTGTGTGTGTGTGTGTGTGTGTGTGTGTGTGTGTGTATGTGTGTGTGTGTGTGTGTGTGTGTGTGTGTGTGTGTGTGTGTGTGTGTGTGTGTGTATGTGTGTGTGAGTAGCTTTTCATTGATTAAATTGCATACTACTATGAATGCCCACAAGAAATGGAATCTTGGGGTTATATGTGGTGATATATATGAACTTCGATAATAAATTTACTTTGAACTTTGAACAGGTGCCCAAGATTGCTCTGTTAACTTTTTGAAATGACATTGCTGTCAAGTATATTTAAAAATATAATTCATGATCAGACATATTCTGCTTGGATTGACATAAATATTTAAGAAAAAAAATATATTTTAAATAATTCAAAGGCTGCAAGCAATTCAATCTGGTCAAGACATTCAGTAAAATGTAAAGAATTGAACCAGTGACAAGCTTGGGTCACAGAACAGCTTATTAAAGTGGAGTTAATAACGCCGTGTTTCCAGCAAATACAGATGAACAAAGAAAAGCAACTACATGGAGAGAGAAAAATAATTTGCCAGCTGTCAGAATTGCTAAATAATGCAGGTTCAGCTTCAACATATGTTGTTCATATAATTACTCCAGCAGTTCAAATATCACAATATCAGTCTATGCACATCATCTCCCCATGAGGTAAAATTTACTTGATTCATGAGAGATTAGCAAGAAGTTAAGGAGAGCTGTTCCTCTTATTGAGGGATGACAGATAAGTTTTTATATAAGGTCTTGTAAAAGTATTCAGAAGTATTTATTTCTGAATCACATGCTCTTTTTTGTCATAGTAAAGCCCAAAAACAGGAAATATTATAAGGCATTTAAATCTAAAATATCAGCAGTTCAAAAGTATTCATTCCCTTTTGCTCAGTATTTAATTGAACCCTCTCTCGCAGCTACTCCAGCAGGTAGTCTTTTTGGATAAGTCTCTATTAGCTTTGCACAATGTGTTGGAGCAAGATTTGCCCATTCTTCCTTGCAAAATTATACAAGCTGTGCCCGATCAAAGAACATAGAACATAAATCAATACAGCATGGTACTAACCCTTTGATCCACAATGCTGTACCAGACCTTTAACCT
This sequence comes from Hypanus sabinus, assembly GCF_030144855.1. Taxonomy (NCBI): domain Eukaryota; kingdom Metazoa; phylum Chordata; class Chondrichthyes; order Myliobatiformes; family Dasyatidae; genus Hypanus; species Hypanus sabinus. The sequence goes on along the minus strand of NC_082730.1, from coordinate 28,992,482 downwards.
ATTATAAGATCAATCTAACCCTTCCTTCCCACATAGCTCTCCATATTTCCTTCATCCTTGTACCCATCTAAGAGTCTCTTTAATCTCCACAATGTATCTAATTTCTACTCCTGACAGTGTGTTCCACACACGTACCATTCCATGTAAGAAAAACATACCTCTGAGGAAATCTGCAGATGCTGGAAATTCAAGCAACACACACAAAATGCTGGTGGAACGCAGCAGGCCGGGCAGCATCTATAGGAGGAAGCACAGTCGACGTTTCAGGCCAACACCCATTAGTCCTGACGAAGGGTCTCGGCACGAAACGTCGACTGTGCTTCTTCCTATAGTTGCTGCCTGGTCTGCTGCGTTCCATCAGCATTTTGTGTGTGTTCCTCTGACACCTCCTATGCTTTTCTCCAATTACCTTAAAATTAAGACCACTCGTATTAACCTCTTCCACCCTCAGACAGAAAAAAATTCTCGTTGCCAAAATGTGTGTGCTGGCATTTACTTATCATATGCAATAAATTTTTGGCACCATTACTTCTTTATCTTGCTTTCTGCATCCCATTTTGATTAAAAACATAATCCTAATTATTTATTGACTGTGTTTTCTGTCAATGGAAATACAGTATTCTAATTTGTTGCATATTAATTATTGTACCAAATTTTGAATTATTTTTAAAATGCCTGCACAACTATGTTGGCCATGTAATTTGAATAATATAAGTTAAGTTATAAGACAAAAGGCAAAAAAAAATGTTCTATTGAGGATTCAGGCATATTTGTCAACATATGCCACATGTGAAATGAAGTTCCTACTCTAAATATCAAAGGCAGCATGTTCAATGACTTACCTATTTATCTGTGTTTAATTAGAAACATGAAAGATGACATCCGTATGCTTTGATGATAAGCCATAATACCTCAGACTCTGAAGAAAAATGGCACTCTCAACAACAAGTAATCATTTAATTTTTAGCAGTTTGAAGGTAAATACTTTATTGATCCCAAAGGAAATTATAGTATTACAGTAACATTACAAGTGCATGAACCTTTCTAAAGACAATCTTTTTGTTATAAAGCATTGTGCTAACCATTTTTATCGAGCACCTTGTACTAAAATCATTTCATGTCAACTGTGGTCTATGGGCATTAACATGCATCCTTAACACTAAAAGCTAGTGTTAACACTAAAAGCTTATATGATGCTGCAGATGTTCTATGACTCAGTGGTGGCCTGCATTCTATCCTACACTGTGGTCTGCTGGGGTAGCAGGGTGAGAGCAGCTGATGCCAAGAAAATCAATAAGCTCATCAGCAGGGCTGGTTCTGCTCTGGGAGTGGAACTGGATTCCCCGGTGTTTGTGTCTGAGGGGAGGATGCTGCAGAAGCTACGGAGCATTATGGACAATCCCTCTCAGCCCTCCATGACACACTGGACAGACAGAGGAGCACCTATAGTAATAGACTGATTCTACCGAGGTGCACCACTGAAAGACACAGGAGATCCTTTCTCCCTGTGGCAGTAAGACTCTACAACTCCTCCTCCTTAAGTACATAAGTATATGGTTTCATTGCACATCTGTATTTTGCACTATTACTTATTAATGCACATTTTGTGTTTGAAAGTATGTATTTCTAACATTCTGACAATCAACCTTGCAACAATAAGATCCTTCGGAGTAAATAAAGTTTTATCGTATCTTAATTAATTAATACAATAATGTCTTCAGATGCTGGAAATCCAGAGTAACGTAAACAAAATGCTGGAGAACTCAATATCTATGAAGATGAATAAAGAGCCGACATTTCAGGCTAAGACCTTTCATTGGGACTATCAACTAACAAACTTTCACAGAAGGTTTAATTGCTTGAATTTAATATATTTCATTCCACTCTCATGTCAAGATCAAGAAATGAATGAACATAGAAATGTACATAATTCACTAATCGCCTTAACTACAAAATTGATAATTATCTCTTTCCTTCAAGCACATCTGCCGTCCTTTTATAACCAACTAAATTAATTACATTATGTTTAGTACTTTAAAACTTAAAGGAGAATGTGGAGGCAAACTTCTTTCAATGATCTTTGGTGACATCATTGAGTGCACTAAGTGAGGGGCTCCTGTTACATATATATATCCCTACATCTATTCAAATATGCCAAAGAAGCTTCAGAAACACCCTCTGAGATCAAAGCCCAATCATTTTCTTTTAATCTATTGAGCATAGCTGGATCATTCTGGCAGGTATATACTGATTTGAGAATCAATTACTAAATATAATGGTTGTACATGCATCATAGTGGTTTGGTTGAAAAAAATGTTTATGCATATAATTCCTCAGCAAAAAAAAGGAGCTTATAGAAGATTTCCCATAGTACATCTTGATTTTAAAATGTAACCAATTTTTTGGTTCTATATCTAATGCTATGTAAACTAATGGTTGCAAACTATGTAGTATTAAGAATCATGAAGATTCATACATTTTTCAGCACATTTCCACGTGCATTTTGAGTTGGAAAGTTTGGATTCTTTCAAAGTTTCCACTAAAATTGCCATGATACTCCCAACCCACCAATGAACCGATGAAAAACAAATGCTGTGTGACTCATTCAGCTGGTTAAAACTAATCCAAAGTATCATGTTGACATTGATTTACATTACTAGGTAGATAAAGGGTAAAGAATATGCTGCATTAAAGCCTTCTTGGTCCAAATCATACGACAAAAAATGAAATCTTGACAAGCATTTTAGTACTGTAGTCAATGCACTTCCACAAACACTGAAATGATAATAACCAGGTAATCAGTACAGAATCTCATTTTAATGTTACATTTTAAATGTGCATCTTATGCGCAAAGTGATTGTTTTCCCACTTAGGATCATATGGATTTGTCCTTGAAGAAATATTTCATTAAGTTCATTCGATAAGCAACAATAAATTCCATAGGTGCTTTAACCGTTGGAAATAGAACTGCCTAGTTCAAAGTAATTCTGCAATTGCATTACCTGAAAGCATGTTCCTTTGACATGTACGTTCAAAATTATTGCCTCACTTAAACACAATCTGAAACCTATTTTACTTACAATCACTTTCTATCTATTCATTTTTCTATAATAAAATTGTTACTTAACAGAGCATAATTCTGATGGGCATCCATTCTATATATCACACCTTAATAGTTATCTTTGATCTTTTATAATTTTAATTAATATGTTCTTAATTACCATATAATAATATTCTTACTTGTTTGGTGTAATTACTGAACATAGTACATGATTGCTGATAATTATTGTAGAAATCTATCAAAATCTTTGTCATGTTCCACCCAATTTATATATATTTCATTCACAGAATTATTACACCTTATTTTGGAATAATTTCTAGATTCACTGTAATTGCTCAAAATGGTACATTTTTTTTACTTTACTTCCTTAAGGTTGAATTTTAATTTTAACATAATCTTTTAAAAGATTTTAGCTTGGGGAAGGAAATCATGATGTATCTGACGTTTCTTCTTAATCATGGTTTTTCCTCTACCATGGTTAATAGGACTTTTAACCTTACTTTTTGTATTTCCCACATTTTCCTTTCATGTCCTCTACTTCCATCTAGGATAAGGATCAGGTTTCTTTTGTCCTTGTCTTTCAGTCCCATTGCAGCTACAACCAATGGATTATCCTACACGAGGAAATCTGCAGATTCTGGAAATTCAAACAACACACACAAAATGTTGGTGGAACACAGCAGGCCAGGCAGCATCTATAGGGAGAAGCGGTGTCGATGTTTTGGGCCGAGACCCTTCGTCAGGACTAACTGAAAGGAAAGATACTAAGAGATTTGAAAGTAGGAGAGGGAGAGGAAAATGCGAAATGGTAGGAGAAGACCAGAGGGGGTGGGATTAACCTACATGTTTTCCAGCACCTTCAAAGGGATTCTACCACCACAAACCTCTTTTGCTTTCTATCGCTTTCAATATCTAGAAGGGACATGTTGATCGGTGATCTCCTAATCCAATTTTCCATTTACATTAGGCACTTCACTTCTAGCACCACTTTCCCATCCAACTGTGGGAGACACAATACCTGCCCTTTTATCTTTTCCCATTCAACAGTCAGGGAGCCAAATAGTCCTGAATTTCCATTTTAATGTTCTTTAAATCCTCCATCCAACTCTCACTCCATCTTCCAACTCATATATTAATAAATTTATGTTCAATATAAGCTCAAAGAACCATATCTCATCTTTCACCTTGATATGTCACAGCCATCAGGATTTAATGCTAAATTTAATCATTCCAGCTACAGTTTGGTTTTTCTTTTTCTATCTGCAGGTGTATCTTTCTGTTTCAATTTGCTTAATTTAATTTGTCTTCAGCAGCCATTTTTAAAGCAACTATTACTGTTATTTTTGTAACTCTAATAACTAATCAAAAGAAAAACAAGGAGCTGAGGATAAAAGTGTCTACTTCATTTTATTTTCATGAAGCACTCACATATGACATGGTGGCTTAATGACAGATGCCATTCACGTACTTTTACAATGTAGCCTGTAATGAATAATAATATATTATTCATATATTACTGAAATATTTAATATGCTACACTCCTCTCTGCTCAATTATACATTCCAAATCAATATGGAATGCATCACAATTTAACAATGTAACATATTGCTTTCTAGTCATCTTAAAAACACAGTCTATTATATAACACACCTACCATAAAGCTATCCATAGGATAGTAAATTTTAATTGTCCCATTCAGCCTTAAAGATTTAACCACTGTTGATGATTTCTTATTCTTGTATAATAGTCTTTCCTAAGAAGGGAAGTCACTCTGCTTGACAGAAGAGACTTGTGGCTGTAAATTAATCTCTTCTGAAGAGGTATGACCTGTTCAAAAGTGGTGGGTTGCACTGAAACTGAGGGGGACCAATATACTCATGGGCAGTTTTGTTCAAACTGATGGAGAGGGTTCAAACTAATTTGGCAGAGGGTGGAAACTGGAGTGAAGGGACTCAGGATAGGATGTATGGTTAAAAAAAGCAAAGATAGCATGCAGTCAGACAGTCAGGAAGGGCAGGCAGATGATAGGACAAAATTTAAGCCAGCGGGGTGAGTATCAGTGCATTACGGATGCAGTATCAAAACGGGTAGCAAATACAGAACACAAAGTGTTATATCTCAATGTGTGGAGGATAAGAATTAAGGTGGATGATCCTATTACACTATCACAGATTGCCAGGTATGATGCTGTGGCCATCAATGAATCATGGCTGAAGGATGGTTGTAGTAAGGAGCTGAATGTTCAAGGTTACACATTATATCGAATGGATAGGAAGGTAGGCAGAGGGAGTGGTCTGGGTCTGCTGGTAAAGATTGACATCAAATCTGTAAAAAGATGTGACATAGGATCAGAAGATGTCGAATCCTTATGGATTGAATTAAGAAACTACAAGGGTAAAAGGACCCTGATGGCAGTTATATACAGGTTTCCCGACAGTCAATAGGATGTGGACCACAGATTACAACAGGAAATAGAAAAGGTATGTCAAATAGGCAATGTTATGATAGTCATGGGAGATTTCAACATGCAAGTTGCTTGAGAAAATCAGGTTGGAAATGGATTTGTTGAGTTTGTTGAATGTCTGCAAGGTGTCTTTTTAGAGCAGTTTGTCACTGAGCCTACGAAGGGATCAGCTATTCTGGATTGGACGTAATGTAATGAACCGGAGGTGATTAGGGAGCTTAAAGTAAAAGAACCTTAAGAGACAGTGAACACAATATGATTGAGTTCAACTTGAAATTTGATAGGGTGAAATTAAAGTCTGATGTAGCAGTATTTCAGTGGAGTAAAGGAAATTACAGTGATATGAGAGAGGAGTTGGCCAAAGTAAATTGGAAGGAGATATTGGCAGGGATGACAGCAGAGCTGCAATGGTGTGAGTTTCTGGGGAAAATGAAGGAGATGCAGTATAGATGTATTTGAAAAATAAAAAACTACTCAAATGGCAAAATAGTACAAATCTGGCTGACAAGTTAAGTCAAAGCTAATGTAAAAGCAAAAGAGAGGGCTTACAACAAAGCAAAAATTAATGGAAAGATAGAGGATTGGGAAGCTTCTAAAACCCTATAAAGCGCAACTAAGGGAGTCATCAGGAGGGAAAAGGTGAAATATGAAAGCAAGCTAGCAAACAATACCAAGGTAGGTAGTAAAAGTTTTTTCAAGTATATTAAAAATAGAGTGATGAGAGTGGATATAGGGCCACTCGAAATTGAGGCCGGAGAAATAATAAAGTGGGGCAAAGAGATGGCAGGTGAACTAAGTTAATACTTTGCACCAGTCTTCACTGTGGAAGACACTAGCAGTGTGTCAGATGTTGAAGGGTGCGAGGGAAGAGAAGTGAGTGTGGTTACTATTACAACAGAGAAGGTGCTCAAAGAGCTGAAAAACCTGAAGGTACATAAGTCATCTGGATGAGATAAACTACACCATAGGGTTCTGAAAAAGGTAGCAGTAGTGATTCTAGAGGAATTGGTAATGATGTTTCAAAATCATTGGACTCTGACATGGTGCCAGAACACCGGAAAATTGTAAATGTCACTCCACTCTTTAAGAAAGAAGGAAGGCAGCAGGAATTCATTGGAATCCCAACCAACTCAGTGGTTGGGAAGATGTTGGAGTCAAAGATGAAGTTATGGAGTACTTGAAGACACAGAACAAGATAGGACAAAGACAGCATGGTTTTCTTACGGTAAAATCTTGCCTGATGAAGCTGTTGCAATTCTTTGAGGAGTCTATGTGAAGGATAGATAAAGGGGATGCAGTGGATGTTGTATATTTGGACTTTCAGAACACCTTTGACAAGCTGCTTACCAAGTTAAGAGCCCATGGTATTACAGAAAAGTTATTGGCATGGTTAGAGCAGTGGATGATTAATAGGAGGCAGCAAGTGTGAATAAAAGAATTCTTTTCTGGTTGGTTGCCAGTGACTAGTGGTGTTCCCATAGGGTCAGTGTTGGGAACACTGTTTTATGCTATGATCTTGGTGATGGAATAGATAGCTTTGTTGCCATGTTTGTAGATGATACGAAGATTGGTGGAGGCAGGTAGTGTTGAGGAAACAGGTAGATTGCAGAAGGGAGAATGGGCAAGGGAGTGGAAAATGAAATACAATTTTAGAAAATGCACTTTGGTAGTAGAAATAATGTACAGACAATTTTCTAAATGGGGAGAAAATCCAGAAAACTGAGATGCAAAGGGAGTCCTTGTGCAGAACAACCTAAAGGTTGACTTGCAGGTAGAATCAGTGGTGAGGAATGCAGATACAATGTTAGCACTCATTTCAAGAGGCCTAGAATACAAGAGCAGAGATGTGATGCTGAGGATTTATAAGGCAACGGTGAAGCCTCCCATTGAGTACTGTGAACAGTTTTGGGCTCCTTATCAAAGAAAAGATGTGCTGGTTCAGAGGGTGATTCTGTGAATGAAACCATTATCATAAGAGGAATGTTTGATCGTTCTGGATCTGTACTCACAGGAATTTAGAAGGATGAGAGGAGATCTAATTGAATCTTTTCAAATATTGAAAGGCTTAGACAGAGTAGATGTGGAAAGGATGTTACCCATGTTGGGGGAAGTCTAGGACAAGAGGACACAGCCTCAAGATATAGGGGTGTCCATTTAAAACAAAGATATGGAGAAACTTCTTTAGTAAAAAGAGTGTGGTGAATTTGTGGAATTTATTACCACAGGCAGCTGTGGAGGCCAGGTCATTGGGTGTATTTAAGGCAAAGATTGGTCATGGCATCAAAGGTTATGGGGAAAAAGCCAGGGAGAGGGGCTGAGGAGGGAAAAAAAAGGATCAGCCATGATTGAATGGCAGAGCAGACTCGATGGGCCAAATGGCCTAATTCTGTTCCTGTCTTATGGTTCTGGGGTGGTTGTAGGAGGTGACTCTGAGGACAGTTCTCTCCTTAATCTTACCAAGTACCCACTTTTGATCACCTCTTTAATCCCTTGCCAGGACTGCTTGTCCAGGAGTGAAACATCCAACCTCCTTGTTTGATGAGCCCTCAATTTGTCTCATCTGTTTGCCCTGCATACTCCTTCTGAGAATGGGTTTGAGGAGATTCAAGCACGAGCACAAGCCATGACCCAGGAACATCACTACTGGTGAGTTATTGATTGTGGAATGTGCTGCATTGCGAGATAAAAAGAGAAAATTGGTGACCTTCTGATCCTGTGTTAGTACAACCTTCTCTGCTGGCATTGCCTACAGTGCAATCTTTGGTCTCTGGGCAAATCTTTCCAACAAACCATTTGTAGCTGGGTTCTATGCTGTAGGTGTAATATCTCTAATTTCCATTCATTTTCAGAAATGGCAGCAATTGTCTGCAACAGACTATGGTCCATTGTCACTGTCTAAATGTCCTGGAACAACAGTAGTTGAGAAAAGACTTCTCAACACATCAGCAGTATGCAATCTTGTAGTGGAGGCCATTGAGAACATTTCTGGCCACTTTGAAGCTGCATCCACTACCACCAAGAGATTTGAGCCCATGAATGATACAGCAAAATCCACAGGAATCCTCTGCCAAAACGATGTGGGCAATTTCCAGGGATGAAGAGGTGCTGCTTGTGGCATCTTCTGGAAGTGTGGCATCCTGAGCAATGCATGGTGAGTTGCTTGATCTGCTGATCTATCTCAGACCTCTAAACAAGCCTTTGAACTGACACTTTCATCTTGACCGTGTCTCGATGACCGCCATGTACTCGAGATCCTCCGAGACTTTAGCTCTGAGCTTGGATGGTGCAACAACTCACAATCCCCACATAAGGCTACCCTCATCCCGACAAGTTCATCCGGGTGCTGGTAAAAGTGGGGCATCTGAAGTCTCTACTGCACATTCCAGCCATTTTAGACCCAAAGCAATGTGGGTCTCTCCTGGTTTCCTTTGATTTGCATTACAAGTCAAGTCAACTTTTATTGTCATTTTGACCAAAACTGCTGGCACAGTACATAGTAAAAATGAGACGTTTTTCAGGACCGTGGTGTTACATGACACAGTACAAAAAACTAGACTGAACTACGTAATAAAAAAAAAGAACACAGAGAAAGCTACATTAGACCACAGACCTACACTGGACTGCATAAAGTGCACGAAAAACAGTACAGGCATTACAATATATAATAAACAGGACGGTAGGGCAAGGTGTCAGTCCAGGCTTTGGGTACTGAGTAGTCCGATAGCTTGGGGGAAGAAACTGTTATATAGTCTGGTTGTAAGAGCCCGAATGCTTCGGAGCCTTTTCTCAGATGGCTGGAGGGAGAAGAGATTGTATGAGGGGTTCAAGGGGTCCTTCATAATGCTGTTTCCTTTGCGGATGCAGCGTGTAGTGTAAATGTCTGTGATGGCGGGAAGAGAGACCCTGATAATCTTCTCAGCTGACCTCACTAACCGCTGCAGGGTCTTGCGATCCGAGATGGTGCAATTTCCAAACCAGGCAGTGATACAGTTGCTCAGGATGCTCTCAATACAACCCCTGTAGAATGTGATGAGGATGGGGGGTGGGAGATGGACTTTCCTCAGCCTTCACAAAAAGTAGAGACACTGCTGGGCTTTCTTTGCTGTGGAGCTGGCGTTGAGGGACCAGGTGAGATTCTCCTTCAGGTGAACACCAAGAAATCTGGTGCTATTTACGATGTGTACCAAGGAACTGTCGATGTTCAGCAGGGAGTGGTCGCTCCATGCCCTCCTGAAGTCAACAACCATCTCTTTTGTTTTGTTCACATTAAGAGACAGGTTGTTGGCTCTGCACCAGTCCGTTAGCCGCTGCACCTCCTCTCTGTAAGCTGACTCGTTGTTCTTGCTGATGAGACCCACCATGATGGTGTCATTGGTGAACTCGATGATATGGTTCAAGCTGTGTGTTGCAGCACAGCCGTGGGTCAGCACAGTGAACAGCAGTGGACTGAGCACGCAACCCTGGGGAGCCCCCGTGATCAGTGTGATGGTGTTGGAGATGCTGCTCCCGATCCGGACTGACTGAGATCTCCAAGTCAGGAAGTCTAGGATCCAGTTGCAGAGGGAGGTGTTCAGGCCCAGTAGGCTCAGCTTTCCAATCAGTTCCTGAGGGATGATTGTGTTGAATACTGAACTAAAGTCTATGAACAGCATTTGAACATAAGTGTCTTTTTTGTCCAGGTGGGTTAGGGCCAGGTGGAGGGTGGTGGCAATGTCGTCATCTGTTGAGCAGTTGGGACGGTACGCAAACTGCAGGGGGTCCAGTGAGGAGGGCAGCAGAGTCTTGATATGCCTCAGGCTTGATGAACACTTCATGATGATGGATGTAAGTGCAAAGGGATGGTAGTCATTTAGGCAGGACACTGAAGACTTCTTCAGCACGGGATGTCAGGAGGAGGATGTCAAGAAGAGTATCCTCTTTTATCAATTTTTCCAAGTATTTCCCTTTCCAAGGGTAAATGGGAAAATTCAATGATTAGTTATCCCATTGAGTTCAATTTTGTAATTGTGTTCTCCAAGAAACAGAGCCCATTTCTGCATTTATGCTGCTGCTAGTAGTTGAACACCCTTCTGCCGGTTGAAAATGGGCACCAGTGGTTGATGATCGGTAATGAGGGTAAACTCTCTCCCATACAAGTACTGTTAGAAAAGGCCTACATCGCAGCCCAGACTCAAGGCCTGTCTGACAATTTATGCATAATTTTCTCTGCAGCGATAAAGGAACGCGATGCAAAGACTATCGGACGTTCAGTTCCATCACGCATAGCATGTGACACGACGGCACCTATACCATCAGGTGAGGCGTCGGAGGGAAGCTTCGCTGGATGATGTGAATCATGGCGTATGAGTTCGGTGTCTGACATTACCATTTCCTTTGCCTTTCAGAAAGCCACCTCATACTGCTTTAACCATTGCCATTTCTTCCTGATCTGCAGTAATGAGTTCAAAGAGTAGATGGCAGTAGCCAGGTTTGGCAGGAACAGTTACGATATAATGCAACTACCATATAGACATCCACAGCATAGTAAATTTTAAATTGTCTCATTCAGCCCTAAAGGTTCAATCACTGGAGGACTTCTTATCTTGTAGTATAAAGTCTTTCCTGACGAGGGAGATCCCTCGGCTCGCCAAGTGAGACTTGTGTCTGTGAAACAATCTCGGGTTGTAAGGCGGTTGTAGAAGTTGACTCTAGGACTGTCGGAAGTGGTACTGACAGCTCTGGTGTTGACTCTAGACATCTTCCTTCTGGACATGTCGGCATCCTGAACAGTAAACAAACAAAGAATGCTGAATCAAACAATATACTTAGAATTTTACTGAAATATTAAATACAAAGTTGCCCATTATCACTCTGACAGATGCTCTATTTTGTTCTTTTCTCCCCCTCTCTGCGGGTTCAATCATACTTGTCTTCTCACAGTTCTGATGAAGGGTCATTAACATGGAACTTTTAGCTCAGACCCTCTCTTCACCGATGCCGCCTGAGCTGCTGGGTGCTTGCAGCATCTTCTGTTTCATTAACAAGTTCCAAACAACTGATTTTAACACAACTGCTGCTGTTGAAGTGGGGAAATGCAGAGTCACGATTGCTCAGCTCACTGACCCATTGAAGGTTTAGAAGCCTGACATCTTCTATACTCGAGATCCCCTCGTCAGGCCCCACTGGAAAAGCGTAGCAGATGCCCACCCTTCTCATTTGTAGGACCCCTCGGCAGATGCCCACCCTTCTCATTTGTAGGACCTCCTTGTGAGGACTCAGTTCTAGTGTCAAACCCACATTTCATTGCCACAAATCAGCAGATTAAAAGACTTGTATTTTCTCCCTTCTTGCAGTCAACTCCACAGCCAAAACAAGATGATACACAGGAAAGTAGTTTTAATATCTTCCAGCTCTCAGTCCTGATGAAGGGTCTCAGCCTGAAACGTCGACTGTACTTCTTCCTATAGATGATGCCTGGCCTACTGCGTTCCACTGCTGCGTGTGTTGCTCATCTGGGTTCACCTGTTGAAAGTGGCCTCAGGTTATAACCAGACTGAGTTCATGGTTAGCTATTTGGCTTTCTGCAATGCTGACATTTTGGGTAATAACAAACCTGTATGCACTATACTTTTGTCATCTATGTGTATTTGTAATTAGAAATACACTGTAAGAAACCGCTCAAACTTTAGTTGTGTTAGCCAAGCAGATTTTTCTGGAATGCTCCTTTTACCATCGTGCTTCTATTTTATTCGTTATTACATATTTCACAGTAGTGTAATAAATTTTATTCTGAACCTTGTGAGTTTGAAGAGAGCTTAAAGCAAGGACCTGGGTAATTTTAAAAGGAGTGTGGAAAACAGAACCCAGTGGGAAAAACTAGTTCAGATACAGATACTAAGGAGGATGAGTATCTGTATCCGAGATACTCATATATCATATATTCGGGAGAATGAGGAGTTTATAGATAATAGTTTCAGGGAGGTAGTTACACCAAAGGAGTAGCGCACAGGTAATTGGGTTACCGTCAGGGGAGGGAAGGGGAAAGGGCAGGCAGAGCAGGGCTCCCCTGTGGCCATTCCCCTCAACAACAAGTATACCGATTTGGATGCTGTTTGGGGGGATGACTTATCCGGGACAAGCTGCGGCAGCTGGATCTCTGGCACTGAGTCTGGCTCTGCAGTGCAGAAGGGAAGGGTGGAGGAAGAGGAGAGCGGTAGTGATAGGAGATTCGATAGTTAGAGGTACGGACAGGAGGTTCTGTGGTCGTGACAGAGACTCCTGGATGGTTTGTTGCCTCCCGGGTGCCAGGGTCAGGGATGTCTCTGACCGCGTGCACAGCATTCTGAAGTGGGAGGGTGAGCAGCCAGATGTCATGGTACACATCGGTACAAATGATGTAGGAAGAAATAGTGAGGAGGTCCTGAAGAGTGAGTATAGAGAGCTTGGTAGGAAGTTAAAAAACAGGACCTCGTGGGTAGTAATCTCGGGATTGCTGCCTGTGCCACGTGCCAGTGAGGGTGAGAGTAGGATGCTCTGGAGGATGAACATGTGGCTGAGGAATTGGTGTAGGGGGGTAGGGTTTCAGATTTCTAGATCTTTGGGACCTCTTCAGGGGCAGATGGGACCTGCACAAGAGAGACAGGCTACACTTGAACTACAAGGGGACCAATACCCTTGCAGGGTGGTTTGTTAGTGCTATTGGGGAGGGTTAAAACTAGATTTGCAAGAGGTTGAGAACCAAAGTGCCAGAGCAGATACTGGAGCGGGGTTGAAAATAAATGATATTAAAAGTTCATGCAAAGTCAGAAATAGAAGGGCTGTGTATGGTGGTAATAATCTTCTGAGGTGTGTCTACTTGAATGTGAGGAGTACTGTGGGGAAGGCTGACGAGCTGAGGGCATGGATTGACACATGGAATTATGACATTATAGCCATTAGTGAAACTTGGCTACAGAAGGGGCAGGACCAGCAGCTTTTGTTCCAGGGTTCTGATGTTTTAGACGTGATAGAGGCAGAGGATAGAGGCACTTCCTCTGCCAGTGGTGGGGTGGCAGTGCTCAGGCAGGACAGATTAGAGGGCTTGTCTACCAAGGCCATATGGGTGGAGCTGAGAATCAGAAAAGGTATGACCACATTAATGGGGTTGTTTTATTAACCACCCAATAGCCAGCGAGAATTGGAGGAGCAAATCTGCAGAGAGAAAGCAGACAACTGCAGGAAACATAAAGTTGTGATAATAGGGAATTTTAATTTTCCACATATTGATTGAGACTCCCATACAATTAAAGGTCTAGACAGGTTAAAGTTTGTAAAATGTGTTCAGGAAAGTTTTCTAAATCAATATATAGACATACCAACTACAGAGGATGCAATATTAGATCTCCTATTAGGAAACAAGTTAGGACAGGTGACAGAAGTGTGTGTAGGGGAACACTTTGGTTCCAGTGATCATAACGTCATTAGTTTCAACTTGATCATGGATAGAGATAGATCTGGTCCTCGGGTTGAAGTTCTAAACTGGAAAAAGGCCAAATTTGAAGAAATGAGAAAGGATCTAAAAAGCGTGGATTGGGACAGGTTGTTCTCTGGCAAGGATGTGATTGGTAAGTGGGAGGCCTTCAAGGGAGAAATCTTGAGAGTGCAGAGTTTATACGTTCCTGTCAGGATTAAAGGCAAAATGAATCAGAATAAGGAACCTTGGTTCTCAAGGGATATTGGAACTCTGGTAAAAAAAAAAGAAGAGAGAGATGTATGGCATGTATAAGAAACAGGGAGCAAATAAGGTACTTGAGGAGTATAAAAAGTGCAAAAAATACTTAAGACAGAAATCAGGAAGGCTAAAAGAAGACATGAGGTTGCTTTGGCAGTCAAGGTGAAGGATAATCCAAAGAGCTTCTACAGGTATATAGAGCAAAAGGATAGTAAATTGGTCCTTTTGAAGATCAGAGTGGTCGGCTATGTATGGAACCAAAATAAATGGGGGAAATCTTAAATGGTTTTTTTGCCTCTGTATTTGCTAAGGAAACTGGCATGGAGTCAATGGAAGTAAGGCAAACAAGTAGTAAGGTCATGGAACCTATACAGATTGTAGAGGAGGAGGTGCTTGCTGTCTTGAGGCAAATCAGAGTAGATAAATCCCCAGGACCTGACAGGATATTACCTCGGACCATAAAGGAGACTAGTGCTGAAATTGTAGAGGCCCTGGCAGATATATTTAAAATGTCGGTATCTATGGATGAGGTGCCAGAAGGTTGGAGGATAGCTCATGTTGTTCTGTTGTTTAAAAATGGCTCTAAAAGTAATCCGGGAAACTATAGGCCAGTAAATTTGATGTTGGTGGTTGGTAAATTACTGGAAGGAGTACTAAGAGATAAGAACTACAAGTATTTGGATAGACAGGGACTTATTAGGGAGAGTCAACATGGCTTTGTGCGTGGTAGGTCATGTTTAACAAATGTATTCGAGTTTTTCAAGGAGGTTACTAGGAAAGTGGATGAAGGGAAGGCAGTGGATGTTGTCTACATGGACTTCAGTAAGGTCTTTGACATGGTCCTGCATGGGAGGTTAGTTAGGAAGATTCAGTCGCTAGGTATACATGATGAGCTATTAAATTGGATTAGACATTGGCTCAATGGGAGAAGTCGGAGAGTGGTAGTGGAGGATTGATTCTCTGAGTGGAGGCCTGTGACTAGTGGTGTGCCACAGGGATCAGTGCTGGGTCCATTGTTATTTGTCATCTATATCAATGGTCTGGATGATAATGTGGTAAACTGAATCAGCAAATTTGCTGACGACACAAAGATTGGAGGTGTAGTAGACAGTGAGAAAGGTTTTCAAAGCTTGCAGAGGAATTTGGACTAGCTGGAAAAATGGGCTGACAAATGGCAGATGGAATTTAATACAGACAAGTGTGAGGTATTGCACTTTGGAAGGACAAACCAAGGTAGAACATACAAGGTAAATAGTAGGGCACTGAGGTGTGCAGTAGAACAGAAGGATCTGCTGGGAATACAGATACAAAATTCCCTACAAGTGGTGTCACAGGTAGATAGGGTTGTAAAGAGAGCTTTTGGTACATTGGCCTTTATAAATCATACTATTGAGTATAAGAGTTGGAATGTTATGGTGAAGTTGTATAAGGCATTGGTGAGGCCGAATTTGGAGTATTGTGTGCAGTTTTGGTCACCAAATTGCAGGAAGGATATTAATAAGGTTAAAAGAGTGCAGAGAAGATTTACAAGGATGTTGCTGAGACTTGAGAAACTGAAATACAGAGAAAGGTTGAATAGGTTAGGGCTTTATTCCCTAGAGTGTAGAAGAATGAGGGGAGATTTGATAGAGGTATATAAAATTACGATGGGTATAGATAGAGTGAATGCAAGCAGACTTTTTCCACTGAGGCTAGGGGAGAAAAAAACCAGAGAATGTGGGTTAAGGGTGAAGGGGGAAAGTTTAAAGGGAACATTGGGGGGGGGCTTCTTCACTCAGAGAGTGGTGGGAGTGTGGAATGAGCTGCCAGATGAAATGGTAAATGCGGGCTCCCTTTTAACATTTAAGAAAAATTTGGACAGGTACATGGATGAGAGGGGTATGGAGGGATATGGTCCAGCTGCAGGTCAGTGGGACTAGGCAGAAAAATGGTTCAACTCAGCCAAGAAGGGCTGTGCTGTAATGTTCTATGGTTCTATGGTTCTAATGAGTGGACCAGATGCCAAACAATTGGGACTTCCAAACAATCAGATACTGGAATGGATATATGAGAAAATAAATGAATTATAACAATTTGTTACAGCCTACATTTGGAAACAAATGAGTATTTATTTCCAAATATTCAAGTGCATGTATGCATGTAAATGCAAAATTAATTCTGCTAAGCAAAAGAAAGAATAAATAATGAATATTGCCAAGAATACTCTTCTGCAGTTTAAAAGGCAGAGCTTGCAATCTGCACTATTCATCAGGAGATCGAGGCAGTGCGGGTAAGTGTTTGCCGGAGAAGTCAGATGACTCTGACCTCATCTTTTTTCTCCAGTCTTGAGGAAAGGCCTTGGCCTAAAACGTCGACTGCTTACTCTTTTTCACAAATGCTGCCTGGCCTTCTGAGATCCTTCAGCATTTTGTGTGTGTGTGTGTGTTGCTCGGATTTCCAGCATCTGTAGATTTCCTCTTGCAGGTGAATGTTTATCTAGGTTCCACCGAGATGTAACACTGAGCATCAGAGGAAGCCATTCCTACCTGTGGCCATCAAACTTTACAACTCCTCCCTCGGAGTGTCAGACACCCTGAGCCAATAGGCTGGTCCTGGACTTATTTCCACTTGGCATGATTAACTTATTTTTATTTAATTATTTATGGTTTTATATTGCTATATTTCTTCACTATTCTTGGTTGGTGCGGCTGTAACGAAACCCAATCTCCCTCGGGATCAATAAAGTACATCTGTCTGTCTGTCTGTCTGTTAGGTTCTCATGACTATGGAAGAACAAACCATTTTCTTTGTTTTATTTGTGCTCTCCATCAAAACTTTAGTTCTTCCATCTTTCTAAATTCGTGCATTGTAAGTTTTATGTAAATAGGCAAACAAACACTTTAACTGTCACTGTGGATGTAACAGTGCTTTTCTTGGAAAGTCAAACTGGAATTAAAAGCAGCCCTTTCCACGCCCCAGCCTTATTCATCTTCTTTATTTATTTATTAAATTGTGATTCCACACTAACAAACCCATGAATAAACCTGGCCAGCAGACCTTAACTGATGCACTTGTGTGTAAGCATCTCTCTCTCTCTCTCTCTATTTACCTATCTATCCCTCTCTATCTCCTCTTCTTTATCTTTCTCCTCTTCACTACCTCTCTACCTCTCACCCCCTTTTTATCTCTATTTATCTGTATCTCCATCCTTCTATCACTCTTTATCTCTCCATCTCTCTCTTCCTCTCTCGCTCTCTGTCTCTTTATACAGAATATGTCTCTATTCGTCTATTTCTATTTCTGTCTCCATCTCTATCTCGCTGTCTCTCTGTACACAAATGCCCAATGACTGTCCAATGCCCGCATTTGCTGTGTGAAAAACCTACTGAAATGTTTAACATGCTTAATATTCTGAACTTATACTGATTAATTAAAATTCTGTTGGAACCACATGCTGGTAGAAAACAATAATAATTCGCTTTGATTGTATTAGTTCAGACAGAACAACAATGACCCTACAAAGGTATGCTCCGCTGGTTGTGAATTCAGTAAATGCTGAACAAGAATTCAGTAAATGCTTCTTAATTACTCCTGAAGGAACTAATTATTCGCTGGGACCTTGTGTAAACATACAATAGTTAATATAAAATAACTCGTAAAGGATGTCATTGCTACAGGACTGCAGGAATAGAAATGGAAATGTTCAAAAGAATATTGATTTTAAAACCTGCTTTTATAGTGGCTCCAATTGATCAAAGCTCTCACTGCATGATGTAAATAGACAATGCAAAACTTTGTTCCGTAGGTGTTAAATTTTTTAGATTATATCCATCAGTACATCAGTAATAGATACTGTTGCCATTGTTTGGTCATCCAAATGTAATGAAAATAAGTGCAGACTCACCATGTCCTGGCAATGAGGAAGATTTTTTAAAAGATTTGAATTACTTTTAACTGGAAAAGCCAATGTATGTATCAATTTGGACTGTGCATGAATGTTGTTAATACACAAAATTTACTCAATAGAACATTAACATTTCAAGTGCACTAATAAAAAAGGATTAAAATGGACATGTAAGAAAAATACTAAATCATTGGGCAATGTGGAAGCAAAGCTTGGATATCAGACGTTACCTTTCACTCCAAACCCTTCATCACTATTCTGTCTAACTTCTCATACTCAAGTTGTTAAACCGCTGACCCCTGAGACCTGTCCTGTCATTACCTGTCAGACTTCCTGTACTCTCCCATCCCCCCCTCCAAGACAGACAGGAAAAGGTCACCATTTCTCTGCCAATGTGTCCTAATAGCATGGTGTCAAACTACTTACGTGTGACTGAGTGAGCGTGAGGATGTGTGTGTGTGTATGTCTGTGTAAGTGTGAGAGAGAGAGACAGACAGACAGACAGACAGACAGACAGACAGACAGACAGAGAGCAAAATAGAAAATGTTAGGAAAATAATGAAATAATAGTATGTACTTATGATCTGAGCTAATCTGTGTGGATGGCATGCAAAACAAAGTTTTTCACTGTAACTCAGTACATATGACAATAATAAACCAATTTACTGATGTGACAGGGCTAGGAAGGAATGATAAAATTTTTGTGAAGAGATAGAACAGAGAATGTAGAAATCTACAGAAAATTACAGGAGTCCTTTGGCCCACAATGTTGTACCAACCATGTAACCTACTCTAGAAACTGCCTAGAATTTCCCTACTATTTTACCAAGCTCCATTTTACCTGTCTCAGAGTCTCTTGAAAGACCCTAATTGTACCTGCTTCTACCACCATCAATGGCAGTGCATTCCATGCACCAACTGTGTGAAAAACTTATCTCTGACATCTCCCTTGTATTTTCTTCCAAGTACCTTAAAACTATGCTGCCTTGTGTGAGCCATTTCAGCTCTGGGAGAAAGCCTCTGGCTATCCACACGATCAATGCCTCCTATCTTCTTATACACTTATGAATGTTGCAATGTGATTTAGAGAGGAATCTGGAGAGAGGAGTGTCTAGAATGTTAGGGCAAATATAACTAGGGGTGATGAAATGCATGGAGTCAATGCCAAAGGATGAAGAAGTGGAGGTGTAGGAGGGGAGCTAACTCTGATTAAGGTTGCATAGATGGGGCACAGTACAGTCCTGTGGATCTTAAAGATACTGCCTGAGATACGATATGCAATGGATTTGGGGAAGGAAACTGTTGAGTCAGCGAGGACAGATGATAGTTGGCCCATACAGTACATGTCTTTCCATATTTATGATGTGTTGAAAAGTAAAACAAATTTTAACCACTCCAGAGTTTCTAAATGAAGAGAGTCTTTTATCATTTCATGGGTATAAATCCTCATCAAGTTTTAAACAATGTTAGTTTGATACAAAAAAAGAAAATGCTGGAAACATTCAGCGGGTCATAAACACAAGAGATTCTGCTGGAGATCCAGAGCAACATGCGCAAAATGCTGGCGGGACTCAGCAGGTCAGGTAGCATCTGTGAAAAAAGAAGCAGTTAAAATTTCAAACCAAAACTTTTTCAACTTCCCTCTCCCCTTTTCAAGTTCAGGCTCAAGTTTTGTTTACTGTCATTCAGCAATATACATGTATACCTCCAAATGAAATAATGTTCCTCTGAAGATGCTCCTGTGCATTCTTGGTAAAAAGTAGTGGTTTTGAGGGTCCATATGGAACCATTGTTCATGTTCATTCCCGGAATCCTGATTCTCCTAACTCTGCCTACAGCAGAGTCATTAATGTCCAGTGAGGAGTGATCAACCTGCATCTTCCTGAAGTTCACAATCATCTCTTTGGTCTTGTCCACGTTGAGGCTCAAGTTGTTGTGCTTGTACCATTCTAATAGCCACTCCACCTCTTCTCTATACACTGTCTCATCATCATTGTTGATGAGGCCAACCACTATAGTGTCATCAGTGAACTTGATGATTCACTTTGAACTGAATCAAGCAATGCAGTCATGTATCAGCCGCGTGAACAGCAGCAGGCTGAGCACACAGCCCAGTGGAACACAGGTCAACATGATAGGGCAAGCGATATGTCTGCCAACAGAGACTGACTGTGAACTTTCTGTCAAGAAGTCCAGGAATCAGTTACAGTGTGAGGTGTTGAGACCCACCAGCATCTGAGGGATGATCATACTAAATGCAGAGTTGAGGTTGACAAACAGCATCCTGGCATATCAGGTGCCATTTTCTAGGTGGGACGGGACAGAATGGAGTGCAGAGGCTATTGTATCTTCAGTGGACTGATTTGAGCGATAAGCGCACTGGAAAGTGTCCAATGTAGTAGCAGGAAGATGGGATTTAATGCAATTCATAGCTATCTATTCTTACTCTCCTTTGTTCTCCCCCTTCACTAAAGTTTGCTTCACCCCCTTCTTTAGCACTCCTCATTATTCAGTCCCTCCATTCTGACAGAGGGTCTTCTTTCCTTTCTAAAGATAATGCCTGATCTGCTGAGTACTTCCACTATTTTCTGATTTTTGTCTCAAATTTCCAGGAAAAATAAGGATTTTTAAAATATTTTATATTTAGGTTTGTTCTGCAATTTATCTTCAAGGAAGTGATTCTGTCTTGCTGGCCGAAGTGATAGTGTTGCTTTTTCATAATTTGAAATTACACTAAATCTGTGCAGCCAATTTTCTGCCTCATTAGCAATGTTCATCCAGCACAGATGAAAAGGTCCAAAAAATTAGATATGCCATGATTAACTGATTACAAGGATCTGGCACATTCACCAGACATTTCATCTTTTTTGTTCTTGTAGCCTTCTATGTAAATGGTGCATGAATTACAAAACCAACACCATTATAATTAGGGTCAGTGTGATTATTTCTTTTCAGTTTCTTTGCTAATCTTCTCTCTTGAATTTTTGTTAAATACGTCACAAATAAGCTAATAAATTCCTCTAGCACTTTATTTTTGCTGAGGGTAAGTGAATTTGCCACAGGCAATGAAAACACAAATTCATACTATATATGAAATATTAACCCTATTTCTCAATTCAGAGATGTGAGCCGGCATTCTGAGTGTTTATAGCCTTTCCTGGTTTTATTACATATTTCCAGCAGCTACAGGTTTTGAATTCCATTTATTTTTGCAACTTTGCAGTATTTTCTCTACCATTGCAGTAACGCTAATAATTGGCTATTAAACTCTTCCAAAATCCCAATGGTTTTGGCATCACCAGGTGATAGTTCCTAAGTTACCTTGAAACATACCAAGGGTCCTGTTCTCCAGATCTGTTGTGGCCCCAGTTACTACTCACCCTTTAAGCTCACAAACTCCTGATTTCTTCAAGCTCAATAGTATTCCCCCCCCCCCCACTTTATATTCCCATTAAACATACCAGATTGAGAGTTATATGTCTGGTGGTGACCAAAGATGAGATAGCTGCACCAGGATGGACTCCTTCATCAGAAGTGCTACCCCTCCTTGCACACCCCACAGACCCATTCATCAGAGACTCCAAGTAGCTGTTTAGATGCGACAGTGGCCATTCTCTGTACACCGCTTCAACAGGTAGGCTAAACCAACTGGCAGGCCCCAAACCCTGGTGAGGTAGGGGCATGTCTGTCCTTGCATGCTGAGTCAGCTCCAGCAGACTGGGCAGATGAGATCAACAGGAGATCCACCAGGCAGGAAGGTGGTTCTGCATCGCTTTGTAGAAAGCAAAGGGCAGGACTAAACGCAGAAGAAGTTATGATCATCCACTGCACCCCCAGTTGTGATAACTACTTCTACCACTGGACCTAGACTTCCAAGGTTGCGAGAGAGGAACTGCCTCAGTGCAACAACTTTTCCACTTTAGAGGCTCTCAGAAAGTTTCTGATCATCGGATACATGAACAACCAATCAATCAATACCAGATTAACCAGAAAATGTATAGTATTATATTGCATGCTAAAGAAGGTATATTAAAAGGTGCTGGGGTAATACTAGAAATAACATGTAATGTCCAGAAAATCTCTCAGTTCAGCACCACTAAAGCTCCTGATATTGTAAATTATCAGCATTTTAGCATGTTGGGTAATATCAAACCAGATGTTTTCAAGTAATTCTTCTGCTGAGATCCACAATGGCATTAACGGGGTGATTTCTGAGCATCATTCACAAAACTACCTTCTGCTCAGCAAAGCACTATCAGTATATGTGCATATTACTCTGTTGGAAGGCACAGTCCAATTCTGGAATTAATTACCATCAAAAAAGATTAATTTCATGTCTTGGAAGGCTTAAAGGAGGATGAGCCTTATGTCAATGGTTGGAAAATCCTAAAGGATTATATTTATGTACATTTAGTAAGGCAGGAGCTGTTTAGGGATAGTCAGCATGACTTGGTGCAGGGGGAATCCTACCTCATTAAATTGATTCCATGTTTTGAGGTGGTAACTAAGATGATCAATGTAGGCCAGGTGGTAGATGGTGTCAATATGGATTTCAGTCTGGCATATGGTAAGATGGTCCAGATGTTTAAGGCACCTCAAATCCAAACCTGGTTTGGTGATACAAGGCAGGTGGTACTGGTGGAGATTGCTTCTCTGATTGGTATATCCCAGGCATCAATGCTGACATACTTTTTGTAACGCATATTAATGAACTGGACATGAATGGAGGAGGAATGATAAGGAAGTGTGAGGTTGACAGGAAACTTGATGGCATTATGAATAGTGAGAAAGGTGGTCTAAGGCTACAGCAGGATATAGATCAGGCAGAGTGTTAGCAGATTGAATTGAACCCAACAAGAGTGAGGTACTATCTAGAACACAGAAATAGGTCCTTTGACCCACTTCATCTACACTGACCAAAATGCTTCTCTAATTTAGTCCTATTTGGCTACATTTGGCCCATGTTCTTCTAAATCAGAATCAAAATCAGTTTTAACATCACTGGCATATGTTATGAAATTTGTTGTTTTTGCTACAGCAGAACAATGTAAAATAGTAAATGTAGTACTATATAGTACTATATGATGGATGCCGCCTTTTTGAGGCATTGCTGCTTGAAGATAATCCCTATCGTCCATGTACCTGTCCAATTGTTTTTAAATGTTGTTATTGTACTCCCTCAACCATTTCCTCTGGTAGCTCATTCCATATTCACACTATCTTCTGTGTGGAGAAGTTGCCCCTCAGATCCATTTGAAGTCATTCCCCTCTCACAATAAACCTTTTCCCTAGTTTTAGACTACTCTACTGTGAAACAAAGACCGTGTGTTTTCAAACTGTCTATGCCTCTCATTATTTTACACACATACATTATAAGTTATCTTTCAGTCTCCTACACTCCATAAATAATGTCCTAGCCTGCCCAGCATTTCCCCTTCACTCAGGCTCTCATTACTGAACTTGGCATTCAAATCCAACATTCCTTGAAGGTGATAGATAGGATGGTGATGAATATATGTGGTGCCTTAATAAGTCAGAGCATGGAATATAAAAGTTGAGACATTAAACTACAAATGTACAAAGACTAATTAGAGCTTAAAAAGAAACATGGTGTCAGTGTGTAAAATGAGTAAACTTGTGCAAATAGAAGGAAGGTTGAAATTATACGAAGAGTGTTGAGGGTTATCAATATCAGATGAATAACTAGCTGGTAGGGCTGGAGGTCTGACAAGAAAGATGAGGATACCAGGCACAGATGGCGGTGCTTTCTCCTTTTATGGTTTTGAGGTTTGAAGTATGAGTCTATTTTTTGCTGTTTCATGTAGCAGCTCAAAATGTGTAAAGCAGCTTTTATAAAATAAATGGCTTTCCTGCAGTGCTCAATGTTATAATCACTGTCTTCAAGCCATGACAGTTTCTTATCAATTTTTTGCAGTGCAAAGGACATAAGAAAAGTGGCAATCTCTCAAGGTACGGATACCTGGGTATCCTGAATAAATTACGTTAACCTCAGAAATCAGCAGTCACAGATCTTTAGTAGAAACCTCTTCTCTGTGGGACTCTAGTAATTCCTCACCATACTCCTCCTGCACTATTTCAAACCAGAGCTGCCTAGCCAAGGCCACACACTGTTGGTTTAATTTAAAATATTCTTTTACAGGCTCAACGCCTTTAAAATGATTGATAAGACCTAGGAGCACACGTCCGGCCATACTCCCTGCAAACCACCTCTGTTACATCAGCCTCGGCCTCTAAAATGTTGTCTACTGCTTGCTTGATGTTGAAACTTTTTCCAAAATTAGGTCATGCTTGGCATTGGAATGTGTTGTAAAAAAATGGTGGCCGACATAATACAAATTGTTCTCTTTAATCGTTCGATCTCATTATATTCAATTTACATTATGAAATTTTGTGCTGTAGTTGAAAAATCTGCATATAATATTATAAGAGGTATTGATAGGGTAAAATAGTGTAACACCTGTGTAGTGCTTTTCTTATCTCATGTGACTGGTCATTGCACTCCGTGAGAAAATCTACTTACCTAGTACTACACTCACAGCAATAGGCCATCAGAAGCTTTAGGTATTGAAAGGAGGCAGTGAATAGAAAATAGAATTTCTGGAAGTAAATTTATAAAATAACAATATATACAAAATATTTACATGAATAAGAGCAATTCAAAATTCCAACATTCTGTTTAGGTTCCAAATCTCAGGTATCAAATGAAACCCACGTTCCTTTATAGTTAGAATCTGTGATATTCATTAGAATATCTAGTGTTATTCCCTACTTAAAGGTTTACAGATTAACAATTGTCTTTCTATTTATTTCTAGTTAGTTAGAAAACTAATTGAATTCCAATTCTTAAGTATTATGGTTAACTTTACTTTCAGGTCAAGTCAATATGTCTACAAATCCAAATCTATATATACACACATTTTTATATATATATATACACAAACACACATACACGTGGAGCTTTACTCCGTTCACAAATTCTTCAATATCACGTTTTAGACAAAGTAAATCTCATTTAGTCACTTATCAAAGTCTTTGCAAAAATAATTAGTTCTTCCAGAAAATCAAATTCAGTCCTTCGAATGAGAAGTAAACTTATACATCCAACCATATTAAATCCTCTCTGTCACGAAACATTTCATTCCCGTGCTGGTTCTTCAATTTTGGGTGGCTCACCATTGTGTTTCTTGGTCCGTTGGATGAAATAGTAGGTGATCCACGGCAAGTCAAATCACAAAAATTTACACAAAAATAAAACTTGATCAAATCCCTTAATAGGATTTAACAGAACTAATTTCCAGTTACATGGCAGAGAGCTTGGACACTCATCTCTGCTGATACTGTCTTACTATAGCTGTTGCTTGTTATAGCTGTAGCTTCAATAAAACTTTCATTGATATCGTATCTCCTCTAGGGGTTTCACTCTGACGTTTACAAGTAAGTAGGGTAAAGATTTTCACTACTAATTCCACTTTTAACAATTTATATCTTTAGTATCTAATCGTTTGTTGCTTTTCTATCACTTGTCTGCACCTACATCAGCCATGCCTTGTTCTTGCATAGCTTTTTTCTCCCCCAAGTTCTCTTTTTTTTTAAAAAATTCAGTAAGCCTCATTTTCAATTCTCTAGATTTATAACTAACCTGGGTTAAACCAAACCACATCTTCTTCCCTTGGTAGAGATATCAAAAACAAGAAGGTGAGGTAGCAGTTTTAAGAATTTGAGGAGAAAGATTCAAAACAGAGTGGTTGATATCTGGAACTCACTGCCAGAAGAAGTGGTAGAGTCAGATACAATCACTATGTCTCAGAGACATTAGACTCATAGAGAAGTAGCTCAGAAATAGGCCCATCTAGTCCATGCTGAGACCATTTAAACTCCCTACTCCCATCAATCTGCAATGTAGCCCTCCATACCCTGACCATCCATATACCTATTCAACCTTCACTTAAACATTGAAATCAATCTTGCATGCACCACTTGTGCTGGCAGCAAATTCCACACTCTCAGGACCTCTGAGTGAAGAAATTTGCCCTCATGTTCCCCCTTAAACTTTTCACCTTTCACTCTTTGATGTACCATCAATAACTCTCTCTGAGACGTAAAGGCGAGATATCGGCTTTTATTGACTGGAAGAAGGAACAAACAGTGAGTGACCACCATACTACATCCTGGAGGCTGAGAGGCTGGGCTCAGGCCTCAATTGCCTTTATACCGGGGTCTGTGGGAGGAGCCACAGGAGCAGCTAACAGGGGGCATGTCCAGACAGGTATACGTAGTTCACCACATTGACCCCACCTTTGTTTTAAAAGAAAGTCCCCATGGGGCAAAGCTTCTTACAAGTATATTTACAGGTTAAGTCTATCAGGTGGTCGAATCTGTCGCAGCAATCTACGTAGCACCGACTGTGATTGCACAGGTGCCGGTGGTGATTGCGCCGGAGACGGTGGTTGTGCTGGTTCCGGCCTAACTGGAGGTGTCAGCCCACTAGGTGTCAATGATCCCTCACGCGTGTGCGAGGCGCCTGGTATATGCGCGTACGAGACGCCCGGTATAGGAGTGTCATGAGGAGTCTGTGTAGGGCTCGGTGTGCGCAGTGTCACCTCGCGTACAGGGTTCATAGTTACCGTGGAGTGTTCGGGGTAGTGGTCTGCTGCTCCTGCGGGTGCCAGGTCGCGGACGGAGACCATGTCCTCCCGCCCATCAGGTAAGACCACGTAAACATACTGGGGGTTCGCATGTAGAAGGTGAACCCTCTCGACCAGCGGGGAGTATTTATTGCTCCTCACATGTTTCTGGAGCAGCACTGGCCCTGGGGACGTCAGCCAAGCTGGTAGGTTGGTCCCAGTGACAGACTTCCTGGGAAAAGAGAATAGGCGTTCGTGAGGGGTGACATTGGTGGACGTACATAACAAGGAGTGGATAGAGTGGAGTGCCTCAGGGAGGACCTCCTGCCATCGAGTGACCGGCAACCCTTTTGACTTAAGGACTTAAGGGCTAAAAGTGTGGCCTTCCACACTGTGGCATTCTCGCTCTCTACCTGTCCATTTCCCCGAGGATTATAACTCGTGGTCTGACTAGTAGCAATGCCCCTAGCTAGCAGGTACCGGCGCAGCTCGTCACTCATAAAGGAGGACCCTCTATCACTGTGGATATAGCAGGGATACCCAAACAGAGTGAAGAGCTGGCGCAGGGCTTTTATGACGGACATGGTAGTGGTGTTGGGGCAGGGGATGGCAAAGGGGAATCGCGAGTACTCGTCGATAATGTTGAGAAAGAAGACATTGCAGTCGGTGGAGGGAAGGAGGCCCTTAAAGTCAACACTCAGTCGCTCAAAGGGGCGGGTGGCCTTGATAAGTTGCGCTGTTTCAGAATGGTAGAAGTGTGGTTTGCACTCAGCGCAGACTTGGCAGTCCCTGGTCATCGTCCTGATGTCCTCAAGGGAGTAAGGCAGGTTCCGGGCTTTCACGAAATGGTAAAATCGGGTGACCTCCAGATGGCAAAGATGTGCATGGAGGGCGTGTAGCTGGTCGAGCTGTGCGCTAGCACACTCTCCCCGGGATAGGGCATCAGGGGGCTCATTGATATCACAGGATATCATAGTTGTAGGTGGAGAATTCTATTCTCCACCGCAAAATTTTATCATTTTTGATTTTGCCCCGCTGTTGGTTGCTGAACATGAACACAACTGAGCGCTGGTTGGTCAGCAAGGTGAACCTTTTGCCAGTGAGATAGTGCCTCCAGTGCCTAATGGCTTCCAATATGGCCTGGGCTTCTTTCTCCACCACGGAGTGCCGAATTTCAGAGCCTTGAAGGGTGCGAGAAAAAAATTCTACTAGCCTGCTTGCCTGATTGAGGGTAGCAGCAAGCGCAAAATTGGAGGCGTCACTCTCTACTTGGAAGGGAACGGTCTCGTCCACCGCATGCATCGTTGCTTTGGCAATGTCCCCTTTAATGCAGCTGAAGGCCGCACAGGCCTCGACAGAGAGGGGAGAAGTGGTAGACTTGACCAGGGGGCGTGCCTTGTCTGCGTAATGGGGGACCCATTGGGCGTAATAGGAAAAGAAGCCCAGGCACTGTCTGAGGGCTTTGAGAGTAGTGGGAAGAGGGAATTCTAACAGGGGACGCATACGGTCGGGATCAGGGCCAATGACCCCGTTTTCCATGACATACCCAAGGATAGCGAGTCGGGTGGTTCTGAACACACACTTTTCCCTATTATAAGTAAGGTTCAGGGCTTTGGCCACTTGGAAAATTCGTTGGAGGTTGGCGTTGTGATCCGGCCAATCGTGACCACAGATGGTGATGTTATCCAGATAGGGAAACGTGGCCTTCAGTTGGCACTAGTCCACCATCCGGTCCATTTCCCTCTGGAAGACCGAGACACCATTCATGACACCAAGTGGGACACGCAGGAAGTGATAGAGCCTGCCGCCCACCTTGAAGGCGGTGTAGGGGTGGTCCTCTGGGCAGATGGGGAGCTGGTGATAAGCGGATTTCAGATCTATTGTCGAGTACACCTTGTACTGAGCTATCTGGTTGACCATATCCGCGATGCGGGGTAGGGGGTATGCGTCAAGCTACGTGAACCTATTGATGGTTTGACTATAGTCCACGACTATCCTATTTTTCTGCCCGGTCCGAACAACAACCACCTGGGACCTCCAAGGGCTTGTGCTTGGCTCAATGATCCCCTCCCTGAGCAGCCGCTGCACCTCCGACTGAATGAAGGCCCTGTCCACCGCGCTGTACCTCCTGCTTTTAGTTGCCACAGGTTTACAGTCAGGGATCAGGTTGGCAAACAGCGGTGGGGAAGGGATCTTGAGGGTGGAGAGGCTGCAAGTGGTGTCAGTAGCGCAGCTGTCATCATGGTGCTGGGCGGGACGTGTGGTTCGGTGTGTGTGTGTGTGTGGTCAGTAGCGGGGTATATGGCGAAGTCCCACAAAACTGAGGATTCCTGACAGTGAGTGGTGGGAGGGGCCCGTCATATGCCATAGTCACACTTTCGAGGTGGCTCTGGAAGTCCAGCCCCAATAGCACAGGCGCGCACAGTTGAGGCAATACAATAGCGCAAAGTTCCGATATTCTGTGCCCTGCACCACCAATGTCGCTACACAATCCACCCTGATGTCTGTGGAATACGACCCAGAAGCCAAGGTGACCCTCTGGCTTACTGGCTGTGTCACGAGTCCGCAGCGTCGCACCGCGTCCGGGTCAATAAAACTCTCAGTGCTGCCTGTGTCAAACAAGCAGCTAGTCCTGTGCCCCTCCACCAGGATGTCCATCATTGACCTTGCAAGCTGGTGTGGGGCGCTTTGGTCGAGGGTTATGGTGGCCAGAGTTGAACTGCCTTCTTGGTGCCTGGTAAGCACCGGTGGGTCGGGGGCAGGGCGAGTTGGCGCCGACAAAGATGGCCGCCCACATCTGGGCATGCAAGATGGCGGCCCCCATGCCTCGCACGAGGCGGGCAGGCAAGATGGAGGCCCACATGCCTCACATGCAGCACTGTCCGACCACGCTCATGGTTTAGACTTACAGACCTTGGCGAAATGGCCCTTCTTCCCGCAGCTGGAGCAGGTCGCTTCTCGGGCTGGGCAGTGTTTTTGGGGGTGCTTTTCGAGTCCGCAGACGTAACACTGTGTGGGCTTGTGACTGGCAGCAGCTGTGGTCGGGTTTGGGGAGCTCGTGGAATCGCGACTGGCAGCTCGTTGGTGAATTTGCTCGCGGGAACCGGCGGCGGCAGGGTCTGAGGTGTCCATGGAACCGGCGGGGAATCATGCGGCTGGACAGCATCAGCGTTGTGCAGAGTGGCCTCCAGCGTGTCGGCCATCTCGACCGCCAAGCGTAAGGTAGGATCGGCATTTTCCAGCAGCCGTTGGCGCACATACACTGACCTGATTCCTGTAACAAAGGCGTCTCGTACCAAGAGTTCCGCATGCTGTTCCGCTGTGAGTGTTTTGCAGTCACAAGTCCGCATGAGTGACTGCAGGGCTCGGAGAAACTCGGCTCTCGATTCACCAGGCCGCTGTCGTCGCATAGCTAAGCGATGTCTTGCGTAGACGGTGTTCACCGGCCGCAGGTACTGTCTTTTGAGGGCATCCAGTGCCCCTTCGTAGGTCGGCAGGCCTCTGATAAGTGAGTAAACTTTCGGGGTGACCCTTGAGAGGAGAATTCTGTGCATAACAGCGTTCAGTTGCACTAACCTCCTCCAAGTATGATTGGAAGCATGCAAGCCAGAGTTCAAAGGCAAGAGCTGCTTCAGGGGCTGGGGGGTCCAAATCCAATCTTTCTAGATGTAAAATGCTTTCCATGTTTTAAAACTTCCAGTCAATAAAATTGATGCACCGTCAATAACCCTCTCTGAGATGTAAAGGTGAGATATTGGCTTTTATTGACTGGAAGAAAGAACAAGCAGTAGTTGACCACCATACTACATCCTGGAGTCTGCGGCCAGGCTCAGGCCTCAATTGCCTTTATACCGGGGTCTGTGGGAGGAGCCACAGGAGCAGTCAACAGGGGGTGTGTCCAGACAGGTATATGTAGTTCACCACACCCTTAACCAATGACCCCAGGTTGCAGCCCCACCCAACCTCAGTGGAAAAAGCCTCCATGCATTTACTCTATTTATATCACTCATAATTTCGTATACCTGTTTCAAATCTCCTCTCAATCTTCTGCGTTCTAAGGAAAGATGTCCTAACCTATTCAATCTTCCTTTATAACTCCAGTCTTCCAGACCTGGCAACATTCTTATAACCATAAAACAATTACAGCACAGAAACAGGCCATCTAGGCCTTACTAGTCTGTGCCGAACGTTTACTCTCACCTAGTCCCACCGACCTGCACAGCCCATAACTCTCCATTCCTTTCCTGTCCATATATCTATCCAATTTTTTTTTAAATGACAATATCGAACCTGCTTCTACCACTTCTAATAGAAGCTCGTTCCACACAGCTACCACTCTCTGAGTAAGGAAGTTCTCCCTCATGTTACTCTTAAATTTTTGCCCCCTGACTCTCAATTCATGTCCTCTTGTTTGAATCTCCCCTATTATCAATGAAAAAAGCCTATCCACATCAACTCTATCTATCTCCCTCATAATTTTAAATACCACTATCAAGTCCCCCATCAAGCTTCTACACTCCAAAGAATAAAGACCTAACTTGTTTAACCTTAGGTGAATTTCTTGTAAATTTCACTGTACTCTTTCAACCTTATTTACATCTTTCCTGGAGGTAGGTGACCAAAGCAGCACACAATACTCCAAATCAGTCCTCACTCTTCCACACTCCTCAATGATCACTCTGTAAGGCCTATCCTGGTTGGACCTACTAAAGTGCAAAACCTCACACTTGCCTGCATTAAGTTCCATCTGCCATTTCTCAGCCCGTTTTTTTCCAGCTGGTCCAGATCCCTCTGCAAGCCATGATAGCCTTCCCTGCTGTCCATCACACCCCAAATCTTGGTGTCACCTGCAAACCTACTAATTCAGCTATATCACATTATCACCCAGATCATTGATATAGATGACAAACAACAACAGACCCAGCACCAATCCCCAATGCCACTCCACTAGTCACCGGCCTCCAGTCAGAGAAGCAACCATCTGCTACCACCCTTTGTCTCCTCCCAAAAAAAGACCATGTCTAATCCAATTTGCTACCTCATCTTGAATGCCGAGCCATTGAACATTACTCCCACGTATATAGGCAAGGCATAGAACAATACAGATGTAAAGTGGGCAGGTGTGATGAGCTAAGCAAATTTCATGTACATAATTTCAGTATCCACATAAAATAAAATGAAGTATTTAAAAGGATTTATACCATCTACAAATTTGCTGACGATACTGCCATTGCTGGTGGAATCTCAGGTGGTGACGAGAGGACGTACGGGAGTGAGATATGCCAACTAGTGGAGTGGTACCCCAGCAACAACCTGGCACTCAGCATCAGGAGGAGTAAGATAAAGGAACGCATACCAATCCTCATTGAGGGATCAGGGAGCGAGTGAACAGTTTCAAGTTCCTGGGTGTTATAATCTCTGAGGACCTAACCTGGTCCCAACAAATCGATGCGGTTATATAGAAGGCAAGACAGCAACTATACTTCATTAGCAGTTAGAAGAGAAATGGCATGACAACAAATAAACTCAAAAATTTCTATAGATGTACCGTGGAGAGCATTCTGACAGGCTGCATCACTGTTTGGTATGGGGGAGGGGTGGTGCTACTGCACAGGACTGAAAGAAGCTGCAGAGGGTTGTAAATCTAGTCAGCTCCATCTTGGGCACTAGCCTACAAAGTACCCAGGACATCTTCAGGGAGCGGTGCCTCAGATAGGCAACGTCCATTATTAAGTACCTCCAGCACCCAGCGTATGCCCTTTTCTCATTGTTACCATCAGGTAGGAGATACAAAAGCTTGAAGGCAGACACCCCGCAATTCAGGAACAGCTTCTTCCCCTCTGCCATCTGATTCCTAAATGGACACTGAACTCTTAGACACTACCTCTATTTTAAATATACAGTATTTCTGTTTTTTGCATGATTTTTAATCTATTCAGTATACAAATACTGTAATAGATTTATTTATTTATTTGTTTTATTTTAGTTTTTCTCTATATTATGTATTGCATTGAACTACTGTTGCTATGTTAACAAATTTCACATTACATGATAATAAACCTGATTCTGATTCGGATTCTGATATTGGGCTTTTATCATTTAGTGTATGTGCCTAAAAAGAGATCCACTACAAAGTTCTGTGTAAGTGTGAATTTCATCTGCATTATGTATCATCTTGGTGTTGCTTTGAAATGAAGTATCATTGATTTGCCTCCTGTTTCTTTGGGATTTCTTGACCTACCAAATGTCTGCAAAGACACGGTCTGCGCAAATATTGAGCTTCTCTAATCCAGTGCACTGTATTGGATAGACTGAAAAATTAATAGATTGAATAAATCTGAGTCCTATCACAAGCATGTTCAGAATTGCTGTGAAGAGCAATTAATATAAGCAATAGTAAGTGACATCTACATTAATATATCTTGAATGTCTGAAAGTTTGCTATAATCATTAAAGTCTAATAATGTTGTATATAACAACAGGTATTGAAGCAATCTGCTCCAGACGTATGCTAGATGGACTTTAAGAAGAAATAAAAGAATTGCTTTTGTTTATTTTAGTTAGTATGTCCCAAGTAAATTCACTGCCAATGTGTATTTTAGAGTATATTAAGAACTCAATATTTCAATAAAGGTTTTAGCTAATACACTTGTTTAGATAAAGGTTTTATCCAAGGTCCATTTATTTCTCCCTATTTCAAAGTCTTTTCTATTTCTACCACAGAGTACACTTGGATTTGATTTTGGTTGAATATCAATGTTGATTGAATTTATGAAAATCAAAACCTGCAGATGCTGGAAAATTGAAATAAAAACAGGAGGTGCTGGAAACTTCAGGAAGTATCCACAAAAAGAAAATCAGAGTTAACATTTCAGATTAAAGAGCCCTTGTCAGAACTAGGAAAGAGAGAAAACTAGTTAGTTTTAAGTTGCACAGGGGATGTGGGAACAGAGAAAGAATGGGGAATATGTCTGATAAGCAAGACCATTCTGATAAGCTGTTGATGAGTCAATGTTTTCAATTCTTTTTCACTGCTTCAAGGAATTTGGCTCATGCATCTGCCCTCTATCTATTACCTCAGTCGCTGCACCGCACTGTAAACATCTTTTACAATGCTGTTTACGTTGTAAATACATGTTGGTCTATATGTATTTATGTTCATTATATTTCATACCCATACTTCAATCTCTAATTTTATTTGTATGTAATTCTTTATTCTTTATAACCGCGAATATTTTAGTTTATTTTTGTTAGATGTTGCACCAGCAAATTCTTAATACATGTAAATGTAAATATTGAATGAATTTGAGCCTTAATTGTGTACTTCAGATAGCTCATTTCTTGACATAGAAATTAGTTCCTCATATTCTTAGATAAAAGAGCACAAAAAATACCAGATCTTCAAATAAAAAAAATCTAGGTTGACGTGTCACTTTGTGACATCAACAACACCGATCTCCAGTTGCCATAGCAAAGTATCCAAATGATTTTGGTCATCCAAAGTTCCTTAGTGTGGCTTACTGTCAAATATTTGAAAAGGCTTACACAAAAGCCTTATCAAACAATTGACTCTAAGCCGCATTTGAAGATTTTAGATGACTTAAACTTGTCCCATCAGTTCAAGAAACCAAAAAGGCAGAATGGTGCCCTTGGTCATTACCCCTAAACATATACTAGGGTATTGGCTGCCAGTTATACTCACCTCCCATATGTTTGGTTTGATTGGGTTCAAGAGTCTGGAACAGTTCAGATGATACTACAAAAGGAAGTTACTGAAATAAATCATAGTGTACAAAGGTAACATCTTATATTACAAATGTAACAGCAAAAACAGGCTCTTTTTCTATTTGCATTATCACGTCATCAGAAGTTGTATTGGGATTATTTTTGCTAAGCATATTTTAAGAGATGAAGCTGCATCATTTGAGTTCATACTATAGAAAACAAATACAGTGATGTTCTGGTAATAGAAATTTAAAGCACAAATTACACAATTTGAACAAAGCAGGTTGCATGATGCAGAAAACAAACATATACCACATTCCTTTCTATTTAACTACCAATTACAGAGCTTTTGAATTAACCTGCAGTATGAAAAAAGACAGAGTGGTTGTGTAACGACAATGGGAACATTTTACAGTTAAAAGTTGTCAAGCATTTTGAGTTTCAGCTTCCATGATGTTATTCTGTAGCTGAAACCACACTCAGTGAGCAATAAAAAAGTATGATAAAATGGTTCTAAAGTAGCTGAAATCTGTAGAGTCTGAATACTGATTACAGGCATAAATTCTATGTAAAATGAAAAGATGGTCCATAATTTAGACAATAGGTGCAGAAGTAGACCATTCAGCCCTTCGAGCCTGCACCACCATTTTGAGATCATGGCTGATCATCTACTATCAATACCCGGTTCCTGCCTTGTCCCCATATCCCTTGATTCCCCTATCCATAAGATACCTATCTAGCTCCTTCTTGAAAGCATCCAGAGAATTGGCCTCCACTACCTTCCGAGGCAGTGCATTCCAGACCCCCACAACTCTCTGGGAGAAGAAGTTTTTCCTTAACTCTGTCCTAAATGACCTACCCCTTATTCTCAAACCATGCCCTCTGGTACTGGACTCTCCCAGCATCTGGAACATATTTCCTGCCTCTATCTTGTCCAATCCCTTAATAATCTTATATGTTTCAATCAGATCCCCTCTCAATCTCCTTAGTTCCAGCGTGTACAAGTCCAGTCTCTCTAATCTCTCTGAATAAGACAGTCCAGACATCCCAGGAATTAACCTCGTGAATCTACGCTGCACTTCCTCTACAGCCAGGATGTCCTTCCTTAATCCTGGAGACCAAAATTGTACAAAGTACTCCGGTGTGGTC
Organism: Hypanus sabinus; assembly: GCF_030144855.1. Taxonomy (NCBI): domain Eukaryota; kingdom Metazoa; phylum Chordata; class Chondrichthyes; order Myliobatiformes; family Dasyatidae; genus Hypanus; species Hypanus sabinus. The sequence continues at coordinate 28,956,866 of NC_082730.1, read as the reverse complement.
TCACCAGGGCTCTGTACAAATGCAAGAGGATTTCCTTGCTCTTGTACTCAATTCGCTTTGTAATAAAGGCCAACATAACCTTCTTCACTGCCTGCTGCACTTGGTCATTCACCTTCAGTGACTGATGAACAAGGACTTCTAGATCTCTTTGTATTTCTCCCTTACCTAACTCTACACCGTTCAGATAATAATCTGCCTTCCTGTTCTTACTCCCAAAGTGGATAACCTCACACTTATTCACATTAAACATCATCTGCCAAGTATCTGCCCACTCACCCAGCCTATCCAAGTCACCCTGAATTCTCCTAACATCCTCATCACATGTCACACTGCCACCCAGCTTAGTATCATCAGCAAATTTGCTGATGTTATTCTCAATGCCTTCATCTAATTTACTTGGAGCATCTGAATTTTCTTCCATACTGTATATATTGTTGTTACATCTGGGTACTATCAACATTGAGAGTAAACTTCCAAGCATGTCAATTATTAAACAGTGTGGAAAAAAGCGCTCTCCAACTGCTTTGCTAACGATACAGGCACTGTAGAAGTGGGGAATCCTAAAGGGGTTGGAAGGGATTTGGATGATATTATGATGGATGAATGGAAAAGTCTGAATTATTTAATTAAAAGAAAATTAAATGCTAGGAAAGCTGTAGGTACTTTCAGAGGATTGGCGGGGGGGGGGGGGGGGGCTGGGGTGGTACTGGTGAATAGAAGGAACCCAAAACTCTGTGTCCTTGCATTCTGTACAATGCAGATGTTATCCATAGATTTCTGCAGCCTGTTCTGCTTTCTTTCTCCCCAGTAACGAATGATGGCAAAATTAGATGAAAATATAACCTGTATATGCCTCAGTGAATAAAATGGTTTGGTGCAGACAATCAATGGTTAAAATTATTGGATGCTGATTGTTATGGGAGTTACCTAATTTTAATTGGATTTGGTTCTATCTGCAAGCATTTCATAGAACCATAAAAGAGGAAACAAATATTGGCAGAAGAACAAAGACAATTAGGGAGATAAAGGCTTTATCATTCTCCTAAGGCAATACCTGGGAGCTCTGATTTCAAGAGGAGAATTATACTTCATCTAGGATTGAGATTTGATAATGATTTTGGAAGCACAAAGAAAACAGTCATCTTCCAAGAGATAATTATGCAGTGTTTCAAATACTGAGCAGTGAAGGGAATCAGGATAGATAAATGCAAGTTTGCCTTGCAACAAACATTCAAAAATCTTAGCTCTACATTGATCAAGAAAATGTAGAATTCAGATTTTTACAGTGTCCCAAAAATATGTTGCCATGTATAAGTCATTCTCTGAAAATATTTCTACTACTTAACCACATGACCTTAAGATACTGAAGCAGAATTAGCCTATTCAGCCCATCGAGTCTGTTCCACCATTCCATCATGGTTGATCCCCAATTCCACTCAACCCCATACACCTGCTTTCTCACCATAACCTCTGATACCCTGACCGATCAGGAAACTATTAATTTTTGCTTTAAATATACCCACTGTCTTGGCCTCCACAGCACTCTGTGGCAGAACACTCCATAGATTCATTACTCTCCAGCTAAAAAAAATCCTCCTTAACTCTGTTCTAAAGGGTAGACCCTCAATTTTGAGGTTGTGCCTTCTAGTTCTAGACACCCCCACCATAGGAAATATTTTCTCCACATCCATCTTATCTAGTCCTTTCAATATTTGGTAGGTTTCAATGAGGCCCCTCCCCACCCCACACATTCCTCTAAATTCCAGTGAGTACAGGACCAAAGCTGCCAAATACTTCTCATGCATTAACCCCTTCATTCCTGGAATCACCTCCATGAATCTTCTATGGACTCTTCAATCTGAGATATCCTTTCTGAAATATGGAGCCCTAAACTGTTGACAATACTCCAAGTGCAGCCTGACTGGTGTCTTAGAAAGCCTCAGAATTATCTTCTTGCTTTTGTATTCTATTCCCCTTGAAATAAATGCCAACATTACAATTACCTTCTTTACCATGGATTCAACCTGTAAAATAACCATCTGGGAGTCTTGCACGAGGACTGTAGTCCCTTTGCACCTCTGATGTTTAAATTTTCTCCCCAATTAGATAATAGTTTGTACTTTTGTTCCTTTTACCAAAATGCGTACATTTCCCAGCACTATTCCATCTGCCACTATTTTGCCCATTCTTCCAATTTGTCTACATCCTGCTGTAAATGCATTGCTTCCTCAGCACTACCAACCCCTCCATCCACCTTTATATCATCTGCAAACTTTGCAACAAAGCCTTCAATTCCACTATCTAAATCACTGACAAACAATGCAAAAAGTAGCGGTCCCAATACTGACCCCTGAGGAATACCACTAGTCACTGGCAGACAACTAGAAAAGCCCCCCTTTATTCCCACTCACTGCCTCCTTCCTGATAGCCATTCCTCTATCCATGCCAGTCTCTTTCCTATAATGCCATAGGATTTTATCACGTTAAGCTGCTTCATGTGTGGCACCTTATCAAATGCCTTCTGAAAATCCAAGTAAATGACATCTACTGCCTCTCCTTTGTCCACCCTGCTTGTAACTTACTTGAAATACTCTTAACAGATTTGTCAGGCAAGATTTCCCTTTACAGAAAACATGCTGACTTTGACGGATATTATCATTAGTCTCCAAGTACCCTGAAACCTCATCCTTAATTACAGACTGCATTACTTTCCCAACCACTGAGGTTAGGATAACTGGCCTATAATTTCCTTTCTTTTGCCTTGCTCTCTTCTTAAACAGTGGAATGACACTTGCAATTTTCCAGTCCTCTGGAACCATGCCAGAATCAAGTGATTCTTGAAAGATCATAACCAATGCATCTGTTATCTCTTCAGCAACCTCTTTCAGAAATTTGGGATATAATCATAAGACCATAAGATATAGGAGCAGAATTAGGCCATTCGGCCCATTGAGACTGCTCTGCCATTCAATCATGGGCTGATCCAATTCTTCCTGTCATCCCCACTCCCCTGCCTTCTCCCCATACCCTTTGATGCCCTGGCTAATCAAGAACCTACCTATCTCTGCCTTAAATACACCCAATGACTTGGCCTCCACAGCCACTCATGGCAACCAATTCCATCGATTTACCACCCTCTGGCTAAATAATTTCTCCATCTGGTCCAGGTGAGTTATCCAACTTAAGGCCTTTCAGTTTGCCTGGCACTTTTTCCATTGTAATAGCAATGCAACTCGCTCCTGCTCCTTGAGACTCACGGACCTCCGGCACACTGCTAGTGTCTTCCACAGTGAAGACTGATGCAAAGTACTTATTAAATTCACCCACCAGTTCTTTGTCCCCCATTGCTACACCTCACCGGCATCATTTTCCAATATGAACTCTCACCTCCCTTTTATTCTTTAACTGAAAAAAAACTTTTCGTATCCTGCTTTATATTATTGGCTAGTTTGCCCTCATATTTCATCTTTTCCATTTTTATCGCTTTTCAGTTGCCTTTTGCTGGTTTTTAAAAACTTCCCAATCACTGTTGCTACCTTATATGCCCTTTCCTTCGTGTTTATGTAGTCCTTAAGTTCCCTTCTCAGCCACAGTTGCTTACCCCTACCACTTAAAAACAGCTTCTTCTGTGGGACATATCTATTGAGTGCCTTGAGAACTATTCCCAGAAACTTCAGCCAGCTCTGTTCTGCCATCATCCCTGCCAGTATTCTCCTTCACTCCACCTGGGCAAGCTCGTTTCTCATGCCTCTGTAGTTCCCTTTATTCCATGTGACTTACGCTTCTCCCTCTCAGATTGCAGTATGAATTTAACCATTTCTTTCACAAGTAAAATCAAGCTTTTGATTTTAAAAGGCACAGATCTATCATAATTATTTGTTCAACTAATTCTACAAAGGAACCCCAGAATGATGCTAAAATCTCGGAAAATTGGGGAGTGGTAAAATAATTTATTTAAATCGCTGATCCCTTAATTTCAAGTGATATTGGTGCCAGTAGAGGCAGAACCAGGCTCCTTGTCCCTTCTATCTGTGTTGACCTATCTTCCTGCCTAATGCATACAACCACTTCTAGGCCATAGCCCTCTATACCTCTCCCATCCAGGTAACTTTACAAACCTCTCCTAAAGGTTGAAATTGATCCTTTATCTACCACTTCCACACTTGGTTCCCCTCACATTTTCCTTAAGTATGCCACCTTTCACCTTGAACTACAGTATAATTTTTAGTTTTAATCTCACCCAGCCTCATGGGGAATAACATATATGCATTTACCCTATCTATACCCCTCAACATAATTTTGTACACCTCTCATTGTACACCTCAATCTTCTACACCTATTCAACATTTCCTTATACCTCAGGTCATCAAGTGCCAGCACCACCCTTGTAAATTTTCTCTGCACACTTTCAGTAAATTGTCTTCTGCATAAGTGCTGCTTCAATGTCAGTGTCATAGCTGGATTCAAACTTGTGTCTTCACATTAGTAATCCAAGTCCAGAAACAATTCTGTACTCTTGATACATCATTAAAATAAACAGTTCTAGTATTTACCCAGGTCTTTATTTTATTTTTGATATCTCAAAGTTAATTATAGTTACTGAAAACATTTAGAATGCAGTCATTGGTGTTTCATAAATTAAGTAATAGTCTCTCCAAAGCTTGTGAAAATGGCCAAAATTATGTTTAGTGATATTGACTGAGGGATTAATGTCAGTTAAGCCTTTGGGGGAAAATGTCTCTGTTTCTCTATGAAATATAGCATTGGATCTTTTATATCCACCTAAGATATGCAAAAAAAAAACTATTCCCTGCAACTGTGCACTACTTCGGAATGTCTGCTAGAGTTTTGTGCTTTCGAGCGGGATTCAAAATAACCCGGATTCTGACAAAGGGCCACTTCTGAGACACACAATAGAGAAATTCCAAACCAGTTTTAGTTTGTTGTTCCTTTACACGTTGAAGGGCAGCATGGTATCAATTTTCAAACAGGGCTTATAGAAATAATTCCAAACCACTTAACTAAATGGCCAGTAGAGATTTGAAATGAGATTATCATGCTTGCTAAATTTCCTGGATTGTTAGAGAAACCAATCAATATGCTTAATCAGGAAATTGCAATGAATGTGGATATGCCCACACCCACCACCCTCACCTAGAATATGCCCACTCCTCATTGTTACCATCAGGGAAGGGGTACAGGAACCTGAAGACACACACTCAATGATTTAGGAATAGCTTCATCCTCTGCCATCAGATTTCTGAATGGACAATGAACCAACCAATACATAGTTCCATTTGCTCTCTTTTTGCAATACATATCTTGTTCTTGTCACCCTCATCCGAAGGTTTTTATGGGCAGGTGTAGCGTGAGCGGGAAGAGTCCAGCCTGAGATCCGTACTGAACCAGTACCACCAGGACACGACACGGACCCCGGATCCCGCGCCGCAGTGGGTGTTGGGGCAGAGCTCAGACGGTTCCCGATGTTGGCCAAGTGCTGGCAGCATCCTGCTGATTCCTGCTGGCTGCCATGGCACTGGAGGTCCGGATGACCACCATGTTGGTGATATAACAAACAAGTAGCTGTTGTCAAAGAGGGTCCAGGCCCCCCCGCACCTTACAGACCTGTAAGTCGCCAGAGAAGGTGCGGAGGTGAGGGGTTTCTAGGGGTATTGCAGCACCGGCAATTTTAATGACTGTGCAAAAATAGTTTTTTAAGCAATCAAACTTTCTTAGAATTTGGTAAATTTATTCTAATTATATATGTATATATAATATACAATAAAAATTATATATATACTATATGAGTGTGTGTATATATATATGTACAAATACACACACTTATACAGTATATATATAATTGTTGTTGCAATTTATTGCTTTTTTTCTATTTTGCATTATACTGCTGCTGCAAAACAACAAATTCCACCATGTATGTATTATGCTTGATTCTGATTCTGATTCTGATATAGACTAAATATCAAGATAACCTGAAGCTAAAAATGGATGGAAATTTGGAGGAACATAATATCCTGGATTTAAAAATACTTCAAAGAAAGATGCAGGAAGCTGTCATGGGTATTTGTCATTATTTGGAGTCCTGTTACAATATACTGTACCACAGATCTTTTGCTGAGCAGTTTCACAGATGTAGCAATTTCAGTCTTCGTCATTGCCCTACTGACCTTCTCCCCTTTGAATTTACTGTCAGCTTGTCAGCTTTAAAACATTATCGCTCTATTAATTCCACATACATTCGGAGCCATTCTCCTAAACTTCCTGCTGCCTCTCTACTTCCATGGACTTGATCACTAATAAACTGACAGAGGTATTCTTCTGAACTCTTTTTCTCTCCATATTTGCCTTTTTATCCCTAATTCATACACGTATATTTGAAAAGAAATCCTTCTTTGTAGTCATCTTCAATTGCTATTTCAAGCTCCCAAATTGACATTAATAGTCTTCTTGTTACCATTGTTCATTCACTGTCTAATCCTTCAATGACTGCCCATAATAAAAGCCTCACTGGATTCCGTTTTAGTTGATTTGATTGCAATACAATATTCTTTCTCATCCAACTTCTCCTTCCTGCAAGCCTTTTAAATGCTTTTCTTCCCCCTGACACAAATCATTTTTCGTTGGACTTCATGTGATATGCTACCTTACTGGCAATATCATGCATGCACATATGATCAATTATGACTTTACCATGGATGTGTGTTTTGTTTTACAATCTGCTTTTCCAACTATGCTCCGAGAGTAAACTGTTCACCCTACCAATTAACAATGAGCCACTATTTCCTCTAACTGAATTTTATAGACTCATTAAGTTGTGTAATATAGAAGTAGCCCATTGACTAACCCCATCCAGCTCACCCTTTTATCCAAAATGCACTAATCCCATTTGCCCACACTATATCTGTAATATTAGAAAGGCAAAGCCATCTGTCACAATTAAGGGCAAACGGAAAAGAACTACCATGTAGGAACATTGATTTATTGCAGCACAGGGTAATTTTAACTACTGTGCACAAATATTTTTTTTAATAATCATACTTTCTTTGGTAAATTTCTTTTGTAATTAATTCAAAGCCTACTTTAGTGCTATTCTGCCACTTACCAAAGACAAGTAGCATTACATACCAAAACCAATAGCTAAATTAAGCTGAGAAACTTGCACATTTTTTCCTTATTCATACAATGCATTTAGAAGGCGGCATTGAGCATTGGTGTTAATGGTTACAGGGGGAGGGGGTGGAGAAATGAATCAGAGCAGCATTACTGTCAAAATAAGTAATTGATGGTTGGTCAAGACCTGATGGGTCAAAGGACTTGTTTCCATAATTTATCTTACAATGTTCCATCCACATTCACAGATGGCAATATACAAATAGCATCCAGGCAGATAGTTATTAGTTTGGAGTTTGATGTAAAACAATTTCTATACTTTCTCAGTTGATATTACAAAAGATTTCATAATATATAATTCAAGAAGATTGCTACACTATAGCAATGGATTTTGTGATACTTAAAATTGTCAGGCCAATGTCTCTCAGTATTATTATGTAGTAAATCAGACAGCCATTTCCAGAGTCTGAATATATGTAATAAAACATGGAAAACTATTATTTGCTGTCTGATTTACCCTGTGTCTGCACAAATCATGCTATACTGAGATCTTGTTAATAGAATCAGTACTTAAATCTATTGACAGTAGTAAGTTTACATATTGTGCTTGGCTGAAAATTGAAGAAACCAGAGCAAGTTAGATTTGGTACTTTCAATATAATGCCAACCTTTATTGCTTAAGTATCTAAATTTAAGACAAATAGAACTTCTCAGACACCAAAAAATGTTACATCGAAATCTAATATTTTTGGAAATTTAAACCTATCCAGTCAAGATGGTAAATGTCATTGGAGCACTCTATAATATAACCATAAGCTGCTCAAAATATGTTCCTTGTTGTACTGCAACTGTCTCAAGATGGTGGGTAGGTTTCACCTGTTAAACCTCGTGAGGAAATGGACTGTGACAAATGAGTACATTATTGGGTGTATGCCAGACACTACACAGTGTCAGATGCATTGAGGTGAATAGAACTGCAACTGGCATGGTTTCAGCTTGGGCTGTCTAGCCCAGAGAGAATTATTTTTAATGGAAAGTCTCTAGGCAATTTCCAGACACTAGTAACCAATCTTAAGCAACATATGCAGCACCTTCAGAACTCAAAACCTGTAGGCACAAATAACATCTCCAACATATTTCAGAAACTGCAGCAATACTCCTAAACCTATGCATTAATATACAGCCCCAAATGCCTCACTGAGAATCCTTCAAATTGATTGGTGAAAGAAGCATTCTTTGTGCCTATGAAGAGCCATAGATATTAATACAGTACAGAAGCAGGCCCTTTGTCTGACTAGTCCATGCTGATGAAGGCGCCCATCTTAATGGTCCCATTTCCCCACATTTAGCCTATATCTATCTAAAGCCCTCCTAATCATGCACAGTACTGTATTAAAGACTGAGCAATGTATGTACGTGTGTGTATATATATGTGTGTGTGTGTATATATATATATATATACATGTTTAAAACTGGCAGGAGCAAAAGCTGTTGGGAATGGTGAGAGTGGGGCACTGTGGGTGGGGTGTGGGACAGATGGCAGAGAAGGAGTGCCAGGGCTGGCGCAGGTGCAGACACACCCAGCTCTGGGACACCAGGCAATTGATTCTGAACAATTGGTTTATTGATCATTACACAATATCTCTCTGGTGCTTCCTTCTCTCTCTTCCCTCTCTTCCCCTTTTCCCAACCATGATTCCCCTCTCCCTGCCCTCCTCCCACTCTTAGTACACAATAGAGACCCATATCAGAACCAGGTTCATCATCACTCGCCTATGTGATGAAATTTGTTTTTTTTTTGTAGCAGCAGTACAGTGAAATACATAAAATTACTACAGACCTGTGCAAGTCTTAGGCTTACAAGCTAAATATATGAACCTAAAACTTTTGCACAGTACCATGCCTGTTTAAATGTCTTAAAATGTTGTTATTTTACCTGCCCCAACCATTTCCTCATGGTGTTTATTCCATGTACAGACCACTCTATGCATGAAGTTGCCTATCACATTCCTTTTGAATCGTTCCCCTCTCCACTTAACACAATGCCCTCTCGTTTTTTGATCCCCATTCCCTGTGTGTATTTACCTTCTCTTTCCCCTTCATAATCTTTACATCTTGATTAGTTCACCCCCTCACGTACAAGGCTCCAAAGAATAAAATTCTAGCCTGCCAAGCTTCCCTCTATAACTCTGGTTCTGGAGCCGGCAGAATACTCGTAAAAGGTCCTTGCTCTCTTCCTAGTTTAACTAATAGTCCGTGAGCCAGTAAGGATGGTCGGTAACATCTGAGGAGAATAATTCTCGTAGTGATTTTTGGCAAGATTTACATCTCTGGAGTTAGAAAATATGTAATAGCATTGCACCAGTGGTAGCTTTATGTGTGCTGTCATGTATTTTAAAACACTACCCTAAAATAAGCATTTCTGAAAAGTGGCCAATATAAAGTACAACATACATATTCAACCGAGTGGTATTTTGTTATCAGTGATCCCTCAACATTGGAATTTGTCACAATGATAGCTGAGTTCAAGCACTTTTCATCAAATGTTGTTATAAATTTCTACATTGAAAACTATGTCATAAGTGGCACTTGCAGTACAGTGCCCAATTTCAGTAGAGAGAATCATTTCATTTTTAGAAAAATATTTGCTGTTTATTTTGGAAAAGTCAATGAAAACCCTAGGATACATATAATCACGTGGATTTGTAGAGAATTTATTCAGGAATTCAAATAAGTAATCACTTTTCATATATATTCCATATTAACATCAGTCCTCCAGAAAATGTTACACCACTCCCCAAAAGGTAAAAAACCTAATTTGGAGAGATTTCTTGAGTTTTAACAATGTCATGATATTTGCCATATTGTTGTATCAAATCAATACAATCTTAAGTTTTTGTCATAGCATATAGAATAATTCAAATGTGTGGTTCCACACGGACATAACCTAGGCCGCATTTGGGTGTAAAATTAATATATTTAATCAAAGACTTATTTTCATACTTTCATAACCTATTAATAATCATAATAATTTTGCAAGTCTTCCACGTCTTCATCTGAACTTTCCACGCTCTCTGAGGTGGATGCCTGGTTCTCACAGTCTGCCAGTCTACACATGTCAGTACACCTGAGGCCATTTGCAACACACATACATCTTGGGAGTGAACATTTTTGTGGACAGTTACAGGTCAGTAGATCCAGGACGGCATCGGGTGCTGGCTGGCCTTCCATCCAGCACACCACCGACTCTTCAGCTTCCTCTTCTGTCTCCAGCTTCCATTCTCTGCTAACAGGGCTTGGCACTTGTGGGTCCTTCTTCAAACATCTTCTCCATATACAAGCCTGGTAGTTAGCTCGCTGTGCACGTTTTGTTAAGCAGTCCTTGCATGGTGGGAGTTGATGACTTTCGATTTCACCTTTTTAGCACAGAAAGGTGATACCTGAGCTCATTGCCCTTGGTGGTCAATGCTTTTGGGGCATACAAGAGACATGTAAATGCCTCCAGTTTGTCCACCAGTTCTAGGGAGAGGTCCCATTCCTGACCCAACTCTAAGAATGTGTCCTGAGTTTCCCTGTTGTTGGTCAGAAGTTTTAGGGCACTTGTCTTCCCTTTGCCTGCAAAAGCACTTACAGTGTCACATCCTGTATATGCGTGCAACTCGATGAGAGCCCTACAAACCTCTATGCCAACAGTGGCAGCAACCTCCCTGATGTCTACAAGCTTTGTACGGGTTCTAGTGCCACACTTCTGGAACAATGGAGCCTCAATCTTGTCACAAAATGCTAAAGACATGATAAAGACATCTGTGTCTTCTGAGCAGATCACTACAGATTGGTATCCCTCTCTTGTGGCATGGGCAGCATGGAGAAGTAGGCAGCCATCTGCTTCTTCTCGTTGACACTGAAGAGCTGACACCTCCTCACTGTCTTGAGATGTGATTCTGTAACATTTGTCATACACAGTTGCATACAGAATCTGCTCCTGTAGCTTTGCTCTGTACTCCGCCTTCCTCCATTCATGGACTATGAAGCTAATGAGACTACTTTTGTTACTGACTTTGGTCGGGAAGCTCCTCCACTGCCTCACCATCTGTGTGCCTGTGATACCTTGCAACTCATGACCAGTCTCTTCACCCCATAGAGATCTTTCACTATTCTTGATAGAGTTCTCCTTTTATGTGTCGAACACAAAGTCTATTCTGCTACTCTGACCGCCTTCCCTCAGAGCCATACCCAGAATTGTTGTGGCAAGATCTCTGAAAGTAACTTGATCACCATTCACTCTATGGACCAAGTTCATTCCATCAGCCACTGTAGCAGAGTTTCCTGGGAGTTGCTCTTCTACTGCTCGAAATTAGTTGCCTTGGCCCTTCAAACTTTGAGTTCCCTCTGTAGAGTTTGATTTTCCAAGACAATGTCCCTTAATGATGCACTTTCTGGAACCATTAACAACTTTCCTTTGACATCTGGAAATATATCTACTGAATTGCCCAGCTCAGATTTCAGTTTCCTATGAATGTGCTTCCTTGTAGAATCTTGCAGGAGTGTAACTCCACCAGGTAGCATGAAAGATTCAAGTTTTGTGACCAAAGAAATGACTTGTACAATCATCTTGTTGGGAATGATATCAGTTCTGATCCACTTGAAAAGGTCTTCATAGGCTTCCCTTTCAATCCTTTTATACACTTCATTGCCATCTGTTTCATCATCATTCTCTTTGACCTCAGGTTCCTTTTTTTTGATTCTGGTATAATCCTTATAGCATGAAACATGATAGTGGGTTTCTGCAGCGAATATGGCTCTGCTTGTTACTGCAAGAATCTTTACATCTTCCTTTTGGGTTGCACATTCTCGTAGCGTTTGGCCAGCTGAGTCGTACAGCTTGTGTAAGTTTTCACGTGACTTGGAGCCCATACAAAAATATATTACAAAAAATGCAAATTTGATCATACACCCTTGCTTCTGATGAAGAACTCCTACCTGGCCTTTACATGTACAGGTATTCTCACCAACTTCATCAGTAATGCTTTCCTTGGCTTTCCTTTTCAGAGTCTCTAAGTCTCTCTTCATGGTGAAGAGGCTTCGGCATTTTCGGTGATAGTAGATTATTGGGACTTCTTTTTCTCCAAGTTCTTTAGCAACATCTAAAATAGGGGCATAGTTTCTCACTTTGGCTGCTTCAAGTAACGTTTTCCAGGATTCATAGTCTTGAGGACTAACTAAATGGTCATCATCTCCTTTTGATGTTTTCTGGTATATGATACACTGCTTTTTAATAGATTCTTTGTGCTTATGGCTCTCCATTCTGAAGCAAAGTGATTCAGCTACTCCAGATCTAAATCTACTCTACTCTTCTCTCTCCTCTGTTGTGCAGGACTATCCCACCACCACAGTATCTGAAACAGAAAAAAAATCACATTAACATTGCTGGTGAAAAAAGCACCTGCTGCAAAGATGGTGTAAATGTATATATAAATGGTGATATACAAGATATAAATATGAAATAGAACATTAAAACAGAAGTACATCTTATATAATGTATACCATAGTCATTGTGTTGTCACTGCCAATAATAGATGACATTTGTAGAGATGTCAATTTTAACAACTTTCCTGAAAAGCATACAGTCTGAGCTATATTCCCACCAATTTTCAAAGACAAAGCACCAATAATAATAGAGAACCATCAGTTTGAAGTAGAATGCTTTATTCTGTGCTATGCATAGTTTTGAAAAGTGTGTTTTGGCATGGGGTTATAAATCGAGTGATAACACACAGAAAGCTACCACCGCTGCAACGCTGTCACATATTTTCTGGCACTAGGGGTGTATAGCTTGGCAAAAGTCACCAAAAGAATTATTCCCCCCAACCCCCAGATGGTACCGGTGGCCCAAATTTGGGGTCCTGGCTCACGGACTATATAACAGTGTAACCAAGACTGTATGCTATGATACAAGTGTGGTATGATCTCCAAACTGTACCTGCCACTAGCTGACATGAAGTTGATGAGCAATGACACAGGGATTCATCATTGGTGCAGGTCTTTTGTCGCTGAGTGCAAAGCTTAAGGCATTTTACCATTTGATTTAGATGTTGTTGCAAGATAAAAAAGCCCACCCCTATCCTGGATAATTGCATCAAAATAATAAACCATATATTTGCAATTCAGAAGGTCGTAATGATTTTACATTTCTGTATCTAAAAAGGGACTCATGGCATAACTCCTGCTGGAAAACCCATTGCTGGCTTAAATGTTGTATGAAGACAAATAAAAGGACAGTTTTATTCTGATAATTCTGGGAAAATACTTGCTGAGTGAAAGAAAATAGATAATCAGTCCATCAGTACATCTTCCTCAAACAATAGAATTGTTTCACTGTTCTTGTGATCAAGGCTGAGAAAACTGTGATAGTGAATGTTTTGTGAGGTCCAAAGCAGAGAAATGATTGATGTGCTTTTTCAAAAACAACTTGAACAAAACAGGAGGATATTAAACTGAATTGAATATAGAATTGAAATCATCAGAGAGTTCATTTTGCAACAAAAGGAGATTGCAGAAAGTAGAGATATACCATCATCATAACATGGATAATCTCTGAGCAACTCAAATAAAAAATGATCTATTAAGATGTGATGAGACTACAAATGTTATTCTGAGTTCAACCCATAATGTTTGAGCTCAGAAGGAACTTGTTATTTTTGTATTTGAAATAATTTCATATTAATATTATTACTGAGGGAGCTGTAGGCTAACTCAAATTTTGTTACCAAGATGTAGCTGATACAGCAAAGAGACACTAGTTATCTTCTGTTGATTCTCTGCTCAAGCTGATCTTTTTCACAAGTTGTCTATAAACTGTTAGCCAACATATTAGCAACGTCTTTCCAAAATCATTTGACTAAGTCAGGTTGAAATATTTAAGGAGTGAGGCTAAACAATTTTGGTGAAATTAGTACCTCATTAACTTTGATTGTTGCACTACAGAGTGTTCTTTTTATTTGTACCATCATAGGCAGTACTGTAGCACAACAGTTCCTGTAGTATTTTACACCAGCTGTAGGATCGGAGTTCAGAATCAGGTTTAATATCACTGGCATACATCATGAAATTTGTTGTTCTGTGGGAGCAGTACATTGCAATACATTATAATTTTTTTAAATTAATTACAGCAAGAAATATATACAAAAATTAAATTAAGTAAGTAGTACAAAGAGTAGGCAAAAAAAGTAGTGAGGAAATGTTCATGGTGTGGCGACCCACTTTCTGCGCAAGCGAACCGGCTCACAAATAGCCAGCGCACGGGGGGGGACTTTGGTAATGCACCTCTGACGTCATTTCGCTAGGGATTAAATGCCAGCGCCGCGAAGTTTGAATAAACTAGTCTCGAAACGACTTATCGACTGCGTGTCGTCTCTAGCTCTGTGTGTAGTACATCGCTACATTGGTGACCCCGACGGTCCAAATGGGATTTGGACCAAAGGTGGCCGACTCTTCATCTGTTCATGCAGTTTCGCTAAAACTGCCAACTTTCTGGACGCTGAGACCACGCGTGTGGTTTAGCCAAGCAGAAGCCCAGTTCCAGATTCGGCAGATATCCTCTGATTCCATGCGTTACTACCACGTGGTGAGCGCCCTTGACCAGGAGACAACCGCCCAGGTTGCGGATTTCATACAGTCACCCCCGGAAGAAGGCAAATATGCAGCATTCAAAGCGCTGCTCATTGGGACCTTTGGCCTCTCACGGTGTGAGTGGGGTGCCCACCTGCTTCACCTGGATGGTTTGGGAGGCAGACTGCCGTCAGCATTGATGAACGAGATGCTGGCCCTGGCTGACGGACACAAGCCCTGCCTCATGTTTGAGCAGGCGTTCCTGGAGCAGCTGCCCGAGGACATACATCTGCTGCAGGCCGACACCGATTTCAGTGACCCCCGGAAGATGGCAACCCGGGCAGACGTGCTGGGAAAGCCAAGAGGGAGAGCATGGCGTCCGTCGGTCAGATTACCAGGCCACGCGCCCAACAGCAGACCAGACCAGGCCCAGCAATGGAGCGCACAGAGGCAGGAGTGAGGAGGCTAGTGAACAGTGGTGTTTCTACCACCAGCGGTGGGGCACAAAAGCCCGCCGTTTTCGCCCACCCTGCAAGGGCCAGAGCCAGGGCCAATTGCTGCTAATGACTATGGCAGCTGGCCACCAGGACAGCCTCTTGTACGTCTGGGACAAACAGTCGGGATGCCGCTTCTTGGTCAACACCGGAGCGGACATCAGCGTCTTGCCCCTGACGGGGTACGACACCCGCAACAGGAAGCCAGGACCCACCCTGAGGGCCGCAAACTGCAGCACGATACGGACCTACCGCACAGTGCAGCTGCAGTTCGGCGCCAGCCGGTTCACGTGGGACTTCACACTGGCCGCCGTGGCCCAACCACTCCTGGGGGCGGACTTCTTACGAGCTCACAGCCTCCTGGTCGACTTGCAAGGGAAAAGACTGGTACATGTCGAGACTTTCCAGACGTTCTCCCTGGGGCGGACTTCTTACGAGCTCACAGCCTGCTGGTCGACTTGCAAGGGAAAAGACTGGTACATGTCGAGGCTTTCCAGACGTTCTCCCTGGGTGAAGCCAAGTTGCCGGCCCCACACCTGGACTCCATCACGCTGTCGGACAATGAATTCACCAGAGTCCTGGCGGACTATCCATCGATTCTGGCACAGCAGTTCACGGCAGCCATGCCCAGACACGGGGTTCAGCACTACATCCCAACCCAGGGACCACCCCTTCACACCCGCACACGAAGGCTCCCCCCAGAAAAGCTCCGCCTGGTGAAGGAGGAGTTCAAGAGGATGGAGGAATTGGGGATCATATGGAGGTCCGACAACCCATGGGCCTCTCCACTGTACATGGTGCCCAAAGCAGCTGGGGGTTGAAGCCCATTCGGCGACTACCGCAGACTGAACAAGGCTACCACTCCAGACCGCTACCCCGTGCCGCACATACAGGACTTTGCAGCAAACCTGCACAGGGCAAGAATATTTTCCAAAGTAGACCTCGGCCGGGGATACCAACGAATCCCGGTCACCCCCAAAACAGCACTTATCACCCCATTTGGCCTGTTTGAGTTCCTCCGAATGCCATTCGGCCTGATGAATGCTGCACAGACATTCCAGCAGCTAATGGATGCGGTGGCCCGCGACCTGGACTTTGCGTTCATCTATTTGGATGACATCCTTATAGCCAGCAGTAGTCGCCAGGAGCATCTGTCCCACCTCCGCCGGTTCTACTCCCGCCTGAGTGATTTTGGCCTCACAATCAACCCGGCCAAATGCTAGTTCAGTCTCGATACCATCGACTTCCTGAGTGACAGGATTACCAAAGATGGGGCAACGCCTCTGCCCGCCAAGGTAGACACAATCCGCCACTTTGCCCGGCCCAACACTGTCAAAGGCCTACAGGAGTTTGTTGGTATGGTGAACTTCTACCACCGTTTCCTCCCCTCAGCAGCCTGTATCATGCACCCTTTGTACACCCTGATGTTGGGTAAAGGCAAGGACATTACTTGGGACGAGGAGGCCACGGTCACTTTCGTTAAAGCCAAGGAAGCCTTGGCAGATGCCGCAATGCTGGTGCATCCCAGAATGGACGTTCCGACCGCACTCATGGTGGACGCATCCGACACAGCAGTTGGTGGGGTGCTGGAGCAGCTCATCGAGGGTCGCTGGCAACCCTTGGCGTTCTTCAGCAACCACCTACAACCACCCGAACTCAAGTACAGTGCTTTCAATTGGGAGCTGTTGGCACTGTATCTGGCAATCCGACATTTCAGGTACTTCTTAGAAGGCAGGTCGTTCACCGCGTTCATGGACCACAAACCGTTGACCTTCGCGTTCACGAAGGTGTCTGATCCCTGGTCGGCTCGCCAGCAGCGACATCTGTCCTACATCTCTGAGTACACGACAGACATCCAGCATGTCTCGGGAAAGGACAATGTCGTGGCGGACGCACTCTCCAGACCAGCTGTCCAGGCCCTGTCCCTAGGGGTGGACTGTGCAACACTGGCGGAGGCGCAGCAGGCAGACAATGAGATGCCCAGCTACTGGACCGCAGTCTCGGGTTTGCAGCTGCAGGGCCTTCTCGTAGGCTCAGGTGAGAGGACCCTCCTGTGCAACGTGGCTACCGGCCAACCTCGCCCCATTGTCCCGGCAGCCTGGAGGCAGCGAGTTTTTGACTCCATACATGGTTTGGTGCACCCATCCATCAGGACAACCGTCCGGCTGGTCTCCAGCAAGTTCGCGTGGCACGGACTTCGCAAGCAGGTCAATGAATGGGCCAGAACATGCGCGCAGTGCCGAACAGCCAAGGTGCAGCGGCACACTAAAGCCCCACCGCAGCAGTTCGACCCCACCCACCAGAGGTTCAACCACATTCATGTGGATATCGTGGGCCCCCTACCAGTGTCCCGACGGAGCGCGGTAACACCTAACGATGGTAGACCAGTTCACGAGGTGGCCAGAGGTGCTCCCGCTCACTGACACATCTGCCGATTCCTGCGCCCGAGCACTGATTGCAACCTGGATAGCATGTTTCAGGGTACCGGCCCACATTACCTCCGACAGAGGCGCCCAGTTCACCTCCAGCCTGTGGTCGGCTGTGGCCAGCCTGTTGGGAACGCAGCTACACCACACAACTGCCTACCACCCACAGTCGAACAGACTAGTGGAATGCTTCCACCGTCACTTGAAGTCGGCTCTCATGGCCCGCATGAGAGGACCTAATTGGGTGGACGAGCTTCTCTGGGTCCTACTTGGAACTCGCACAGTGCCCAAAGAGGATCTGCACACCTCTTTGGCCGAGTTGGTGTACGGCATACCCCTGGCCATCCCAGTAGTGTTCATACCAGCCCCAAGGGGGTAAAAGGAAGAACCCGCAGCAGTCCTGGACAGGCTATGCAAAAGGCTCAGCAACCTGGCCCCTGTGCCGACTTCACAGCACGGACGGACCCCAACTCATGTACCCAAAGACCTGCAGGACTTAAAGTTTGTGTTTGTACGAAGAGGCAGACACCAGGCACTGCTACAGTGGCCGTACGAGGTGCCGTTCAAGATGATCAACAACGGGTCCATGTACGTTCTGGACATTGGGGGGAGAGAGGAGGTTTTCACGGTGGACCGACTCAAACCAGCCCATGTGGACTTGGCGCAGCTGGTCGAGTTTCAGGCGCCACGGCGCAGAGGCAGACCTCCCAAACAGAGGCTGATCCAGACTATGGACATTGGGGGGTGTATCGTTGGTTCGGTGGCGGGGGGGGGGAGGGCTTATGTGGCAACCCACTTTCTGCGCAGGCGAACTGGCTCACAAATAGCCAGAGCGCGGGGGGGGGGGGGGGGGGGGAAGACTTTGCTAATGCACCTCTGATGTCATTTCCGCCCGAAAAGGGCGGGCACTAGGGATTAGGTGCCAGCGCCGCGAAGTTTGAATAAACTGGTCTCGAAACAACTTACCCACTGTGTGTCGTCTCTAGCTCTGTATGTAGTACATCGCTACAATGGGTTCATTATCCATTAAGAAACCAGATGGCAGAGATTTGTAACCTGTTGTTTAGAACTGAGGGTACACTGGGCCCTCAGTATTATTAAGGATCCCACCTGTCCAGACAGCATCCTCTTTGACTTTCTACCATCAGCCAGGAGATTCCAATGCATAAAGATAAGAGTAGTCAGGATAGGAAACAGTTTCTTCCTTCAGGCCATTGAGCTTCTGAACTCCCTGCCGCATCGCATTAAAAGTGCCACCAGCTAATTTGTTCTGTACCCTACAGTATTTAGTTTATGCACGTATTTATGCATAACTCATTTGTAGATTTTATTCTTACTTTCCTAAGTTATTGTGTATTATATGTATGCTATGTGTACTACTATGCTTTACATCTTTTGTGGCAATGGGCAAATTGCAGTGGATCCAGGTCCTACTTAGGCAGAAGTTGATTCTGTATATGACTAACCTCTCAAAGCATTTCATCACAGTAGATTTGAGTGCAACTTGTCAATAGTCATTGAGGCAGCACAACCTGCTCTGTTTTGGCACTGATATGATTGTCACAGCTGGCAACTTTCGACTACAGAAGTGAGAGATTGAAGATGTTCTCGAACACTTCTACCAGTTGATAGGCATAGGTTTTTAGAATCTTTCCAGGTACACCATTAGGGCCTTGCGAGGGTTTATCCTCTGGAAAGATTTTCTGCCAGCGTCCTCCAAGACAGCAATCATAGTGTCACCTGATAATTCAGGGTTGCTGTAGTTTTATTCTCTCTTTCAAAGCATGCGTGAAAGGTGTTGAGGTCATGTGGGAGTGAAGCCTCACAGTCATTCATGTTGCTAGGTTTGGCCTTGTAGGAAGCAATGATCTGTAAACCCTGCCCGAGTTGACATGCATCCAATTCCATCATTAACTTCAAACATCCAATTCCATCACTAGGTTCAAACATCCAGTTCCATCGCTGGTTTCAAACATCCGGTTCCATTGCTGGCTTCAAACCTCCCATTCCATTGCTGGCTTCAAACATTCGGTTGCATCACTGGCTTCAAACATCCGGTTGCATCACTGGCTTCAATCATCCAGTTCCATCGCTGTCTTCAAACATTCAGTTCCATCACTCGCTTCAATCAGGATTGTTTTTGCTCTCTTAAAATAGCCTTTTCTAGTTGATACTCTTGTATAGTTCTGGATTAATGATCTTGAATGCCACAGGTCTAGTCCACAGAGGACTACGAATCTCCTGGTTCATTTGTAGCTTTTGGTTTGAGTATGTTCTTGAAGACACACACTCATCCATACAGGTCTTGATGATGTCGGTGACAACTGAATTGTATTCACTCTGATTCAAAGATGAATTCCTGAATATATACCAGTCCATTGACTCAAAGCAGTCCTGTAAGCACTCCTTTACCTTCCTTGACCATATCTTCTTGGTTCTCACCATTGGAGCTGCAGTTTTTAGTCTGTGCCTATGCACTGGAAGTAGAAGTACCGCCTGGTGATCAAATTTTCCAAAATGTGGGCATGGGGTGGCACAGGAAGCGTTCTTGATGGTTGTATAACAGTGGCCAAGTGTGTTGGCTCCTCTGGTTCCGCAGGTGATGTGTTGGTAGTAGTTGTTCAGGAACTTCAAGCTGGCCTGGTTGAAATTGGCCACAACAATAGGGAAGGCATTGAGATGTGCTGTTTCATGACTGCTGATGTGGGTTCTCAGCTCTTCCTGACATTGGCCTGAAGTGGAATGTACATCACTACCAGAATGATGGTGGCGAACTCTTTCACAGTTAAAATGGATAACATTTGATTGCTAGATGTTTCAAGTTGGGAGAGCCATGAGTTAATTATAAAGCAAACTCCATCTTCTCTACTTTCAAAAGACTGAGCTGTCCTGTTTCTGCGGAGAACGATGAAGGCATTGGGCTGCAGTGCCATGTTTGAAATGGTGGAAGTGAGCCATGTTTCCATGAAGCAAATTACACAACAGTCCCTGATGTCCCTCTGGTACTGCAATCTTGCACTGAGATCTTCAATTTTTATTTGACAAAGACTGTTCATTCACCAGCAGAATAGTCGGGAGTGGGGGTCTAAGGCCTCTGCATTTCAATCGTACCTACAGACAAACTCATCTTCCATGCTTCCATTTTCTTCAAGGGGAACTGCACTCGCAACCTGAATCTGAAGTCGACGATACATCGATTTGCTACATTTGAGACCTGATAAAGTATTTTAAATGTCTTAAATGTTGCTTCTTGCAGTACCCATGGCTGTGACTGTGGATTTCAGCTGTCGTAGTCCTAAACGGGAATATTTCATGATTGCCATTGGAGCTGCAGGCAAAGGGTCTCCACTTATCAGTGCTCTCTGTGCAATTATGGTACCTGTGCCATTCCCAGTGCTGACTGTAAGGAGTTTGTACATTCTCCCCATGACCGAGTGGGTTTCCTCTGGGTGCTCTAGTTTCCTCCCACAGTCCAAAGACATACAAGTTCAGTTTAGTAGCTTGCGAGTATGCTATGTTGGCGCTAGAAGGATGGCTACAATTGTGGGCTCCTTAGCACATCTTGGGTGTGTAGGACGTTGACACAAAAAATACATTCAATTATGTTACAAAATTTCAATGTATATGTGTCAATTAAAGTTAATCTTTAAAAAATATTATCTTTGTTTTAGTATCCATGCAAATTTGATTTGATGTTGCATTTAAAATGTAAAAGGTTATTGGATAGCTTAGCACTACACGAATAATATAATTCAAATACTACTTTAGAACCACCAGTACTCAATCATCTACATTACTGGCGAATCTCTTTCGCTCACTGGGAACAACTTTCGTCCAGGTTTTGTACAGTTTGGCAGCTCAGCCCTGGTGGCACCTGTGAATGGGGTTCTGCTGAGCTTGCACAAGTTTTACGCAGCAAAAAATGTGAGAAATTAAAAGAAATTGTCCCTCATTCACTCTTCCTGTGCAATGAAACAGTATATTAGGGAAGTAACAATCTTCAGTAGAAAAAAGAGGGGCAGTAGACTGACAGAAAGAATACAAGAAATTTGTCTCAACATTAATTGGAAGGCAGCTGTCAGTAATTTGCTCTCCCACACTACTGCCAAATGATTATTAGAATCTCCGCTTATCAAGTATCGAATATGCTTTTGTTGAAACTCCTCTGATGATACGATAGCCAATCAACAGAGGCCAAGAGAAATTCTGGCTGACTATGTTTGATAAGCTAATCAGTGACTGCACTTTGCTTTGGTTCATTTCATGAATCCTTTATGACTCATACTAGTTCCAGAAAATCTGAAGTGAAATGTCATATAAAAATCAAATGTACCATCTTCATCATGCCGAAGACAATAAATGTACGTTGTCAGTTGATCCTGTCTGAACATAAGAGATAGAAGCTGGAGCAGACCATTCAGCCCCTTAAGCCTGCTGTGCCATTCTGCTAGATCATATCCAATCTTCTATTTCAACATTACTTTTAGACACTATTCTCCCATCACTTGTTTCAACTAATACCTATGCATTCCATGGGGAGGATGTACAGAACCTCCTTACAAAGGACGCCGAGATTGAACTCTGAACTCTGACCCCCCGAGCTGTAATCACATTGTGCTAGTCACTACACTACCGTGGCACCATCTTTTTCACCTAAAAAAATTCAGTGCATTTTCAAATATATAATGGCCCCATGTTAGAATGTGCAAAAGTCTTAGGTATGTGTAAAAAAAATCTGTAAAGCGAAGATACATTCAAAACAACAAAATACAAAGTTTCTAACTATCAAAAAATATACTTTAAAGAATAGTAAACAGTAAAATAACTAAATCAAATCAGTATTTGGTGTAACCACCTTTACCTTTAAAACTGCATCAATTCTCTTAGATACACTGTCATGCAGTTTATAAGAAAGTCAGCTGGTAGGTTGATCCAAGCATCTTGGAGAACTTGCCACATTTCTTCTGCAGACTTTGGCTGTCTCATTTGCTTCTGTCTCTCCAGGTAATCCCAGACAGCCTCGATGATGTTGAAATCAGGGCTCTGCAGAGGCCATACCATCGAAATCATATAAAAAGCCTAGGGTGCCTAAGAATTTTGCACATGACTGTATGTTCATGTCATCACGCACTGATCAAAACAGGTCATTCAGTGAACAAATAATATTCACAGTACCTTACCGTAACATTATTTTCTTTCACACAATTTCTGTAATCAGGTACTCCAAGGGGTTCTTACAATGGTGGTGGGTTATAAGTTACACCCTGTTGCTCTAGAATCTTTGCTGCAAATGCATTCCACATCAGTTTATCCTTCTGCATTTTCCTGTGCTTTTAAATGTGCCAGTCTACAAACATGAGAAGATCTGCTGTTGCTGGAAGTTCAAAGTAACACACACAAAATGCTGGAGGAACTTAGCAGGCCAGGCAGCCTCTGTGGAAAAAAATACAGTCGACGTTTTGGGGCCAAGACCCTTCATCAAACTAGAAAGGAAAGGGGAAGGGTCAGACTAAAAAGGGGGTGGTAGGGAAGAAGTACAAGGTGGCAGGTGATAGGTGAAACCTGGAGAGGAGAAGGGTATGAAGTAAAGAACTGGGAAGTGTTACATACTCGTGACACATGACAGTGGTGCCCTTGTCATGTGACTGGGGTTGAAGCTGGACTTGAGGTGATGGTCTTGTGATGGTGGAATGACGTCATTTTCCCACCAGTAGAGATCATGTGATGGGTTTTTTTTACAGGTTATAAAAGGTAGACCCCACCCTGTGAGGAGGGGCAGTTCGTGGCTGGATTTGCCAAGTTGACTTCATGCCACTGCATGTTTGAAGTGATGACGCAGTTTAGTTGAAGGATGAAGTTTTTATTTAATGCCTAAAGTTTAAAAGGTCATTGCCAGCAGGTTCTTTATGATTCTGTTAGTTTGAGAATTAAAGGAGAGTGAAGATTCAAGGTTGGAAGTTAAAGATCGAGGAGAATCGCTTTCTACGGTGAAACGGGGGCGACCTTTGTTTGATCCTTATTTGGAAGGATTTTGTTGACTATCTTCATGTTAATCCCTGGGTTTACCAGAAAGGATTGAGGATAGTGAGGAAGGAAAGGTCAGTGCCTTTAAGCCGTTCTGTTTCGTAAATTCTTCGTGGGAATTTCGACGTCGGGAATCGAAGCAAGCGACGTGAAAGAGAACTTAAATCGTCCTGTAAAGTCTCTCCTTTTAAATGGACTGTGAGCATATCGAACTTTTGGCAATATCACTTTAAGAACTGTTTTGGAATATCACTTTAAAGAACTGTTTTGGAATATCACTTTACGAACTGTTTGAACAGCCGCTCAGCAGCTGTTTCCGGTTACGTTAGTGTTTGTTTACTTTTGGGGGGTTTGTTTTCTGTGTTTAATAAATGGGTTGTTTGTTATAAGAAACCCTTGCTGAACTCATATATTTATTGTTGCCTGAATACGTAACATTAAATATGGGGGCTCGTCCGGGATTGAATTTTTTGAGTTTACATGCTTGCTAACTTTTAAATCGGTGTTTTGGAAACGGGGATTACTCGGTTCTTTTGTTTGGCTTGTTGTGGTATTCGGCAGCAATGAATATTGATGAGTTTCTGGCTTCGCCAGCCGCAGAGGTGTTGGCGAAGGCGAAAAAAACGGAGGTGTTTGAGATAGCTAGTAGATTGCGACTTAAAGGTATTTTGCAGACTACTTCTAAGGCTGTAATACAGAGGAAAATCGCGTCACACTATGTGGATTCGGGTGTTTTTGATTAATCGATTTTAGAGTCGTTTCAAATAAGTAAACTGGAGATGCAGTTGCAAATCGAACAAATGAAATTGGAACAAAGTAAAGCTGATTTGGAGAGGTGGAAATTGGAGGCAGAACAAAAGAAGAGAGAATTTGCATATGCAATGGAGGAATTAAGGACTGGAAATCAGTCTTCTGGTTCTAAAAAAACGTTTGTTGCTAGTCAAGAAATTAAATTGGTCCCTCCATTTAGTGAAACAGAAGTGGAAAGGTATTTTCAACATTTTGAAACAATTGCTCGGATGTCAGAGTGGCCGAAAGATAAATGGTCAGTGTTGTTACAGAGTGTAATTAAAGGCAAAGCACAACAAGTTTACACAGCTTTAACAGCTGCACAAGCTCTTGATTATGATATTGTAAAGAGTCATATTTTAAATGCATATGAGTTAGTCCCAGAAGCCTATAGGGAAAGATTCAGAAGTTTGAAAAAGTCTGTGGAAAAAACTTATGTGGAATTTGCCTATGATAAAGCTATGTGTTTTGAGAGATGGTTTTCTTCTAAAAATGTAAATGGGGACTATGATACATTAAGAGAGCTGATTTTAATGGAGGAATTTAAAAGAAGCATTCCTGTTGAAGTAAGGACCTACTTAAATGAGAGGGATACTGATAAATTGCAGGACTGTGCTAGATTAGCTGATGAGTATGTTTTGATCCATAAGAACAAATTTCCTCAGGGCAGAATTTTTAAGAGGAAAAATAACACGGAGACTCCAGATAAATTTGAAATTAAATCGGAGGTTAATGAGAAAGTTAATGAGAAAGGAAAGCCTGTGAAGGAAAGACAGTTTGGTCTTACTTGTAACTATTGTAAGAAGCCTGGCCATGTAATAGCTAACTGTTTCAAATTGAAAAAGAAAGAGAAGGAAGCAGTTCCAGATGCTTGTGTGCAACATACTGAAGAACATGTAAAGTTACAGGGTTTGATAAAAATAAATGAGGCTTTGTTAGAGTCTGACCAAGTTAGAAAGGGATATGATCATTTTATAACTGAAGGGTTTGTATCCTTGAAGGAAGGATCTACTCTGGTGCCAATAAAAATCCTTAGGGATACTGGAGCTTCTCAATCACTGATGTTAGACAGTGTGTTGAAGTTTAATGAAGAGTCTGATACTGGTGAGGTAAATTACATAAGAGGTGTTGGAAGTGATTTTATGCCTGTACATTTACATAAAGTAAATTTAAAGTCAGGGTTAGTTACAGGATTTGTTAAAGTAGGATTACAGCATAGCTTACCTGTGAATGGTATTTCTTTATTGTTAGGTAATAACTTGGCAGGTGGACAAGTTTTTCCTGAAGTGCATTTGACAATGGAGTCAGAGGAACCAGAGTTGAATTCTAACACAGATTCTTCCTGTGTTGTGACTAGAGCTATGGCTAAAAAGATTGATGCGCAGAATGAGGTTGTTATTCAGGACTGTTCAACTCAAGATTCGAGTTTTGAGGATGTGTCAGAGACTTTCTTATCTTCGTTGTTTGAACAAGATTCTGGGAGTAAGTCTGACTATAAAGATTTATCTTTGTCTCGGAAGGAGATGATAGCAGAGCAGAATAGAGACTCTGAGATTATAAAATTAAAAGAGCAGGTTTTACTAGATAGTGAAATTGATAAGGTGCCAGTAGGATATTACTTGGAAAAAGGAGTGTTGATGAGGAAGTGGAGATCGCCTACAATTCCTGCAAGTGAGGATTGGAATGTTGTTTACCAGGTAGTTGTTCCAAAAGCTTATCGAAATGAGATTTTGACTTTAGCTCATAGTGTGCCTTTAGGTGGACATCAAGGGGTAAGGAAAACTGTGGACAAGATTTTAAAACATTTTTACTGGCCTGGTCTAAGAAAAGATGTGGCGATGTTTTGTAAAACGTGCCATACTTGTCAAATTGTGGGTAAACCAAATCAGGTTACACCAGTAGCTCCATTACAACCTATCCCAGCATTTGGTGAACCATTTTCTAAAGTTATTGTAGATTGTGTTGGTCCATTACCAAAGACAAAAACTGGTTATCAGTATTTGTTGACTATCATGTGTACTTCTTCTAGGTTTCCAGAGGCAGTACCACTTAGGAATATAAAAGCTAAGACTGTGACAAAGGCCCTTATAAATTTTTTTACTTATTTTGGATTACCTAAGGAGATACAAACTGATCAAGGCAGTAATTTTATGTCTGGATTGTTTCAACAGATAGTTTATAAATTGGGAGCTAAGCAAATCACTTCGTCTGCATACCATCCAGAATCGCAGGGTGCCTTGGAGAGGTTTCATTCTACCCTCAAGAATATGATTAGGACATTTTGTGTGGAAAATGAAAGTGACTGGAATGAGGGTATAAACTTACTTTTATTTGCAGTAAGGGAATCAGTACAGGAATCTTTAGGTTTTAGTCCATTTGAACTTGTGTTTGGGCATAGAGTTAGAGGACCTTTAGCTTTGTTGAAAGAACAGTGGATTAATAAGGAAGTACATACTAATTTGTTGGACTATGTGTTGAAATTTAAGGACAGGTTACATAAAGCTTGTAGCTTAGCTAAGGAAAATTTAAAGTTGGCTCAGGAGAAAATGAAGACTTGGTATGATAAAGATGCTAGGATGAGGATGTTTAAGCCTGGAGATAAGGTGTTGGTTCTTTTCCCAGTGCAGACAAATCCTTTACAAGCTAGATTTCATGGTCCTTATGAAATTGTGTCTAAAATTAATGATGTGGATTACGTGGTAAAAACTCCAGATCGTAGAAGGTCAACACAACTTTGCCATATAAATATGTTGAAACCATATTTTGAGAAACAATCTGATACTGTGACTGTTGTGGTTAGTGAGAATGAGTTTGATGTTACAAGAGTACAATATTGTGATAACACATATTAAAGGTAAAGATAATGTGGTTGCTGATTGTCTATCTCGATGTTGAATGTACACGGTAATTTTTTTTATGGAGTGGTTTTTTTTTCAATTGTAACACTCCTACTGTATTGTGACTTATAAGCTGTTATATGATGGTGTTGTGTATTGTATATGTTATAAAATTTATACCTTTGTTTTTCTTGTAAGCAATTGTTAAAAATTTTTGTTCTTGTCAGACCAAAAATGTTTTTTTTTGGAGGGAGGTGTTACATACTCGTGACACATGACAGTGGTGCCCTTGTCATGTGACTGGGGTTGAAGCTGTACTGGACTTGAGGTGATGGTCTTGTGATGGTGGAATGACGTCATTTTCCCGCCAGTAGAGATCATGTGATGGGTTTTTTTTACAGGTTATAAAAGGTAGACCCCACCCTGTGAGGAGGGGCAGTTCGTGGCTGGATTTGCCAAGTTGACTTCATGCCACTGCGTGTTTGAAGTGATGACGCAGTTTAGTTGAAGGATGAAGTTTTTATTTAATGCCTAAAGTTTAAAAGGTCATTGCCAGCAGGTTCTTTATGATTCTGTTAGTTTGAGAATTAAAGGAGAGTGAAGATTCAAGGTTGGAAGTTAAAGATCGAGGAGAATCGCTTTCTACGGTGAAACGGGGGCGACCTTTGTTTGATCCTTATTTGGAAGGATTTCGTTGACTATCTTCATGTTAATCCCTGGGTTTACCAGAAAGGATTGAGGATAGTGAGGAAGGAAAGGTCAGTGCCTTTAAGCCGTTCTGTTTCGTAAATTCTTCGTGGGAATTTCAACGTCGGGAATCGAAGCAAGCGATGTGAAAGAGAACTTAAATCGTCCTGTAAAGTCTCTCCTTTTAAATGGACTGTGAGCATATCGAACTTTTGGCAATATCACTTTAAGAACTGTTTTGGAATATCACTTTACGAACTGTTTGAACAGCCGCTCAGCAGCTGTTTCCGGTTACGGTAGTGTTTGTTTACTTTTGGGGGGTTTGTTTTCTGTGTTTAATAAACGTGTTGTTTGTTATAAGAAACCCTTGCCGAACTCATATATTTATTGTTGCCTGAATACGTAACAGAAGTCGATTGAAGAGAAAGTTAAAGGAGAGGGGGAATCTAATAGGAGAGGACAGAAGACCATGGAAAAAAGGGAAGAGGGAGGAGTACCCCCACAGGGAGGTGATGGGCAGGTAAGGAGAGCAAGTTGAGGGAGGGGAACAGGAATGGTGAAGGGTGTGGGGGGGTGGGGAGCAGTTACCAGGAGTTCAAGAAATCGATGTTCGTGCTATCAGGTTGAAGGTTACCCAGACAGAATATAGCTGTTGCTCTCCAACCTAAGTATGGCCTCATTGTGACAGTAGAGGAGGCCATGGAGTGATGTTGGAATGGGAATGTGAAGGGTTGCCACCAGGAAATCCTGGTTTTTTTGTGGCGGATGGAGTGTAGCTGCTCAGCAATGCGGTCTCCGAATCTGCATCGGGTTTCACCGATGTACAGGAGGACACACAGAGAGCATCGGGTACAGTAGAGGACCCAAAAAAACTCAGAGGTGTAGTGCTGCCTCACCAGGAAGGACTGTTTGGCAGCCTGAATGGTAGTGAGGAGGAGGTGTGGGGGCAGGTGTGGCATTTGTTCCACTTACAAGAATAAGGATCAAGGGGGAGATCAGAGGGGAGGAACAAATGGACAAGGGAGTCACATGGGGAGCGATCCCTGTGGAAAACAGAAAGTGAGGAGGAAAGAAAAATGGAGGAGCAACACCTTTGATTCTATCTGGATAGCCTCCAAACTGATGGCATGAACATCAATTTCTTGAAATTCTGGTAATTCCTTCACCATTCCCATTCCTGTTTCCCTCCCTCACATTCTCTCCTTACCTCCTCATCACCCTCCCTCTGCTGCTCCTCCACTTCCCTTTCTTCCCTTTATCCTCTCCTATTAAACTCTCCCTTTTCCAGCACTGTATCTCTTTCACCAATCAACTTCCCAGCTCTTTATTTCACCCCCTTCTCCCTCTCCCAGTTTCGCCTACCACCTGCCACCTTGTATTTCTTCTCTTGCCCCCACCTTCTTAGTCGGAATCTTCCCCTTTCCTTTCCAGTCCTGATGAAGGGTTTCGATCCAAAATGTCGACCATTTACACTTTTTCACAGATGCTGCCTGGCCTGCAAATTTCCTCCAGCATTTTGTGTGTGTTGTTGTGTCACTCTATAATATGCAATCATGTGCAGCTCCTCCTGATGTATGAATCATTAATTTCAGTAATCAATCCAATTCAAACTGCTCTACGTGGAATTCTGTAGTGCAGTCTAAATCAACGGGTGGGATACAGATAGCTTCTGGAATCAGGCAGAGATGCCCACTCTCCCCAGTCTTGTTTGTATGCTGTATAGGACTCTTTACTGAAGCCATCAGGAAGGACGAGAGCTTAAGAGGGGTAACCCTGCTGGTTGGTAGTGGAGGGACCCAAGTGAAAACCTCCCTGTACATGGGCGACATCACTATCTTCTGCTCAAATCTGAGGTCAGTTCACAGAGTGATCTGCACTTGTGACCAGTTTGAGAAGGCATTGGGGGCCCGATTAACAGCACAGAGTGAGGCCATGTTCTTCAGCATCTGGCCCAACCAAACCAGGGTCCCCTTCACCATCGGATCCAAGTACATGAAGCTTCTGGGGATCCAGATCAGAGGGGCCAAGGCATGCAACAAAAATTGGCTAGAGCAGATTGAGAAGGTAAATCAGAAAACTGAGACTATGCGGAGAGAGCTCCCTATCAATAACTGGGAAGAGCTTAGTCATCAACTGTGAGGTGCTCTCAGGGCTGCTGAAGTTGGCACAGGTGTGGTCCATCCCCCATTCCTCCAGCTTGGATTTACCTGAGTTGTCTTCAGGTTCATCTGTGGATTCAAGGTGGAGTGGGTCAGACGGTTTACAATTCACCTGTCCCTGAACGATGGGGGCAAAAATGTCACCCTCACCCTGATAACCACCTTTCTGTGTCACTGCATCAGGCTGTGTGTGGAACTTGAATATGTAGGCACCACGTACCGCTATGTGCCAAGGTTCTATTTGTCCCCAGTGTCATGAAGGATGCATCTGGCCCCGTTGCCATGCAATGTTCAAGTCATCTGGACGTTGCTGCACCACCTGTTATTGTATAGCAACACCTTTGACCACAAGTCAATTGGGCTGTGATCAGCATGGAACCTTCTGCAGACACTGCAGGAGATGGACTCAAGGGGCACAGTGGAGTGGTTCCCTGAGCAGACT
Organism: Hypanus sabinus; assembly: GCF_030144855.1. Classification (NCBI taxonomy): domain Eukaryota; kingdom Metazoa; phylum Chordata; class Chondrichthyes; order Myliobatiformes; family Dasyatidae; genus Hypanus; species Hypanus sabinus. The sequence goes on along the minus strand of NC_082730.1, from coordinate 28,926,272 downwards.
GTCCAGACCTCACCAACAAGCACCAAGACCTTGCGTGAATGAAGGTAAGAGGAACTTCTCTCCCAGTCTGATCCATCCTGTGTGCCTGAAGCATCTCTCCCACAGCATGCTGCCCACAGGAAGACCGTAGTGGGGAAGAGATAGTAACTCTCCCCTTTCTATACTGCAGGTTTGTGAAGAGGGTGTGGAGCATGATGCAAAGGCCTGTGCCGCGATTCAACCCGAGCAGCTGTGAGACAGAGGACTTTGATCTACGGGCTGTTCCCAGGGACGCACACGGAGACGGACATTAAGTGCTGCTGGGAGATCATCAGTTCGATGAAATGCACCCTTTGGTTTGCCTAAACGCTGCTGGTCTGCCAGCATGTTGAGATGTCTGTGGAGGAATGCTGCCAACCAGGACACATTCCAAGCTGCACGGGGAATGTGCTGCGGAGGTGCATAACAACCACTAGGGCTCACCGTGGAAGGACTACAGTTCAGGGTTCTTCTCTTACTGGTGACAGAGGGGCTGCGTTGGGAGAGGAGGCCCCTCATTTATTGTAATGGAGCCACAATGAATGGCAACAGTGCTATTGATTGATATATAGGAAGGTATAAGAACAGTGGGCCAGCTGGTGGTGTAGTGGCATTAGCAATTGACCATGAGGCAGATGGTCCTAAGTTTGAATCCACACATCCTGAACGGCAGCAGCAGTATCCATGTGGAAGAAAGGGCTGATGGTCTACATCCATATCCTACCACGAAAACCCTATGGACAACTCAACAATAGAACAGTACTGAAAGCATTGACTTTGAATTTAAAGAAAGAAAAGGCAGTTTATTCGTGTCAATTTCTTATTCTGAATAAAGTTTATTTTATTTCAAAAAATCAGTCCAATAAAGTCAAAGTACGACTCATGACCTCTGAGAATTATCAAACATACTGTTACCTAAATTGGCATGGACATTCAAACCACTGCTGAAACGATCAGAACTTTCTTAAAATAAATGCAAACTTATCGGCAAACTCCATCCAAGTTTTCTGACTCTTGTGCAGTCTAACCACTGGTCATTAAAAGCTAATAGATTTCAATTATAGAAGAGCATAAAAGTTTCCTCTATGTCCCATTTGTGAAATAAAAATGTATATATCATTTGCTGCACCCTACATTAAACAAGCATGGTGTCCATACTCTTAATTGGTCACAGCTTAAGGATTAAGCCAAAGACCTCACAGGTTGCTGTGCATGAAAATCCCAGAAGATCAGCAGTTTTTGAGATACTCAAACCAGCCCATCTGGCACCAACAATTATACCATTGTCAAAGTCACTTAGATCACATTTCTTCCCATTCTGATGTTTGGTCTGAACACCAGCTGAACCTCTTGACCATGTCTGCATGCTTTTATGCATTGAGTTACTGCCGGATGATTGGCTGATTATATATTTGTATTAATGAGCAGGTGTACAGGCGTACCTAATAAAATGGCCACGGAATATATATTGGTTCTTGGGTGCATTTTGAATGAAATCAAATAAGGAGGTCCATGTGAACTAGAAGTCAAGTGAATTAAGAAATTATCTCATTGAAAACTATAAATTTCTTAAAGGTATTCTAGTTTAGGTGCTGACAGGCTGTTTTCTATGTTTTCTCATTCTCAGATCTACGTGTAACCCAGGTTAATTAAACCCAAAGATGTAATGTTAGAAAGCTCCTCCTGTAGAGAGATGAAAAAAAAGAGAATTTGAAAAACACTTTGCGAGAAGAGACGTGGCTGACACAGGACGGACAAGGAGAGAAATACAGCAACGATTAGAAGCTGAAGACATGAGCTGTTAAGAGTGGAATTAGCAGTGAGCTTTTTTACCCCACTAACTTGAAAACCTCAGGATGAAACCCCTGGAGGACAGACAATAGCGATAAAAGATTTATTGAAGCTACAGCTATAACACGCAGCAGCTTTAACAAAACAATATCATCAGAGACAAGTGACGAAAATCTCTACCATGTAGTCAGGACTTAGTTCTGTAAAATCATACCAAGGGATTTGGTCAAGTTTGTGAATTGTCTTGCCATGAATGATTAACTACTTCACTCTGATGAACCAAGAAAGAGGATGGCAAACTACCCAAGATTCGACGAACCAGCACAGGAATGAAATGTGCAAATGCTCAAAGGATTTAATGCAGTTGGATGTATAAGTGTATTTTCATTCAAGAATCCAAATTTAATTTTCTGCAAGAACTGATTATTTTTGCAAAGACTTTGATAAGCTACTGATTGAGATTTACTTTGTAATGTTGTCGTGAAAGGAGCTAAGCTGTGTTGATATAATTTTTCAATTTGAATTTAAAATTGTAGATATACTGCCTGGAACTGAAACTGAAGTTAACTATAATACTTAAGAAGAGAAAACCAAATATAGTTTTCTATTTAACTAGGGATAAGTAAAAAGGAAAATTTAGATCTAATTAATTAGAGAAATTAGAGTAATAAAGGAATCTCACAGATTTTAATTAAAAAGGAATTTGTTTTGGTTTGATATCTAAGATTTGGAATCTAAACAGAATGTTGGAATTTTGAATTGTTCTTGCTCATGTAAATATGTTGTACATATTGCTTTTTCTCTTGTAAACAAAACTTATCTCCAAGTGTGTGATTTCTATTCACGGCTTCCTTCCAGCACTTAGGATCTTCCGATGGCCTTCTAGCATCTAGTGTAGTACTGTGTAATTTGATTTTCTAAAAGAGTGTGGTGACTAGTCACACATGGTAAGACCAGTTCTATACAGGCTTTACTTACCTCTGGAATGCATGATTCTGCAAAAGGAGTCAGGAATCGTGAACTGACATGAGACGATTTCTTGATTCATAGGGATGCAAATTAAATCACTTTGTGGCCTTTATTAAAGACTGTGGTCACGCTTTTGAAAAAAAGAGTTAAGAGATCAGGTAGGAAAGTGGCAATGACAAAGAATCAGGTAAGAATTTATTGACTAGGGAGCAGGTTCCAAGGCACATGGCCTATGCCTGCTCTTATTTTCATGTATTTAAATTCTTACAATAAAGTGTTTCCTGAACTATGATCTTTTGGAAGATTATCCACCTGTTGCAAAATACATCTGATTCTTGTTCTGCTGAAATCAACAGAAGGATACCGAAAGCTCCCATTCATTTTTAATTTTATCAGATATATCTGGCTGTATATTCAAAATCATACCATAAATGACTGCTATTAAACCCTTTTGATAAGGATTTAAGCCTAAATTTTTTTCCATGATATCAGTGGGACATGAAATCGGAAAGGTCGAGTACTTCAACTTTCTGTACCCATTGAGAAATGGGAGAAAATTTTACAATTAGTTAATTTTTCTTCTATTTGTGCCAAACATACGTTGATTCAATTTAAAGTGGTACACAGGGCATGTATGTCCAAAGATAAGTTAGCTCGATTTTATTCTCATATAAATCTGATCTGTGATAGATGTCATTCTGAAGTAGCTCTGACTCATATGTTTTGGTCTTTCCCTCCTTGAAAAAATTTTGGAAAAATATTTTTGATATATTCTCTACAATTTTGCACATGGATTTACAACCTCATCCTATTACTGCAATTTTTGGCTTACCAATGATTGATCTGCCCTATGCAGCTTGGCGGATGATTGCATTTGCTACCTTAATGGCTAGAAGATCTGTTCTATTGAACTGGAAAGAGATTAATCCTCCAACTGCATCTCAATGGTTTCCTCAAACCATATCTTGTTTAAATTTAGAAAAAATTACAAGTGGTACATTTGACCCCTCGGTTAAATTTGAAGAAACTTGGAGGCCTTTTATTCAACACTTCCATAGAATGCAATTTGACCTTTTCCAATTCCTTTATTTCATTCTTTGATTTGAGTCGAGGAGCAGAATTGATGACATTAATGATTTTATTTGTTATAATTGAATAGCCCAGCTTTGTTTAGTTTAGTTTTAGTTTGGTTTAGTTTTTTTTTATTTTCAATTTGGTTTTTTTTCCCATCTTTTTTTTCGTATCTTGGTTATATTAAGGGTTTGGGAGGTCAATTATATTGGTGCTATTTATAGATGTTTTTCATATGTTAATTGCCAACAATGCAATTCCACTCCCTTTGTACTACTATGGACATTATGCATTTGGGATCAACAGAAGGAAAGTTGGACAAGATGTGTAAAGGACCTGTGCTCCCATTCCTCCAGGCTGCCTCAAACATCCATTTAAAAAAACACCATCATTGTGGCTAGAATTTTAATTTGTTTAGCACCTCAGGTCTAGTTTAAATTGACAATAACTTCTAGACCTCTGACAAACAGCTAATAGTCAGTGTATCGATAGGTGGAGTCAAATGCTCTTAATGACTTTCTTATAGATTAAGAAATGTATGGGCTGTTGAGGGAGGGGTAGCACTTCTGGTGAAAGGGCTTGTCTTGTCCGTTCTGGGGCAGCTCACTCACCTTTGGTTCCACCGGACACTCAATTCTCACCTGTGGCTCCAAGTAGCTGTTCGCATGTGACAGCAGCAACACCCTGGTACACCACTTCGACCTGCAGACTAATCCAAAAATGGATAGTCGGTGGCTCATACCCCCAGTGACAGAGGGACATGTCTGTTCTAGTGTGTGAAGTTAGCTCCAGCAGGCTGGTCAGATGAAAGCTATAGTGAGACCCAAAGGCCAGGAAGGCGGTACTGAGTCATTACATAGAGAGCGAAGGGGATGACAAGGCACAGAAGTCATCATGGTCTTCCATTGCATCCAAGGAAGACTCTAATTTGAGATGATTGTTTGCTCCACTGGACCTGAACTTCTGAGGCTCAGAGAGTGGAATTGCCCCTGTGTGATGGCATTTCCACTTTAAAAACTCTTTCACACAGGTTTCCTGCCATTGTCGGACACGATGGACAACCAGCACAGTACAGATTTAAACATTTTCATACATCCCTTTGGACTTGTTGATATGCATGGTACACTCAAAGACAAATAATTTTCATAAAACATGGCAACCTTTTCTTCAGTATGTAGATGTAAACCTGTCTGCTATACTAATAAGGGCTTTTGTTTAGGATATTGTGGTGATGTCTGTATTTTGATGGAAGTGTTCTGATAGCTGATATCTGTGAGGGGAAGAAATGTAAATGTAAATGTATCTGGAAATTGTAAGTTTTGTTGGGCAAAATAAAAACTAAATTTAAAAAAAATCCAAAAACAGCAATTACTCTCAATTGCCAAACCTGCTAAGATTTTACTTCAAACCTTTTGAATCTGTGTGTTCAACTTGCTCTTTTATCTTTGCATTTAAATTGAAACACAGATTTACCTACCACCTTATCACAATAATATCCTTTATTCACACAACCTTCCCAAGTTATCTACTCTTCTGCCATCTCTCTTCAGAATCTGAATCAGGTTTATTATCACTGGCATGTGTTGTTAAACTTGTTAACTTACCAGCAGCAGTTCAATGCAATACATAATATAGAAGACAAAAAAGATGAAAAAATAAGTAAATCAGTTACAGTATCTATATATATTGAATAGATTAAAAATCGTGCAAAAAACAGAAATATTATATATTTTAAAAGTGAGGTAGTGTTCAAGGGTTCAATGTTCAGTTAGGAATCAGATGGCAGAGGGGAAGAAGCTGTTCTTGAATTGCTGAATGTGTGCCTTCAGGCTTCTGTACCTCCTATCTGATGGTAACAGTGAGAAAAGGGCACACCCTGGGTGCTGGAAGTCCCTAATAATGGATACTGCCTTTCTGAGACATCACTTCTTGAAGATGTTCTGGGTACTTTCTAGGCTAGTACCCAAGATGGAGTCAACTAAATTTACAATCTTCTGCAACTTTCGGTCCTGTGCAGTAGGCCCCCATACCAGACAGTGATGCAGCCTGTCAGAGTGCTCTCCATGGTACATCTATAGAAGTTTCTGACTATATTTGTTGACATACCAAATCTCTTCAAACTCCTAATGAAGTATAATTGCTGTCTTGCCTTCTTTATAACTGCATCGATATGTTGGGACCAGGTTAGGTCCTCAGAGATCTTGACACCCAGGAACCTGAAAATGCTCACTCTCTCCACTTCTGATCCCTCTATGAGGTTTGGTATGTGTTCCTCAGTCTTACCCTTCCTGAAATCCACAATCAGCTCTTTTGTCTTACTGATGCTGAGTGCCAGGTTGTTGCTGTGGCACCACTCCACTAATTGGCATATCTCGCTCCTGTACGCCCTCTTGTCACCATCTGAGATTCTACCAACAATGGCTGTATCATCAGGAAATTTATAGATGGTATTTGAGTTATGCCTAGCCACACAGTCATGGGTATAGAGAGAGTAGAGCAGTGGGCTAAGAACACACCCCCGAGGTGTACCAGTATTGATCGCCAGTGAGGAGGAGATGTTATCACCAATCCGCACAGATTCTGGTCTTCCAGTTAGGAAGTCAAGGATCTAACTGCAGAGGGAGGTACAGAGGCCCACTTTTGTGGTCATATCCTTCCTCCAAATTTGGTATTCCTTTTCTAAGCCACCCAGCCTCATTGATTTCTGTCTTTCATTCAGAAGTTTGTTTAAATCCTACCAGATTTTCTCAGGGTCCTGCCAGTCATCCTTTGTATTGCCATCTTTTCTTCTCCCCTCTGTCAGCCAGGGCTGGGGATGTTTTCTGCTTTAATGGTACAGTGAATGGTGTTGAAAAGATAATAAGTCAGCCATGATGAAAAGGTGGAGCAGGCTCAATGGGCTGAATGGACTAATTCTGCTCCAATATCCTATGGTCCTATTTCCATCGTATCAGTTGTAGAATCATGGCGTAACTAGTGCAGGTTGACCACAGAATCCTCCCTGCTAGTGCCAGTCACTCATGTTCAGCCCATAACGCTCCAAGCTCTTCCAGTCCATATATCTACATAAATGCCTCTTAAATGTTGCAGTTCTGCCCACCTCGACCACTTCCTCTGGCAGCACATTCCAGCTACTCACTTCCTTCTGAGTAAAGAAGTTACCTTTCAGGTTTCTTTTAAATCACCGGAAGCCTTTACTTCCAACTAATCAATGCCACGCAAATAACGTTCTCAGCAAACTTAAATATACATTTCAGTATGTCTTAGAATAAAATGTGAATATGGAAGAAAGTTGCAGCTTAGTACACATTCACTGGCTCTGATGAAATGAGGCAAGAGGATTGTTCCCAACACCACCCAACACATTGTGTGAGTGATCATTTCCATGTTATCTGCACTGGTTTGATATTTTAGGACGGGATGGTCCTGTGTTTCTCTAATAAAGTACACCTCGAGGAGAAGACAGAAATCCCTGTCGCTGAGATCCTTTCTGCATCTGTCTCAGATCATGCATTAAAGTGTTGCAGCTTGACAGCCGACTGATAAATTCACAGGGTTACATGTGGCATTTACATGGATTTTATATGATTTGAATGTCATAAATAATTGGTGGCTGATCCAAGGTGCCAACTGTGCAATATAATAAAATTCTAATTGCAGTCTACATGGGAAAACATTGTCCAGCCTGCTGCAGCTGGTGATATTCAACACAACTACGAGAGTGGTCGGTGTGATTCCTCTATGATGATTTTATATGGCTGAAATTAACTAGAATGTGTCTGCACATCGCCGGATTAAGTAATAGGTCAGAAATTACTTTCCTTAGCTCATCTCCAGATTATAAAAAAATAGGCAACTGCAAAGCTTCTCGTTGCTTTGAAGGACTAGATATATAAATTTTACAAGGCAGCCATTTTAGAAAGCTGGTTGTGCAGCACAAGATGTGTTTGACAAAGAACCAAATATGGAGATATGTTTGCTGAAACCATTAGCCAATGTCAGATTGATACTGCAAATAGGAAGGCAGAGAAGCAGAATTCCTTGGACTAATTTGACAGTATACAGTCATATCTCTTGAAGAGAGTTTACCTATTAAACATAGAGAGTTATAGTTTAGAAGCAGATTTTTTTGTGCACCGAATCGAAGCTGAACATCCATTACCATTATGTGCCATGTGAAATGACATGGGTGATCATGGTCTATGATCATAATTGTTCTTGGCAAATTCTACATATGTTGTTTACCATTACCTTCTTCTAGGCAGTCTCTTTACAAGATGGGTGACCTCAGCATTATCAATACTCTTCAGAGATTACCTAGCGTCAGTGGTCACATAACCAGGACTTCTGATATGCACCAGCTGCTCATAAGCTTTCCAGCACCGGCTCCCATGGCTTAACATGACCTTGACTGGGGGTTAAGCAGGAGCTACACCTTGCCGAAGGGTGGCCTGCAGGTTAGTGAAGGGTATGAGCACATTACACTTCCTTTGGTAGAGACAAATCTCCACCCCATCACCCAGATGCTGATCATTCAGCACCTATTTTGACACAAATCCTACCCTCACCCATTTTATTCTCTTCATGTCCCCATCGACTCCACTCCAAATTCAACTTTGCACCTACATAGGAGGGACAATTTACAGCGGCCAATTCACATACAAACCTGCAAATCATTGGAGTGTGGGAGGAAACTGAATCATCTGGAAAAAACCCATGTGGCCACAGGGAGAAAATGCAAACTCCTTACAAACAACACCCAGAAGTCACGATCAACCCTGAATCGCTGCAGCTGAGAGAAGTAAGCTTTACTGACTGGGCTACCATGCTATCCTATTGTGGCAGGTGGTAAATTCGAACCAGAGCCAGACAGATCTGCAGTACATCAGGCGTCTGAGCAGCCACCGGCAAATTAACAGTATCAAATTGTGTTAACTAATCACTACAGGCTAGGATTCTTTCATCTTTTTATCAGATAATTTAATGCTCTAATGCAATGGTTCCCAACCTGGGGTCCATGGACCCCTTGCTTAATGGTATTGTTCCTTGACGTAAAAGAAGTTGGAAACCCTGCTCTCATGGTTAGTAAATTTCAACTAATAGCGGCAAATTTACCTCTTCCCTATATCAATTAACACTTCGCTGAGTTTAATTCCAAGTGTTGCTCCACTGACACAAAGCTTGACTCTAGTTCACTGGTTCTTAAATCGCCAAATACTAATTGGAGAGTTTATTTTTTAAGGCTATAGATTTGGAAGAGGAATGGATCACCGCTGAGCACATCTACATACATCGCTGCCATAAGAAAGCAGCATCCATCACTAAGAACATCCAGCATCCAGACCACACTTTCTTCTTGCTGTTGCAATTGCAAAGGGGGTACAGGAGCCTAAAGTCCCACACCACCAGGCTCGGGAACAGTTATTACTCTGCAACCGTCAGGATCGTGAACCATCGTGGATTACATCACTCGCCTCAACACTGAACCGATTCTATTACCTTGGACTGACTTTCAAGCACTTCACCACTAACAGTCTCATTATTTAATTATGTATCTATCTGCTTGTTTATATTTGCACAGTTTGTCTTCTTTTCCATGTTGGTTGTTTGTCAGATTTGCATTGATACTTTAATGGGCCAAATAGCCTAATTGAGCTCCTGTATCCTGATAGCCGAATATTTTTTCTAAAACTGCTAAATATTAAAATCTACAGATCTTAATTTAGTGAAGTTCAAAAGTTCAGAGTTCAAATTAGAATTTATTATCAGAGTACATACTTGTCGCCACATGCAACCCTGAGATTCTTTTTCTGTGGGCATACTTAGCAAATCTGTAGAACAGTAATTATAAACAGGATCAATGGACAACAAACTGCGCAAATGGAAATATAAATAATGAGTATGAAATAACAAGATAATGAGTCTTTAAAGTGAAACCATCAGTTGTGAGAACACTAGAAGTAGAATGAGTGTAATTATCCCCTTTTGTTTAAGAGCCTGACGGTTGAGGGGGCAGCTTCTCTCACCAGGCCACCAAATTTATCAATATATAATTTTAACAATATAAGACCATAAGATATAGGAGCAGAAGTAGGCCATTAGGCCCATCGAGTCTGCTCTGCCATTCAATCATGGGCTGATCCAATCCTTCCAGACATCCCCACTCCCCTGCCTTCTCCCCATACCCTTTGATGCCCTGGCTGATCTAGAACCTATCTACCCTTGCCTTAAATTCATCTAATGACTTGGCCTCCACAGCAGCTCGTGGCAACAAATTCAACAGATTTATCACCCTCTGACTAAAGTAATTTCTCCGCATCTCTGTTCTAAATGGACATCCTTCAATCCTGAAGTCATGCCCTCCTTTCCTAGACTCCCCTACAATGGGAAATAACTTTGCCATATCTAATCTGTTCAGGCCTCTTGACATTTGGAATGTTTCCATGAGACGCTGCTTTATTCTCCTGAACTCCAGGGAATACAGCCCAAGAGCTGCCAGACATTCCTCATACGGTAACCCTTTCATTCCTGGAATCGTTCTCGTGAATCTTCTCTGAAAACCCTCCAATGTCAGTATATCCTTTCTAAAATAAGGAGCCCAAAACTGCACACAATACTCCAAGTGTGGTCTCACAAGTGCCTTATAGACCCTCAACATCACATCCCTGCTCTTATATTCTATACCTCTAGAAATGAGATATAAAATGTCCTCCCACATTTCCTTTCTTTATTGCTTGTACATTGCGATGGAGAGGTAACATAGATTTTTACTCTCTTGGATGCAAGAAATGAAAGAAAACAAAGCAGAAATCAAAACTGATTAATAAAGCCCAGGTGCAACACCCTAGCCCCTTTTCATGATGTCGGCACAGAAAAGATGTCTTCCAGTCACCTCACTTGGATGATATGAAAGCAGGCAACAATGGACTTAGAATGCTTGACATCTCATTCAGCCAGGCTTCACCGGAAGCCACACTATTATCCACATTCCTTATAGTAAGTTACATTTGCACAAAGTAATCCTCACTCATCTTTGTGACCTTATAAAGCCTCAAGTATCAACCCACTCACATGATTGCACTGATCACAAAGTCAAAGCCACCCTCCCTGTCAGCTTTCTAGCTCTAGGTTCACTCAGCTCACAGAGGGTGGTGCATGTCACATATTAACGTTTGCGGTATATTCATTTTTAGGGAAGTTGTTGATTCTTTCTGCCCTGTGTGCATTTCACATATTTCTCCATCTGACACAAGGAAAAGGTAAACCAATCATAGGCATTTACTACCAATGCAACCTTCCCAAATGTGCAGTTATCCATAGATTGTACTCACTTGGTTACTATAGCTCCCATTATCAGCCAGGCATATTCCCTCAGAAGTGAGGATTATATTCTCTCAGAAGGCACTTGGTGAAAGAACCTCTGTGCTGGAAACTCCCATAGATCACGGCTGCCTCTCAAAATTCAAGGACACCATGTCACAACAGAGTATCTGCTCACACCTCCAAACATATCAGGTGACTTCAGGCCATCAGGAGGAACTCGATATGGGGCTATACAACATGAGATTTCACTTTCTACACCACCCTGACCAAGTAGACAGCAGCAATGCATTCTTTGTACTATTGCGACTGTATAATTTGTGACTATTGTGACTGAACTTGTCCGACTTAAGTTTTAACAACCACATTAAGACAATTACAAAATCAGCCTACTACCATCTTAAAAATATAGTGAGAGCTGAAGGGCTTAAGTCTCAGCAAGATCTAGAAAAACTTGTCCATGCTTTTATTTTTAGTAGGCTTGACTAATGGCGTTTTCACAGGTCTCTGTAAAAAATTGCTCAGTCTGCTGCAGCTCATTCAGAACACTGCTGCTAGGGTCCTCATTAAGATCAAGAAAGTAGAACATATCACTCCATTTCTCAGATCACTACACTGGCTTCCTGTCTATCAGAGGATTGACTTTAAAATACTACTGCTAGTTTATAAAGCACTGAATGGTCTAGGCCAAAATACATTCTTGATTTCTTGCTGCATTATGAACCTTGCTTACCATCCCCAGATCAAAACTAAACATGGTAAAGCAGTTTTTAGTTACTATGCCCCACATATCTGGAATAGCCTTCCAGAAGATCTGAAGTCTGCCCCAACTTTAAGCTCTATTGAATCAAGGCTTAAAACTTTTTTTTTGCTGTAGCTTTGAATTAAAATCTCCTGAACTGGAATTTCAATTGATCATATCTATTTTAATGTAATTTTATTCTCTTTATATATAGTCTGAAATTTTATGTTTGATTTTTCTATCTTGTTCCATGTAAAGCACTTCGAACTGCCTAGTGTTTGAAAAGTGCTATACAAGTAAGCTTGCTTGCTTGCTGAGATGGAGCAAGAGGAGAAGTAGCAGCTAGCACACCGTAACACACCACGATGACTCTAAGGAGTTAGAACAGCAGGAAGAAGTTGCGTATGAGGAAATGAAGCAACTGGATACCAGGCTTCCACAACTGTAACACATTTCTACAGGTGTTAAGAGGTAGTCATTGATGCTGCAAAGCTTCCTCGAAACAACAAGACTACCACACATAACAGCACGCTCATTTCAAAATGAGTACATTCATAGGGTCATTTAAGGCACCGTGTCACCATAGGAATAGTCTTCAGTCAATGTGCTACAATCAAGTGTTTGTAGTTTTAAAGTGTAACGTACTGCAACTAAAACTGAATTCCAGAAATCTACTTAGCTTGATGTTGACTTTTCTCCTTTCTATAAGTAAAAGGCTGATCCTTTCAGTTCAGTGACTAATGAGACCATGAGACATAGTGGTAGAATTGGGTCATTCAGCCCATCACGTCTGCTCCACCATTCCATTAAGGCTGATTTATTATCCCTTTCAACCCCATTCTCCTGCCTTCTCCTCATAACTTTTGATGCCCTTACTAATCAAGAGCCTATTAAGCTCCATTTTAAACATAACCTAAGACTTGGCTCCACAGCCATCTGTGGCAATGAATTCCACGGTTTCACTACCCTCTGGTTAAAGAAATTCCTCATCTCTTTTCCAAAAGGGTCATCCTTGTATGGCTGTGCCCTCTGGTCCTAGACTCTCTCACTATAGGAAACATCCTCTCCACTTCCACTCATCTATGCCTTTCCGTACTTGGTAGGTTTCAATGAGACTCCCACTCTTTTTTCTAAAATCCAGTGAGTACAGGCCCAGAGACATCAAACATCAGACATCAGACATCAGAGACATATGTTAACTCATTCATTCTTGGGATCACTCATGAACGTCCTCTGGAGCCTCTCTTTCATAGATAAGGGGCTCAAAACCGCTCACAATACTCCTAGTGCAGTCTGACTGATACCTTATAAAGCCTCAACTGAGCCATTGTGAAAAGAGCTTTCTAAAAAGCATAACTGAGTATGTCCAGTTTTCATCACTGAATGCCATTATCTCTGCCCTCCCACTCTGCAAGCCTGGCCTGCAACATCTTGGTTGCTCTTCTCTTAGCTTTCCATGAAAGTGTTAAAGATACAACAGGAAAGGTGTGAAAATCTCATTGGCCCTCATCAGGAGGCCCATATAAGAACATCTGCAGTCAAGTGTGCTAATGGATATTTAGGATTAGAACAAGACTGGTCACTGAGCTCAGAAGGATAGTTAATTAGCTCTTGATTTATCTCATTTCCTTTCATCAAGAAGACATATCCTGACCAGCTCATGGTCTCACTTGAAATTGCAGTCAGTCTCCACCAGTGCAGACCATTGTGTAATTTGTACAATTACAATGAAAACATTATAATTTGACAATCACTATTGGGTTTTACATCTTCCTTTGATTTTCTGCTGCTGAGTCAGATTCAGTGGAGCACTGAATTACTGGGAATATGCCTCGAGAGAGCCAAAAACGTTTTCCCTCTCCTATATTTCCGCAGTATCGGTGTCAAATCAGAGAGGAATACTTCCAAAGAGGGGGAGGTTCTCCTAACTCTGTACCAGAGAACACAGCTATGACTTCCTCAACCCTCATATTAATCTCATACAATTGGTCCAGCAGGCCCATAGCTGCTCCAAGCTTTTCAGAATGATATCTGTTTGTCAAGGGACTCACCCAACTCATCTGGGACAGCATTACAGACTGGTCTCCTCCTCTGCAGAGCTCAAGCTGTGGTTTTCCTTCCCTTTCAGTCTGATTGCAGCCCTATTTGGACTAGGCTACTCCTCTCATAAACCGTGACCTCTCACCTTAATCCCTTCACAGTGCCAGTATCTGATCTGGCGTTCTGCTGTAGTGGGTGCCCAGTGTCAGCATCTCCTCCTACTCTTCCAGTGACCCCAGCAGCTCCCTGAGGCAATGGGGTGTGACCCAGGTCTCCCATCCCTTCTCTCTGAGTAAGTCCTAAAGAGGATTAAAAACTGCTGAGTTGAAAATATTAAATCTCATCTCTGAGGCCTTGGTGACCCTGAAAAATAGATCCCAGCTCTGGTCTCTGTAGCACCACCCAACCAACAGATCTGACCCAGTCCCACCTCAGTGTTACACCATCAGTCTTTCTCCCACAATTCCAGCTGCTGGCCCTCTGTTACACCATAAGACCATAAGACAGGAGCATAATTAGGACATTCAACCCAATGAGTCTGTTCCACCATTTGATTATGGCTGTTTTAATTTAAAGTCTCCGTCCTGCTCACCTTTAATGTTCTTACTAATCAAGAAGCCATCAACTTCCACTGCAAAGATGTCCAGTCACTTGGCCTCCACAGCTGTCTGTGGCAATAAATTCCACAGACTGACCACCCTAAAGAAATTCCTCCTGTTCGCTATTCTAAAGGGATGGTCTTCTGTTCTGTAGCTGTGCCTTCTGGTCCTAAACTAACCATATAACCATATAACAATTACAGTACAGAAACAGACCATCTTGGCCCTTCTAGTCCGTGCTGAATGCTTACTCTCACCTAGTCCCACCTACCTGCACTCAGCCCATAACCCTCCATTCCTTTCCTGTCCATATACCAAACCAATTTTTTAACGACAAAATTGAACCTGCCTCTACCACTCTCTGAGTAAAGAAGTTCCCCCTCATGTTACCCCTAAACTTTTGCCCCTTAACTCTCAAATCATGTCCTCTTGTTTGAATCTCCCCTACTCTCAACGGAAAAAGCCTATCCACATCAACTCTATCTATCCCCCTCATAATTTTAAATACCTCTAGCAAGTCCCAACAGTGAGTATAAGCTCTGAACCATCAAACGCTCCTCACACATTAATCCATTCAGTCCTTGGATCTTTCTCATAAACCTCATCTGGAGCTCTCCAAGGTCCCTTCTTCGATATGGGACTCAAAACTGCTCACAATTTTCCAAATGTGATCTGACAAATGCCTTATAAATCCTCAGCATTACAACTTTACTTTTATATTCCACTCCTCTGGAAATGAATGCTAACATTGCATTGGTTTTCTTTACTGCTGGTGCAATCTGCAAGTTCTCCTTTAGGGAATTCTGCACTAGGACTCCTCAGCCCCTTCACACCACTGAATTTGTTGTGCAACTTGCAACTGGCACAGCCTCCTTTGTTGGAGATGACAGCACTCTGCATTGGTGAGAAGCCATGAGACTCCTAGGTTAGCAACTCTGAAGGAAAAGGGAGAAATGAAACACAGTAAAACTGGCTTTACCTGCAAGACTGTACGCAGACTACAGGGTAACAGTTAATGGAACCTTTGCATGTTATTAAGACATTACAAAATATTGGGTGTAGGATTGAGACATTGTGTCTCAGAGAGAAGGAGATGGAGAGGCCCACACAGAGAGAAAGCAAGAAGGTAAAGCAGAGAGGCACCTGAAGTGCAGCAGAGAAAGAGGGAGAGGCTGTTCAGAACCAGGAACCTGGCAAGAGGCAGATGGAAATGGAGAGAAAAGGGGAGGCAATCAGTGCATTTGGAATCAGAAAGTGATTGGTCTGTGAAGAAAGATTTTGCAGTGCGTGTATTAATACGATTGCAAAAGCTTTTGACATGATGAAAAAAGTTAGGTTGTGACCACTTGTGTGAGATCCTGATATATTCAGCATTTATTGTCTCCAGGCAGAGACCTCCCTACTGACATTTCAGTATCATCTACAGCTAGCACTGAATAGACTCCACAGCCCCCTTCAACAGAGCCATGCATCCAAAGGTGAGGTATTCTCCTTGTGGCTTCCCACGTTTCCCTGGATCCAAGAGCATACACACTGGCTTCTGGAATCACCGGTTTGGCCACATGGATGTAATCAGCAATCTCTGGAAGCTGGAAGAGCGCAGCCTGTTAGTTTGGTGGTGTGAGTATGTTCCTGTATGGGCAGGCTGATGCGGTCTCTGCTTTGTACTTAAGTGCCTGCAGCATCAAAAGAGAGCTTTTCAGTGTTATCCTAAGCAGCACAGCTTTGAACGAAGCAGCCTGGTAACCCTGTCTTTTTTTTTTGTAATTTATTTTTTTATTGAAGTTCATCATCAGACAAACATTTCCACAAGATATATTTCAGATACTATACATATATATCATACAGTCATATTTGCCACAAATCTCCACTTAATATTTATCTGAGGTATACACTTACAGAAAAGAGAGAAAAGAAAGAACAAGCAAAAGGAGAAAACTATGTACAAGTAGGGAGTGATCTTTTTTTTAATACAACATATTCATTGAATTGTGAAAATAAAATCAGGAACCATGTCTTTTTTAAATGCTGTGTCGTATCATGATTGTTTGAGAACTTTTTTTTTAAAAATAACATTCGGTAGACCAAAAATAGATTTTACCCTGCAGTCAGTAACTGTAACCTAGCCCACCCTACAGGAATAGATTAAGTTTTTACAGGACACTTATTTTAAAATCCATTTTGTATTAGCTGTCAGTGAGGTCAGTAGAAATTACCGAGCATCTAATTAACTGTGAGTATTATTATCATCATCATCCCTTTTCAGCTTTAGTATAGCCTAAAATAAGAAAGATAAAGTGCCTATTCAATTTTTTAAAAACTTACAGATCTATAATAATGTTTAATTGCCATATCATTTAATATATCATGAAAAATAAAATTAATTCAGCCGTGGCCATAAATACCAGATGCTGACCCTAGTAGGAAGCTTCCTCTTCAGACAGAAGAAGATACATGACATTTTATTGCATCATTCAAAAGCCTTGCAAGTTATGGCAGCTGCTAGGGGTCGGATACTAATAGATGAGGTCCTTCCATTTAGACTTCTTGGCCTTGACAAGAAGACATTTTATCAGTAATGTGACTTGAAAATATAATAATTATCAGTGACTTAAATACCACTGTGCTATTAATCAAGCAGTAATCTTGTTAAATAATGGGGTAGTCACTGCTGTGTAGTTCCTGTTTAGTACAGCAATGCTCCACGGCTTCATGTTGAAACTTGTATAGCTAACTTCAGGACACTTCACTGTTCTTGCATCCCTCGGCAGCTATAGTATCTCATTCCCCTGCTTTCATTTTCCCAGGGCCTAAAAGTTAACTTCAAGTTTAATTATTTATTCTATTATATAATAAAATATCCAAAATGAGACATCAAGCCAAAATCAGATGTCAGGAACAGCTTATTACAAATTTGTCAGTGAACTCGTCTGACAGTTATTTCTCCTTCATCATTGTATGCTTTCACAATGCTTAATTGTCAGATGTGTCACTTGCATGTTCAGCAGCTTTGAAAATGGTTGAGCCATACCTTTGAAAAAGACTGTAATTCGTGGTTCTTGATTTCCCCATCAATATAAATTGGTTTTCCTGCATTCAATCCACTGAATCTCTTCATAATTTAAAGCACTTTTATAAGATTACCTGTCAATTTTGTGAAGACCATAAGAAAAGGAGTAAGTTCTTAAGTCCACTTGTCAGTTCCTCGTTCAATAAATTCATGACAGATCTGTGATTTAACTTCTCATTTTCCCCGTGTTCCTTAATCCTAAATCCTTGGATTAGGAAACAGTCTAATCAATTTTAGCTTTAAAACTAACAATTGATCCAGCATCAATTTATACTTGCAGAAAGGAGTTGCAAACTTCTACAGGTCCTTCCCAGGTTATGTACACCTGACTATGTACAGTCCCTATACATGGATGAACATTTGGGAGAATGGATTTACGGCTGCTGTGGCACTGCAGTTTTCTGCAGCCATATGGTAACTTGGTTCATTCAAATTCATTGCATCTTTCAGAGAAATATGAATGGTTGAGTTGTATTCCCTAGTTTAACTACACGTTGCCCTTTGTTGGTTTTTATTTTTCTTAAACAAATTTCCTGGCAGCTGTATTTCCAGTTTGTGAACTATTCTGGTTGAGTACAGCTTTCAGCAACGGAACCCTGTCATAACCTTGGGTGGGCCTGTATCATCCTTCATGTCCAGAGATGTTTTCAAATTTTACTCCTGTGAGGCTTGATTCTGGCTGCAGTATATGCAAGTCAACTTTATACTACTTGGTGTCATAAGCAAATTCTTTCAGCTTTTGTATAATTCTAGTTAATCCGTGATAGCCTTTCCAGGGCCAATTTACCCTTCTTAAGATATAGTATTCAAAATTGGGAATAGTTCTCAGACAGAGTCCAGTTAAGACTGCTCAACAGAAGCATCATTTCCTTGTTTTTTCCTAATCCATTTTGGCTGGAATAAAGACCAATTGTCCATTAAGTTTTAGAATGTTTTTGTACCTGTCCAATATGTTGCAATAACCTCTAGCATTGCAACAGTTCACTTCCATTGCCTATATGAAAATATTTCACATCTGAGTTTCAAAGCATTAGTTTCCCAAATTAGAGCTTGTCTGAAACTGGAATGAAAAGTAACTTAAAATAATTTTGTCCTGCATATTGTGTCACATAACACAAAATGCATGTGCAATTAGAGCATCACTTTTGTTCAGAAAATATTTCACAAAGAGCCTAATACATGTTTTATGGTATGTGGGACTTCCCTCTTCGGTTTTCCAACCGTAACTCTAACCCTAACCTTAACACATAGGGACATTGGAAAAGCAATGGCTTAAAAGGCTGCATGTCACACCATTAAAAGCTATTTCCATGATTCAGAGTTGCATATTTGTAGCTTGTGGATGCCAACCTTCACAGAACATAGGCGGCCAGATTCCACGCTATCTAAGTGGACCTGCTTAAGCTGGCCTGGCTCTGAGAACCACCTTCAAGAGGTTAAAAATTCACCACTCCTCTCCTTGTGGCTTTCCTTTCACTACTGAATAGAGAGGGGCTGAGTTATAGGGGAAGCCCCTTAAATATTGTAATGGTCTACCACCCCAATGACTGGCAATGATGCTATGGGTTTTTAAAACAGCAAGTTATCACTACTGAATCTATGGTCCATAAATATAAAGATTTTGTATGGTTTGTTCATGAATATATTTTTTATTATTAACAAAATTTATTTTGTTTAAAAAATAAAATCAACCCCTCAGTTAACTCTGATTTATATACCCCTAACCCAAATGGAAATTCAATACTTGACCACAATTCAGTCATAATCTCAAATACCTCAACTCAACAGCCCTATGATGTCCCTAATATGACCCTTGTGGTCTTAGTATTTCTCAAATATCACTGATACCTGACCAGCCAGGCACTACTCCACCCCCTATACACACAAGCGCGCACGCAAGCAAAACTGAGTCCAAGCTATCCCCAGATCTTGACCTTGCAATTGTAACATGCAAACTAGGCCCAAGATCTATCTGTTCTTTCTTTACAAACTTGTAATGGGGAACTCACAAATAAAATGATTTGCAGTGCACCAAATGTGCAATGGTCAGTCTGACAAAATGGGTCTCATGTACAATAGGACATTATCACAGTTTATTCTCAAAACAAGTTAATAATTGATCTTCTTATACCATTGATAAAACATGCTTTTCCGAGACCCAGCTCTTTCTAAGCCACTTACTACTAACTTAAATATCATCCTACTGTTTTCAGATCAGTTTTCAAACAGAAAATATAACAAGTGGTTTGAAATAGCAGAGAATCTTTCGTTGCTCCAAGGGTATCATCTAGTTAGCCATTGAGAAAGTTGTGGCTCTCATTGGAATAGGGTTACGCCTCAGAAACAAGTTCATTATTTTCCACTGAAATCTATGATTTCAGTTACCACCAATTAACCCACATTGCATTATTTTCAAAGTATAATTTCACACTCGAATAGAGCACAATTCAATTACACTATTTACATAAAACACAACCCATTATTTTAAAATGCACCTTACAATTACATTGTTTAATGCTGCATAGTTAGCTGTAATAATTAAATGGTTTTAAAGTCTTACTGTAAATATACTAACAATATTTAAGTTCTCTTCAATGCTTTTTTTTTATTATCATCCCCCTTTAGCCTGCCTGCACAAGATTCCAATTTCATCCTGCCCATCCATTGTGTCCTAGGTCTTTTCTAAACATTTTTCTCCTATCTTGCAATTGTCCATCAGTTTTTTCCTCATTTATCCATCTTTATGTCTGTTTTTTTTTTCTGTTCTTCATCCATTCTTTTATTTATTAATACTTAATTCAGTCACTTGCTGAACTTTCCATACTTTCATTCTTAAATCTTCCTTTGTTTCTCTTTGACATAATTTGACAGCATTGCTTTATTGAAATGGTTTGTTGATTTCTTGTTAAGTTAATCTGAGTATTTCCAGCATCCTTTCTTATCAATAGCCTACACTTCATGTCTGGATATCACCAAAGTGCATCTTTCTTCAGGGCATCAAGATCAAAAAACATATTCGTATTGTTCTGAGCTACTATAATTCCACAAGTCAAATTAACCTGTCCTTTATACAATATAACTCTTGAGTCATAGAACATCACAGCACAGAAACAGGCCCTTCAGCCCATTTAGTCTGTGCTGAACTATTAATCTCCCTCAGATCATGACTGACACCTAACCTGCCCATCCACCGATGAGTTGAACATATTACATTCAGATGTATTAAACCATTAGGTTTGTCTGAAACCAGGGTCTGCATCTGTAGAATAAAAACCAGCGTATGAACCATGATTTGGCTGCGGTTGATTGGGAAATGACACTGGAGAATATGATAGGCAATTAAAAAAAAGAAGTAATATATTTAAGATAGTTTGGAAGTAATATACACTCAGTGCCCACTTTATTCAGTACCTCCTGTACCTACTAAAGTGGCCACTACATGTATGGTCATGGTCTTCTGCTGCTGTAGCCCATCCACTTCAAGGTTTGATGTGCTGCACATTCGGAGACACTTGTCGGCACACCACTGTTGTAACACGTGGTTATTTGAGATACTCTCACCTTCCCGTCAGCTTGAATCAGTCTGGCCTGATTAGGTCTCCACTGACCTAAGACTCCTGTCCCTCCTTCCTGATGGCAGCAGCAAGAAGAGAGCACAGCCTGGAAGCTCTCCCAAGGCAAAAACAAAAAGTAGTCCAAAAGCAAAAGAGATTCAGACGTAATTATGAAGCAAATATTAAAAAAATAGTATTAGAACAAAAGAAAAGTTTATACCATTGCCAAAATAAAGCAGTAACCTCAAATACTGGGACATTTTCAGAATTCAGCAGACGGGGAGGGAAATGAAAGTATTGATAAAGAAAGTTTAAATACAATATTAGAATGATAATTAAAGGCAGATGGTATGAGTTTCCATGGAAATGTGGGAAGGAAATTATTAAACAAAAGTTAATGAGACTTAGCAGAATGGGACAGGAGAAATTATCTTGATAGAAGATCGGCTGAATGGTAGGAGACAAAGAGTGGGGATGAAGGGGCACTTTTCTGGTTGACTAGTAACTAGTGGTATGCCACAAAGGTCAGTGTTGTGACACAAAGGTCAGTGTTGTGACCTCTTCTTTTCATGTTATATGTCAATGATTTGGATGAAGGAATTGATGGCTTTGGGGCCAAATTTGTGAATATGATACAAAGATAGGTGGAGGGACAGATAGTGTTAAGGAAGCAGGGAGTCTGAAGAAGGGTTTGAGCAGGTTAGCAGAATGGGCAAAGAAGTAGCAGGTGGAATACAAAATGTGGAAGTGCATGTTAGTAGAAGGAATAAAGACTAGGAAGAAAATTCAAAACTCAGAGGTGTAAAGAGACCTCAGAGTCCTTGTGCTGGATTCCCTAAAGATTAACTTACAGGTTGAGTCGGTGGTAAGGAAGGCAAATGCAATGTGAGCATTCATTTTGAGTTGACTAGAATACAAAAGCAAGGATATAATGCGGAGGCTTTATAAGGCATTGGTCAGACCAAAATTGGGGATTGTGAGCAGTTTTGGGCTCCTTCTCTAAGAAAAAATGGGCTGGCGTTGTAGATAGCCCAGAGGAGGTGCATGAAAGTGATGCCAGGAATGAAAGGGTTAATGTATGAGGAGCGCTTGTTAGCTCTGGACCTGTATTTATTAGCATTTAGAGAAATGTAGGGCATCTCATTGAAACCTATAAGATATTGAAAGGCCTAGATAGTGTAGATGTGGAGAGAACATTTTCTATAGTGGGAGAGTCTATAACCAGAGAGCACAACCTCAGAAAAGCAGGATGTCTATTTAGATCAGAGATGAAGAGTAATTTCTTTAGCCATAGGATGGCGAACTCTTTGGAATTCATTGCCATGGAAAGATATGGAGGACAAGTCAATGCATATATTTAAAGAGGAAGTTGATCTGTCATGGTGTCAAAGATTACAGAGAGAAAATGGGAAAATGGGGTTGAGAGGGATAATAAATCAGCCATAATAGAATGGCTGAGCAGACTAGAAGACCAAATGTCCTGCTTCTGTTCCAATGCTTTGTAGGCTTATGGTCATATCTTGAACAATAGTGAAATGGTACAGGAAGTAAACAAATATTTCCTACTTGTCCGCAGAAGAACACAAACCTCCTAGATGTAGCAGGCATACTTGGTGCAGAGCAAACAAGGAGGCTAACAAATCAGCATTAGCAAAAATGTTGGACTGAAGAAATTACTGGACTGAAAAGCAATAACTCCTAAACATCCAATGACGTACATCCAATGTTTTTAAAATAATTGGCTAAGGAGCTGGTGTGTTCATCAGTTTTCAGTTAAAAGTTCAAAGGAAATTTATTATCAAAGTACTTATGTATATGTCACCATTTACAAACTTGAGATTTATTTTCTTGCAGGGATACACAGTAAATCCAAGAAACACAATAGAGTCAATGAAAGACTGCACCCAATAGGACTGACAAATAAGCAATGTAGAAAGGGCAACTGTGCAAATTCGAAAGAGAAAAAAAAGTAAGCAATTAATATCAAGAACATGAGATGAAGAGTTCTTGCAGTTGAGTCCATGGGTTTTGGGAGCAGTTCAATGATGCAGCAAGTGAAGGGGAGTGAAAATATCCCCACTGGTTCAGGAGCCTGATGTTTGTGGGGTAGTAACTGTTCCTGAACCTCAGATGGTATGAGTCCTGAGGCTCCTGTACCTTCTTCCTAATGGCAGCAGCAAGAAGAGAGCATGGCCAGGGTGGTGGGGATCTTTGAAGATGGATGCTCCTTTCCTGTGACAGCACTCCAAGTAGATGTGCTCCATGCTTGGGAGGGCTTTACCATGATGGATTGTGCGTCTCCATTACTTTTTGATGGATTTTCCATTCAAGGACTTGGTGTTTCCATACCAGACCATAATGCAACCAGTCAATATACTCTCCACCACACATCCATACAAGCTTGCAAAGTGTTAGATGTCATGCTGCACCTTCTCAAACTTCTCAGGAAATAGAGGTGCTAACATTCTTTCTTTGTAATTGCACTTACATGATGGACCCAGCACAGGTCCTCTGAAATGATAACTCCGAGAAATTTAAAATTACTAATCCTATCCACCTCTGATCCCCTGATGAGGACTGGCTCATGGACCCTTGGTTTTCTTCTCCTGTAATCAATAACTGGGGCTCCATGGTCTTTCTGACATTGAGTCAGAGGCTGTCGTTTTGGCACCACTCAGCCAGATTTTCAATCTCCCTCCTATATGCTGATTTGTTATCACCTTCGATTCGGCCAACAACAGTGACTTTGTCAGAAAACTTAAATATGGTATTATTGGAGCTGTGTTTCGCCTCAGTGCCCTTTCAGTGGCAGTAAACTTTTAAAATTCCAACTATTTAAAAAGCAGAGAAGGGGAAATTAGTGACCTATAAACCAGTTAACTTGACATCAGTGAAGAAAATATAAGATGTGAGCAGAAGGTACACAGTGTTGTGGGTAATATATTGACATAAACTGAGGATTTTTTAAGGAGCAGGAAACAAGGTATATGAATATATGATTCTGCTTTTGTTTGAGATGCAGGTATTTACGAGTGATTTGGTTGAGGGAATCATGCGTAATATATCTAAGTTTACTAATGAAAAAAATCCATGTGGTAATTGAGTTCTGAGAAGCTTACAGTGACAGTCTGGAGAACGTATGCAGGCTAAGTGAATGTTTGAAGAGCTGGCAAATAAAATGTGGAAAAAATATAGAAAAGTGAAGTGTTTGTGATTCATAGAAAGTCAGCAGGTAGGTTCAAAAAGCAACATGAGAAACAAAAGTCACGTTGCTTTCCTTGTACAAAAAAATCAAATATAAGTCGAGTATTTGATTTACTGCAATTATAGTCTTGGTAAAGCTGCAATTGCAATATTGTGTACAGGTCTGGTCTCCCTATTTCCCTGTGTACTTGCAATAGAGGAATTGCAATGAAGGTTCACCAGGTTGTGTCTGGAATGGCAAGGCTGCCTTATAAGAGAAGGTAAGGAGAATGGGACCATGAATCACAGAAGAATGTTAAATGATTTTTATCAGTGTTCCTAAGGGTATTTAATAGACAATAGACAATAGGTGCAGAAGTAGACCATTTGGCCCCTCGGGTCTGCACCGCCATTCTGAGATCATGGCTGATCATTCACTATCAATACCCAGTCCCTGCCTTGTCCCCATATCCCTTGATTCCCCTATCCATCAGATATCTATCTAGCTCCTTCTTGAAAGCATCCAGAGAATTGGCCTCCACCGTCTTCCGAGGCAGTGCATTCCACACCTCCACAACTCTCTGGGAGAAGAAGTTCTTCCTCAACTCTGTTTTAAATAACTGACCTCTTATTCTCAATCCATGCCCTCTGGTACTGGACTCTCCCAACATCTGGAACATATTTCCCGCCTCAATCCTATCAAATCCTTTAATTATCTTAAACGTTTCAATCAGATCCCCTCTCAATCTCCTCAATTCCAGCGTGTACAAGCCCAATCTCTCCAATCTCTCCGTGTAAGACAGCCCTGCCATCCCAGGAATCAATCTAGTGAATCTACGCTGCACTTCCTCAATTGCCAGAATGTCCTTCCTTAAACCTGGAGACCAAAACTGTACACAATATTCCAGGTGTGGTCTCACCAGGGCCCTGTACAAATGCAAAAGGACATCCTTGCTCTTGTATTCAATTCCCCTTGTAATAAAGGCCAACATTCCATTTGCCCTCTTCACTGCCTGTTGCACTTGCTCATTCACCTTCATTGACTGACAAACTAGGACTCCTAGGTCTCTTTGCATTTCTCCCTTACCTAACTCTACACTGTTCAGACAATACTCTGCCCTCTTGTTCCTGCTTCCAAAGTGGATAACTTCACATTTATTCACATTGAATGACATCTGCCAAGTATCTGCCCACTCACACAGCCTATCCAAGTCTCCCTGTATTCTCCTAACGTCCTCTTCGCATGTCACACTTCCACCCAGTTTAGTATCGTCAGCAAACTTGCTGATATAGATTTCAATGCCCTCATCTAAATCGTTGACATAAATCGTAAAGAGTTGTGGTCCCAATACAGAGCCCTGTGGTACCCCACTAGTCACCTCCAGCCAGTCCGAGAAACCCATTCACTGCTACCCTTTGCTTTCTATCTGCCAACCAGTTTTCTATCCATGTTGAAACCCTGTCCCCAATGCCATGAGCTCTGATTTTACTCACCAATCTCCTATGTGGCACCTTATCGAATGCCTTCTGAAAATCTAGGTACACAACATCTACTGGCTTACCCTCGTCTAACATCTTTGTTACACCCTCAAAAAACTCCAACAGATTAGTCAAGCATGATTTGCCCTTGGTAAATCCATGCTGGCTCGGCCTAATCCTATTTCTGCCATCTAGATGGGCCACTATTTCATCCTTAATAATGGACTCAAGCATCTTCCCCACGACTGACGTTAGGCTAACAGGGCGATAGTTCTCCGTTTTCTCCTTCCCTCCCTTCTTGAAAAGTGGGACAACATTAGCCACTCTCCAATCTTCAGGAACTGATCCTGAATCTAAGGAACATTGGAAAATGATTACCAATGCATCCGCAATTTCCTGAGCCACCTCTTTTAGAACCCTCGGATGCAGACCATCTGGACCCGGGGATTTATTAGCCTTCAGTCCTACCAGTCTACTCATCACAGTTTCTTTCCTAATGTCAATCTGTCTCAATTCCTCTGATATCTTATGACCCTGGCCCATCCATACATCTGGGAGATTGCTTGTGTCCTCCCTGGTGAAGACAGATCTAAAATACCCATTAAATTCTGTTGCCATTTCCCTGTTTCCCATATCAATTTCTCCCAATTCATTCTTCAAGGGGCCAACATTGTTTTTAACTATCTTCTTTCTCTTCAGATAGCTAAAAAAGCTTTTGCTATCCCCTTTTATATTCCTGGCTAGACTGAGCTCATTACTGATTTTTTCTCACCGTATTGCTTTTTTAGTTAAGATCTGCTGTTCCTTAAAACTTTCCCAATCATCTGTATTCCCACTCATCTTAGTCCTGTCATACTTCTTTTTCTTTAATGCTATACAATCTCTGACTTCCTTTGTCAACCACTGTGGCCCCTTCCCCCTCTTTGAATCCTTCCTTCTCATTGGAATAAACTGCTTTTGCATCTTTTGTATTATCCCCAAGAATATCTGCCACTGCTGATCCACTGTCTTTCCTGCCAGGGCATCCGCCCATTTAACTTTGGCCAGCTCTTCCCTCATGGCTCCGTAGTCTCCTTTATTTAATTGCAACACTGACACCTCTGATCTGCCCTTATCCCTCTCAAATTGTAGATAAAAACTTATCATGTTAAGATCACTACTTCCTAATGGCTCCTTTACTTCAAGATCACTTATCAATTCCTGTTTATTACACATCACCAAGTCCAAAATAGCCTCATTCCTGGTTGGCTCAAGCACAAGCTGTTCCAAAAACACATCCCTTAGACACTCCACAAACTCCCTATCCTGGGGTCCAGCACCTACCTGATTCTCCCAGTTCACCTGCATGTTGAAATCTCCCATAACGACTGCATTACCTTTAGCACATGCCAATGTTAACTCCCTAATCAACTTGTACCCAATAGCCACGCTACTGTTTGGGGGCCTGTACACAACACCCATTAGGGTCTTTTTACCCTTACTGTTCCTCAGCTCAATCCACACAGACTCTACTTCCCCTGTTCCCAAGTCACCTCTTGCTAAGGACTGAATCTCATTCCTCACCAACAGGGCCACCCCACCCCCTCTTCCCATATTTCTGTCTCTACGATAGCACGTATACCCTGGTACACTCAATTCCCAGGCCTGATCCCCTTGCAGCCATGTCTCCGTTATCCCAACAATATCGTAGTTCCCCATTTTCATCTGAGCTTCAAGCTCATCTGTCTTATTTCTGACACTACACGCATTGAAGTATAGAATTCTTAGCCCATTCCTCCTCTCTTTGCTTAAAACACTGTCTACTGTACCTAACCCAGCTCCTTGAACTTCCATCGGGCTAATTGCACCCTGAATTTTGATGACCTTCTCAAGATCACCCAAACCTTCTACACATTTAACCTGACCAACCCTCTGGATCTGGATCCCTGCCCACTGCACATCTAGTTTAAACCCCCCTGAGCAGCACTGGCAAACACTCTTGCAAGAATGTTAGTACCCCTCCGGTTCAGATGTAGACCGTCCCTTCGAAACAGATCCCAATGTCCCTGGAACAAAGACCAATTATCCAAAAACCTGAACCCTTCCTTCCTGCACCATGCTCTCAGCCTCGTATTAATGTGCATAATCATTCTATTCTTCACCTCACTCGCACGTGGCACAGGTAGCAATCCCGAGATTGTCACCCTGGAGGTCCTGCCTTTCAGCTTCACTCCTAACTCCCTGAACTCTCTAAGCAGTGGGTGTAGAATTGATATTTCCCCTGCCTTAGGTATCTGGACCCAGAGTCACAGTTTCAGAATATAGGGCTCAAAATTGAAATTAGGAGAAATTTATCCAACAAATTGAAGTGGATATTTGGAATTCTCTCTCCAGATTGGAGCATAGGGATGGATGGATTTTAAGATTTTAAAGGATACAAAGGAGAGCGGCATTGTTGTAAAAAAAATGAGCCATGATCTTTATGAAAGGGGTTGTCCCAAGGAGCCAAGGTGGCTTTTTGTTGCTTCCAGTTCCTACGCTATTGTGAACTTATGTTAAACTCCAAGCACCACTGGGCCTCTGCATGTTTGCATGTCCATACAAAGAGCAATCTGACTTCCTGTCAAGTTAATGTGGCAGGTGCAACCCAGCATTTGAGGTCACTTCACTCGTCTGCCAGCTCTGGTAATTTTCTGCTGATAATCCAGTAACAGTAATATAAGGGTTTGCAACTCTTCTTCCTAAACACTGCTAAAGCTCAGGAGGATGACATTTCCCCATCCACTAATTAAGTTGCAAGCCCGGTTATTTGACAATATACTAATGCAGTGCACTAAAAATAACAGAGGATTAGATTTGAAAAGAATGTCAGCTCGGCAGGTATCTTTCATTTTCTTATTCATAAGCAGAAAACGTTATGGTAGTGCTTGCCTGCTGTGTTAGGTACCAGTGGATCAATTCTTCAGAGAATGATGGAAACCTCTTGTACTTCGGTGGTAAGAATAACAAACTGCACATTAATAACTTAAATTAGAGATGATTGCAAAAAAATTCTAACACGCTCGAACAATTGTCCCACTGCATCAAATCTCAGTTGCAAATGAGTTTCTCAACATGTGCTGTTGACCTTTCTTCCTGTGTCGAGATGGAGTTTCTGGGAGCTGGTGATTTTAGTCAATTTCTGCAGGGATACACCAACAGAGAGAGAGAGAGAGAGAGAGTGTGTGTGTGTGTGTGTGTGTGTGTGTGTGTGTGTGTGTGTGTGTGTGTGTGTGTGTGTGTGTGTGTGTGTGTGTGTGTGTGTGTGTGTGTGTGTGTGTGTGTGTGTGTGTGTGTGTCCCATACTCTAGAGGATCTTTAGACTGTCCTTGCTGTGGCAGTGAGAGCGTACAGCGGGATGGGGCTGACTGTCAATATCACCAAGACAGAAGTGGTTTGCCAATGGAGTGCCAGTGTCCCACCCACTCTACCTGCCTTCACTGTTGGTGATGTAAAGCTGTCAGTTGTGCCATCTTTCAAATATCTGGGGAGCGTTCTGTCTGAGGATAGCAGCATTGGTGACATCCAGAGCCACATTAAACAGGCATCAGCTGCCTTTGGGAGACTTTGGCGTAGAGTCTTTCAGAACAGGAACCTTTGTTCCTCCCCAAAGGTCGCCATATACCAAGTGGTCTGTGTCACCACCCTCCCTTATAGCCGTGAAGCTTGGGTAACCTACAACCGCCACATCAAGTCCTTGGAGCGCTTCCACATAAGCTGCCTTCAGCACGTCCTGGGAATTACCTGGCGTGAGCGGGTGCCTCACACTGAAATACTTGTAAAGACCAACTGCAGAGGTATTGAGGCCATGATCACCCAGCATCAGCTGCAGTGGCTGGGGCACGTGATAAGGATGCCCCCATGTTGACTACCCCGCAGAGTGTTATACGGCCAGCTACGTCACGGTCGACACTCAGCTGGAGGGCCGAAGAAGCGCTATAAGGATCAGATAAAGAATGCTTTAAGGAAGTGCCGGATCAGACCTGAGGACCTGGAGGATGTTGCTGCTGACCGTAACATTGGCGACAGCTGTGTAGGGATGGGGTTCGTATTCTGGAGATGGAAAGAACAACCAGAAGACAGCAGAAGAGAGCCAGGAGAAATGCAGCCGTGGTTGCCATCACTACCTTTCTCACCTGCAATAGAGCTTGTGGGTCCAAGATAGGACTGTATATACATCATTGGATTTCTAAGGACAACCGAAGAAGAAGGATTGTGTGTGTGTGTGTACACTCAAGTATGTTTATGGACATGTGTGCATATATTTCTGTCTGTGAGTACTTTATGGGTGTGCTTGTATGTAGGCTAAGTTGGACTGAAGGGTTAAAGTGGAATTAAATTGATCCATTGATGGTTTCAGGGGGAGAGGGTTTCAGCAGATATTGACGGGATATAGTAAGAGTTGAAGGTTTTGATTTAGCTCAGTTTTTCATCAACCTGGACGCCTCCCAAGTTGATACTGTATTGGTAGGACCACCTTGTTTTTAAAGTGCCCAACAATAGCCTGTTAGAGCGGATTTTGGGGTTAGTACATATCACAAGTAACTTCAGCAATTGTCTTCAGATGCAAATTTAAACCGTAGATTAAATCTAAAATGCAGCTCTGGACAATGGGTTCTTAAAAGCTGTTAACCAAGTTAATTGGAAGACACCGGAGATATTTGGAAGAGCACACAATGCAGATTTAAATTTGTTATTTGTGTGTACAGTATTTGGGTGTCTATAGTTTGGTGCAAAGAGGGAGGTGTGAAGGTGCTGAATAGTTCAAAGGAAGTATTGTAAATATGGAATTGTCCTGAATTCCTTTGAGTTTTAGCTATAAAATACCATATAGTGTTGGGTCAAGCAGACCTTTTGCTCCGAATGGATCTCAGTATCTTATTTTGTCCAATAAAGAGACTACTTCATGTCTACCAGTACTTCTCTCTGGTGACTTTGTTCATGTGACAACAAAACCAAACTGCATGGGAAACGTCTCAGACCTTAGGATAATGCATAAATCGTGCTTGGCATCATGTAGGTGATACAGCAAGAAGTACCTAATCAAAATCTGTAAGTGATACATATTGTCCCTGTGAATATATTAATTTTGAATTGCATAATATTATGAAAGCAACATTATGTGAGTAGTAATTTCTCTGTCTGTATCAGAACTGTCAATTCCTGGTGTAAGTCATACAACATAGAACAGTACAGCACAGCATAGTCCACAATGCTGTTCCAAGCTATTAATCTATTAAACTAAACCTTCCTTCTCACACTCTGACATTGGCTCAATTTCTCTGTCTCCATTAGCGCAATGTGAGCTGGAAAGAATGCTGCATTTTGCACTGTTTACATTACATTGTAGCATCACTCTAATTTTTTTCATCGCATAGTTTTATTCCACATTTACTCTCTCTCTCTAATTTCTCACTCTTGTTTTATCAATCCCTCCCTCATCCTCTCAGTAAGTTAAAACTAGATTGTTTTCTCTCTTTCCCAGCTTTGATGAAGGGTCTTCAACCGCTCTCTCCATTGATATACCTTGATCTGCTCTATGCTTCCACCATTACCTGTTCTTATTCAATATTTCTGAACATTCCTGAACATGTATACTTTCTGACAAGGAACGACAGTTTAAAATGTTCTCCCCAATCAAATAACTCTTTCAGATACAGGGAGTGATTCTTCTTTTTCCTGTATGCGTCCAAATGCCGAACTCATGGATTTCAGGAAAGAAGCACCAAGATGCAGCAATTACTCACTACTTAGACTCCTGCACAAGAAGCACTACTCCACTGAATTCAATAGAGGGGCAAGACTGAAAGGGTTAAGATACGGTTAATTGAGATTATTTTAACTTACTTGTATTTAAGTGCCTTGATGTGCTCTTGTTTTTTTAATGTTGTTGATGTTGGAGAAAAAAAGGCTTAATGGATTTTAATGATTTGTCATAACTTTTGAATTGCACTAAATTTTACAATTCCAATCAACTTAGAAGCCATCATAGTCACTGTCAGCACATTTTCAGAGTGTCACTCTGTTTAAGTGGGGCCTCAACACACAATTGTTTTCACAACCTATGGATTCACTTTCAAAGACTCTAGAACTCATGTTCTCAATATTATTTATTTCCATTGTTATTTGGGTTTTTTATTTGCACAATTTGACTTCTGTTGCACATTGGTTGTTTGTCCTTCTCTATCTATGTGTAGTTTTCAGTGATTCTATTGTGTTATTTTTCTAATGTGAACACCCACAAGAAAATGAAGCTCAGTATATGGTGGCATTACATATTTTGTAATGTACTTAACTTGAACTGTGAATTTTTGATTGCAATAGGTGCAGAAAGCGCTATTGACACATGTGGCTTAACCATAGGGAAAGAAAACAGCCTTTGGATCATATGTTTCTGTACAGGGAATGGCACGTGAAGTCCAATCTTTGCTTGTTGGTCAACTGTGAACATGGGCGGCTCAATGCACCCTTCAAAATCTTGAATATAACAAATTAATGCCACAAAATAACAGCCAATTAACTGCATACAATTAAAGGAATTATATTTATGAATCTTAACTAAAGGATTAGCAAAGACTGACCCCATTCCAAGTTCATTTGACTTTACAGCTTTTAGCTTATGTATGTTGAGAGGACAGGAAGTGACGGCATTGATGATTATTTATTCTTGTGAGATATTATAAACAGCCCTTTTTTTCTTTTCCCAATGTTTCTTTTTTTCTCTTTTTTTCTTTTTTTTTGCGTCTTTTTTCTTCTTTATTAGTCACTAGATTAGTAGATTAGCTAATTTTGCATTATATTTTTTTTCTTTTTTCTGTTTTTTTTGTATCATATATTATGAAATATTTAGACTTACCATGTTCATGCATATACTGTATGGTTTATGTCTTGGTAAACCCATTTATACTGTAACTATTGTTTATGTCTTTTTTCATCTGTAATGGAATTTGTATGTTTATAATTTCTTTTTTATTAATATATCATTTGTATTTTGTCCTTATTATTAATAATAATAAAAAGATTGAGAAAGAAAGAAAGAAAAGAAAGGATTAGCAAAGACTTACATAAAGAAAAGCACCCATTCTAATTAAACAGTCAAATGTGTGGAAGTCAGAGCTCATCTTGAACCTCTCTGTCACTCATGCACTGGGCCCTCAGTCAACGTTAAAGCACATGCCACCTTCCGAACGCCACTCGCAATCCATCTCGAACAAAAGGGTCTCCCACCGGATTGTACACTACGACCGGTTCTCCCCAGTGTCTTCTCTCTTTATCTCCTCTCAAACAAAATCCTAAGACCAACCTTATTGTTCCTCACCATGAAAAACCTCCCTCTAACCGGATGGCATACATTCCACATTATCCCTGATCTTTAACAATAATCCAAACATGCTGACAGCAGAACGAACAAGTCTTACAGAGCTGCTAAATGAAATACCTACAGCATAACAGTAAAGATGTAAATCAGGGCACTACACTACCCGGGGTAGTGCATCCAATCGCTTTCATTTTACATTAGTCTCCTCAAAGTTTATGATGATGAAATGACATAATAATATGCTGAACTATATGTTGCTGATTCAGGACACCACTTGCAGAACAGTAACATGCTGGAGTCATTAACTGGAGGAGAAATTTCAGAAAGGTCATGAGCGAATATAATGAAATATACTCCAAATAGTTGAGAAGAGATTGTTTCGCTGATAATCACAGAGAATGAAAGGTAATTTAAAATGAGATGGAAGAAATGATTTGAAGTGAGCAAATGGTCTAACTACACGATCAGATCTGAAGACTGAATACTTAAGTAAAGCTCATCGACAGATTGGTTTCTGGCGTACCGATCAACCATTTGAACAGACAATGGTGTGTAAGAAAGCATTACATAAAAAAGAAGCAGGGATTTTGTGGTGTTTTATTAGAGTCTAAATTAGGGGTTCCTAATCTTTTTTATGCCATGAACCAATACCATTAAGCAAGGTGTCCATGGGCCCCAGCTTGCGAGCCCTTGATCAAAATTGCTTTCTTTTGTAGTTAAACTTCTTTTATTCGTGCTTATATTTTTATATAGTTGCCAGTTTGACGATAAATCTTCAGAGTATTTTTAATAATTTGTAGTATAGCTGGTTCTGCATTTTGTCTAGTTTCTTTATCTGAAAGACTAAGCCATACATGCATTAGACTGACCTCATTGTCTCATAGGTTGCTCTTATCAAAAGAATCTCCATCTTTCTGAGCTAATTTTTCAGTATAAAGGCAACCATGAGGCAAGATTCTGTCTTTCTTCAGTTCTTCCTTACTTACAGTTATAGGTTACAGGTAGAATTAGTTACCTGCTGCTCTGTTGGTCACTGTTATTTCATTGTTATAAACACCACTAGTGATTGGGCCATTGGCTGAGGCTATTCGGCAAGACCCCAAAATATCTGCTCCAGACATAGGACTAAAATCACATAAAATAACATTGTATGCGGATGATGTTCCAATTTTCTTATCAAGCCCTGCTATATCAGTGCACCAACTTATACAATGCATCAATCCATTTAGCACCTTTTCAGGTTATAAAATCAACTTTACTAAATCAGAGTCTCTGCCTCTGGGGAATCTGCAGCAGGTACCTGACACTCAGGGTGTTTTCCCCTTTAAATGGTCGCAGACAGGTTTTTAAAAAAGCAAACACGAGGAAATCTGCAGATGCTGGAAATTCAAGCAACACACATAAAATGCTGGTGGAACACAGCAGGCCGGGCAGACGAAGGGTCTCGGCCCGAAACGTCAACAGTGCTTCTTCCAATAGATGCTCCCTGGCCTGCTGTGTTCCACCAGGATTTTGTGTGTGTTGCAGACAGGTTTTGTTTACTTAGGCATATTTATCACACCCATGTTTGATCAATTGTTCAAAGCTAACTTTACACAGTTATTTGACAAAATCAAACAGGATCTTGAGCGATGGAGCACTCTTCCCATTTCTTGGCTTGGCTGAATATCCTTGCTCAAAATGAACATTCTTCCTCATCTGCTCTACCCAATACGAATGATTCAAGTCATTTTTACCCAACAAATACTTAAAAAAATAAATGGCTGGTTTGTTTCTTTCATCTGGAACAAAAAAAAAGCCCTGTATTAAAATGTCTAAGTTACAGCTTCCCAGTAGTCTCGGTGGTCTGGATTTTCCAGACATCAAAAAATATCAATTAAGTTCCTATTTATCTTATGTGGTTAACTGGGTTTGCAGGGACCCCTCCTCAATTTAGCTAGACATTGAAGCTTCACAAGCAAAATGCCTTCTTACTAATAAGATGAAAGTAGTTAAGGAATATTGTTGCAATCCAATAACAATTAATCCAGTCAGGGCTTGGAGGGTGGTGCGTTAAATTGAGGGCAACGCAGCGAAAATATCACCCTTCACTCCAATAGCTGGCAGTCCAGATTTTCAGCCTGGCATAATGGATTCTGGATTTAAACTTTGGATTCCTAAGGGTATTTTTCATCTAGGAGATTGGTTTGATGAAGGAGTGATGATGTATTTTAGTCAAATAGTACAGAAATTTAACGTATCCAACAAGAATCTTTTCTGTTTCTTTCAGATAAGAGATTATATACAGAAAAAACATCATTGTTAACTGATTTCTATAGTTCTGACATAGAAAAGAGGGTGTTTTGTTCTAAGGGTGAAGTCTCCATCAATACTTCATACAGCATCTTGAGGAAACGTTCTTGTGGAGAGGCTGCGTGGCTGGGAAGGGTCTGGGAGGAAGAGCTGGGTGTAGAAATTACAGCTGAAACATGGGAAGACATCTGTGATAATTCAAAGAAAATTTCAGTTTGTAATAGAACTAAAACATTGCAACTCAAAATTCTGCATAGAGCCCATCTGACTCCAGATCATCTCTCGAAATTTAAGACAGGGATTTCTCCAACATGTTCTAAATGTAAGTATTGGAACTTTCACCTACTGTTTTTGGACGTCCCAAACTTCAGGCATACTGGAGTGATATTTTGGGTAAAATGGAAAAGATTCTGAAGATGGAGCTTGAAATGGACCCAGTGTCTTTTCTCTTAGGCTTACCCAGCAGTCGTACTATTAATGCATATCAGAGAAAACTTTTTAACATCCTGACTTTTTGTGCGAGGAAGAACATTTTAGTTTGTTGGATATCTGATAAGGCCCCTGGATTTTTTGGTTGGTGTAAATTAATAATGGAATACATTCCTTTGGACTTTTTGACATTAATGGTACACTCAAAAACAAATAGTTTTCATAAAACATGGCAACCTTTTCTGCAATATGTAGATGTAAACCTGTCTGCTATATTAATAAGGGCTTTTGTTTTAGGATATTGTGGTGATGTCTGTATTTTGATGGAAGTGTTCTGATAGCTGATATCTGTGAGGGGAAGAAATGTAAATGCAAATGTATCTGGAAATTGAAAGTTTTGTTATGCTGAGCAAAAAAAAATAACATTTTTTAAAAATGGCTGCTGTCACAAGATTTTCAACATATTATTGAACTTCAAAGAACTTTCTAGACAATATCATCTCCGGATTTCTGCCATGATAACTCTACGCAATCTTCCTGAATGGATTTTAAATCCACATTATGGCAGAAATTCATGTGCAAGATGAGATTACTTTTAGATTGATTCGTGCCTAAATCCACTGATGCATCCGGAGATGAACAAGTACACAGCAGTTTATCATCTTGCACTGGGTCAGCCACGGATGAAAGCAATTGGGTATGTCTTCCAGGGAGCCAACACTGGAGAGCAGCACCAATGGGAGAGCCAGCCTGCAGGGGCTAGCCCCCAACCCAGTGCAGATTCCAGCACACCCACCGTGCCTCTGTTCTTTCTCACACCACATCAGACACCTCTTCCCTTGGTGGCTGCAACAGGTGATGCATGGCAAGTGGGCCTGGTCTGAGTACTTAGATCCAACACTGTCAGTCTCACCAATGAACTGGGCTTGCAGTGTTATGTATACCAATATCTAACAGAGTCTTGTGCTCACAAGTAAAACATTTAAGACAAACATTTGCACCATTTGTTGGGCCTGAAGAGGCCAGTGCAACCAAGCAATGTAGCGAGATGCTGAGCTGTGAGAGGTCAGCCTGTGCTAATGAAGAGAGACAGACTGGGAAGCTGACATAAAGAGAGAGAAATTAAGTTACAGTGGTGGAATTCAGAATGCCGCAACTTGTCAAGGCAGAAGCTGAGGTGCTAACCCTCAAGCTTGCTTTGAGTCTTGTTGTGACACTGCAGAAGGATATATCCTGATAAATCAACATGCAAGCAGATGGAGAATTAAAATGACAAGCAACAAGAAGCTCAGGATCACCTCACAGACTGAACACGGGGGCTTTACAATGCAATCACGATTCATACGCACGTTCATGCACAGACAATTAAGTGTGGTGAACGGGATTAGATTTTTCTCAGCTTTAGTTTACAAAACTGAGGCTGAACTAATACTAAAACTGATTCTGACATCCTTCAAAGAAACTTGCAAAATTCCGCAAAATGAAGGAATTTTGTTGATATACGTTAAAAAAGAAAGACCCAGAAATTTACCCTCAGTTTCTCTGACAGGACCAGGCTCAATTCAATGCAACTTCTTGTACTTAGCAGTTTACCATTCTAGCAATAGCTCCAGCCCTTTTCTTAGGATTCATTCAAGGCATATGAGCTTTACAGGAAGAGCCAATGCACATCTCTAATTACCTTGGAGAAGTTGTGGTGAGTTGCCTTTATGAATTGCTGCTGTCCTTCAGGTGTCTGTCTACCCACAACATTGTTAGGGACAGAGTTCCAGGATTTTGGCAATGCTCTTAGAGGCATATTGTCTAATGCAGACACATATGGTAGCAATCTATACCAGGAATGAGAGAAGAACATAAGCAAGTATAGGACAGGAGTAGGAGGAGGCTAGTTTGTGCACCACCCCCGAGCTGATTGCACTGTTAACTAAATCATACTGATCCAATGTTAGCCTCAACTCCATTTTCCCATTCTCTCTCCATATCCTTGACTCCCCCCCCCCCCCCCACACACATACTTCAAATATCCTTTGATCTCCTTGAAACTAATCAATGATTCTGCATCCTCAACTCTCTGGGCAAAGAATTGGAAAGGTTCATGGCTCTGTTACAGAAAACACTTGCTCCTTGCCATCTGAAACTGGTGACCCCTTGTTTCGAAACAATGCACAACCTTCCCCCAGCTCTAGATGACTCCAGTACAAAAGACGTCTTCTCAGCATCCAACCTGTTAACATCCTTCAGAATCTTCAGTGTAATCAACTTCTCCTTCCTCTTCATACACTGCAGTAGGTACAGGCTCAGCCTGATCAATCCTCAGCCCCCTAACTCTGCTCCTTGTACACTATTTACTGCATGACCAGATTCTCTTCTAACTCCATCTGCAAGTTTGCAGATGATACCACCTCAAATAATGATGAGTTGGAGTACAGGAAGGAGAGTGATATCGTGTCATAGAAACAGTGAAACAATACAGGTCCTTTGGCCCACAAAGCTGTGCTGAACATGTCCCTAGCTTAGAACTACCTAGGCTTTACACATAGCCCTCTATTTTTTTTTAAGCTCCATGTAGCCATCCAGGAGTCTCTTAAAAGATCCTATCGCTTCTGCCTCCACCACCGCCGCCGGCAACCCATTCCACGCACTCACCACTCTCTGTGTAAAAAACTTACCCCGGACATCTCCTCTGTACCTACTCCCAAGCACCCTAAACCTGTGCCCTCTTGTGGTAGACATTTCAGCCTTGGGAAAGAGCCTCTGACTATCTGCACGATCAATGCCTCTCATCATCTCATACACCTCTATCAGGTCACCTCTCATCCTCCGTCACTCCAAGAAGAAAAGGCCAAGTTCACTCAACCTGTTTTCGTAAGGCATGCTCTCCAATCCAGGCAACATCCTTGTAAATCTCCTCTGCACCTTTTCTATGGTTTCCACATCCTTCCTGTAGTGAGGCGACCAGAACTGAGCACAGTACTCCAAGTGGGGTCTGACCAGGTCCTATATAGCTGCAACATTACCTCTTGGCTCCTAAATTCAATTCCACGATTGATGAAGACCAATACACTGTATGCCTGCTTAATCACAGAGTCAACCTATGCAGCTGCTTTGAGCATCCTATGGACCCCAAGATCCCTCTGATCCTCCACATTGCCAAGAGTCTTACCATTAATACTATATTCTGCCATCATATTTGACCTACCAAAATGAACCACTTCACACTTACCTGGGTTGAACTCCATCTGCCACTTCTTAGCCCAGTTTTGCATCCTATCAATGTCCTGCTGTAACCTCTGACAGCCCTCCACATTATCCACAATGCCTCCAACCTTTGTGTTATCAGCAGCCTTACTAACCCAACCCTCCACTTCCTCATCCAGGTTATTTATAAAAGTCACAATGAGTAAGGGTCCCAGAATAGATCACTGAGGCACACCACTGGTCACCGACCTCCATGCAGAATATGACTCATCTACAACCACTCTTTGCCTTCTGTGGGCAAGCCAGTTCTGGATCCACAAAGCAATGACCCCTTGCATCTCATGCCTCTACTTTCTCAATAAACCTTGCATGAGGAACCTTATCAAATGCCTTGCTGAAATCTATATACACTACATCTACTGCTCTTCCTTCATCAACGTGTTTAGTGACATCCTCAAAAATTCAATCAGGCTTCTAAGGTACAACCTGTCCTTGACAAAGCCATGCTGACTATTCCTAATCATATTATACCTCTCCAAATGTTCATAAGTCAGGATCTTCTCCATCAACTTACCAACCACTGAAGTAAGACTCACTGGGCTATAATTTCCTGGGCTTTCTCTACTCCCTTTTTGAATAAGGGAATAACATCCACAACCCTCAATCCTCCAGAACCTCTCCTATCCCCATTGATAATGCAAAGATCATTAACAGAGGCTCATAAATCTCCTCCCTTGACTCCCACTGTGGCCTGGGGTACATCTCGTCCAGTCCCGGAGACTTATCCAACCTGATGCCTTCCAAAAACTCCAGCTCATCTTCTTTCTTAATATCTACATGCTCAAGCTTTTCAGTCCACTGCAAGTCATCACTACAATTACCAAGATCCTCTTCCATAGTGAATACTGAAGTAAGGTATTCACTAAGTACCTCTGCTATTTCCTACAGTTCCATACACACTTTCCAACTGTCACACTTGATAAATCCTATTCTTTCACTTCTTATCCTCTTGCTTTTCACATACTTGTAGAATGCCTTGGGGTTTTCCTTAATCCTGCCTGCCAAAGCCTTCTCATGTCCCCTTCTGGCTCTCCTAATTTCTTTCTTAAGCTTCTTCCTGTTAGCCTTATAATCTTCTAGATCTCTAACATTACCTAGCTCTCTGAACCTTTCATAAGTTTTTCTTTTCTTCTTGACTAGATTTACTACAGCCTTTGTACACCACGGTTCCTGTACCCTACCATAACTCCCTGTCTCATTGGAATGTACCTATACAGAACTCCACAAAAATATCCCCTGAACATTTACCATATTTCTTCCGTACCTTTCCCTGAGAACATCTGTTCCCAATTTAAGCTTCCAAGTTCCTGCCTGATAGCCTCATAATTCCCCTGCTCCAATTAAATGCTTTTCTAACTTGTCTGTTCCTATCTCTCTCCAATGCTATTGTAAAGGAGATAGAATTATTATCACAATCTCCAAAATGCTCTCATACTGAGAGATCTGACACCTGACCAGGTTCATTTCCCAATACCAAATCAAGTACAGTCTCTCCTCTTATAGGCTTATCTACATATTGTGTCAAGAAACCTTCCTGAACACTCCTCACAAATGAAACATTTTCCCTCAATATCAGCAAAACAAAAGAACTAGTCATTGACTCCAGGAAGGTAGTGGTGCACGTGCTCTTGCCAGCATCCATGGTGTTGATGTTGAGAGTGTTAAGAACTTCAAGTTTGTAGGAATGAAGATTACCAATGGCCTGTATTGGTCAAGCCACATAGATGCCGCAGCCAAGAAAGCTCACCAACACCTCTACTTCCTCAGGCCTTTGATCCTCACCAATTTTTTTATTGATGCACCATGAAAAGCATCCTGTCTAGGTACATCATGGCATGGTATGACAACTACTCTGCCCATAACAGCAAGAAACTGCAGAGGGTTGTGGATACAGCCCAGCACATCATAGAAAGCAGCCTCCCCTCCACAGATCTGTCTATACTTCTCGCTGCCTCAGTAAAGAAGCCAGCATAATCAAAGACTCCATCTGCTATTGAATTCTTTCCTTTCCCCTCTTCCATTGAGCAGAAGATTAAACAAACCTGAAAGCATGTACCCACCAGGCTCAAGGGCAAATTATATCCTGCTGTTCAAAAGAATAGTTCTCAAGATGGACTCTTGGTCTTACAGTCTATCTTGTTATGATCTTTCGCCTTATTGTTTACCTACACTATACTTTCTCTGTAGTGGTTACACTTTATTATGCATTTTGTTATTGTTTTACCTTGTACTGCCTCAACGTACTGTGTAATGAATTGATCTCAATGAATATTAGGCAAGATTAGCTTCTTACTGTACCTCAGTACATATGACAATAATAAATCAATTCCATTCCAATAAATAATTGAGGGACTAGAAATTATCTCTCTGTCACCCTATTAATGAAAGATGGCCAACTCAAATATTACCCATTTATCCTGATTCTCTTCTTTCTGTTAGATTGATGATCCCCGTTCATGCAATATACTGCCCCCAGCTGCCTTGTGTCCACATCTCAAACCTTACACGTGACATTTTATCAAAATCCATTTACACTTCACCTTTTTCTCTTTATCCACTCCTTTTGATACAACATCAAAAAACCTTGGCAAATTTGTCAATCATGATTTCCCTTTCATATTAAAAAAAATGAAAATGCTGCTTGATTTTCCTACAATTTTCTAAATGCATGCTTCAGGCAAGATATACACAGCTCTCATCTCTGGTGGTTAGTTTTAATGTGGTAAAAGCAGTCTGGGGCAGAAAGCCTTCTATCAATTAAGTGATTTTGCCAATCATCTGAAAATGATGTCCACCCAGTCTTGAAAACCTATTTGTTGTTCGGTTGTCATTTGTATGCCTACCTGCCTGCCTCTTTTTACATTTCACTTCATACCATAGCAAGAAACTATTGATTGTTACTGAATACAGCATGTCATTGATCACACTCACAACCCCAGCTTTTTGAGTAGGGTGTTACAGATTTTCACAATATTTAGTGCGAAGGCTTGATTTCATTCTTAAATTGCCAGGCTGTAATTTTTAAAAAAATTCTCAGTGAACCTCTGCATTTTTTGAAGTGCTCTAAAAACAGTCAAAAAGCAGAAGTCACAGAATAATTTGAAATGTACATGGACTACTGGCTGCATAAGATTATTAAGGGATTGGACACGCTGGAGGCAGGAAGCATGTTCCCGCTGATGGGTGAGTCCAGAACTAGAGGCCACAGTTTAAGAATAAGGGGTAAGCCATTTAGAACAGAGACGCGGAAAAACTTTTTCACCCAGAGAGTGGTGGATATGTGGAATGCTCTCCCCCAGAAGGCAGTGGAGGCCAAGTCTCTGGATGCATTCGGAGAGAGTTAGATAGAGCTCTTATAGATAGCGGGGTCAAGGGATATGGGGGAGCGGGCAGGGACGGGGTACTGATTGTGTATGATCAGCCATGATCACAGTGAATGGCAGTGCTGGCTAGAAGGGCTGAATGGCCTACTCCTGCACCTACTGTCCATTGTCTATCTCTCAGCTTTTCATTGACTGTAAATAGAATCTTTTATTCCCAAATTGTTTGTGTGTTATAGCTCCAGCAAATCAATAAATTGTTTCCTAAGCAAAAATCTCCCCTGGGCAGTATTTCTTACACAAATATCAATATCTACAGTAGATTGATTGTTGTTTATTAGTTGTGGTACATTAAAAATAACCATTTGCAGAACAAGCCCAGAAACAAATTAAACTGTAAACAAATGGTAAAAAAAAGTAGGTTAACCAAGCTGGGAAAGGGAGAGAATAAAAAAAAACCTGCATTTATATAATGCTTTAATGAGCTCCCAAAGTTTTGAAGTGTAATCATTCTTGTGATGTGGTAAAGAGCAGATATGCTTCCAGAAATTGCTTTCCTTCTCTTGGATTACATTAGAACAGTTTAGTAGATCACCTGATAGTTAACACTCTTCAATCCAGGCAGACCTCTTCTGCACCCTCTCCAAAGCCTCCAGCCATAACGCAGCAACCAGAACAACACAGGATTGTGGCCTAAAGTGTATTTTATACAGTCTCAACATTGCTTGACAGCTGTTGTAATCTGTGAATCAATTGATAATGAATGCTGAGGACTCAATCTGGGACGCTATGTTGAAGTTAGATGAGGCCTAATTTGAAGCATTGTGAGGAATTTTGGTCACCTACCTACAGGAAAGATGCAAATAAAGTTGAAAGAGAACAGAGAAAATTTACAAGAATGTTGCTGGGACTGGAGGACCTGAATTATAAGGAAAGATTAAATAGGTTATAACCTTATTCCCTAGAACATAGAAGATTGAGGAGAGATTTGATAGAGGTTTTTAGATAGGGTAAATGCAAGCAGACTTTCTCCACTGAGATTGGCTGAGACTTCAACTAGAGGTCATGGGTTAAGGGTGAAAGGTGAAATGTTTAAGGGGTACATGAGGGGAATCTTCGTCACTCAGAGGGTGGTGAGAGTGTTAACCAAGATGCCAGTACAAGTGGTGGATGCGATTTTGATTTCAACGTTTAAGAGGTTTGAATAGATACATGGATGGAAGGGGTATGGAGGGCTATGGTCCAGATGCAGGCCAATAGGACTAGGCAGTTTAAATGTTTCAGCCGGACTAGATGGGTCAAAGCGTTTGTTTCTGTGCTGTAGTTTCTTTGTAACTAAGTATGCATATGCCTTCTTTAATCTAGTTACTTACTTCAGGGAGCTATAGACTTGTACTTTTGGCAGACGTGAGGATGCATTTCTGGTCATAGGTGCTCATGTATCTCAAACCTTAACCAATTACAAGTCCACCCTGCCCGTCGGCAACAGCAATGCCTCCCTTCCTGATAGGCCAAATTCTTTCTATGCATGACTTGACCAATTGAATGATGCGACATCAAGGAAACCTCCCCCCCCCTCCCCCCATTCCTGATGGACAGGCACTGTGTCTGGCCACAGCTGAGGTGGGGACAACCATAGCCAGGGTAAACCCGTGCAAAGCTGTAGGGCCAGATAACACACCTGGTCAGGTTCTGAGAGACTGTGCAGCCCAGTTAATAGAACTGTCTTACTGAACTGTTCGATGAACTGATTCTTGCTCTAGGATAACTTAATCAGAGCAATTGAACATGGACACGAGGCATTTCTGCTAATGAGCCGTTAAACATGAAACCATTCTCAGACAAACTGTTTATTGTGTACAATGGCAGGTTTGGAGAAGCAATCACCTTGTCTCATCCCAGTGTCTGGATGAACTGGCTTGATTGGTTTGTACCAGAGTTGAATAGAACAAAAGAAGTCAACTTTTAGGCTACATCCACACTAGACTGGATAATTTTGAAATTGCCGGTTTCGTGTAAAAACGATAGGCATCCACACTATGTGTTATTAAAAATATCTCTGTCCACATTGAAACAGGTATTTTGGCGAATCTCCTCCTACTGCGCATGTGCAGGACACATCTACCATAAACAAGCAACATGTTTGGTGTCGAATCTCGCCGTGAAAGTGCGAGTTTGTGCAGTTACAGACTAGAAAAACTTAAAATGACAGACAGCTGTTGGCTCTCGCGCAGGAGAACTTAAAAGTTAAAAAAAACAAATACTGGGGCGTACGACGGCAACCGACAGGGAGTTCACGGACAGATTGACCCGGCTGACGACGAACATTGAAAAACTGACTAACTCTGTTGCATTAATAAAGCACCTTGTTAAATGTCTAAAACATGTCTGCATCAGTATTATCTTGTACTTCCATACAATGTTACATTAGGCTG
Source organism: Hypanus sabinus (assembly GCF_030144855.1). Lineage (NCBI taxonomy): Eukaryota > Metazoa > Chordata > Chondrichthyes > Myliobatiformes > Dasyatidae > Hypanus > Hypanus sabinus. The sequence continues at coordinate 28,881,366 of NC_082730.1, read as the reverse complement.
TTACAAATCTATTGTCAGAGAAGTACTTGCATAAATGGGTAAACCACCTGCATACGAGAAAGGACAGAAAACAGGGCAAACTTATTATTCAGTATAGTATGTGAGTATACTTATTTATTCAGTAAGTTATGGGTCAAAGTATTTGGTGAGTACATTTCTAACTCATCTGGCTTCAGTCTCATTGCCATCGGTTCTGAAATTGTTAGGTTGCGTTCAAGAAAACAATGAAATAGTGTGCTGCCGTCTGACAGCGTTTTCAGAAGTCTCCAGTTACCCTGGCCAATCCGGTGTTTTCAAAAATATGCACTTTGGAGAGTATTTCTGAAAAGCTCTGGTTTTGGGGGATGAAAACGCTGTTTTAGTGTGGACGGAGGGTAAAAACGAAGAGAAAAAGCTTTGGTTACGGATTTATCCGGTGTAGTGTTGACGTACCCTAAGGCACAGAGTTGTGTAGCCCATGTCTACATCCAATCTGACATAGGTCAGTCAGTTGACCTTGAGCCAATGAGATTGATACACATCATTCGAACTGGTTAAAAAAATGGAATATAAGAATGAGGGGCATCAAATGCAAAGCAGCAAGTTCTGAAGACTAACGATCGCAAGGAAGAGCCCCCATGCCAGGGTCTGGGAGAAGAAGGATCAATCATTTGGCCAACGGGAGAGGTCTGGGTGAGTGTTGGTACAGAGGGACAGAATTTGTGTTTTAAGATGTTGGCCTGGAGCCAACATCATTATGTTGATATTTGTGCAGAGACAATAAAATGCAAGCTTTGATTAATTAAGAGTTGTGCTGTGAACTGCCAAACACAGAACAGTTGATCATTGGGCAACAAGCCCATCAAGTCCACCAAGCACTCTACGCTATTTCTACATTCATTTTTAATTCTCTTTACATTCTCATCTATGCGTCGAAAGTTCTGTCACTCAAGTAATCATAAAGGGCAACTTGCAGTGGCCAGTTAACCTGTCAACCCACATGTTCTAGGGACAAGGGAGGAAAATGGAGCACCCAGATGAAATCCATGTGGTCACAAAGAGAACATGTCACCTCCACATGAACAGCAACTAAGGTCAGATTGAATCCAGGTCTCTGGTGATAAAAAAAACAGCAACTTGACTACTGCACCACTATGCTGTTTCCCATTTGTTTTAAGTAAAAGAGTTGATAACTAATAACACTGCAAAAGAAATTAGGGAAAATTGTGTCTTTACAAGAATACCTTAACTGCATTTAACTTGATCATACATATTTAAAATATCTCTAAACTTCATCCAACTTTTGATTATGATTCCCTCTCCAGGAACGTGAAGTGATTGCAACCTAAACTGAATCAACACAAGTGGTTAAGGTGATGGCAAGGCAATACTTGAACAGTTCCTGCAGCAAAAATAGGCAGATGCACTAAATGAACAAAGAGTAATAAGAATGTAATATGTAATTTGCAATTATCTTACTTTTTGGACAAATAACCTTTCAAGTCTCTGACTGAATAGGCAAACTCATATTTCAAAAAAATAAAAGTTTTCCTTCAAAAAATTTTAATCTGGCTGCTCAAAACTAATCAGCAGCTACCACGCATTTCTCAGGTAACTTGAAATATTTTGTATGAGCTTTTATGACTGCATGTTTAATTAAAGAATAAATCAGCGTAATTCTCAATGAGGGGGCAAATCTCATGCGAGCGCAGGTTAATTAGTGGGAAAAAAGCAGAGTAGCACTGATTTCTCCATCCTTATCACTATGAGCAAAGGCACTACATGCTCCAAAAGCCTTGCTTGAAGTTGTAATCCACCATAAAGATGAATCTACTGCAACAATAACATTGCAATTGCTATCCATATTTTTATTTCTTTTCCAGCTTCAATCATATAAATATAAATATCTTCCTTGCAATTTATTTTCCAAGTTTCAGCCTTTAAAACATTTGACTATTATTGGCATCTAAATAATCAGTGTCAACATATGTGATCCTGGTTCCATGTTGAAAATATGGTTGAAGGAATTAGCAGATAGTTAAGACCATAAGACCATAAGATATAGGAGCAGAAGCGGGCTATTTGGCCCATCAAGTCTGCTCCGCCATTCAATCATGAGCTGATCCAATTCTTCCAGTCATCCCCACTCCCCTGCCTTCTCCCCATACCCTTTGATGCCCTGGCTAATCAAGAACCTATCTATCTCTACCTTAAATACACCCAATGACTTGGCCTCCACAGTCACTCGTGGCAACAAATTCCACAGATTCACCACCCTCTGACTAAAGCAATTTCTCTGCATTGCTGTCCTTCAATCCTGAAGTCGTGCCCTCTTGTCCTAGGCTCCCCTACCATAGTAAATAACTTTGTCATATCTAATCTGTTCAGGCCTTTTAACATTTGGAATGCTTCCATAAGATTCCCCTTCATTCTCCTGAACTGCAGGGAATTCAGCCCAAGAGCTGCCAGATGTTCCTCATACAGTGACCCTTTCAATCCTAGAATCATTCACGTGAATATTCTCTGAACTCTCTCCTATGTCAGTATATCTTTTCTAAAATAAGGAGCCCAAAACTGCAAACTATACTCCAAATGTGGTCTCATGAGTGCCTTATAGAGCCTCAACATCACATCCCTGCTCTTATATTCTATTCCTCTAGAAATGAATGCCAACATTGCATTTGCCTTCTTCACCACTGACGCAATCTGGAGGTTAACCTTGCAGGGGTCAGCAACCTTTACCACTGAAAGAGCCACTTGGACCCGTTACCCACAGAAAAGAAAACACTGGGCGCCTCAAAACCCGTTTGACATTTAAAATGAAATAACACTGCATACAACGTTTTGTTTTGCCTTTATGCTATGTATAAACAAACTATAATGTGTTGCATTTATGAAATTGATGAACTCCTGCAGAGAAAACGAAATTACATTTCTGCATGCAACAAAAACATTTTGAACTCCGAAAAAAAGATGTTGGGTTGAAGGTTACTTTTAAGTAAAATACTCAACGTCTATTTGAGTCCTTCTTGTATTTATGAAAAACGCCAAACTTAAATTTGCCGCCAGCAGCAAACCAAAAATAACGTCAGCCAGCTGTCAACCTGAAAAATAAAAGGACTATTTCACTGAACAATGAAAACATATGAATATACGTAAAATAATAGGCAATTAAAATATTTATCATACTTGGTCAGGTTGACTCACACCTGACAATGCAGTCGTATTCAGTAGGGATGGATCGATGCTTAGGGGAGTGACCGGGAAGGATAATGTGTCTTTTTCCTCTCTGAACTCACAGAAGCGTTTCCCAAACGATGTTTGCATTGCGATGATTGCAGAATGTAAATACTCTGAATTTATCATGTCGTGACCTTGTTTGAACTCTCTCAAAATGGGGAAGTGAGACAATGTGCCTTTCTGTAAATCTCTGGCAAGCACTGTCAACTTGCGCTCAAATGCCAAAACATCCTCCAACATGTGCAGGGCTGTACGTCCTTACCCCGTTGAAGAGCTGTGTTCAGCGTGTTCAGGTGCGCTGTCATGTCTACTGAGAGAAATGATTCTTAAGGAGTCCATTTAGAATGTGCTGACACAGAAAGAACGTGCAAAGCAACTTGCAGGGCAACGTATAAACCAATTTGCAAAATCAGGATGAAACAATAGCTTGCTGATTAAAGAAGCGATACGGGTAACGGGAAGACATGCTTAACGGTTGAACAATAACGGTGTTAATGCGCTAAGGCTGATAAGTGGGCCAAAGGGTAATCACATTTGTAATTTTGTAATGAGATTAAGGAAGAATGTCTGCACCTCACATGGGTGCAACTCACAAAGGGTATAAAAAACTGTGCAAAGTGTAATTCAGCACTCAATCTAGCAGGAGCTGGTTGGGTCCGACTCTGCAGACTCGAAAAATAAAGTTTACCGTTCTGCAAATTGCTGAGACTCAGTGTGTTTCTGACAACGTGGGGGCTCGTCCGGGATCCACACTCCGGCCGCGGTGGACACGAGGAAGGACATCGGAGACGGTGCACCCCGCCGAGTTTGGCGGTCCCTGACTCCTTGCTCGTCGCTCCAACGCGGCTTGAGCGAGTGATATCCGGACAGCGCAGAGCGGTAAACGGGGAGAAGGGGACAGTACCTGGTACTGGAAGTCCCCAGGACGCACCGGGTAAGTGCCTACTATTATAGTAGAAGGGTGCGGGAATAAGTAAGGACGGAGAAGACCGGGATCGCTACCCGGGGGTCCTCCTGATAAAAGTCCTTGGGACGCACCGGGTAAAGTGCCTACTGTTGCAGTAGAAGGGTGCGGGATTAAGTAAGAGCGGAATAAGATGGGAGGGGGTGGCTCTAAAAAGAAAGAGGAAACGGAAAGACCGGGACCATACCCGGGGGTTCCTCCTGATAGCCCCCTCGGTAGAATGTTTGAGAATTGGGGATGTGGAAGACTAAAAGGGAAACAAAAAAAAATGATACAGTACTGTTTAATTTGGTCGAAACAGCCGATAGAAAAACCTGCGGTCTGGTGGCCGCGGCTTGGGTCTGAGGAGGATTGGGTACGACAAGCCTTAAACATTTACGTTAATTCAAAACCAAATGTAAAACCGGAAGAAATTGCTTATGCTTTTTGTTGGGTTCCCTGGCCAGGAGTAACAACAAAGAGTTTTAAATTGGGCATTAAAGGGGAGCGGAAGTGGGACCCACTCGATCATTCACCCCCTCCCTATGTCCAGCCTTCTGCGCCCCTTGCGGGAGCAGAGGGAGGACGTGAAGAAAGTGAAAAAACGGAAGAAATAGACCCGGAGAGGGAAGAGAGGGATGTTAGGGAAAAAGCAAAGGCAAGGATCGAAACAAGGAGTGTGACAGGAGCAGATAAGAAAAAGAAAGACGAATTAAAAAAGGAAGAGGTACAGCTGTGTCCCCTTCGAGAGGTTCCAATGGGAGGAGAACGGGCAGGAACAGGATTTGTAAACGTCCCTCTGACAAGTACCTAAGTACGAGGATTTAAGAAAGATATGAAAACTTTATTAGAAGATCCAATGGGACTGGCAGAACAGTTGGATCAATTCTTAGGACCTAATGTTTACACTTGGGAAGAAATGCATGCGATTATGGGAACGCTATTTTCTGCACAAGAGAGGCAAATGATATGACAAGCTGCAATATCAATTTGGGGAAGGGAACAGCCGAATGAGTTACCGGGGGACCGGAAATTTCCAGTAAACGACCCACAGTGGGACAAACAAGCAGAAGAGAGAAGACGGCAATATCCCATTGCCATGGAAGGGAGGAGGGGATTACAACCTGTAATTGAGACATTAGTATCAGATGGACTCCTGGAAGAATGTATGTCACCCTTTAATACCCCCATCCTACCGGTCCGAAAGCCCGACGGCACGTATCGAATGGTTCAAGATCTGAGAGGCTTAAATGCGGTAGTCCAAACACGATACCCGGTAGTGCCTAACCCCTATACATTAATGAGCAAAATACCTCCTGAACATGAATGGTTCAGTGTGATAGATCTAAAAGATGCCTTTTGGAGTTGCCCGTTGGAGGAAGGTAGCCGAGATATGTTCGCATTTGAATGGGAAAATCCCTTCACTGGGCGGAAGAAGCAACTCCGGTGGACCGTCTTGCCCCAAGGGTTCACGGAGTCCCCAAACCTATTCGAACAGGTACTGGAGCAAGTATTGGCTGGATTCCATTGTACCGAAAAGAACCAACTATTACAGTATGTCGATGACCTACTACTATCGGGACCAGCAGAGGAGGTAGTGCGAGACGATACTATAAGACTCCTGAATTACCTAGGAGAAAAAGGATTGCGGGTGTCCAAGAAGAAACTGCAATTTGTCGAGAAGGAAATAACATATCTCGGACACAGAGTCAGTAAAGGGCACCGCCAAATAACCCCAGAAAGAATAGCGGGAATAACTAAAATACCGCTTCCCAGGACAAAGAAGGAAATAAGACAATTTCTGGGCTTAGTGGGCTATTGCCGGATTTGGATAGAGAATTATACCTCCCTGGTGAAGTTTATGTACGACAAATTGGCAAAGGAAGACCGGGGAATAATCAGCTGGACCGAAGAAGAAGAACAGAAGTTCAGGAAAATAAAAGGGCAACTAATTCGGGCCCCGGTATTAACACTGCCAGCACTGGAAAAGCCCTTTCAGCTGTATGCAACAAACAATGAAGGAACTGCGTTAGGAGTACTAACCCAAGAAAAAGGAGGAAAGCGGCAACCTGTGGCCTTTTTATCAAAAATGTTAGACCCGGTATCCCGGGGATGGCCGACGTGCATACAAGCCGTAGTGGCAGCAGCCGTACTAGTAGAAGAAGCACGGAAATTAACCTTTGGGGGAAGAATGACGGTGTATACCCCGCACTCCGTTAGCACCCTCTTAGCCCAAAAAGCTCAGCGGTGGTTGACGGACTCTCGCATACTGAAATACGAAACCATTCTGATGGTCGGGGATGATTTAAGCTTTGAAAAGAACAATAGTTGTAACCCGGCACAGTTCTTATACGGGGAATCAACAGGGGAGGAAACCGAGCATAACTGCGTGGAGCTAACAGACCTTCAGACAAAAAGTAGGGAAGATCTACAAGAAGTTCCCCTAATTGAAGGCGAGGAACTATATATCGACGGCTCCTCCAGATGCATCAATGGGGTACGACACAGTGGATATACTATTATAGATGGGAGGACTAGGGAGACGGTGGAGTCCGGCCGGCTCCCAGGTAATTGGTCAGCCCAGTCTTGTGAACTATATGCCTTGCAGAGGGGACTGCAACTGTTAAGAAACAAAATAGGCACTATATACACCGATTCTAAGTATGCCTATGGAGTGGTACACACCTTCGGAAAGATTTGGAAAGAACGGGGGTTGATAACAGCCAGGGGAAGGGAATTAGCTCACGAACAAATGATAAGCATGACTCTGGAAGCTCTAACACTACCTCAAGAAATTGCAGTGGTTCACGTTCCAGAACATCAACGAGGAACAGCCCCGGAAGCAATAGGAAACCGGCTCGCAGATGAAGAAGCCAAGCGGGCAGCAATGGAAAAAACGGTCCGACTTCTAACCCTGATACCAATAAGGGAAGGGCTTAACAAACTACCAGTCTTCACCCAAGTAGAAATAGACGCTATGAGCCAGCTGGGAGCCCGACAAACATCAGAAGGCGAGTGGAAGACCCCCGACGGACGGCAAGTACTGAATAAGGAAGTAACTCGTCATATACTGCAACAACTACACCAACAAAGCCATTGGGGAGTGCAAGCTATGTGCGACACTATCCTAAGGGACTATGTTTGTAAAGGGATATTCACACTAGCTCAACAGGAGGTGTGGGGCTGTTACACCTGCCAAAAGGTAAACAAGAAAATGATGCGTGCCACCCATAAGGGGGGACAAACACTTGCCGTCCGACCGTTCCATCGGATCCAAATAGACTTTACAGAACTACCACAAGTTCAGAGATGTAAGTACCTGTTAGTAATTGTGGATCACTTCACTCGGTGGGTGGAAGCATTCCCAACCACTAAAGCGGACGCCCCTACAGTGGCACGGATCCTATTAGAAAATATAGTCCCGAGATATGGAATAATGGGGTCTATTGATTCAGATAGGGGAACACACTTTGCCTCAAAAACACACCAGCTAATCTGTGACGCCTTAGGAATCCAGTGGAAGCTGCACACCCCCTGGCACCCTCAGAGCTCAGGAAGAGTTGAGAGGATGAACAGTACTTTGAAGACGCAATTGACAAAACTAATGATGGAACCCAAGCTACCCTGGACCAAGTGTCTACCCCTGGCCCTACTAAGAATCCGCACGGCTCCTCGAAAAGATATAGGAGTATCCCCTTATGAAATGTTGTTTGGCCTTCCATATTGGAACAAGGTGGAGGGCTATCCTTCCCTGCAAGGGGGAGATGTCTTTGTAAGGGACTATTTACAGGCACTGTCTCGTTCTTTTGCAGAATTGCGCAGGAAGGGGTTACTCGCACAAACCCCACCTCTGGACTTCGCACTCCACCGAACTCAGCCCGGTGACTGGGTCCTGATTAAGACTTGGAAGCCAGAGAAGTTACAGCCGCAGTGGGATGGCCCATTCCAGGTGCTACTGACCACCGAAGCCGCAGTAAGGACAAAAGAAAAAGGGTGGACCCACGCCGCGAGAATCAAGGGACCCGTAAAGCCCGAAGAAGGTGCAGAATGGACTTGCGTCCAGGGAGAAGACCCGATGGTGCTAAAGCTCAAAAGATGGACAAAATGAACTTTGGGACTGTAATGTATATACTGCTATTGTTGAGAAGCGCTGAAGGGGGATGTGATAAGTGCAGGACGACGGTAAGGGTGGGCATGACTGTTTTTCCAGGGTCCTTTGTATCACACTCGCATGTAAACGAGAAATGTTATGACTACAACAAAAAGGAGGAGTATGTGGAAAGTTTAATCTAACCGACTGCTGCTTAAAGATAGATGACAACGGAAAGGTGGTTCAAAAAATATCAGATAAAATAAGGAAACTGGCCCACGTGCCGGTACAGACCTGGAAGCCGCTGGGGTATTGGGACTGGCTGGACGGATGGTTGAAAGGAGGCTGGTGGCGAACCGCTTTAGGGGTTATAGGAGGGGGATTGATGGTCCTCCTTCTGCTACCATGTCTGATCCCCTGCTTGCGGGAGCTAGTAGCTCGGGTGGCAAGACAAGTCATGCAACCAGGGGCCCCGGCTGATCCTGTTCAGGTACTCCTACAAAGGGAAATAGAGCTAGAGGAAGAAGCCTATGTAAACCCGTGGCAAAAGCCCAACTGATAGCACATTCTAAAAAGAAAAAGGGTGGATTGAGAGAAATGATTCTTAAGGAGTCCATTTAGAATGTGCTGACACAGAAAGAACGTGCAAAGCAACTTGCAGGGCAACGTATAAACTAATTTGCAAAATCAGGATGAAACAATAGCTTGCTGATTAAAGAAGCGATACGGGTAACGGGAAGACATGCTTAACGGTTGAACAATAACGGTGTTAATGCGCTAAGGCTGATAAGTGGGCCAAAGGGTAATCACATTTGTAATTTTGTAATGAGATTAAGGAAGAATGTCTGCACCTCACATGGGTGCAACTCACAAAGGGTATAAAAAACTGTGCAAAGTGTAATTCAGCACTCAATCTAGCAGGAGCTGGTTGGGTCCGACTCTGCAGACTCGAAAAATAAAGTTTACCGTTCTGCAAATTGCTGAGACTCAGTGTGTTTCTGACATCTACCATGAAGTGTAGCTTTTCCAGCCACTCTGGCTGTTCCAGCTCAGGAAAGGTGAGCCCATTGCTGCCCAGGAAAGTTTTCACTTCTTCCAGACACTCGACAAAGCGTTTCAGCACCTCCCCTCTGGACAGCCAGCGATAAAAACACGTTGTAGCGGTGTGCTACACGCAGTCAGTAAACTGCAGTCAAAGATAGCTTTATTCGAACTAAACAGCCTTGCTTTTAAGCCTCCCTCAACCTGCCCCCCATGGGCGCGGATGCTCCAAAAGACACGTACTCACAAACCCCCGTAGGCTATCTCCCTTAGCCTGAACGCTGGCTAATTGTGAGCCGGTTCGGATGTGTCAGGAAATGGGTCGCCACAACGTCTTATTTAGATTGTACAAGATCACCATAATCTTCAAATTTAGAATTACATTTCAAAAACTAACAAACTAACATAAAATACATTTTAATTAAATACTGACCAATTATTTCCCAAAGCAACAGGGAGCCGCAGCACAGACGTAAAAGAGCCACATGTGGCTCCGGAGCCGCGGGTTGCCGACCCCCGCTTTAGGGTATCCTGCACAAGGACTCCCAAGTCCCTTAGCGTCTCTGCATTTTGAATTCTCTCCCCATCTAAATAAAAGTCTGCCCATTTGGTCTTCCACCAAAGTGCATGACCATACGCTTTCCAACATTGTATTTCATTTGCCACTTCTTTGCCCATTCCCCTCCTAAACCATCCAAGTCTCTCTGCAGGCTCTCTGTTTCGTCAACACTACCCGCTCCTACACCTATCTTTGCATCATTGGCAAATTTAGCCACAAATCCATTAATCCTATAGTCCAAATCATTAACATTCATCGTAAAAAGCAGCTGTCCCAACACCGACCCCTGTGGAACTCCACTGGTAACCAGCAGTCAGCCAGAATAGGATCTCTTTATTCCTACAACACACACAAAATGTTGGCGGAACACAGCAGGCTAGGCAGCATCTATAGGGAGAAGCGATATCACTTTTGTGTGTGTTGTTTGAATTTCCAGCATCTGCAGATTTCCTCATGTTTTCTCTTTATTCCTATTCTGTTTTCTGCCGATCAGCCAATGCTCCACCCATGCTAGTAACTCCCCTGTAATTCTATGGGCTCTTATCTTGCTAAACAGCCTCATGTGTGGCACCTTTGTCTGCCCAGCTTGTAACTTCCTCAAAAAATTGCAGTAGGTTATTCAAGCAGAATTTTCCTTTCAAGAAACCATGCTGGCTTTGCCCTATTTTGTCATGTGCCTCCAGGCATTCTGTAATCTCATCCCTAACAATCAATTCCAACAACTTCCTAACCACTGATGCCAAACTAACAGGTCTATAGTTTCCTTTCTGCTGCCTCACACCCTTTTTAAATAGCGGAGTAACATTTGCAATTAACAGTCCATCTCAATGTATTCTAAAACAGTCCTTCATTTTGTCATATTTGGAATGAATGTAAGGATAGTCAGGTTTCTCAAATTAAATAAAAGCAATTCAAAGCTAATTATATTACATGGCCGTGGCTTGATTAAATATTCCACATTATATGTCCATGTGCAACAAATATTGCTTGATGTAATGTTCAAATGTAAAATGCATAGAGATGCAATTTTCTGTAATTCTGTGTCTCTGCAGGTATTAACTGATGCTCATTTATCTTCATGCAAATGACCACCGGCCAATTACTTTGAATAAATATTTACCTCAGATTTTCAGATTTTCCACAGTGCACATTTTATTCTACTTGAGGAGTGTATGCACAAATCATTTGAGCCAGAACAATTGATCATTAACCACTTTTAGGGAAATTAATGTGCTATTAACAAGAGTAACTGATCTATTTTTGCTTAAATACACACAAAAAAAGTCTGCAGAGGCTGGAAATCCAAAGCAATACACACAAAATGCCAGGGGAACTTAGTAGGCTAGGCAACATCTAAAGAAATGAATAAGCAGTTGACTTTCCAGGCTGAGACCCTTCAGGACCAGTAAGAAAGGGGGAGATACTAGAATACAAAGGTGGGGGAGGAGAAGAAGGATAGCTAGAAGATGATAGGTGAAGGCAGGTTGGTGGGAAAGCTAAGGGGCTGGAGATGAAGGAATCTGATAGGAGAGAAGAGAGACCATGGGAGAAAGGGAAGAAGGAGACCAGGGGGAGGTGATAGGCAGATGAGAAGAGGCAAAAGACCAGAGTGGGGAATAGAAGGAGGGGAGGGGAGGGAAGGGAAAGTGTTTTTACTGAAAGGAAAAATCGATATTCATGCTATCAGACTGGAGGCTACCCAGATGAAAAATATGGTGTTGCTCCTCCATCCTGAGTGTGGAGTCATCTTGGCTCAAGACAAGGCCATGGATGGACATGTTGGGATAGGAATGAACATCGGAATTAAAATGTTTGGCCATTGGGAAGTTCTACTTTTGGCGGATAGAGCGGAAGTGTGGAAGTAAATTGTCCCCGAATTTACAGCAGGTCTTACCAATGTAGAGAAGGCCACAGCCACATGGGGAGTACCAGACGCAACAGAGGACCCCAGCAATTTTGCAGGTGAAGTGTTGCTTCACCTGGAAGGACTACTCAGGGCTCTAAATGGAAGTGAGGGAGGAGGTAAATGGGCAGGTGTTGCATTTGAGTCATTTCCATGGATAAGTGCCAGATGGGATATTAATGGGGCAGGACAAATAGACAAGGAAATCATGGAGGGAGCAATCACTACAGAAAGCCGGGCAGGGTTGGGCGAGTAAAGATATATTTGGTGGTAGAATCCTTTTGGAGATGGAGGAAGTTGCGAAGGATGATCTGTTGGTTGCGTAGGGAGATGGTAGATAAGGACAAAAGGAACTCAACAGATCACTGTTAAAGTGGCAGGAAAATGGGGTGAGTGCGGATCTTCAGGAAATGAAGGAGATGCAGGTGAGGGCAGCATTAATATTAGAGGAATGGAAACCACATACTTTGAAGAAGTAGGGCATCTATGATGTCCTGGAAGGGAGAACCTCATCCTGGGAACCGACGCAGCGGAGGTGAAGGAACTGAGAAAAGGGAGTAGCATTTTTACAGGAGACAAGGGTGGGAAGAGGTTTAGTTAAGGTAACTGTGGGAATCGGTAAGTTTCTAAAAGATGTAGACCAACTGTTTGTCTCCAGAGATGGAGAGACAGAGATCAAGGAAGGGGAAGGATGTGTCAGAAACGTACCAAGTGAATTTAAGGGTAGTGTGGAAGTTAGAGGCAAAACTGATGAAATTGACAAGTTCAGCAAAGGGTGCAGGAAGCAGCACCAATGCAGTCGTCAGTGTAGTGGAGGAAGAGTTGGGGAGAAATATTGGGGAAAGCTTGGAACATGGACTGTTCTGCATAGCCAATGAAAAAGCAGGGGCCCATGTGAGTACCCAGGTTCAATTTACTGTGACAATGCATTTTTCGTGATGATAGAGGACATGTATAAAATATCATTAACTTTATTAACAGAATCTGATAAATTTTCATCTTTAAGTTGCGTATTTTCTTGTAAGTGAAAAATGCAGATCCACAAGTGCATATTTGTGTTTATTATAGGTGACACGGGGCTCTGTTGTGGTTTCTCTTGGAAGGATGTCTTGTGGCACTCTGCCTATGCACTTAGGCAAAAAAAATGATTAATGCATAGATTGTGAACAAGCACAGGAAAAGTGAAGTGAAGGGTTTGACAAAGACGAAACACCCACGGCAGGTTGTACAGAAATCACAAGGGCTGTTGTTTAATTTTTGTCTATAAGTGTTGTTGGTGAAAGATCAAGTGACGAGTTAATGGGGCAATAATTCTCTCAGATAAGAACCTAATGAGGTGATAATGCTGTCATTAATTCAGAAGGAAGACATAACCAGAAGGGTTGTTACAGGTTCTGATCATGATTACCATTGGATGGAAATCATTAAAGGAGAGGAAATACTAACATTAAAAAGCCCAAGCCTTGCCTGAGAGCCTCAACGGCACATTCTATCCCTGCCTTAGTGATCGATAAAGCTAATGAGCATCCCACTACCAAATTAACTACAGGCAGCCGAACTGTTTACCTCATATTGACTGTGAAATGAAAGTCACTTGGTGATGTGGCATGAAAAGTACCCTTGTGCTGAGATCACAGAAGAGAATCAGTGTTGCAAAATTCTTTCATGTTAAATAAAGTGGTCACCATCTTCATTATGTGCCATTTCATTAGATGTAAGTGACTATGGTCTATCTATAACCATGATTGTTCTTGGCAATTTTTTCTGCAGAACTGCTTTGCCATTGCCTTCTTCTGGCAATGTCTTTACAAGGCAGGTGACCCCAGCCGTTAGCAATACTCTTCAGAGATTGTCTGCCTGGTGTCAGTGGTCACATAATTAGGACTCGTGATATGCACTAGCTGCTCTTACGACCATCCACCACTTGTTCCCATAGCTTCACGTGACCCTGATCAGGGAGCTAAGCAGGTGCTACAACTTGCTCCAGAGTGACCTGCAGGCTAGCGGAGGGAAGGACAGCCTTACATCTCCTTTAGTAGAGATGTATCTCCACCCTGCCACCCAAAGTAAATTCGTAAGTTGGCTTATTATTGTCAGATGTACTGAGGTACAGTGAAAAACCTGTCTTACATGCTGTTCCTACAGATATATTCATTACAACTGCTCATTGAGGTAAAGCAATAACAGAATGCAGAATTACAGGAAAATTGTAGTGCAGGTAACCAATAAGGTGCAAAATCATAATGAGGCAGATTATGAGATCAAGAGTCCATCTTATTGTATGAGGGGAGCTGAAAGCACTTTCCAGCGGGATAGAAGTGTCCATCAGCCTGATGACACATGCTTTCAGGATTTTATATCTTCTGCCAGAGAGGAGAGAAAAGGGAGAATGTTCAGAATGGGCAGAGTCTTTGACGATGCTGGCTGCTTTACCGAGGCAACCAGAAGTGTGTCCACAACTCTCTGCAGTATCTTGCTTTCACGGGCAATGCTGTTGCCCTACAGAGCTGTGATGCACCCAAATAAGATGGTTTCTATGGCTCTTTGGTAAAATTGATGAGGGGCAGAAGAGAAATATTAGATTTCTTTGCCCTCCTGAGGAAGTAGAACATCCTTGGCTGTGACATCAATATGGCTGAACAAAATCATGCTATTGGTGATTTCTTTCGGCAGTGTTGCTGTACCGAAAGATCGCACACAGCTTTCTCTGTCATAGAAGTTATCCAACATCAGAATTATATTCAAATTTCCATGACCTTACTTCACACAGCCACGAACACATTTATTTAATACCTGAAAATAATGTGGCCCTGTAAACATTGAACCAGTTTATAATGCTGTGGTCTGATTTTCAAGTGAATAAATAATCTGGTTGGTTGAATGCATAAATTGCTTTTTGAATTAAAAAAGGTGAAATTACTGGGCATCATTTTTATTGTCCACTATTTAAAGCAATTATTAATAATCATAGTTAAGTTGATGAATAAAAGGAAATTTTCCATAGTTTGACACTCTTCTATTTGATTTTTTTTTCTGTGCACAGCATGATAGCAATTTGCATCAAATTATGTCTCCATTAGTGTCACATACACAGAGCAGCTCAAATTTCTTAATGACAGGCTAAGAAAGCACAGGCTCAATGTTTTTTACTAACCTTTAATTCACAATGAGTCCTCACTGAGGCCAATGAGGTGTGGTACTTCTGTAATTTTTCTTTAGCAATCAGTCTTCTGTACCATTGGGTCAGAGATCTGAGTTCAAATCACATCATGGAAAATGGGGGAATATAAAGTAAAATAATTTAATAAACCTGTATTTTAATGCTAACTTCTTTATTGCTAGCTACCAAGATGTCCTAAAAACAAAACTGATGAATGTCATTCTGAGAGGGAAATTTGCTGCCTATTGTCACTCTGACATATTTCTGACTCCAAACCACACTCGACTATTAACTGCCTCTCCATTTAGGGCAACTAGGGACAATAACTGTCAGTAGTGTCCATATTCTGTAAAAGTGCACTTGGATCATATTCCATTCCAAAAATCCCAATACTTACACCATGTTCTAAAACTCATTGACCAAGTTCCCAGCCATTTTATAAGCAAATATTATGATCAGCTTAATGATAACATAATGACGAGTTTATATGCTACATAATATTATGGATGCATTAATCAGACAGAAAATTCAGGACAGGTGAGACAACACATTTAGAATTTTCTGGTCAGTTTACTTTTCTTCAAAGTTCTAGCAAATTTATTATCAAAGTATGTATTCATTATACAACCTTGAGATTCATATCCTTAGAGGCAGACACAAAACAAAAAAACTTCAAAAGACCCCATTTTAAAAAGGCCATCAAATACCCAATGTGCAGAGAGGGAGGAAAACAAATCATGCAAATAATAAAAGTAAGCAAATAGCTACAAAACTGAAGTTTTACGAAAGACACAAAGCCAGGAATTTGTTTTGCATAATCAGCATCTCACATGGAAAATTAGAAAATTAGGGTAGGTCCCTCACAAAATAACTCTCAATGCCTTGCGTCCTTGTAGGCCATCTAAACATCTGCAACCTCACTTTCCTCTGAAGCCCCTGATCATCCTTCCCATTGCCTTCCAGCTCTGTGACTATCTTTCCAGGAACATTATGTTTGAGTTCCTTTTCATTGGTCGTAAAACCCAAGCAAAAGCTATAAAAGCTACGTGACTGTAACGTTCTCCTTCGGGTGTAACGAAACGCCGAATTTAACGTCCGGATAAACCACAGTTAATAAGAACCAGATCGCAGTAAGATTAACCATTTACTGTTCACTCTTCACATTAACATATGGTGAAAACTGTTGATAAAACAATACAAGATTGATACAGTATTTGTTCCTTCCTTAATATCACATTTCAAGTGTAAATACTTGCAAAGGTGACTATAACTACATTACACTAAGGTGCAGTATACAGGGAGAGTTTACCTGCTCCATTGACTACTTTAAATACACTTCCATGCAAACTATCCGCGACTCTTTAACTAACGAAAGCATAAACATTATCTACCGTCGTTACCTCTAACAGGATCAGCATTAACATCTTAGTTCAATATATCGATTATCTATTAACTTACAGCGTTGCTCTCACTGTGATTTCTCATGCCTGCAAAACTGCTTGTGCTCAGGTGTGCCTCGTGGAAAGCCCCCACCCTCGCGCTGATTTCAAACCGGTGTTTTCCCACAAGACGCGGCGAAACCGGATGTGACGTCATCGCATGCCGATATATTTTACATGCAATGAATACACTTTAAACACTTCTAATTCTAACTAGAAAATACTATTGAATGAATTACTAAGCGAAAATATTATAAACTAAATAACTGTCGTAAAGATAGCACACTCCCCGCTTGACCTTCGTAAGGTCACAATGAGCAGAGTACAAAACTTAGTCTCTTAATCAGTCATTGGGTAGAAGTAGAATAACTTCTGTAACTGGCCCTTGGTAAATTTTTCACATCGCCTTGGTCGGTAGTCTTCAATTCGATCTTCCTGACATGTCCATCCTCGATAGGGAATGTAGCAGTGATTCTGGCCGTTGGCCAGCTGTTGCGAGCGACTTGCTTGTCCCTGAGCAGGACTAAGTCTCCAACTTGAAGATTCCTACGGGGTTCTGTCCACTTTCGTCTCTGTTGCAACGAGGGTAGATATTTCTGTCTCCAGCGGGACCAGAACTGATTTGCCAGAGCCTGGACTTGTCTCCATTGCTTTGTGTACAAATCCTTGTCTGAGAAGTCTCCTGGTGGAGGAGGTGCTCCTGCCTTCTGCGTAAGGAGCGTTGATGGCGAAAGTATAAAGGGGTTTTCTGGGTCAGAAGACACAGGTAGGAATGATTGTGCGTTTATAATGGCTGTGACCTCTGCCATTAGGGTGCACAGTACCTCGTGGGCCAATCGGGTGCGTTGCTGCATCTCAGGTTTCCTTTTCCGGGTTTTCCGTAAGGACGTGAACCGTTTGACTGCCTGCTCTTTGTTATCTGGTGAGCGCTGGCGTGGTTCTCTGATTGGCAATGGGGCAACCCCATTATTTGCTTCATCTCTGAAGACCTTGGTGTCTTTGGTTTTTAAAGAAATGGTATCTTGAGCTGATTGTGCAAGTTTGTCGTCATACTTCGTTAGAGCGAAGACTGACTGGCCCAGCGACTCGTCGCTTGCCTCGCGCTTGTTAACGCCTTGTTGTGCTTCCTTGATGCACGGGACACTCGGGCAGGGTTGAAAGATTGAATGGCGGCCACTCTCTAGCACATTGGTCTTGAGTGTGTTAACCATCGGTTTGTGTACGTCACCGAGACACACCTCTCCTATCACCACCCAGCCCAGATCCAGACGTTGCGCGAAGGGGGCGTTGAGTGGTCCATTGATCTGCTGCCTAACCTTGTGTACCTGGATAACATCTCTTCCTAATAGCAGGAGTATTTCCGCTTTCGGATCCAGTTCTGGGATGTGTTTGGCGATGTGGAGATGCGGCTGGTGTAGCACCGCACTTGGTGTCGGGATCCCAGCGCGGTTATTCATGATTTCATTGCACTCTAAGAGCGGAGGGAGACAGATGACGACTTTACCATCCAGGGACTCGATCTGGATGCCTTCTGCCTTCCTTCCTTGGGTTTCCATGTTGCCTGAGCAAGTTTTGAGGTAGTATGGGAACCGCTCACTCTCAATGTTGAACAATTTAAAGAACTCTGGACTGACTAGTGAACGATTGCTCTGATCGTCCAGAATCACATAGGCTTTGATGGCCTTGTCTTTGGCTCCTTTAGGGTACACCTTAGTGAGGCAGATCTTGGAACAAGAACGACTTGACTGAGCTTGACCGCAAACTTCTGTACAGTTCGTGCTGACAGCTATTGACCTAGAGTGAGCCTCTCCCTCCCCGCCGTCCTGTTGTGGGGGTGAAGGAGCGCTCTCGGTTTGTGGTGACAGGTCGGGATGCATGGCCTCGACGTGATCTGGGCTGCCACATTCCGGACACTTCACGGCGATCGTACACTCTCTGGCGAGGTGAGAGGTTGAGGAACGACATCTAAAACATATTCTTTTCTCCTTGAGAAGAGCCGTCCTCTCTTCAAGGGGTTTTTCCCTAAACATTCTGCATGCTTTCAGGGGGTGAGGTTTGTTATGCAATGGACAATACTTGCCAGGGTCGTTGTTAGTTGTAAGGGCTTCGGTCTTGAGCACTGACACGGGTTTATCAATGTTGAAAACATTCGAAACGGATCTGCCTGGCTTGGTGTAAATCGAACTGCTTCCTGGACCTACAAGGCTAGGGTCGTTTCGCCTCTTCGCCTCCTTGCACACAAACCTAGTGAGGAGCTCAAAGGGAGGAAATCGACCATCGTGGTCTTCCTTGTACTCTGAGGCAACAGTCAGCCACTTGTCCTGCAGCCCAAATGGAAGTTTGTCCACAATTGGTCTAATCCCGGATGGAGTATCTAGGAATACTAAACCAGCTGAATAGCCATCTTCTTTGGCGCCTTGGATCTCCATGAGTAAATCTCCGAATTCTCTTAACTTAAAGTGATCTTTGGCTGACACCTTAGGAAAGTTTTCCAGACGTCGATATAGCGCCCCTTCAATAATGTCGGGGGCCCCATATCTCTCCCAAAGTCTCTCCCACGCTTCGCTTAAGGCTAGCTCAGGTTTGTTGATGTACACTGAACGCATGCGTCTCACCTGGTCGCGTGATTCTTTCCCCAGCCATTTCGCCATAAGGTCCAACCTTTGGGTTGCACTGAGCTGGACTCCGTCAATCACGTTGGTGAATGTGGAGAGCCAAGCACGGTAATTTTCGGGTTTATCGTCAAACTGGTACAGTCCCGAAGTGACGAGATCCCGTCGTGCTAAATACTGCAGCGTGGGATCGGCTGCAAGCGGCATGCGGGCTGGAGAAGTACGTTGGCGCCCATATGACTGAGAACGCACGTTTCTCACGGAATTTGCCATCCTGGATTCAACCTCCGCGTCTCTTCGCATCGAACTTTGTAACTTTGGTGTCAAAGTATATCGGTTGTCAGCTCTTTCATTCTTGACTTCATCGCGGGGCCGCGAGGGTAAGTTCTCTTCCTCGTAGCTGGGGAAGTTATCGAATAGGTATGGAGAGGGGAGACGAGCCTGCCTGTCTGCTTGATATTGTACATAGTCGCTCGTGCGTTCCAGTCTGGTCCTTTCCAAAGCAGAACTTGTTTCGGTCAGATCACGCGACCCTTCAGCTTCTTCTATGTACTCTGCTTCCACCCTGGCAGCTTCTCCTTCTCCTTCTAGCTGCAGCACATGCAACTCTGTCGATATTTTTGTCATTTCCAACTGGGTTTCGGCTTCTCTGGCGGCCTCTTCTCTTTGTCTGGCAGCCTCTTCTCTTTGTCTGGCAGCCTTTTCGGCTTCTTTGGTGGCCAGTTTCATTTTCAAAACTGCCTCTTGTTTGGCGTAATGCAGTCGCACCTTGGCAGCTTCTGCCTTGGCTCTTGCCTGTGTGGACTTACTTGATGTCGTTCTACTGCCCTTGTCGCTGGGCGCCATCGACTTGATCCCGGATCGAGCTGACATTGCAGCACTTGGAACACCTGATAACGCCTGGGTGGGCTTACTTGATGTCGGTTTACTGCCCTTGTCGCTGGGCGGCGTCGACTTGATGCTGGATTGAGCTGACATTGCAGCACTTGAAACACCTGATAATGCCGCTTTTTCACTGTAACGTTCTCCTTCGGGTGTAACGAAACGCCGAATTTAACGTCCGGATAAACCACAGTTAATAAGAACCAGATCGCAGTAAGATTAACCATTTACTGTTCACTCTTCACATTAACATATGGTGAAAACTGTTGATAAAACAATACAAGATTGATACAGTATTTGTTCCTTCCTTAATATCACATTTCAAGTGTAAATACTTGCAAAGGTGACTATAACTACATTACACTAAGGTGCAGTATACAGGGAGAGTTTACCTGCTCCATTGACTACTTTAAATACACTTCCATGCAAACTATCCGCGACTCTTTAACTAACGAAAGCATAAACATTATCTACCGTCGTTACCTCTAACAGGATCAGCATTAACATCTTAGTTCAATATATCGATTATCTATTAACTTACAGCGTTGCTCTCACTGTGATTTCTCATGCCTGCAAAACTGCTTGTGCTCAGGTGTGCCTCGTGGAAAGCCCCCACCCTCGCGCTGATTTCAAACCGGTGTTTTCCCACAAGACGCGGCGAAACCGGATGTGACGTCATCGCATGCCGATATATTTTACATGCAATGAATACACTTTAAACACTTCTAATTCTAACTAGAAAATACTATTGAATGAATTACTAAGCGAAAATATTATAAACTAAATAACTGTCGTAAAGACAGCACAGTGACTATAACAAGTCAAGCCATCATTCTTGTTGGTTGACTTGTTGACAGGATTGACCTTTCTAATGAGCATTTGGTGGCTCTGGGCCTGCACTCACTAGAGTTTAGAAGAATAGGGGTGGGGGGGGGGGATCTCATTGAAACCTGTCAAATATTGAAAGGCCTAGATTGTGGTGGATAGTAGCTTCATGGGTCAGGAAGCCTCTGCTATTTGCCAAGATCTGCTTTCTAAACACAGCTCTGGACACTTCTAGAGATCAAAGGGTTATTTTTGAATAATTTTGTCTCACTTCCAGCAGTTGACACTTCTGGAGATCAAAGGGTTGTTTACTGAATAGGTTTTTTATCTGCTAGTCATAAAAAGACGCACTGACTATGGAAAGCAGGATGTTGGGTCACAGCACCTGGACTGACTTTTCAAGAGGTGCAGTGTAAGATATTGTGTTACTTAATTGGGCTCGTTTCAAACAGACAGAGCTAGCTGAATTATTTAGTTCAAGGAAGCTTGCAGACCAGAAGGATAATGTCATTTAGCATATCAATAGATGGGATGTTAATAAATTGGAAGGTTTGTGTACTCATTGAGTCAGCTTCATAATACTAATTGTCGCAATCTGAAAACTCTGTCTCCAAGAAGCTTTTAGACCATTTGTATAAAAGGGTATCTAAGGAAATATATATGTGTGAAGTGGCAGAAAAACCATTTATACATGTACAGAGCAGTTCAGGCTTTTGAGCAATGGTTAAGGAACATCAAGAAGAATGGAGAAAACACTGGATGGACTAGAATTCATTCCTCTGGCTTCGATTTCTTCAGTGGACAGTCCATTTGCCTGCATTATTGGCATGAGTTTTTAGCTTATAGAAAATGTTATCTGTGTTTTGGAAATTCTTTGAGTTTTAGAAAAGTTTTGAGATTTGGAAATCTTTTATAAGATACAAATCCTCTGTGAGTTTTAAATGTGTTCTAAGAATGTTATCTGGATTTAAATGTGTATCGCAGAAAATAAATAGACTGTGTTTGAACTACTTTGATAGCTGGAATTATACTCTCCTTGGTAGGGAGAGGGGGGGGCCCATGACTTAAATAATGGGTATTGGCAGCTAAGCACACTGTGCAGAACAACAGGAAAGTGAACTAGTCTTTGAAGATTGGGTAGTTACAGTATAATATCTATTTAGTGAGGGTATCCATAGCTATGTACAGGGCTAAGGTCTTAAAGTCTTCATTTTGTGTTTGTCTATCCTCCTCTATAG
The DNA here is from genome assembly GCF_030144855.1 of Hypanus sabinus. Taxonomy (NCBI): domain Eukaryota; kingdom Metazoa; phylum Chordata; class Chondrichthyes; order Myliobatiformes; family Dasyatidae; genus Hypanus; species Hypanus sabinus. Next base: position 28,859,455 of record NC_082730.1, on the reverse strand, counting down.
AGATAGGGCTTAAGGTTTTCATCTGAGTTTAGAACTTAGTGATCAGCAAACCCGATATAATCACCAGATAAGAGTAGATGTGGAGAGGATGTTTCCTATAATGGGGGACTCTAGAACCAGAGCGCATGACCTCAGAAAAAAAGGATGACCCTTCAGAACAGAGATGAGGAGGAGTTTCTTTAGCCAAAGGGAGGTGACTCTGTGGAATTCATTGCCACAGACAGCTGTGGAGGCCAAGTCATTGAGTATGTTTAAAAGAAAGGTTGATAGTTTCTTAATTAGTAAGAGACTAAAAGTTTATGTGGAGAAGACAGAAGAATGGAGTTGAAAGGGATAATATGAATGGCAGAGCAGTCTTGATGGGTTGATTGGCCATCAGTACCTCTGCATCATCATCTTACTGGATCAATCTGTAATTTCTAGAAAGCTTTGCTTAATACTTTCTGCAATTATGAACAACTTTCTCCACATGCCACACCCCCACCCTGCTCTCTGTGTGTGGAATCTCCATGACACTGTGTATTTCTGCAGCCTGTGCCAGCTCCCTTCCATATCACAAAACTAAGCTGGTGCGTTAATTGGATATTGTAAATGACTCCTACATGTAGGAACCAAAGGAGAGATAATAGGCATGCAGAGGAGAATGGTACAGGTCTACAAGGGATAGAGGAAGAAGAGTGGGACTGATCAGATTGCTCTGTTGGGAGCCAGCAGAAACATTATAGGTCAAATGTCCTCCTGTGATGTAGTGAAGTAAAAGACAGTGTGCATTACAATACTAATCTTGTAGCAGATCTGACAGACAGAGTTGAGAGCAATGTGTACATCGTGTTGGCATTTGAAAGGGGTTAGAGCAAGGTCAGATTGTAGCTGTCAGTGGGATAACCTGGTCATCCGTTAGATTTTGTTTACCAGTAAGAACAGCATCTATCAGAGAGAGTTACACATAAAATAATCCCCTGCCCCCTTTGCTTTCACAGTTTCTGCCCTCTGCAGTGATAATAGTTACATGTCTTAAGCACGGATGTAGCAGCACACTGATTACCCTGCCAATCAGCAGTCCTAGTTCAATGTACCTGACCTCCAATTATCATTCTAAAGATGCTGAATTCTGTGCAATGAATTAATGTTCTTTCCTGTACTTTTCTTTATCTTGGAGACAGTTTAGAACAATGTATGTATAGTTAGTAATTTAAGAAGAAAGTGTGAACGAATTGCTTAGTAAAGATAATATATTAAAGGTGTAGGATGGCACAGTTAGTGCAAAGCTTTACAGCACCAGTGATTCAGATTCAATTCCTCCCACTGCCTGTAGGAATTTATATGTTGTACCCATGACTACTCAAGTTTCCTCCAGGTGTAGCACTCTCCTCCCACATTCCAAAGACATATGGGTTAGGGTTAGAAGCATGGTGATACTTGCGGGCTGCCTCCAGCACACCTTTGGGCTATGTTGGTTGTTAATGCAAATGATGCCGTTCACTGTACGTTTTGATAATTCAATTTACTGTACATGTAACAGATAAAGATCACATAATCTAATTATTACCTTTGGGGTGGGTCATTGTCAGATGATAAGAAATGTGAACACAAATTCATGCAGAGTGTAAAAATAACCAGATGAATGCAAATATAAGCCTAAGCATTTGCCCACTAGTTTTGTCAAACCATCAAATTGCTGAGAAACTTGGTCTTGTTATCAACAATTGACAGAGATCTCTGCAGAAAAGATACCTAATTCTAATCTTAAAGTTATGGCTACTGCTATCCTGTACAACTTCGCTTCTTCTGTACTATCCAGAACTATTTTCCTCATACAAGTCCAGTTCTTGTTTGATCTGTATTCAGTATACACTCAGTGGGCTACTCTAATAGGTTCATCTGTACATCTGCTCATTAATGTAAATATCTAATCAGCCAATCATGTGGCAACAACTCTACATAAAAGCATGCAGAATGGTAAGAGGTTCAGTTGTTGTTCAGACCAGACATGAGAATGGGGAAGAAATGTGATCTAAGTGACTTTGACTGTGGAATGATTGTTGGTGCCAGATGGGATGGTTTGGGTATCTCATAAAGGGCTGATCTCCTGGGGCTTTCACACACAGCAGTCTCTCGAGTTTATAGAGAACGGTACAAAAAACATAAAACATCCAGTGAGCGGCACTTATGTGGGCGAAAATACCTTAGTAATGAGAGAGGAGAGAGGAGAATGGCCAGACTGGTTCAAGCTGACAGGAAGGCAACAGTAAATCAAATAAAGACAGTGGTGTGCAGAAGAGTATCTCCGAACAAACATGTCAAACCTTGAAGTGAAGAGGCTACAGCAGCAGACCATAAACAAATACATAGAGGCCAGTTTATTAGGTGCAGGAGGTTTTGTTTTCATTGGTCCTTAATTTTCCTCACAGTCTGATGAGGAAATTTCATCTACCATCAGGTGTGATGTTAGAATGACACTTAAATTCTGACAGTATAGTTAATTTCATGCATCAGTAATTGTCATTTATAAAGTTTCAATGCACATTTATCGAAGTATGTATACATTATAAGACCCTGAGATTCCTCTTCCACACAGGCAGCCACAAACAAACACCATCGAACCCTCTCAAAGAAAATCCCCACACAACAAAGACCATCAAACACCCAGCACACGACAAAATGAACAAATCTTGCAAACAACAAATATGAGCAAATAACTCACGGGAGCATTAAACATCAAACTGTAGAGTCCCCAGAAGTGAGTCAATGTCCACGAGCCACCGAGGCGAGGGAAGCCGGCCCAGAAGCTGATGGCCACAAGCCGCAGCCGCAGCCGCCGCGTTGGTCAGTTCAGCGCTGTATCAATAGCTGCAGAGCCAGTCCTGCACCGAAGCACCACAATCGAATCAGGCAAGTAGTAAAAAAGTGTAAACAAAACCATATGGAACGTGAACTGCAACATCCACAAAGCTGACTCCACAGCTGCCAAGGAATTGAATCTTGAGGATTAGGAATCGAACCTTGTAGAATGGGACCTCAGTCTCCTGCACCTATGAATGGCAGCAGCAAAAGGGGGATTGGTCAAAGGGAGATGGTGCTGAATATTCCACTCTCATCCTTGTCAATTTTAGTCTTGCACAATGCTCTAATTGGCATGGAGTAATGGAGCCAATCACAGGTTTGCATTCCGCCTTTAGGAACTAATGGCCTTCCCATCATCATCACAGAATCCAGTAGGTGATCACCAAAGCGTCAGATCGTTCAGTCCGCTCAAAAATACATCCTTAAAATGGAAATTACAGGCTACAGTCATTCACAGTTCAGAAGAAGAATATTCAGAAGAAGAGTATCTAGAGGTTTTGTGAGCTGTCGACAGGATGTCACCGTTGGTCACTGGTGCCAACTTGCCAGATTCATCCTGAATGTGTAGAATCTTTCTGGACAGATGTAATCAAAGTCATAATCTAAGCCAAAGAAGGCGATGTTGGAAGGGAGCGACAATACAGTTTGGTGGGTGTGGTGTTCTGCTCGTGACATCATCCGAACAAAAACTTTGCCCCAATGAAAAGGAGGAATTTAATTAGGCTTAAGTGACAGCCATCACACATCCCTTGACAGTCCATAGCAGAAGAAGATTAGAGGACAGTTAATGTCAAAGTCGAAGTAAATTTATTATCAAGGATCGTATATGTTACCACATACTACCCTAAGATTCATTATCTTATGGGTATTCATTGTAGAACACAGAAATATGATAGAATTTATTAAAAACTATCCATAACAAAAACTGACAAACAACCAATGTGCAACAAAGACAAATTGTGCAAATTAAAAATAAATAATACTGAGAACTTCAGTTGTCTATAGATTGAGGAATCAGTTCAGAGTTCTGGTGAGTGAAGTCATCCACACCAGTTCCAGAGCCAGGTCGCTAAGGGGTAATAACCGTTCCTGAATCTGGTGGTGTGACCATAAGGACAGTCAGTGGATTTTGAATATTTGGATTTTCAGAGGGCCTTTTATAAGGTGCATATATGAGGCTGCTTAACAGGAAATGAACCGATGGTATTTCAGGAAAGATATTGGAATGGATTAAGGATTAGCTGATTGGCAAGAGGTAAAGAGTCGGAATAAAGGGGACTTATTCTGGTTGGCTGTCAGTATCTGGAGGGGGTCGGTATTGGGACCGCTTCTTTTCATGTTAAATGTCAACCATTAGAGTAATGGGATTGATGGCTTTGTGGCCAAATTTGCAGATGATTCAAAGGTTGGTGGGGGAGCAGGTAGTGTTGAAGAAGCAGGGAGTCTGCAGAAGGACTTGGACAGGACAAAGAAGTGACAGATGGAATATAGTGTAGGGAAGTGTATAGTCATGCACTTTGGAAGAAGGAATAAAAGTGTAGACTATTTTCTAAATGGCGAGAAAGTTTAAAAAATCAGAGGTGCAAAGGTACTTGGGAGTCCTTGTGAAGGACTCCCTAAAAGTTTACTTGCAGGTTGAGTCAGTGGTAAGGAAGTCAAATGCAACGTTAGCATTCATTTCAAGAGGAATAGAATATAAGAAAAGGATGTGATGCTGAGGCCTTAAAAAGCATTGGTCAGACCATACTTGGACTATTATGAACAGTTTTAGGCTCCTTATATAAGGAAGGATGTGCTGGCAATGGAGAGTGTCCAGAGAAAGTTCATGAGAATGATTCTGGGAATGAAAGGGTTAATGTATGGGGATTGTCTGATGTCTCAGGGACTGTACTGCTGGAGTTTAGAAGAATGGGGTGGGGGGGATCTCATTGAAACCCACCAAATATTAAAAGGCCTAGACAGGGTGCATGTGCAGAGGATGTTTCCTATAGCTGGGGAGATTGGGATCAGAGAGCATAACCTCAGAATAGAGGGATGTTCATTTAGAATAGAGATGAGAAGGAACTTCTTTAACCAGTGGGTGGTGAATTTGTCGCGTTTATTGCTACGGATAGCTGAGGAGACCAAGTCATTGATTATATTTAAAGCAGAGGTTGATAGGTTCTTGGTTAGTCAGAGCATCAAGGTTACAGGGAGAAGACAGGAGAATAGGACTGAGATGGATAATAAATCAGACATGATGGAATGACAGAGGAGACTCAATAGATCTAGAGGCCTAATGCTGCCCCTACGTCTTATGGTCTTCTGATCAGTGATACTGGGCTAGTGAATGAAGTATGTTACTCAGATGAGTTTAAGTATTGAGTGCTAGGCTCTAAGTAAAGCCTTTTTTGAATATTGTTTTCAAATGCAACTATTCCTTGTGTATAAACCAATTTCCAGAACTTAAGAAAATCTACAATATTAACTGCAGTTTACTGCTTACAGTTAAACGTCCCTGCTACTTGTTCATACCCAGATATGGGGCTAGTCACGGGACAAGAAATTGTTCCACATTTAATTTTAGTGGTAAAATACATTCAGTGACCATTTTATTAGGTATACCTGTACACCTACTCATTAATTCAAATATCTAATCAGCTAATCACGTGGCAGCAGCTCAATGCATAAAAGCATGCAGGCATGGTCAAGAGGTTCAGTTGCTGTTCAGTCCAAATGTCAAAATGGGGAAGAAATGTGATCTCAGTGATGTTGACTGTGGAATGAATGTTGGTGCCAGACAGGGAGGTTTGAGTATTTCAGAATCTGCTAATCTCCTGGGATTTTCATGTACAATAGTCTCCAGAGTTTGCAGAGAATAGTGTGAAAATGTATAATATATAAAATATTAAAAATATCTTGTTAATGAGAGAAGTATATCGTGTTCTCAATATTTATAGTTTATTTTTTTTATTATTCTTCTTTCTTTCTTTTGTAGTTGCACAGTTTGTTGCACTTTGCACTTTGGTCATTTGTCCATCCTGTCTTTCATTGATTCTGTTATGTTTCTTGGACTTACTGTGTATGCCTGCAAGAAAAAGAATCTTCGGACATATATGTACTTAGATAATAAATTTACTTTGAACTTGAACTTGAAGTCAGAGGAGAATGTCACACTGGTTTAAGCTGACAGCTGACTCAAATAACCAGGCAGTGGTGTGCGGAAGAGCATCTTTGAATGCACAACACCTCGAACCTTGAAGTGGATGGGCTACAGCAGCAGGAGATCACAAACACACACTCAGTGGCCACTCTGTTAGGTACAGAAGGCACTTAATAAAGTGGCCACGGAGTGTAGTTTTGTTCATCAACCCAGCACTGTGCGTGTGAAATTCACATGACGGACAAGAAGGATTACCGTGGGAGAATGCTTGCAGCAGGTCAGAGACATGCGTGTGCTAATGGCCAAGTGGTCTTTGGAGGCATGTTCTTTCTGCAAACATTGCTTCTGACAGGAGGTTGCTGGGAAGATCTGTGAGGTGAGTCCATTTATGCCTGCATTTTGGAATAGCTGCACTGCAACCTTCCCATTCCTATAAGCTGAAGAAAAATTGAATAAAATCTCCTCTTCCTCAGAATGGAGTTTGAGTGGCCTGCCTAATGCAGCAGTGAGAAGAAAGTGTGGTGTGGTAGCAATCAGGGCCAACACTCTGGAATGCTCCTGAGGATAGCAAACTGTGACTGATCAGTAATCAGAACCCGTTGCAAAACAGTCAAAACACAGTGTTTTTTAGATCACAGCAAGTCATACGTCTCACTAAGGACAAAAATTAGAGTTTGAATGCTGGCCCTTTAAAAAAACAATTGCAGGAAAAAAGGGCTGTAGTAAAACCTAATTCTCTGAGTAAATAAGAACTGATATTCTTCAGATAAGTGTGACAAAAATCTCTGTACACATTCATTTCTCATGTAGCACTATCTTTGGCATCATTTAGATTGGTTTTACAGGGAAAGGTGTGAGGTACAAGGAGAAGGAGTACTGTACTGAGGCACCCAGTAACATGGTGTACGACGCTTCAAATTCTGGAGCAGTAAGAACAAAATATCTAGCTTATCCTTCTGTAGGGATTGAAGTTTTATTTTCATTTTTCACTTTTTATATTGTTCTTAATCATTCATAGTGGAATGAATTGAACTGAATCGATTTTAACATTCCATTTATTTCAGGCAACATTTAAGTACTTTGTCCTTGGCAAAGGGAGCACATTGCTCAATTACCTACTGTTCTGAAGCTTGGATTCAGAGCTGTAATTAGGGCTCAGTATTTACATATGCTACCATTATTTTAATGACACTCTTTTGTCCATCAGAGAAAGAGCTGTCCCCATCTACAAGGAACACTGCCACAAGAAAGCAGCATCCATCATCAAAGCTCTGTACCATCTAGACCATGGTTTCTTCTTGCTGCAGCCATGGGGAAGGAGATACAGGGGTGTGGAGTCCCACACCACCTAGTCTTGGAACAGTGATTACCCTTCTCCCATCAGGCACCTGAACCAGCGTGGATAATTTCAGTCACCTCAACACTGAACTGATCACTGAAGACAACCTATGGACTCTGTTTCAAAGACTTTACAACTCATGTTCTCAGTATTATTTATTTACTTACTTAATTATTTGTTTTCTTTTGTATTCGCGGTGTTTGCCTTCTGCACACAAGTTGCTTGTCAGTCTTTCAATGTATTTTTTCATTGATTCTATTGTATTTCTTTGTTCCACTGTGAATGACTGCAAGAAAATTAATCCCCAGGTAGTATATAGTGCAATATACATACAGTACATTGATAATTAATCTACAAAGGGCTTTCAAATGTGAACTGATGCATCTTCTGATCCTGTGTATTGGAGCTTCCATACCAGATGATGATGCATGTGTAGATATGTTGGTAAAATACCAAATTTGCTCAAACATGTAATACACTGAATGAGAAACTTCTTCAAAAGTGTTGATTCCTCAGAATGTTTTTTTGTTCATGATGGACCACTTGAAGCTGAAAAAAAGTATAATTTCAGACTATTTTTATCATGTAGGAATTTGGAGAAACAAGAAATTAACTTTAATTGGCCAGGACATCAAGAGTAATTCCTCTCCCATCTGCCATTTGGCGCTGTGGGATGTTTTATATCCAATTCACTGAGCAGATAGGGCCTCGGCTCCATTCCTCATTTAAATCTCAGCAGTGAGGTGTTCCTTCAGTATTGAACTGGCATACCAGTTCAAACCTCTACTATGACACATACAAAAGCGTTTTGACTCAGGGAAGAGTGATACCAACTGAGTTACCGAATGAGAATGAAATAATTAAAATGCCCATGCAGCCACAGGTCTATTTTCAAATGAGTCAAAATCATACTGTGAAAAGTAGTTCATTTGCCCCTGATGCTGTGAGATTTCCATTAGAAACCTGCCCATTTAGCCTACATGTTCCTAATGCCTTGCAAATCAGCAAACTCATGTTTCTGCTCTCGAAGAAACATACTAGAAAATGGTCAATAGCAGTAAGTGAACTGTAATCTGAACAAAGCTCAAAGTTAATTTGTTATCAAAGCACATATATGTCACATCTGAGTGACAACATCTCAGAGGACCCAACGTATTGATACAATTGTAAAGAAGCCACACCAGTGGCTTACTTAACACTGGACGACAAAGATTTTGCTTCCTGAATTCTTTTCTGTGTATCTGATTAATTTTCCATTGTTAATCATAAAGTCACCACGAATTCTCCCTATCACACATAATATTTTTTGAAATTGTCTATATTTTCTAGTTCAATTCATAATTCAAGTTAGAATAACTGATGCCAAGATTAAGGAAGGCATTTTTGTTGGTACACAAATCAAACGGGTCATCACCACCAATCAATTCAAAAAACTTGGAGTAGGATCAGAGAAAATTGCATGCAAGGCATTCAAGGATGTTGTTGAAAATTTTCTTGGCAACTACAGAGCACCAAACTACATGCAGCTGGTAGACAACATGCTTCAAGCAGACAAAACCATGAAATGTAACATGCCACTAAAAATCTATTTTCTGTACTCCCATTTAGACTCCTTCCCTGCAAATCTTGGTGCTGTCAGTGACAAGCACGGTGAAAGGTTTCACCAGGACATTGCAGTCATGGAGAAATGGTATCAGAGCAACCAGAATCCATCAGTGCTGGCCTGATTATTGTTGGACCCTTAAGAAAGAAGCCTCAGGCACTGAATACAAATGAAAGTCATCAACAAACGTCAACATCATTGTGCAATTAAACACATTAATCTTTTTTAAAATGTTCTCCAATTCTTCTATTTATGAGTGCTTTTTGTTATTTTTCGTAAATGTTTTGTAAATGATTAATAATTTAAAATCCTCTAATTAATCATTTTAAATGTCTGCAACATTCAGAAATAATGAGAGAACTTGCAAGATGAATCTCCCATTCATCTGGTAGCTCAGGCAATTGGCCTTTTAACAGCTAAGCTGGTGGTGAGGCTCAGCCATTTGTCAAAGTTTTCAGAAGAGGTCTGTAGCCAGGACTTCTGCTCAGCTGCCCACCTCAATTGATTATATTGCTTGGGGTCCTGTTGTCGCTTCAGGAGAATAGGGAATGTGAGCAGAGTAAGAGCAGCTGCCCCATTTAGTTAAACCTGGGTCAAGGATAAGTTCATCCTAGAGACAAAAGGATGCAGATGCTTTTATCTGGAGTGATAAGCAATCTCACAGAGGACCTATCTCCTCCTTCTCTTTCTTCCATTGTCCACTGTCCTCTCTGGTCAGATTCCTTCTTCATTCCTTTAGCTCTTCCACCTATACCTCCCAGCTTCTTACTTCATCTCTCTTCCCCACCCTGGTCTCACCTGTTACCTGCCAGCTTGCAATTTTTCCCCTCCCCCACCTTCTTATTTTGGCTTCTTCCCCCCTTCCTTTCTAGCCCTGATCTAGGGTCTCGGCCCTAAAAATCGACTGTTTATTCCTCTGCACAGGCACTGCCTGACTTGCTGAGTTCCTCCAGCATTTTTTTGTGTATTGGTCAAGAGTTTCAGCCTCTGCAGAATGTCTTGTGCTTACACTGGAGGAACAGTCCTGATGTAGGGTTTCGACTCAAATCATCAATTCCTTTCCTTCCACAGATGCTGCTCAACCTGCTGAATTCTTCCAACAGATTGTAGCAAAACATGACATGCTACAAATGATAAGTGAAGGTTGAACCTTGATCTCCATCTGGAGCAGAGATGTGAAGTATGGTTATGTACAATTAACTGCTCCATTTGATAGAAATAAGTCAGGACCAGAATCTCTCAGACATAGAAGGCTGTGCAACAGTTTAAACAGTAGTGGGGATTCAGATTAGCCAATAAAAATGACAGACAGCCTTAACAATCTGTTGTGTGCCTAAATGTGGTTGCTACAGTTAAGGATGAAAACGATGTTCTGACAGATTCTCAAAGATAAGATCTTGTTGCAGCAGAACTAGAACAAACAGTAACGAAGATCAGAATAAGAGATAAAAGCATATTGAATCATGCTCTGGGTTACAGATTAACTGTTGTTTTAACACTTTGTTATGTCCCAGTAGCTGTCTAGAAATTATTTTTTGATAGAGGGTTTTTGTCTTTGAAGTTCAATGTTCAAAATAAATGTATTATCGAAGAATGTATATGTCACCATCTTCAACCCTGAGATTTGTTTTCTTGCAGGCATACTCAATAAATCCATAACAGAATAATAGCCAGAATAGAATCAATGAAAGACTGCACCAACTTTGCTGTTCAACCAATGTGCAAAAGACAATAAGCTGTGCAATTGCAAAAAGAAAGGAATAATAGCAATAAATAAATAAGCATTAAATATCAAGAAAAAGATGAAGAGTCCCTGAAAGTGAGTTCGTAGAATATGGGAGCATTTCAATTATGGGGCAAGTGATGTTGAATGAAGTTATCCCTTTTGGTTCAAGAGCGTGATGGTTGAGGGGTAGTAACTGTTCCTTAACCTGTTGGTGTGAGTCCTAAAGCTTCTGTACCTTCTTCCTGATGGCAGTAGCTGGAAGAGAGCATGTCCTGGGTGGTGGGGGTCCCTGGTGATAGATGCTGCTTTCCAGTGACAATGCTTATGCAGATGTGCACAATGGTGGGGAGGGCTTTAATCATGATGGACTGGGCTATGTTCGCTATGTTTGTAGGATTTTCTGTTCAAGAACTTTGGTGTTTCCAAAATAGGCTATGAGGCATCTAGATGTAAAGGGGGTTTCTTTTTTTTTCTTTGTTACTGTTGGGAAAGGGTTTCCTTTTGTTAACTAGCAGGAATGCTAATTTACTGATAATGAGAATGGTATTCCTTTGTAAACCAAATGGGGATTAATGTTCTTTCTTCTGAGTCTGTAAGCTTTTGTTGACGGGCTTTTGGGCAGATCGGCGCGAGGGGGTCGAGAGAGAGGACGCAATGCTCTAAGCTGGGCGAGGATCGGACCCCAAAGGGGGGTCCGAGGCCGGGAGATTCTCCGAGGACGGGGGGGGGATGAAGCTAGATGTGCTTGGTTGACCACTCGGAGGGTCCTGAGCTGTTTGGAGAGTCGAGGAGTTCGGAGGGTCCTGAGCTGCGAGTCGAGGAGTTCGGAGGGGAGCGAATGGTGGCCAGAAGACTTCAGTAATTGAGCTCCAACGGCTGTGCACGAAGTGGTTTGGACTTTGATAAGTTTGGCGCCTTTTCTTTATTTTTTTTCTCTTCATATATACTGTATCGTTATTAATCACTTAGTTATAGTAACCTTTATAAATTGTACTCATTTAATCGCATATGGTGTACTGTCTGTTTTTGGGCGAGGCGGGGACATCACACAGCATCCACACCAGCTGATTACCCAGTTTGGCGGGGCTGAAGACTGCTCCCCCTAGACAAGAACGAGCTGAGCGAGCCTGAGGCAACCCAGGGGGTTACATAGACAATATACTCTCCATTACACATCTATAGAAGTTCTAGGTGTCAAGCAGATCCTTGCAAACTCCTAAGGAAGTAGAGGTGCTGCTGTGCTTTCTTTGTACTTGCATTTACATGCTGGGCCCAGGACAGGTCCTCCAAAATAATAACACCAAGGAATTTAAAGTTGCTGACCCATTCCAAACTAATTTTATGATGAAGACTGGCTCATGGCCTTCTGGTTTCCTCCTCCTGAAGATAATAATCAGCTCCCTGGTCTTACTGACATTAAGTGAGAGGTTGTTGTTATGACACTGTAGCGGTGTGCTACAAACAGCGCTAAAATTACGACACGGAGTCGGTAACTGCAGTCGAAGGAAAAACTTTATTCGAAAACTTCAGCCTCACTTTTAAGCCTCTGTCAACCGGCCCCCCATGGCGAAGAGGCTCCAAAGCTCTGTGCTCGCAAACCCCCGTAGGCTATCTAATTGTGAGTCGGTTCGCATACGCTAGGAAATGAGCCGCCACATAACCCCCCCCCAGAACCGGCGATACACCCCCCAATGTCCACAGCCTGGGCAAGAACCTGCTTGGGAGGTCGGCCTCTGCGCCGAGGCGCCGGAAACTCGGCCGGTTGCGCCAGGTCCACATGGGCCGGCTTGAGGCGGTCCACCGTGAAAACCTCCTCCTTCCCCCCAACGTCCAGCACGAACGTGGACCCGTTGTCCCGGAGCACCGTAAACGGCCCCTCGTATGGCCGCTGCAGCGGTGGCCGATGCCCGCCCCTTCGTACAAACACAAACTTACAGTTCCGTAGGTCTTTGGGTACGCAGGTCGGGTGCCGCCCATGCTGTGAAGTGGGTATGGGGGCCAGGTTACCGAGCTTCTCGCGAAGTCTGCCCAGGACTGCAGCGGGTTCTTCCTCTTGCCCCCTCGGGGCTGGTAGGAACTCCCCGGGGACGGCCAGGGGCGCGCCGTATACCAACTCGGCCGACGAGGCGTGCAGGTCGTCCTTGGGCGCTGTGCGGATGCCGAGAAGGACCCAGGGAAGCTCGTCCGCCCAGTTGGCTCCTCGCAGGCGGGCCATGAGGGCCGACTTCAGGTGACGGTGGAAACGCTCCACTAGCCCGTTCGACTGTGGGTGGTAGGCAGTGGTGTGGTGCAGCTGAGTCCCCAAAAGGCTGGCCATAGCTGACCACAGGCTGGAGGTGAACTGGGCGCCTCTGTCGGAGGTAATGTGGGCTGGTACACCAAAGCGGGATATCCAGGTGGCGATCAGGGCTCGGGCGCAAGATTCGGAGGTGGTGTCGGTGAGCGGGACCGCCTCTGGCCATCTTGTGAACCGGTCCACGATAGTCAGGAGGTAACGCGCTCCGCGCGACACTGGCAGGGGGCCCACGATATCCACATGAATGTGGTCGAAACGCCGGTGGGTGGGATGGAACTGCTGCGGTGGGGCTTTGGTGTGCTGCTGAACCTTGGCCGTCTGGCAGTGCATGCACGTCCTGGCCCATTCACTGACCTGTTTGCGGAGTCCGTGCCAAACGAACCTGCTGGAAACCATCCGGACAGTTGTCCGGATGGAGGGATGCGCCAAGTTATGAATGGAGTCGAAAACACGTCGCCGCCAGGCTGCGGGGACGACCGGACGGGGCTGGTTGGTGGCGACGTCACAGAGTAGGGTCCTCTCACCTGGGCCCACGGGGAAGTCCTGGAGCTGCAAACCAGAGACTGCAGTCCTGTAACTCGGAATCTCCTCATCTACCTGCTGTGCCTCTGCCAGTGCCTCAAAGTCTACCCCTTGGGAAAGGGCATGAACGGTAGGGCGAGAGAGCGCATCCGCCACGACATTGTCCTTACCCGAGACGTGCCGGACATCCGTTGTGTATTCAGAGATGTAGGACAGGTGGCGTTGCTGGCGGGATGACCAGGGGTCGGATGCTTTCGTAAACGCAAAGGTAAGCGGTTTGTGGTCCGTGAACGCGGTGAAGGGCCGACCTTCTAGGAAGTACCTGAAATGCCGGATTGCCAGGTAGAGCGCCAACAGTTCCCGGTCAAAAGCACTGTACTTGAGCTCGGGTGGCCGCAGGTGTTTGCTGAAAAACGCCAGGGGTTGCCAGCGACCTGCGATGAGCTGCTCCAGCACCCCACCGACTGCCGTGTTTGATGCGTCCACTGTGAGGGCGGTAGGGGTGTCCATTCTGGGATGTACTAGCATTGCGGCGTCAGCCAAAGCTTCCTTCGTTTGAACGAAAGCGGCGGCGGACTCCTCGTCCCAGGTAATGTCCTTGCTCGGACCCGACATCAGGGCGAACAGGGGGCGCATGATCCGGGCAGCTGAAGGGAGGAAGCGGCGGTAGAAATTGACCATACCTACGAATTCCTGAAGGCCTTTGACCGTGGTGGGTCGGGGGAAGTGGCGGACCGCATCTACCTTAGCGGGCAGAGGGGTTGCCCCGTCTTTAGTAATCCTGTGGCCCAGGAAGTCGATGGTATCAAGTCCGAACTGGCATTTGGCAGGGTTAATTGTAAGACCGTACTCACTCAGTCGGGCGCAGAGTTGACGGAGGTGGGACAGATGCTCCTGACGACTGCCGCTGGCTATGAGGATGTCATCCAAATAGATGAACGCGAAGTCCAGGTCCCGTCCCACCGCGTCCATTAACCGCTGGAACGTCTGTGCGGCATTCTTCAGGCCGAACGGCATGCGGAGGAACTCGAAGAGGCCAAACGGGGTGATGAGAGCCGTCTTGGGGACGTCGTCAGGATGCATCGGGATTTGATGGTACCCTCGGACAAGGTCGACCTTGGAGAAGATCCGGGCGCCGTGCAGGTTTGCCGCAAAGTCCTGAATGTGCGGCACAGGGTAGCGGTCCGGTGTGGTAGCCTCGTTCAGCCTGCGGTAGTCGCCGCACGGTCTCCAGCCCCCCGTCGCTTTGGGCACCATGTGCAGGGGGGAAGCCCAGGGGCTGTCGGACCGCCGGATGATCCCCAATTCCTCCATTCTCTGGAACTCCTCCTTCGCCAGTCGGAGCTTGTCCGGGGGAAGCCGCCGAGCACGGGCATGGAGGGGTGGTCCCTGTGTCGGGATGTGGTGCTGTACGCCGTGCCTGGGCATGGCTGCTGTGAACTGCGGTGCCAGAACCGATGGGAACTCCGCCAGGACCCTGGTGAAGTCGTTGTCGGACAGCGTGATGGAGCCGAGGTGAGGGGCTGGCAACTGGGCCGCGCCCAGGGAGAACGTCTGAAAGGTCTCGGCGTGTACCAGTCTCTTCCTGGGCAGGTCAACCAGCAGGCTGTGAGCTCGCAAAAAATCCGCACCCAGAAGCGGTTGGGCTACGGCGGCCAGTGTGAAGTCCCACGTGAACTGGCTGGGGCCGAACTGTAGCTGCACCTGACGGGTGCCATAGGTCCTTACTGTGCTGCCATTCACGGCCCTCAGGGGGGGACCCGGTGCCCTGCTGCGAGTGTCGTAACTTGTCGGAGGTAAAACGCTGACCTCAGCCCCAGTATCGACCAAAAAGCGGCGTCCCGACCTGCTATCCCACACATACAGGAGGCTATCCCGATGGCCAGCCGCCGTAGCCATCAGCGGCGGCTGGCCCTGGCGTTTCCCGGGAACTTGCAGGGCGGGCGGCAACGGCGGGCTTCTGCGCCCCACCGCTGGTGGTAGAAGCACCAGTGGTCATTGGGCCGGGGGTTAGTGGGCTCTGCGGCCGGGCCTGGACTGGTTTGCTGCCGGGAGCGTGGCTGGGTGATCTGTGCGATGGACGCCCCGCTCACCTTTTTGGCGTTCCACAGCAAGTCCGCCCGGGCTGCCACCTTCCGGGGGTCACTGAAATCCGCGTCGGACAGCAGCAGGCGTATGTCCTCGGGCAGCTGCTCCAGGAATGCCTGCTCAAACATGAGGCCTGTGTGTCCCTCGGCCAGAGACAACATCTCGTTCATTAAAGCCGATGGAGGTCTGTCGCCCAAGCCATCCAGGTGCAGTAAACGGGCAGCCCGCTCGCGCCATGAGAGTCCGAAAGTCCTGAGGAGCAGGGCTTTGAATTCCGTGTACTTGCCGTCTGCCGGGGGCGACTGTACGAACTCCGCGACCTGGGCAGCTGTGTCCTGGTCGAGGGAGCCCACCACGTAGTAGTAGCGGGTGTCTTCTGAGGTGATCCGGCGAACGTGGAATTGGGCTTCGGCTTGCTGGAACCATAGGTCCGGGCGCTGTGTCCAGAAACCCGGCAGTTTCAACGAAACCGCATGAACAGAGGCGGCGTCGGTCATTTCTGGTCCAAAAATCGTTTGGACCGTCGGGGTCACCAATTGTAGCGGTGTGCTACAAACAGCGCTAAAATTACGACACGGAGTCGGTAACTGCAGTCGAAGGAAAAACTTTATTCGAAAACTTCAGCCTCACTTTTAAGCCTCTGTCAACCGGCCCCCCATGGCGAAGAGGCTCCAAAGCTCTGTGCTCGCAAACCCCCGTAGGCTATCTAATTGTGAGTCGGTTCGCATACGCTAGGAAATGAGCCGCCACAACACCACCTTGTGCCAGATTTTCAATCTCCCTCCTACGGTATATGATTTAGCTCTTTTGATTCTTCACCACCTTTATGCATCACCACTTTTGGATTCATCCTATGGTAATAGAGTTGTCAGCAAACTTGAACGTGGCATTGGAGTTGTGCATAACCAGACAGCCATAAGTGTAAAGCGAATAGAGCAGGGGTCTAAGCACACAGCCTTGTGGTGCACCTGTGCTGATGGAGTTCATGTAAGAGATGTTGTTGCCAATACACACTGACTGGGGTTTGCAAGGGATTTGAGGAGCCAATTACCCAAGGAGACATATTAAGGCCAAGATCTTGAAATTTATTGCTTAGTTTTGAGAGGTAATTGTATTGAGTGCTGAGCTGTAGTCAATAAAGAGCATCCTGATATATGCATCTTTGTTGTCCAGATATTCCAGGGTTGAGGAAGGAGCCAGAGATGGTTTCTAGCTGTGGACCTGTTGCTCTGGTATGATACGGAAATTGGAGTGGATTCAAGTCACTTCTCAGGCAGGAGCTGATATGCTGCATCATCAACTTCTCAAAGCATTTCATCACTGTGGATGTAAGTGCTACTGGACAATAGTCATTGAGGAAGGTTACCATGTTCTTCTTAGGCACTAGTATAATTGAAGCTTGCTTGAAGCTGATGGTACCTCAGACTACTGAAACAAGAGATTAAATATCTCAGTGAACACTCCATCCAGTTGATCAGCACAGATTTTTAGTAGTTGGCCAGGTACTCCGTCTGGGCTGGTTGCAGGATCAGGTTCTGGAACAGAGCGGGGGAATTGTTCAGGTGAGAAATGAAGATTTCCTAATATCCTAATTAGGTTCCCTGGAGATAAAATGGACCTACCTGAGTCTGTTTACTACTGGTCAGGAATGACTCAGTGAAGCCTTGGCATGGCTCTCCTGTCAGTACCCAATAACAGGTGCATTGGAAAGTCTACATGACTTTCTACAACAAAGATCTAACTGAGCTTTGTACGGGGAAATGACAGAGTTAAGTGCATATCTGACACAGGAATGTGTTATTCATGAAATATAATTGATAATCAAAGTGATTGTCCAGATTGTAAATCCAGAGGTAATTACAATCACCCAGCACTATTGCTCGCCATAATGACCAGGCTATTGACTGTAAGGGAGTTACAGATAAAGATGAACTATTTCTGTTGACAATGTGTGGCTTTAAGTTGTAAATAAATGAGGCAAAAACAATGAAAGATAATCCAGAAGGAAACGTGGGTTGGATGTTTCCTGGAAAAATAATTAGCAATATTTCAGAGCACTTAGAATTATGCAAATTATGAAATAGGTTTGCCTCCCACACCGTAGTAAAATGATATACTTAATTAAAAAATAAATGAACACTTGAATCTCTCAGGCATAGAACACCGTGGAACAAGAGTCATGCAACAGGACTAATACAGGTAATAGCCAACTGGGCACGATGGATACACTGAGCTGAATGGCCTCTTTCCATTCTCTATGACTGGTTCTCTGATAACCATTGAACTGAAAGGTGTCTCTAGCTTTATGCCAACTCTGATTTCATGTAGGATCATGAGGAATCCTCGTAACACACGCACGACTGTTAAATTCCACATAGAGTCTAACAAAACAGCAGAATGACAGATGTGATGCCACCTGCTTCATGGGAAATTCTGCACTTGAAACGGGTCTGAGTGATTTCCTGGACTTACTTTTATGAGAAGGACAAAGAGATTTAGTCTGTAAGACACATTAAAACCATTTTCAGTTTTATAAAGAGAACACAATCATACAGATAACTTTAAATTAATAGGCCTGCCAGTTAAACCACACCAACTAATTAAGGTTTTCCCTTCCATTGATCTTCCATTGATACTCCTAAATAGACTCGTCGTGAATGTGACTTCAGTGCTGCAGAGTAGGCAAGTAATTGGAATGGAGTCTCAAGGCCAATCGAGAGCTCAATATTGTTGTTCTACACAACATTGAATGCTCTAAAAACTGATGTAATTGACCAGCTAGAAAAGTTCATTGTAGATAAGTGACAAATGTACTCATCAGTTATTTTTGATTTATTAATAAGTTAATTAAAGCTTCATTTTTCTCAATTTACTCATCTAATCTTTAGATCTCTGAACTAATAAAAATTCCTCTCAGATTTGCAGCCATTTATTACCTCCACCTATCATCTCCCAGTCTGTCACTATTTCTATCCTTCCATCTGCTCCCTCTCCCAGTGAGTCCTTCCTCACCAGGATCCTTGCCAACTCTTGCCCCGTCCCACCCCTCACCTATATACAGTACATTGGCTATCTCCCTTCTACTTTTTCAGTTCAGTTGAAGTGTCTCAACACAAAACCATCAACGGACCAATTCCCACCACGGATGCTACTTGACCTGCTGAATTCCTTAGGCAGCTCTATTTTCTGTTCCAGATTCCAGCATCTGCAAACTCCTGTGTCTTCAAAAGATGAATTCTATTTACTTTTAAAAGCACGTCACCATAATAATATAACAAAATGACCGGCTAGTGTAAAATTAAATTGGAATTTATTTGAAAATTAGACTTTGCTCCACATTTTCACATACAATTGGGAAGTCTAGAGGTTCCAAAATAAAGCAAGTTTTGAAGCTCAAAGTCAAGTGAAATGATGAGATATTTACCAGAAGCAGATTTAATGCCAGAGAGTTCATATTTGTATCTCTAGAATCAATTGTGCATTGTAAATAGGTTATCTAACAAACTCTCAACACATGCCTATTTTAAGTAGTCAATTTTAAAGAAGAAAATAAAGACATTTTTGTTTTCAAAGTAATTATTCTTTGAAAGAGTGTTATATCTACTTAAATTGGATTGATTTGACAGAAAGGTATGTTTCAGCACAACTTGATCTTCCCAGGTAAGTGACCGCCTGGATGCCCAGCTTTCCACTTCACCAGTTCTGTCGGGATCATTAATCCCTATACTAACCAATCTATTGAATTGGAAAAAAAATAGCCTATTTACCTCTAAGGAAGATTTGCAGTTTACAGCTCATCCTCATCAATTTATCAACGCCACCAAGAAAAGTCAGCTCTTTATGCACATTTAAAGTCAAAGACATTGTAAAATATCTGGATCATACAAAATATCTTGGTTGCTTATCTGTGTCTGTGATAAAAAAAGGTCTGAAATATTCTAAAGTATCACCAGGAGATCAGACAGATATACATGCATACATACTATATACTGAGATCTTTTGGGAGTGTATCACAATGAATAGTAGCTTAAAGCACTGTAGCTTAAGGTTCTTTTGGTCACCATATTTTCAGGTTCACCACTGTTAACAGGCATACAGTCTTATAAATTACCTCGATACTTGAGCTGGTTTATGTTTCTGTTTGGTTGAGAGGAAGCTCCTGCTTGAATTTAGGACTTTCCTGCAATCTGACCATATAGATACTGTCTGGCATCCATTATTTACCCGTTCATTTCTCCATTTGCAGGTGAAATTTGTTTTGACCTGAGCACGAAGAAAATACAAACAGAGCAATTAATGCAATTGGCAATCTTTAGTGTTAGTCTGCTGTTGGAGATTTTACTATGTAGTCATAGAAGGATACAGCACAGAAACAGACCCATTGGCCCATTGAGCCCATGCTAATCATCAACCACTAATTGCAATATTCATAAATTAATGCCATGCTTATTCTCCGCATATTCTTATCAACTCACATTGGCTGTTTACTGGTCTTTGTGTGTAGTTTTTCATTGATTCTATTGTGCTTCTTCGTTCTACTGTGAATACCCGCAAGAAAATGTATCTGAGGGTGGTATGTGGTGACATATATCCACTTTGATAATAAATTCATTTTGAACTTTAAACTCTCTTCAAAATTCTACCACCCACTCACACATTCAGGGCAACTTACAATGGCCAATTAACCTAACAACCTGCACATCTTTGGGAAGTGGGAGGAAACTAGAACACTGGGGATCATCAGGGAGAGTGTGCATAGTCCACGCAAACAACATCTGAGGTCAGGATTGAACCTGGGGCTCTAGCATTATGGGGCAGCAGCTCTACTAACTGTGACATGAAGCTGCCTGCAAGTAAATTACATCACTGGATTTATAAATCCTTTTAAGTTCCTTTAAAAATTCAAGCTGACTCCTTGTGGCTGCACAGTTGCTCCTATTCTGGGTTCTATATATTGACACCTCTTAGTGCCTGCATCAAATAATCTTTATTCTTTGAAAACTTAGACAGGTCTTAAATCTATCCAAGCACCAAGTTACTGCCTAAATATAAAAGCGTTTGTTGCGCCTCTATGTGTAGCAAGTATTTTGATTAAGCTTGAATAATCATGTGGCTCTAGAGAATAGTTTTAAATATTTATTAACCCACACACACACATACATCCACCAAGGCTTGCCTTTTTGAGCAAATACTGAAGAGACCATGGACTGGATGAAATTAAAGCAATTGTTTTGGTAACCAGAGTGTAGTTTTGACTTCAGAGATTTATTGCTGCATATTCAAAGCATGAAGCAGGTTGAGAAACCCTGTGTATCACACATACGACTATTTGCCTTGTCTCCAGTAGACAAGGCTCTCAGTTCGAGGGACAAATTGTTTGGATAATTATATAATTGCCGTCATCTAGCACACTAGGATAATGCAGAATTATTATGTGGTCCCTGAGAATACCTTTAAATGCAAACATTAAGATATGGTCAATGAAGGTGGTTTAAGAATATTTTTAAGAAGCTTATGGATATGAAGGAGGAATTATAACTTAATTCAGAGGATGTAAATATTTCAGCTAATATCAGTTATTGTGGATAAAGGATATATCAGATTCATGATTATTGATCTACCTGAACCATCCAAATAACAATTGTGCAGACCATACACTCTCACCCTTATTTATTTAATGCCACTCAGCCTACATGACCCTCTTGCTTCAGTCCCTGGAGACTGAGAGAACCACTAAGAATGCTTCAACATGCCAATAACAGGTTTTTCTACCCACAATATTTTGGTAAAACAGAATTTTGCACACACCGCATGAGGCAGAACATTTGCAAGAACATCTAGAACACATTCCAAATGCTGAGAATAATGGAGGCCAATATAGCTCTTGGAAAGTCCACATTGATCATTTCCCTAAAGGAAAATACAAGCAAGTAAAAATAATTCTCAAGGCACTCCACAGTTTTGGAGATGATAACATACTCATGGCCTTCACATAAGATGTTGTGCGTTTTGTGAATCACAATTAGGACAAGATACACATGGCACGATTTCAAGGTATATAAAGTCCAGTCATTTTTGAAAGTGGATACCCATGGAAATTTATCAATGAATCTCTTCACTCAGTTGTATCATATTCTCAATTAAAGTTCCACCAAACCGTAATCTGGGCAATCTGCATTTGCCTCATAAGCTTTTCTGTTGGTCATATTAAAGCTGGCAAGAGACCCAGCTCAGATGATATATTTGAAAACACTGGGCTCCCTTATTGCCAAATGTAGCATGAATGCATCAACATTGAAGGATTCTATTTGCAGTGAATCCCTCCGGTACTCAAGCATACGAGCTGGTTGAATGCCAGGTCAAACTACATATTGACAGGTCAATTATTTCTTTTGCTTACCATTGCTGCACTATATCATTTTGTTTTCAGAAGAAAGCTGAGGTCAAATTGAAAAGGCTGGAGCTAGAATTGAAGACATTGATAGTTCAAATCCCTAGAATCTCACCGGCTAATCCTTTCAAGTCTTTGTGTTTTATGTCACATAGGAGCAATAAACAATATAATTCATGTATGAACACGAAACTGAAAGTTAAATAGAATTATATTAGAAGAATTCTGAACAAGAGCAACTGGCATCTATTAGTTCATGAATTCATAAATACAATGCCTTTGGCCAGCAAGTTTGCACACACTACAACCACTCATTCTTGATTACTTCCATTGTTCTTTCTTTCATCGATTTCGCAACCACAACGCCCCCCCCCACCCCAACCCCAGATTTTACCACTCACCTGTCATCAGGGGTAAGATACAGAAGTCAATTAAATTACCACCCTGCCTATCTTGAGAAGTAGGAGGAAACTAGAGCACCTGGAGGGAGCCCACAAGGTCGCAGAAAAAATTCACACAGGATTGAATCTGGGTCTTTGGCACCGTGAAAGAGTGGCTCTAGCCACTATGACACTCTGCTGTCCAAAAGTTCCTATAATACTTATACCATATGGTTGATGGAAGGAAAAGATCAACCTTCAGCTCGTCTTCAACAAGAGCACCAATTCAAAGTTCAGCAAGTTACCAAAGTCAAAACATTTCAGTTGTAAGCGATCAGGTTATGATACCTGCACTCATCTTAAGCAGAAAAGGTGTAAATTCTCTCCCAAGGTAACAGGAAAATGACCTTCTGACCCAATGTGATTTTCGTATCAAATACCTAACTTATTTTGTGTTGTCTTTGTTAACAGACCCAAGAGCCTTAAACATAAAGTAGTACAGGAAATGTAATGACTACTCTTACTTTATATGTGCTGTGCCTATGCTAGAAATAACGAAAAGATAGCGCTAGTGAACAATGATACCTCAGGTGACATCTTGCAGATGGTTCACGAAACTGTTTCTTTCACTTATTTTATCTCTTTTAAATGTGGTTCTGGTCCTATTGAAGCCTGTGATCTACAGTTTGATGGTGTGTTTTCAGACTGACTGAGCAATCAGGTGCTTTGCTGTCTCTGAGAAGGTTCTGGAAGGCAAGTGGCCTTGAGGCCAAGAAGCTTAGAGACAGGGCATGAGCCCACAATCAATTCCATTTCTCACCAATCTTACCGATTAAAGCATCAAGTAAGATTGAAACATAGAGGCAATTGCGGAAGGTGAACGAGTGATCTGTGCAACCTAGCAGCCTCTCACTTGCTGCTACTGGAGGAAGATGTCTGCCTGTGATCGTCTCCCTCTCCCACTCTCTCACAGCTCCCGAGGGAAGGTCCTTGAGTACAAATGGTTTCACTCTCATTTGATGCTGTCAGAGGATGGTACCGATGTTCTGGGTATGCAGTTTGTGGATTGACTGTAGTTCAATAGGACTCTTGATTTTGTGTTTTTATATTCTGTGTTTCGACTTGCTCTTCTTTGTTGCTGTTTGTTGTTTTTCTGCAAGTGGTGGTGGGGGGGGCTGTTGATGTTCTTGTTGCTGTTTATACAATTTGGTTTTTTTGTGTGAAGGGTTGATGCTGCTGTTGCTGTTCGTGCGATTTTTTTTTGCATGTGGTGGGGGTTGGGTTGATGTTTCTATTTCCAGGGTTTTGTTTGTTTTGTGGCTGTCTGTGGAGAAGACAAATCTCAGGGGTGTATTCTGCAAACATACTGTATTTTGAACTTAGAAGAGATTTTTTTTCAAGTTGGATGAGAGATAATATTATTTATTTTTTTAAATGTAAGCAGTAGTTATATAGATAAACAGTGATGAACTATTTTGAGTGAAAATAAGTTAATGAAGGTCCATAGTCTGTTTGAGCTGGTGAACATAGAATGTAAAGGAACAGGTCCTTCATAACACCACATGATGCTACCTAAACTTATTCTATCTCCCTGCAAATGGCATATATCCCTTTATCTTCTGTCCGTTCATGCATCTGTCTAAATGCCTCTTAAAGTATCTACATCTACCACTTTCACTGACAGTGCATTCCAGGCAAGTATCAGTCCCCGTGCAAAAAAAAAAATCTACCCTCCAATTTTTGTGAAAAAACATCCTTCAAGCATTCCACCACCAACCCCATTCCCCCCCCCCCCCACCCCTTAAACCTATGCTCTCTAGTATTTAACATTTCTACTCTGGGTAAAAAGACTTTATCTACCTTATATATATATTTCTCACAATTTTATATACTTCTATCAAGTCAAATTCCTGCTTCCACAACTCCAGAGAAAATAATCAAAGTTTGTCTGAACATTCCTTTCAGCTAATATATTCAGGTGAAGGCAGAAGGTGAATAAAAGCAGAAAATGCTGGAAATGCTCACGAGGACAATGAGCATCTGTGGAAACAGAAACAGAGATAATGTCTCACGTCGAAGTTTGAAGGCATCCTCATAATAATATGATCTCATCATAACTACATCCATTATCTATTCCAATATCAAAGCTACAGATGGACCAAGGGTGCACTATCAGCAGTAAATGGACTGTGCAATGAAAGACTGTTATAACTGATAACCACATTGTCATAATGCATTGATTTTAGCACTGCTATATTTCAGTTTCTACAGAACACTGAAGGTTTCATTAACTTTATAGCTTGACATTTTATTCCCACACTATCACTCTGGTTATATTGAAGCATCCTGCTCTGCAGGTTTCCACATTATTGCTGCATAAGTCAGTTTCAGAAATTAAAAGCACCCGTTTATTAACTTCGTCTGATTTATCATGTGCTACCTTTGACTAAATTAATATTACTATATTCATCAGGTACACCTCAGATGAGCTACGGTATAGGATACTGCCCCTTTTCAACATCATCAAAGAATGGTCAACCTCAACATCTTCCTCACATTTCCAGGAATAAATCAGTAAGAATTTTTCCAAAATCCATAAGGTATCCTTAGGTAGAAATTAAACACTGTAAACATTTTGTAAATGTTGTAAACATAAGAGATTCTGCAGGAAATCTTGGGCAACACAGACAAAATGCTGTGAACGGTCTTGGCTCAATAACATTGGCTGTCTTTTCCCCTCCAAAGATGCTGCCTGACTTGCAGACTTCCTCCAGCATTCTGTGTGGGTTGTGTTTTATTTAAAGCTAAAGGTCCATATGTTTTAAAGTGAGGAAAGAAGATTTAGTAATCCTGTCAGAATTGATGTAGTTCTTTAAATTTCTTTTCAGAATTTTCCAAAGGACAGAAAATATTCGAGCAATATGACTGGGCTGATAGTGACTAGCATAAACTGCCCTGATTAATCTTTCCATAAGCACATCACTGAATAATGAACAGCATGTAAAGAAATTTAAGCACTTCTGTTTGGGTGCCAATCGCATTCTGAGGATGATAATTGGTTTTCCATCTCATTATTTTACATAGCCTGTTCGCAACTGTGAATAATTTAATGTAATTTGTACAGTAAAAATGGCCAAATGTATTCAGAAACAGAGGAGTGACATCTAGTTGGTGCTACCATAAATTATGTTCACAAGCGTGCGATGGAAGATGCCATCAGTGCAAAAATGACTTTGATATTTTTGCTTGACAATTCACAAGAACAAGGCTTCGACTACTTCATATATAAGGATAATACTTCCACAAACAACATGCAGGATATTACTGTTGAGGCAATAACCAAATATGTTAAAGTAGCAATGAAGCCATCTCACCTTCCTTTGATATTTACTCTGAGGTAAATGATGGCAGCGTCAGTAAATGAGTCCACCTTCAACTTGAACAAACTATGACCTCTGGAGGTTATTCCCATTCACTACAGTACCCTTGTTCCTACCTCTTCATGACAGTGGTACAGAAAAGTACAATAGTACATGTTACAGGAGGCACTTTACTTCAATTCTGCAGACTTGAGATTATATCTACAAAAAGTCTAAATGTGACTCCTGCAACTGTTGGGATTACAAAACTATAAAACTATCAACAACATCAGACAAGGTACCTTAGATTTTACCCTAAGTATATCTTAGATTACTCTAATGCAGGCATGGGCAAACTGCGGCCCGTTAAGCTTTTGAATCCGGCCCGCAGAACTTGATGAAATTATATTAATAAACCTTGTTAACGTTTTTTCCCTGCAATTCTGGCGTTTTCCCAATAGATGACGCACTGTATATACATTGACCTTTGTTGAGGTGCAGAGTATTACTCCACATTTGCGCTTTACTTTGTGACCTTATGGCGACCCGTTTCCTGGCACATCCGAACCGGCTCACAATTAGCCAGCGTTCCGGCTAAGAGAGATAGCCTGCAGGGATTTGCGAGCACAGAGCTCCGCATACCGGCGCGCACTCACTGTTCTGTCATTGTGCGGGTCGTTGTTGAGTTTTGGCACAGGGAACAATTGAATAAGAAGGAGCAGGACAAGTAGACCTGCATCTCCTACCGTTTTTGAAATAAAGACAGTCAGGAGGAGAGTGATGATGATAATATCTTGAAGGATAACAGAATTTTCAGTGCTTTAAAATAATAACTGTTACTATTAAAAAAAGCTGTATTTTATTCATTTAATTTTCAGTGTTTTAAAAGTCATTTCAATAAATAGCTAAATACCATGGGACTTCAAAGACAGATATTTTGTTGTAATGCATTTGTTCATTTTCAATTGAAATTAAAGCACATGTTTTCTACATATCCCATGATATTTTATTTTCTCTTATGAGGTGTATTACCAAAACACTCCGTCCAACTGCTCCTGGTCCGGCCCCCCTGTCAAATCTTAGAACCCTTTGTGGCCCTCAAGTCAAAAAGTTTGCCCACCCCTGCTCTAATGCAATCTCTGTGCGGAGAGAAACAGAATCATTATTTTGGGTCAAAGAGGGGGAGTGTGGGGCATACAAACAGAATATCTTATAATGGTTCTGGACCAGTGTTGCCAAGTTAACAATTATTTTAAGACTCCTTTGAGAAAGGAAGTAAATGGGACAAATTGAAATAGAAGGGTATACTCAATCTGTGGAGCGAGAGAGAAAAGTGGGTGAATACCTGAAATTGTTAAATCACAGTGGCTGTAATATATCCAGGGGTGTTCTTCCTCAAGCTTACACTGGGCACCATTAAACGTATGAGATGGAAGTGAGAGACTTAGTGAGGTAAGAATATTAAAGTGACAGTGAATGAAAGCCCTGGGTCACCCTAACAGCTTGAACAGAAGTGACCTATAAAGCAGCCACCCATTCTGTGTTTGCTTACTCTTACCATTGTGAGCACAGAATGCATTAAACTAAATTTCAAAAGTGCCAGTGAATCGCTGGAAGGTCTGTTTGGATCCTTGGATGGTGAGAAAGAATGAGGTAAAAGAGAAGTTGTGGCATCTCCCATGGAAAATACTGTGAAAAGGGAAGTGGTTGGTGGAGACAGTTTAGGCAATCATCACAAATCTGAAAGTATATAGTGAGTCAAAAAGAGCCACATTTTGGAATCCAAGTTCAGTTTAGATAGTATATGTGTTCAGAATATTAGAATGTACTACTGAGAACAGATTCTTTATGAGTACAGCAGTGGAATCCAAACAACTGAACAAAATTACATGTTACGGACAACATGACGCATATTCTTAGCATGAAAAATTGCAAATACAACAAAATCAATTAATTATATTTGCTTTCATTTGAATGATACTGATTTGAAGATAACACAAGTATTTAAAGTTATGAAAGGATGGATCAAGCATAACAAGAGAATGCTTGGAGTAGTTACAGTACGTTATTTAAAATTGAATGCAGGTGATGCTTTTCTTAAACACAGGGAAAATATTTCCATTCAGATTTGCTGCTTAGAACAGAATTTTTTTCCTCAAAATTCAAAATCAGATTGAATGGGTGAAGGGAAAAGTTATGAAGAGACGTAGGAGCTGCACAAGTTATGTAATTAGAACTTTTAGGTTACCTGTAAGGAAAAATATAGATTCATTGAGCCAAGTACTCTTGTTCCTTCTCTCTGTCTCCTAAATATAAAACATTAATTAGAAAAGATGAAGGTAGGTATCTTAAACTAAATGATTTAAATAACAAATTAGCAGAAAAATTCCCATTAAATATACAAAGCTGGTGCATCTCTCAACTAACTTTCTGAGATTCATTTATTGCCCGATGTACAAAGTCATGATTCATATTTTAACGTCATTTTTGCAAAGGACGGGTCAGCTTGCTCTCCTCTGTGATGTTATGTTTGCTATGAAGCAGAAATTTTACATGTAAAGGCATACTGTAGTTTCCACTGTTCAAAGACTGTGATCAAAAGTGAAGCATCATATGAGGTTGACAAATTCTAAGCAGCAGGTTTTTTGATTGATATTGTTTTTGTAAATGCGCAACAAACTGACTTCAATAAAGCATTACTCCAAAGAACATGTTCTTTTTTATTAAGGAGGAATCTCTTAGAAAAACAATTTTATGGGTTTTTTTCTAATTTAGCTCATTATATTACTTACCAATTAACATAATTTACATTGGCTTCTAAAATATGGATTAACTTCAAGTTCTATGCCCATTGTGCTTCCTTCAGCACATCCACTTTATTTGTGTATGATGCAGGTTGGACATTTGAGGTAAAATGTTGACATAAATAAAACAATACAGGAGGTAGCAGCATATGTGTGCCAGAAGTGTGGGGAGATAAAAAGCAGTATGCACATTCATTCTATGACTTTGAAGGTAAAACAATTCTCTCAGCCATTTGGAAATACCATTGCATAAAGTAACAAATGAGCTTGTTTCATTTTGAGTTTTGCTTAAAGACAATGTAAATGTAGTTCAAAACCAAAAGGGTCAACCTGAAATGTTAATTGTGTTTCTCCAGTGTGGCTGCCACACCTATAAAGCATCTCCAACTTGATTCAGTTGTATTTTGTCGGAAGTTGTGAATTCAGCATGATCTCCAACTCCTTCCTCGGTAGATTTAGGTACATAGGGTGACTTTTCATTGGACACTAAGGAAGGGTAGCTTTGTTGAAGGAATAATTAGCAAACGCCAAAGTAAGCTACTGCACAGACAAATGTTACATGATCGCATAAATTGATTTTGAAGCAAAGTGTAGAATTCGTGCTAATGTTCACAAGTCAACAGCATTAAAAGAGTTATGTTTAATTTTATAATTAGACAGACTGATCCATTCAACTTAACTGCATCTTACTTTGATGAAAAATCGACACAGATTGTCCTGTTGATATGTAGGCTCCAGTCTGAGGTGTGTAGAATTAACTTCTGACAACTAATACCATATTATTGCCACTAGTAGAGCTTTACTTGTTTTCTATTTCTACCTCTTCTGTCCAATGTTGTTGAATTCATCATGTAAGAAGAATATTTCAGAAGCGTAAGCTTCTCTACCAGTATAAAGAATTGATTTGACTTTATTTCTTAGATCCTTCACATACATGAAGAGTAAAAACGTTTACATTAAATCTCCATCTAAACGTGCAATGTTCAATCATAATAATTTATAATCATTTATAATAAATAGAACAGTCAAAATAATATAGAGCACACTCATGTCAGCGTGAGTTCATCAGTCTGATGGCCTGGTGGAAGAAGCTGTCCCGGAGCCTGTTGGTCCTGGCTTTTATGCTGTGGTACCGCTTCCTGGATGGTAGCAGCTGGAATAGATTGTGATTGAGATGGCTTGGGTCCCCAATGATCCTACAGGCCCTTTTTACACACCTGTCCTTGTAAATGTCCTGAATCATGGGAAGTTCACAACTACAGATGTGCTGAGCTGTCCGCACCACTCTCTGCAGAATCCTGCGATTGAGGGAGGTACAATTCCCATACCAGGCAGTGATGCAGCCAGTTAGGATGCTCTCAAATGTGCCCTTGTAGAACGTTCTTGGGATTTGGGGGTCTATACCAAACTTCCTCAACTGTCTGAGGTGAAAGAGATGCTGTAGTGCCTTTTTCACTGCAAAGCTGGTATGTAAGGGTTGATGATTAAACAGATGAAATGCTATGTGATTTTTCTCTTTGTGGCTGACAAATTTATCACACCAACATTTGGGCACTAAATCATATGCAGTATTATTAGAAATATAATCTAATTAATGCAATGAATCATTGGTTTATCATTCTGACAAAACATCACTACCATGTGCAAGGAGATCCCAATTCTTATTAAAACCAACCAAAGCACAACTTCTGTTGATGCTTTGCATAACAAAGTACAATTCTGATATTCACAGTATAATTTCTTGAGTATTTATTTTATTTATTTTTTATTTTATTGAGATACATCGCAAATAGGCCTTTCTGGCTCTTTGAGCCATGCCGCCCAGCAACCCCCGATTTAACCCTAGCCTAATCACAGGACAATTTACAAATGACCAATTAACCTATCTGTTGGTACATCTTTGGACTGTGGGAGAAAATCCACACAGTCATAGGGAGAACGTACAAACTCCTCACAGGCAACAGTGGTAACTGAATCCGGGACACTGGTATTATAAAGCGTTGTGCCACTGTCATGTCTTGTAAACTTAAATTGCTAAGTGACAACCTCCTCTCACATTTTCCAACAAACACATTTGAACACTATTAGGCCTACAAGCCTCTAGACCGCAGTTTAGCAAAATGAGCTCTTTGCCATTTTTTCACTGAGAAGGGAAAGAAGCATGGAGGAGGTTTGAAGACAAGAGTTATGGTAAGAATCCAACCTGATTTTTCAGAAACTTAAGTTCCATGTATTTCCCACAATAAGTTTCCTAACTCTGCAGGCCTCTCTGATCTCTGAGCTAATGACCTTTTGCCTTCAAAAAATAAACTGTGACAGTAGGTGAGCAACCTGCTATTTGTCGCCATAAAGAATACAGGCTCAGAATTCAATGCAGTTGAAAAGTGTCTGTGCCCTCTATAAATTGATTGTCCTATTTTCCTTCAAATAACAGTGACTTCAGTCCAGCGCTAAGAAGATCTCCCTGAATGATGTTAGGGCCACCTGATGATGCCAAAGCCTCTCTACAAAGTAGACTTTCCTTTTGCAGTCACTGTCAGCCTTACCTGAGTATCAGTATTGCAAAAAGGGGCAATCAATTATGTGAAAAGCCAAAGTATAAGAAACCTGATTGATCTGCTCCCCTTTAAGCCTTATGTTTGAAAAATGCCCTAACAGGCATAACTTGACACTACCTTACGAGGAACTTACATCTGAATGGCAGTGTGCATTGATTTTTCATCATGAGATGCAGCTACATTTAATCTGTGTTTATTTATAAAGCTGCAGATGAAACTTCCATATTCCGGTTAAGGTGGCACTACCGAACGTGTCCGACAAATTTCTGGTAATCAAAAAGCTAAGAAATCCAACTAAAAACATCACAAAAAATACCTTTTCTGAGGTAAATTGTGTTAAGCGATCACAGCAAGGGGTGAGCAATAGCAGGGCTAGTTCAGGGGATGAGCCAAGAAGGTGTGTTGAAGATGGAGTTCTGATACCCACACATCTGGCCGGGGAGTGAGGTGGGATTGCTCTGCTGAAAGGAAAAATTGGGGCCCAGGCAGATGAGATTCGGTGCCTCTACAAATGGCCCAGGTGTAAGGTTGGATTGCTCTGGGCATCGAGCTGAGTTGAAGAGCTTGAAAGCAGCTTCAGGCAGGGCAATGAAATCAGAGCTTGGAGCAAATCACTGGACAACATAGTGTAGGCCTGGAGCCTATCACAGCAGTGGTTTCCAGGTCCTAGTGTAGATACAATGCACTATTTAGACTATTTAAACACGGGCTCAGATCAGAGATGAGAACTGATTTCGTTCACTCTCTGCAACCTTCACCCCTCTCTCCAGGGTGCCAGAGACTTTTGCTGTTCTGTTGTTTGGTCAATTTAAACACTGGCCCAGATAGTCAGAAAAAAACAGGGTGTTGGTCAGCACAACAGCTGATTTTGCTCGTTCTCCATGATGGTCATCTCCATGGCACTAAGGCTATGAAAATTGTCCCAGCTGTTGTGCTCCATGATCACTAATATGATGAATTGATAAGCGAGGCTTTGGGCCTACTCCAGGCTGCTCCGGGATCCAGGTCTGAAGACCCAATTTTGATTTGGAATTCACTTCAGTTGTCTGCATGGTTTGTATTTTTTTCTTTCATGCATCAAGTGTTGGTCTTTCAGTTTCTTTTCTTTAATTGGTTCTTTCAGGTTCCCTACTTTGTGGCTACCTGTGAACAAGCAATTCTCAAGGTTGTATAACTTATACATTCTTTGATAATAAATGCACTTGATTCTTGAATCCACAAATTTTTATGTTACAAAAATAAAACATTCAGTGTTTTAGGTCCAATGACACATCCAGATATATGTCACCGTAGATCAGCAGTTCACAAAGTGGGCAATATTGACCCCCAGAGGCCGTGGAGGGGTGGTTGGTAGCAAGGGGGGAGGGCAGCTGAGAGAATACAGGTTTAAGTTAAGAGATAAATTATTTATTATAAGTATTCCATCCTCAGTACTTCATAATTGATTGCAATGATCACATAATCAACTTATCTCTTGTTAACATACCATCCATTTGGACTTTGCTCGAAGCATGTTATAGTTGTTAAAAAGCAAAGTGACACTTCTGTACTTCAGATGGCATGAAAAATCTGGACTGAAAAAATTTTGTTAATTCTGGGCCTGCCTGCGCATTATTGTCATTCACTACTGTAGTACAGTGTTAGCTAGTATGATTCCCATACTTTAATCACACAATGATGCAATTCTTGTGAATTAGGGTATGGTATGCAAGGGGTAAAGTTCAGAATCGGCCCTTTTGACTGGTCTTGACTGCATATCTTTAGCCCATGGCCCAACTGAGATATCACTGCTCCATTGTATATACCTTCAGTTTTTGCCTGATCATTGATAACTGCAGTGCTTGAGGTTGGACTTAGACAACACGAGATTGACCGTGGTCATTAAATAATAACGTAAGTGGCAGAAACAGACCAAACTGAAAAGAAGTGCAGACATTTTAGTGTGGAGAACCTGAAATATGGATTTATATCAGCACCAAGCAACCAACAGCAGCCAATGTATCTGTTTGTGAGAACATTTTCATCAAATGAGGCTATGAAACCATCCCAGCACCTTGAACTTTTAAAGAGAATACACTCCAATGAAGCAAATAAAAAGTTAACTGCTTTTCAGCCTCTTTGTGTAAACTTTCAGAAATGTAAAGCACTTCAAAACATGTTTACCAGCACCTCACAACAAAACAGTCCTGGTCTGCATGCTTCACATAATATTTCATTGCTCATTGCTAAATTTAGAAAGCCCCATACAATTGGAAAACAATTGATCCTGTGAGTAGTAAAGGGGTTTCTGAGTATGGTTTTGCATAAGTCACCAGGGAAATGATTAAAGTGATTCTACTGAAGCTGCAAATAAATGAAATGTCTGAGAATATAGAAGACACATTGTGCAACATACTTAGCACAACAGTTTGCTCTGCAGTTGGACAAGTCTACTTTTCCAGGTAATGTTTTCTCCATAAAAGATTAAAGCATGGTTCAGGGGAACTAGAACCAGAAGCATATATGAAGAGGGAGGCAATTTTTGGTTTGTTGAGCAACTTTTCAATGAGTCTCACTAATGTTCTTACTTATGCAACAAATGGGGCACTATCAATGACACCAAATGTGACACCAAACCAGCACAAAGTGCTGGTGGAACACAGCAGGCCAGGCAGCATCTATAGAAAGAAGTGCGGTCGATGTTTCGAGCTGAAACCCTTTGTCAGGACTAGCTGAAAGAAAAGATAGTAAGAGATCTCTTGTGTTTGCACTATCAATGACATGATGCCACTGTGGGGTTATTACTTCCTTTAAAACAATGATGAATCTAACATATTTACTATTCACTGCATAATTCACAGGCAACATCTTATCACACAAAAAAACTTAAGTGATGGGCTGCACAAACCCTTAAACACTGTTATCATAGTGGTAAATAAAATCAAGCCCCATGCTCTTGATTCTCAACTATTTTGAGAGTTTTATCTTGAGAATGACAAGCAGTTTGAATATTTGCTTTTGCGCACAGAAGTCAGGTGGCTCTTAAAAAGAAACTACCTGAAAAAAAAATTGGGCTTTTTGAAATGATGATAAAATCTTTGAAGTTTCAAATGCTTCACTGAGTAATCAACTCAAGAATACTAGGCATGGCATTGCTTATTTGTCAGAATTATTCACAATGTTTAATGAAATTAATCTTCAATTGCTAGGAAATGATATGAATCTTATCAAAGAAAAATCAGTCATCCACTTTCTGTTCAAGTTAATTCTAGTTAAGTACAACACTAGGCATTGTGACCTTTTCTGATTTCTGAGCCTCTTGGTGTTGGAAGAGAAAGAAAGGCTACTCGACAATGATCGTCAGGGACACTGTATCCACCTGGGTGAGCTGCATAAAGACATGTCAGAGATATTTCAGGATATTCTTTTGATCTGAATTGCAGATTGGGTAATAAATCCATTCCTGAATACTCATAATGAGGAATTAACAGGAGTAAGAACTGATCTCACCACAAAATGACTTTGAGCTGAAGCCCAGGTTAAAAATCACATCAAGACTTTTTGTTGCGGAAAGAAATCTCTGAATGCTATCATGCACTGTGGAAAAAGGTCAAGATGACCTTTTCAAACATTATATTTAGAGGAGTGCCGTTTCAATGCAGTCAGCCAACTTCCTTCAAAGCAACAAAACAGACTGCACATGGGGACCTGAGACTTCTTCTGAGTGACACTCGACCTGATGTTGAGAGACTGATATCACTGCACCAAGCCCATCCATCTCATTGGAAGGTAAAAAAAGCAATGAAATAGTGAATAGTTGGATGATTAATATATTCTCTAAAACTGATGAAAATAGTTTTTACTGCAATTAACTAAAGAAATAATTTTATTTGCAGCTTTAAATAGGTTTGAATATTTTTTGCAATTACTTGTCACTGTTTTGAATTTGCAGTTCCTATTTTCTTTTCACCCTGCATCGTAAATCAGAATTCTTTACAATGTTTATGCAATGGCAGGAAAGGAAGAGGGGGCACTGGGGATGTAGCCTGGGAGCCAAGAGGGTAGTTGGGAACCACTGCCTTAGATCAAAATGTTAGATAATCACAGTTATCAAGGTGAGGTTTTAAGTAATGTCCAGCTGGGTTGAATGGGCTCCTACTAGGTCGTGAAATGCAATAACAAAAAGGTAGTTGAAGCAATAATATTTCCCGTATTGTAAATAATGCAGGTTTAAGAAAGGCATCATTTGATCTGCCAGAAGTAAATGGTAATGTATGCAATCACTGAGCACTTGACACTTTGGTGGATGGTTGAGATAAGCAGATGGGAGGAAGAAATGTTGTTCAAAAACAACATTGGTTTTGATGATGGCAAGGAAGAAATTTGAAATCAGTAATTTTGAAGAGTGAGCTTTGACAGAAGGGTGAAATAGTCAATTACAATACAGAGACACATAAGCCCCACTGTAAATTGAAAGAGTTGTGAGAATATACAGTAAACATGAATTCATCAATACATGAAGATGTAGAAGACACATGCCTGAAAAAGTTCAGATCTTTTTAGGATCAATGTAAACGCTTTATAATAGCCATACTTAATCCTGAGGCATACTAGAAAAATTCTGGGCCAACACAAATGGCCAGACAAACATCCAGAACTATTGAATCATTTCAGAACACCAAAGGGAAAAGTAATTTCTTATGAAGTGTGCTGAAGCTAAATTAGCTCATGTTACAAGAAAATGTGGGAGAAGGTTGTGAAAAAGAATTGATAAATGGAGCTACAATGGGAAATGTGAAATGGCAGGAAAAGGCATGAAAGCAGACTATTAATTACAAAATACTATTGCACAGAGGGTGTTCTCATCTATAAGACAGAAAATTAGCAGGCAGGTACAGATAGTTATCAAAATAGATGGAATGACACACTGAAGTACAAAAATAGCTAACTGAATAGGGTGCTTGCAAG
Organism: Hypanus sabinus; assembly: GCF_030144855.1. Classification (NCBI taxonomy): domain Eukaryota; kingdom Metazoa; phylum Chordata; class Chondrichthyes; order Myliobatiformes; family Dasyatidae; genus Hypanus; species Hypanus sabinus. The sequence continues at coordinate 28,823,456 of NC_082730.1, read as the reverse complement.
TTCACTCTAAACATAGTTTAAGGAGGCAATGGAGGCAGCTCAGAGAATTTTCCTCAGTTTTGTCAACCCTGCACGTGTAGGCTCCTCCCAGTCTCCATCCAGCTAACAGCAGTCACCTGCTGCTCATTTCCAGCACATCACCTGCAGCCTATTTAAATCCAGCTCTCATACACAATTCTTGTTCACTCAGGCTCAACTAGTTGTTCCTGACCTTCACTTGCTTTGTTATGTTTGGTACCTGTTCTCTCTTGTTATGTGGGTTGATATTTTGCAGTATATCATTAATATTTTCCTTCACTGCTAAATCATCTTCGCTGCTCTGTGCTTGGGTCAAGCCTCCTCTACATTTCCTGACAGGTTTGATACCTGGGATTAAGGTACAAGGAAAGGTTGATCAGGTTAAGCTATATAGACTGGAATGTAAAAACAACATGAGAGGAGAATAGTTGAAACAAAATAAGATAACTTTACCTTTCCTAAGGAATCTAGAACAAGGGGAAGAATAAGGAGCTATTCATTTAAGACTGAGATGAAGAGATGCAAATGTTTAGAAATTTCTACTCTGTAGATACTGAAACGCTGAATAACTTGAGACTGAGGGTAAACAGACTTTTGGTCAACAGGAACGTCAAGGGATATGGGAACTGGGCAGGAAAGTCATGCTGAGGTCAGGGTGGGGACATGATTGTTGAAAGAGGAGGACATAAGAGGAGCTGCTTAGCTCACTTCTGAAACCTAATTCTTAATTTCTTACATTATTGGAAAAAGAGATTAAAATTTAACAACATGAAAATGGACACGATGGCGGGTTTGAGGCTGGGGGAAAGTCACCGGTGTTGGGACAGGGGCGGTGCAGTAACGGGAAGCGGAGTGGAGGGAAGGTTGAGATCAGTGGCCAGCATCGGCTCCGCACCAGCACTGGGACGGGGGAGGGGGTGGTCGGAGCCTGACCTTGGCATGTCCCGGTGACTCCCGGCTGATGCTCTCAGTGGGCACTCGAGTTACTGAGGGAACAACCAGCTTCCAGGCCGAAATGTGGTGAAGGTGTTGTGTTGGCTATCGGTTTATCATTGTCTGGTCTGGCAAATGTACAGATGAAATCGTTATTGAGAAACAACGATAACACAATGCAGAGTGAAGTGGCGAAATCTGGAGCAAAAGTACAGTCATACACGTCAAAGCATCAGTTGGCTTGCTGCCAAAGTTGCAGAAATGGTATTATAATGCTGCAGGATTTAATAAGTTGGGTCTTATGCGAGATGACACTCTGTACGAAGATGATGATGTGAAGGAGGCTGTGAGAAGGTTGCCTGAGAACCTTTACAATGATAGAGTGTTCCGCATAAAGTGAGCTTTGGACTTGAGCATGAAGCACCAGATCCTTCCCAAAGAGATGTGGGTCAAGTATGAAGAGGATATACGCTACCTTCAGCCGTATCTTAAAGAAGTCATATCTGAAAGAAAGGAGAAGGAAGAATGGAATATAAAATAAATAGGATTCTTTTCATTACTCTATGCCTGTCATGATCCAGCTTCAACAATGTAGGGTAATTGATTCCATTCCTGGAGAAATAAGTTCCGGTCTTCAACTACAAGGAAGCAGTTTATTTGTTTGGACAATGGACTACTAGTTTAAAATTCATTCTTTAATTCTCTTTGCCAATTTAATCCATGTGAGTTATTTTAAATAAATATTGTTCCTCATTAAAAAAAAATGGACACCAGCTGCAAACAAGGGTTAACATTGTAGATGACAGATCATTTTGCTTTTCGCTACTAGAATCTCAGGCTTGTATATTGCCACGTTGGAAGCAACCAATTGCATTACGATACTCAATTTGAACTTTGATATTTGAAAGCAGAATTGCTAAGATGTCTGCAGATGTTTGCACATTAGTTCTCTGACATTCAATTTAATACAGTATTATCCAATTTTATCATCAATTCCCAGTGTTTAAGACTTACTGAGTTTTTTAAATAAGGCATCATCAACAGTCATTAAATGTTGATGAACCTTGTTGTGGAACCTTGCACAAACCACTTATACAAAGTTGCAAATTGTATCTTGCGCCCAGTGCCTTATCCAAGAATCACAATATGAACCCAGGGAATGAATGCATATAACTTCAGATTGATGAACATGAATGCTGATGCAAGCAGTGCTATTGTCATGGTATGCTCTTGGAAGACTAGACCCAGGTGCAGAGAAACAGCAGGCTTTTTCTGTCATGGAGATCACTAGCAGTAGACTCAACCCAGGAACCACTGACACCAGGCTCACGACTCAACCCAGAGACAGGAGGACAAGAGGTTAGACATATGAATATCTACCAACCGTGCCTTGCAAGAGCGACTGTGAGACAATTCATGCTGCAGGTATTAGAAGAATAGCCAAAATCTGAAAGCTGGTGCACCAGTCAAGGCTGGTCTGCTTTTCTTAAGGGGAAAAAAGTTTCTAGGAGTTAGACAAGGAATGAAACATAAAAAATAACACAACATAGGTGAAGACGAGCACCAGACATTTTGGTTACTGCACTAGAAATCTAAATGAAAGTGATAGAAAGAAGAAATGATATCTGATGGGATAACTTCCATAGGTCTATGCTTCAAGTGGTCTTGCAAATACAACTGAAAACTGTGGTCAAACCAGGAGTCTAGCTCAGAGGAAACAAATGTTGCATAAATTTGTTATCTTACACATGTCAGGGTCAAAATATCTTTAAATACCACATCCTAGAAACTTTGTCATTTGCCCTAGGCAATGCTGAGTTCATCCCACTCCTATCACTCACCTATCAGCAGTTTCCTGCTCTCAGATTTCTACCATGTCTCACAATTTGCTTACTAGCTACTTACTATACAATGCACTTATTCTGTTTTTATTGGGTAAATTCTCAGTGGCATATTACTTCAAGTCAAGTCCAATGTTTGAAAAAGGACTTATATTAACCAGAATTTCTTACCTCTGCAATTCCTCATTTGCCTTTCAGGCAAATCTAACCATTCGGGTGAAAGGTTTTAGTTGTGGGTCTTAATCTTCTTTGCTTCTGCATCTGAACTAACTATTGAATAAAAATAGAAATCAAGATAGTCCTAGAGAATGAATATGTCACATTACCATCTCATGAAATCAAAACAGTGCTGCTGGAAATACCAAGCGGGGCAGACAATAGCCTAAAGAAGTCAGTGTGCATATCTAGTAGAGACTGAATAAATGGGTATACAATACAGCTCTCAGGGACTTGTCTAGTCAGAAGGTAATGGACACCTTATGGAGATTCTCAGGCAACAGTGCCCATGTTAAGTCATTTAGGAGGATTTAAATGGTTCTGAGAGAAGTAGAATCATGGAGGGGGGCCAAGAGGCGGTGAATACTGGCAAGGATGGTCACTGAAGTCTGAAAACAATGGGAAATGATGAATGATGGTTTATTGGAGTGGAGATCTTGAATGGTATGTCACAGTAATGATTAGTGGGAGAAGCCAGCAGCACTCAAGATGGTTTTGAAGATATCCAGGATACATTAAGCCTCTTATTAAATACTCAAAGTACTGTATCTTAAAGCTATTTCAGACATGGACATACATATTGTCTTTTTGGGGAGAAGGTGGTGAGGGAGAATGATTTGGCTAACGGGATACTGCAGGCTTATATAATGCATCCCATTCTCACCTGCGACATGGGACAGAGAGGATTATTTAGAATCCTACAAGCACTGATTTTATTCATCACTGAATATTATTTCCTTTTTAAATCCTGCCATTGTCTACTTTTACTTGAAATTTTCTGAATTTGTGAGTTACCTTTTCACTTATCAAAACTGAGACTGAATTGATTTTGATGGATCCAGACACTATCAATGCATGCCCATTTCATCCAAGTTTCATGCCCATTTCATCCAAGCATGCCATTTCACAAATATGGGAGGTTGGGCTGTGAACATCAATGGCTCCTCATTTGAAAGCAGAAACATTAATAGCAAAAGATACACATGTCTTCTAAACAGAAAGAAAGTAGAAGTGCATGAAGCACAGAATTGTCAAGCTGTGGTTGGTTAAAGAAACAACAAAACAGCAGTAAGTAGGTCAGGAGCTCTCAAAGACTCCAATTGTCTTAAATCGTGTAAACCATATTTCCTCAGAGAATATTCTCTTTTACATTATTCTCTTTGAATGTACTGCACCTGAACAGTCCACCCAGTATCTTCAAACCCCATCTTCTGTCAGTTGTAAATTTTCTTTGTTTTGTGCTCAGGGCTTACAGTTATTAGATCTAAGGAGGGTAAAGATCAGCTGGAAATATGAATAAATATTCTTAATAATGAACCACTTGCGAAAGGCCAATCGATGTAGTTAACAGAAATTCAAGCTATACTGTTGGATCTCTATGGAATAAACAAGTTTTACTGTAGATATCATGTTTTTTAATTTGATTACTCTGTGTGAGGTTTGCTCCACTTTCTATGCCATTTGAGAATACTCTGATGCAAGTAAAAGATAAATCCTGCTACAAGCACAGCAAAGCACACCATTGTCTTTATTTGCTACAGTGGATAAATATGAGTTGAAAACAACTTTAATCTTCATTTGCCATGGTAAGAAAATTGTCAGCCTTCTGAATCTAGAAGTTTAGCCATTCAACAAGAAAGCATTTTCAATTACAGAGAAAGGAAGACATAAAGGATCCTTGATCCTTCTGCCAAAATAAATTCCAAATAAAATACCCTACAGAAACAGCCCCTTCAGCCCATCAAACAGTTGACTGGAGGAATTCAGCAGGTTGAGCGTCATTTGTGGTGGGGAGGGGGGTGGTGATGGTGGGTTGTGGGGAAAGAAGTGTCAATGTTTTGGGTTGAAATCCTGATTCAGGACAGAGTGGAGTGGGGAGGCAATTGGTAAACTGAGGGTAAAGAACTAACAAAGGATAGAGAAAGGAGAGTCAGTAGATGTTGTTACTTGAATTTTCAGGACTTTGACACGGTGCTGCACATGAAGTGCAAAGGGACTTGGGAGTTCCTGTGCAAGACTTCCAGAAGGTTAATTCACAGGTTGAGTCTGTGGTGAAGAAGACAAATGCAATGTTGGCATTTATTTCAAGGGGAATAGAATATAAAAGCAAGGAGGTAATGCTGAAGCTTTACAAGACTTCAGTCAGGCTGCACTTGGAATATTGCCAAAAGTTTTGGGCCTCTTATGTCAAAAAGGATGTCTTGTCATTGGAGTGAGTCCAGAGAAGTTTCATGAGAACAATGGGGTAATATATGAGGAGCGTTTGGCAGCTGTGGGCCTGTACTCACTGGAATTTAGAAGAATGCATGAGATTTCATTGAAACCTACCAAATGTTGAAAGGACTATATAAACTAGATGTGGAGAGGATGTTCCCTCTGCTGGGGGCATTGAGAACTGGATGGCACAGCCTCAAAACTGAGGGGCGACCTTTTAGAACGGAAGTAAGGAGGAATGTGTTTTAGCCAAAGGGTAGTGAATCTGGGGAATTCATTTGCACGGAGGACTGCAGAGACCACATCATTGAAAACAGTTAAAGTAGAGTTTGATAAGTTGCTGATTAGTATGAATGCCAAAAGTTAGGGGGAGAAAGCAGAATAGGGCTGAGAAGGTAAAATACATCAGCCATAATCAAATCGCAGAGCAGCCTTGATGGGCTAAATGGCCTGATTCTGCTTCTATGTCATATGCCTTCTCCTTTGACCTCCTGTTGCCACTTTGAAGGATCTTTGGACTTGTACACCAAAGTTCCTCATTAACATCTGGGAATCTATATATACCTCAAAGTGCATGCAATCAGGATTAAATTCTATCTGCCATTACCTTGCCCAAATTACCTCCTGATCAATATCACTCTGTAGCCTTAGACTTCCATTCTCTTCATGAACTGCCCTCCTCAGCAGCCACAGTTCAGCTTTTCTTTGGTAACTATTTCCTATGAAACACGATAATGTGCCTTATGGAAAGGCAATAATTTGAAATGTCATTTGCACATACTGTATGTGTGCTATAGCTCTGTGCTGAAGAAAAGAAGTTCTATTAATTTAAGACTCTGTTCAATATGATACAGTCAACCACTGCTTGCTTTCAGGATACAGATGAATATTGACAGAATTGTCCAGTTTGGTTAATTTCAATTGTCAACCACAAAGGATACGGCTACTGATAGACTGTCAGTAATTGTAAAGGAACTTAAAAACATCCTGTAGATTTTTTTCTAATGGTTACACACAGAGGTTCAGATGTCATACAATACTGAATAAAAAACTCAGATGCTGGAGTTTCCAACTCCAAACAGAGAATACAGGTAATGGTGTAGAAAGTCAGGAGCAGATGCAGGGTAAAAGAACTGATTTGTTACTTCAGGACTTTGAGCTTTTGTCAGCACTGGAAGGAGATGCAGATCAAAAATTGTGAAGCAAAGGTTCACAGAGCAACAGGAAAAGTCTGTCACTTATAGTACACACATGACAAAAATACAAATTGTTCAATGTCCATTATTAATAAAGATTAGCTTTATTTGTCACATGTATACTAAAACATACAGTGAAATGTATTGGTAGCATCAACTCGTGGTTTGTGCTGGGACAGCCTGCAAATGTATGATGCTTCCAGCGCCAACATAGAATGCCCACAACTTTACTAACTCTAACCCTAACCATACATCTTTGAAATGTGGGAAGAAACCATAGTACTCGGAGGAAACCTTGTGGTCACAGGGAGGATAAATAAACTACTTACAGAGAGCAGTAGGAATCGAATCCCGGTCAGTGATCGCTGGTGCTAACCACTGCGCTACATTGGGAGGATTATTTATACCAGATACTGCAGAAATCATGCCACTTTATTTGATTGCTTTTGTATAAGTTTTGCTGCATACTGAGAACAGCCTAGAGGAGAAAGCATGCCATGACACATAGCCTAGATGCCTTTATTTAACACAGTGAATAAATTTGAGTGCAGACTATTTTCATATTAGTTTGTTGGGGTGGAAAACCTGGAGCAATTTTTCAGCCTTCCTGAATCTGAAAAGAGTATTAAATTTAGCCATTCAACAACATTGATCAAGAGCAATGCATGCTCATTGATAAACTAAAGAGGACCTAAAGTACCCTGAAAACTTCTGCCTATTGTACTTTCACTGATTAGACTCATACAGCACAGAAGCATCCTCTTCAACCCATCACGTCCATGCTGACCATCAAGGACCTATCTCTATTAACCCTATTTACCAGCACTTGGTCCACGACTTACTATACCTTGGCACTTGAAGTTCATGCTCAGATGTTTCTTAAATATTGTGAGAGTACCTTCCTCCAACACTTTCTTAGGCAGTGTGATCCAGTTTTCATTAATGCACCGTATGAGATCTTCAGGTCCCCACTTTTTATTTTAAATCCTCTCCTGAAACCTCTGCCTTCTGATCTTAAACATCTCTGGCTGAAAATCTGGTTGAGTGGTGCCACAACAACAAACCTTTACTCACGGTCAGTAAGACCAAGAAAATGATGACTTCAGGAGGAGGAAACCAGAGGTCCACGAAAAAGTCCTATTTGATGTATCAAAGGTAGAGACAATAGACAATAGACAATAGGTGAAGAAGTAGACCATTCGGCCCCTCGAGTCTGCACCGCCATTCTGAGATCATGGCTGATCATTCACTATCAATACCCAGCCCCTGCCTTGTCCCCATATCCCTTGATTCCCCTATCCATCAGATATCTATCCAGCTCCTTCTTGAAAGCATCCAGAGAATTGGCCTCCACCGTCTTCCGAGGCAGTGCATTCCACACCTCCACAACTCTCTGGGAGAAGAAGTTCTTCCTCAACTCTGTTTTAAATAACTGACCTCTTATTCTCAATCCATGTCCTCTGGTACTGGACTCTCCCAACATCTGGAACATATTTCCCTCCTCAATCCTATCAAATCCTTTAATTATCTTAAACATTTCAATCAGATCCCCTCTCAATCTCCTCAATTCCAGCGTGTACAAGCCCAATCTCTCCAATCTCTGTGCGTAAGACAGCCCTGCCATCCCAGGAATCAACCTAGTGAATCTACGCTGCACTTCCTCAATTGCCAGAATGTCCTTCCTGAAACCTGAAGACCAAAACTGTACACAATATTCCAGGTGTGGTCTCACCAGGGCCCTGTACAAATGCAAAAGAACATCCTTGCTCTTGTATTCAATTCCCCTTGTAACAAAGGCCAACATTCCATTTGCCCTCTTCACTGCCTGTTGCACTTGCTCATTCACCTTCATTGACTGGTGAACTAGGACTCCTAGGTCTCTTTGCATTTCTCCCTTACCTAACTCGACACCATTCAGACAATACTCTGCCCTCTTGTTCCAGCTTCCAAAGTGGATAACTTCACATTTATTCACATTGAATGACATCTGCCAAGTATCTGCCCACTCACTCAGCCTATCCAAGTCTCCCTGTATTCTCCTAACGTCCTCTTCGCATGTCACACTGCCACCCAGTTTAGTATCGTCAGCAAACTTGCTGATATAGTTTTCAATGCCCTCATCTAAATCATTGACATAAATCGTAAAGAGCTGTGGTCCCAATACAGAGCCCTGTGGTACTCCACTAGTCACCTCCAGCCAGTCCGAGAAACACCCATTCACTGCTACCCTTTGCTTTCTATCTGCCAACCAGTTTTCTATCCATGTTGAAACCCTGCCCCCAATGCCATGAGCTCTGATTTTACTCACCAATCTCCTATGTGGCACCTTATCGAATGCCTTCTGAAAATCTAGGTACACAACATCTACTGGCTTACCCTCGTCTAACATCCTTGTTACACCCTCAAAAAACTCCAACAGATTAGTCAAGCATGATTTGCCCTTGGTAAATCCATGCTGGCTCGGCCTAATCCTATTTCTGCCATCTAGATGTGCCACTATTTCGTCCTTAATAATGGACTCAAGCATCTTCCCCACGACTGACGTTAGGCTAACAGGGCGATAGTTCTCCGTTTTCTCCTTCCCTCCCTTCTTGAAAAGTGGGACAACATTAGCCACTCTCCAATCTTCAGGAACTGATCCTGAATCTAAGGAACATTGGAAAATGATTACCAATGCATCCGCAATTTCCTGAGCCACCTCTTTTAGAACCCTCGGATGCAGACCATCTGGACCCGGGGATTTATTAGCCTTCAGTCCTACCAGTCTACTCATCACAGTTTCTTTCCTAATGTCAATCTGTCTCAATTCCTCTGATATCTTATGACCCTGGCCCATCCATACATCTGGGAGATTGCTTGTGTCCTCCCTGGTGAAGACAGATCTAAAATACGCATTAAATTCTGTTGCCATTTCCCTGTTTCCCATAACAATTTCTCCCAATTCATTCTTCAAGGGGCCAACATTGTTCTTAACTATCTTCTTTCTCTTCAGATAGCTAAAAAAGCTTTTGCTATCCCCTTTTATATTCCTGGCTAAACTGAGCTCATACCTGATTTTTTCTCACCGTATTGCTTTTTTAGTTAAGATCTGCTGTTCCTTAAAACTTTCCCAATCATCTGTATTCCCACTCATCTTAGTCCTGTCATACTTCTTTTTCTTTAATGCTATACAATCTCTGACTTCCTTTGTCAACCACTGTGGCCCCTTCCCCCTCTTTGAATCCTTCCTTCTCATTGGAATAAACTGCTTTTGCATCTTTTGTATTATCCCCAAGAATATCTGCCACTGCTGATCCACTGTCTTTCCTGCCAGGGCATCCGCCCACTTAACTTTGGCCAGCTCTTCCCTCATGGCTCCGTAGTCTCCTTTATTTAATTGCAACACTGACACCTCTGATATGCCCTTATCCCTCTCAAATTGTAGATAAAAACTTATCATGTTAAGATCACTACTTCCTAATGGCTCCTTTACTTCAAGATCACTTATCAATTCCTGTTTATTACACATCACCAAGTCCAAAATAGCCTCGTTCCTGGTTGGCTCAAGCACAAGCTGTTCCAAAAACACATCCCTTAGACACTCCACAAACTCCCTATCCTGGGGTCCAGCACCTACCTGATTCTCCCAGTTCACCTGCATGTTGAAATCTCCCATAACGACTGCATTACCTTTAGCACATGCCAATGTTAACTCCCTAATCAACTTGTACCCAATAGCCACGCTACTGTTTGGGGGCCTGTACACAACACCCATTAGGGTCTTTTTACCCTTACTGTTCCTCAGCTCAATCCACACAGACTCTACTTCCCCTGTTCCCAAGTCACCTCTTGCTAAGGACTGAATCTCATTCCTCACCAACAGGGCCACCCCACCCCCTCTTCCCATATTTCTGTCTCTACGATAGCACGTATACCCTGGTACACTCAATTCCCAGGCCTGATCCCCTTGCAGCCATGTCTCCGTTATCCCAACAATATCGTAGTTCCCCATTTTCATCTGAGCTTCAAGCTCATCTGTCTTATTTCTGACACTACGCGCATTCAAGTATAGAATTCTTAGCCCATTCCTCCTCTCTTTGCTTAAAACACTGTCTACTGTACCTAACCCAGCTCCTTGAACTTCCATCGGGCAAATTGCACCCTGAATTTTGATGACCTTCTCAAGATCACCCAAACCTTGTACACATTTAACCCCATGCACCTTCTGACCAACCCTCTGGATCTGAATCCCTGCCCCCTGCACATCTAGTTTAAACCCCCCCGAGCATCACTGGCAAATACTCCTGCAAGAATGTTAGTACCCCTCCAATTCAGATGTAGACCATCCCTTCGAAACAGATCCCAATGTCCCTGGAACAAAGACCAATTATCCAAAAACCTGAACCCTTCCTTCCTGCACCATGCTCTCAGCCTCGTATTAATGTGCATAATCATTCTATTCTTCGCCTCACTCGCACGTGGCACAGGTAGCAATCCCGAGATTGTCACCCTGGAGGTCCTGCCTTTCAGCTTCACTCCCAACTCCCTGAACTCTCTAAGCAGGACCCCCTCACTCACCTTACCTACATCATTGGTCCCTACATGGACCACTACATCTGGGTTCATGCCCTCACTCTCAAGAATAGCCTGCACCCGATCTGAGATGTCCCAGACCCTGGCACCAGGGAGGCAACATACCATCCGAGACTCCCGATCTGCCCCACAAAATCTCCTATCTGCCCCCCTAACTATAGAGTCCCCTAAAACTATCGCTCTCTTCTCTTCCCTCCTCCCCTTTCTAGTTGAGGGTTCAACCTCTGTGCCAGAGGCAGGACCACTACAACTCATTCCTGGTAGGTCATCCCCATCAACAGTATCCAGTACGGTATACTTATTGTTAATGGGAATGGCCGCAGGGGTGCTCTGCTCTCTCTGCCTGCTCCCCCTGCCTCTCTGGACCGTCACCCATCTGCCTACTTCTTGGTTTTTTGGTGTGACTACCTCCTGATAACTCCTATCTATCTCTGCCTCCACCTCCCGAATGATCCGTAGTTCATCCAGCTCCTGCTCCAGCTCCCTAACTCGGTCTGATAGGAGCTGCAGCTGGATGCACCTTTTGCAGGTGTGGTCATCAGGGACAACTGTGTTGACCCTGACCTCCCACATACTGCATACGGAGCACTCCACTGCTCTGACTGTCTCCCCCATACCTGAACTGGATTAATAGAATGTCTAAAAAGCACCTAGCGACCTTACCTTCTTCCCCTCAGTGAGCAATCACACAAGCTTACCGAAGTCCCCTTACGCCGAAGCCCACTTAGCCAAAGCCCAGGACTCTGCTTCCACGGACTCCACAAGGGTCAGCAATTTTAAATTTCTCATGTTATCATTTCAGAGGGCCTGTTCTAGGCTCAGCATGTAACTACAATTACAAAGAAAGCATGGCAGCACCTCTGCTTAAGAAGTTTGTTAAGATTTGGCATGACACCTAAGACGTTGACAAACTTTTATAGATGTGTGGTGTAGAGTTTATTGACTGGCTGTCTCACAACCTGGTATGGAAATACCAATGCCCTTGAATGGAAAATGCACAGTCCTTCATGGGTAAAGCCCTCCCCACCATTGAACACATCTACACAGAGTGTTGTCACATGAAAAAAGCATCTATCATCAGGGGTCTCCACCACCCAGGTCATGCTCTTTTCTCACCGCTGTCATCAGCAGGAAGGTATAGGAGCCTCCAGACTCACACCACCAGGTTCAGGAACAGTAATTGCCCCTCATCCATCAGGCTTTGAACCAGAGGGGATAACTTCACTCAACTTTACTTGCCCCATTACTGAACTGTTCCCGCAATCTATGGAGTTACTTTCAAGGACTCATCAGCACTCATGTTCTCGATATTTATTTCTTATTTATATATTATTTTTTCGTTCTTTTTAATTTACAGAGTTGGTTGTCTTTTGCACATTGTTTGTCTGCCTTGTTGGTGGAGTCTTTCATTGATCCTATTAAAGGTATTGGGTTTATTGAGTATGCTGCAAGAAAATGAATCTCAGGGTTGTATATGGTGACATGCATGAGCTTTGATAATAAATTTTCTTTAAATTGTGAAGGCAATGGTACCCTCAGAAAACTTTTAGACCTGCACTTGAATCATCAGGTCAGATCAAAGCAGGTTGCTACCACTATTTATTTGGTAAAAGCAGGTTGCTACCACTGTTTGGTAAAAGCATATTTTTCTTCTTCTGGATAAACAAGCTTTGATTTGGCATTTCCTCTCTTTCCCAATCTGCTGACGTTCCCTTTTCTGGAGAATAGCAGACACCAGCATGATTTTTCATATAATGTTGTACAGAAAGTCACTGCTAATACTTCATTAAGCCGCTCCTCATATGTTTTAATTTAGTGTCAGAATCCTTTAAGATCTACTCAGCTCCCATTTCTCCTGATGGATCTCTGTAAGGCTTGGCACTGGTCTGGTAGGTGCTGTCATGATTTTACTGATTTTGTTGACTTAAGCCAGCACAGCAGTGATAAGTTCAAAACTAAATCAGTCATCTCACAATTATGTAGCCATATTTCAGCAAGAATAACTACGTGTAGTTGCTGGATTAAAATAGTCTCTAAAAATGATGTGCTTGCCAATCTAGCAACCTGCCAACTGTCTCTGAAGAACGACCAGCTGGGAATTATATGAGCAAAAACAATATGTTCTAAGATTCTGCACCTTCAGGAAGAGAGAGGATGGGGAATAAAAATATATTTTACAATATTTGCCTAGCAAATTCTTAGTAGAGTCTCTCTTAAATTCTAAATCATTGCATAAGTGACAATCTAGACAAGCAATAGAGCTGTAGAAATAGATAGCATAGAAATAGACCTTTTGACCCAACATTTCCATGCTGACTACCAAGTAGCTAACTATACTAATCCTATTTTCCAGCACATTGCCTTCAAATGTTCATCAACATACTTAAAGGTTCTGAGAGTCTCTGCCAGTAGGTAGCATGTTGCGGATTCCAATCAGCCTCTAATTAAACCACTGCCCTCTTACTTTAGTTTCCTCTGTCAAAGAGGGAAGTTTTTTTTTTATTATCTACTCTATCTGTGCAGGTCTCATAATTTTTATAGTTTCACCATGTCAGCCTCAGCCCTTTCAACTAAAAGGAAAACAATTCAGACTATCTAGTCTCTCTTGATATCTGGAGCACTCTATACCAAGCAACAACTAGGTGAATATCCCATGAATACCTCCAGTATATTGATGGCATTCTATGCCAGAACGTGTGGCAACACTTGCGGACTGCCCCCCCCAACAACTCCTTGGGTGCGTTGTCTGCTCACGCACATGATGCATTTCACTGTATGTTTCCATTACATGTGAGAAATAAATCTCCATTTGAATCTCATAATGTAGTGACTAGCATTGTGCATAGTTCTCTAGCTGTGGCCTAACTTTTTACAAAGCTGCATCATGACATCCCTGCTCTTATATTTTATGCACAAACTTATGAGGATGAGTATCTTTGGACTTGTACACTAACATCCCTCTGTTGCTTAATACTCCCTAAGATCATACCAATCATTGTGTATGTACTTGACTTATTACTTCTCCAAAAATGCATCACCCCACACTCATCATGACTTCTATTTCCATTGCTCTCATCAGAATCGACCTGCAGAGACCTCCCCGCCAACAACAACAACACCAAAATTGTTGTGTCATCTGTTATCTTCCTCTGCTCATAATCCAATTTCTAATGTAGATAATAATCAGCAAAAATTCCAGCAGTGATATCTCTGGTACAGCACCAGTCAGGGGCTTTTAATCATAAAAATAAACTTCCATTATTATCTGTTGCCCGCTTTTACCAAACTAATTTTGGATCCTGTTTGCCAACTTGCGTTGGATCCCATGGCCCTAACCTTTTGGACCAATCTCCCACATAAAATGTCTGATGTGAACCTTTGATGTACCACAAAGGTAGTTTGTCGAGACAAGGCCACCAGTTGCATAAGGTGGTTGCAGATTGTTTGGGATGCCAGAGGCTGTGTGTATATTTGTTGGGTGGGCAATGGATTAAAAGTAGCGTGGCTACTGAGAAAACTACTGAGATAGCGTTCAGGGCACCAGAGGATGCGTATACATTCGGTTGGTGAATGTTTTGTGTGTGTCTGACTGTCTACGGGAAAACTTGAGAAACTGAGCCCAAGATGGTGATAGTGCAGAGACATTTAACTTCCTACATAAAAGGGATACAGCAACATCCTGGGCATAACTTTGATCGGGGGAGAATTCATTGAGTATAAACTCACTCCATAAACTTCAGAAGGTTGAACAGGAAATAAATAAAGCTGAATAGGTTAAGACCTGGAACCTGGAGAGACATTGGTGGTGGGTAGAAAAGCCAATCAAAGAGGAAGAGATAAAGCAGCAGCCACGCCATGTCATGTGTATTTGTGAGAGAGAACAAATTATCTGGAATCTGGAATCATATAGTGTACAGATAGTAGAGCTACAGAAGGGATGAATACAGGGAACAGCAAGACAGTGTACAAGATTGAAGGAATGGTTAGAACACCGAGAGTGAGAGAGAGAGGATGAGTGAGTGAGTGAGAAAGAGTGAGTGAGTGAGTGAGTGAGTGAATGAGTGTGTGTGTGTGTGTGTGTGTGTGTGTGTGTGTGTGTGTGTGTGTGAAAGAGAGAGAGAGACACACACACAGAGGTGAAAAAAACAGGCAGAACAATTAGAACCATACAGGAGTGTCAGTGATCTGGGCTGAATGAGAGGCAAATGGGATAATTGTACCATAGAGACCAGGCAATGGCAAGCTCAAAACCCTGATTATTCCAGCCATCCACAAGCCCTCCACCCCAGGGTGAAAGCACAGCATTCTATCTGAATTGCCCTCACTTAGAGTTGAGTGTGGCAATGCAGAATTTTGGCATATGTTGGAAGAAGTGATCACAGTCCACCAGGTACACCCAAAGCCATATTGGTTAAAGCCAAATGCCTGAGAAATATGTGGGACAGAATGGCCTCAGGGGTGCCGGATGGAACGTGGACAACGAATGCGAATCCAAGCTGCAGAAACTCAGCAGGCCAGGCAGCAGCTACGGAAAAGAGTAAAATTTCAGGCCAAGATCCTTAATCAGGACTGGAGAAATAAGATGAGGTCAGGTTAAGTAGTTAAGAGGAGGGGAGGAAAGACACGAAGTAGGTGATAGGTGAAACTGGGAGAGAAAGAGGAATAAAGTAAAGAGCTGGGAAGTTGATTGGTGAAAGAGATAAAGAGCTGGAGAAGGGGGAATCTGATAGGAGAGGACAGAAGGCCATGGAAGAAAGGGAAGAGAGAGCTGATGGGCAGGTGAGGAGATAAGGTGAGAGAGGGAAATGGGAATGGGGAATGGTGAACGTGAATGGTGGAACTAATGGGAATACCAGTAATGTGAAGAGGTGTTAGGATTTTAAGGAAAAAATGAGGCAGCAACTGAGAGAAGATGAGAGTAACTGGGTAATGATAATGTCAGATATTTAGAGAGCAGATGAACCCACCATTGACTATGCAGAGCAAAAATACCAGGCCAATGAGGAATACTCAAGGCTGGGCAATCCAGGGAGGGATTATCCAGTTTTCCTGAAAATGCTCAAGGAAGAGTTGAGCTCAGCCCAACAGGAAGTTTTAGACTTGAAGATATCCGAGGGATTCACCAACTTCACAATAATTTCATGGGCCGCGGAAAAAGATTGAAAGAGAGGGATGAGGGAGATGTAAGTGCTGTGAAGACACAGGGATTTTGCTTTGTTTGTCATTGCCCAGGGCACCTAGCAAAGAACTGCCAGAAAAGACATAGAAAGGCAACAACAATGGTTTGTTACAGCTGTGGCCTCTCAGACCATGATCAGCATTAACATCGCAAGAAGGAACAAGGTGTGACAGTCACCCAACAAGACATGCAGAAACCACATCAGAACCTTCTCTACCCACATTGACTGCTGACCAGGTTATAGAATTAGTAAAGACAGCATCCAAGTCAGACAAACAACTATTGATAGCTCCTTTTGCCAGTACTGGTCATCTACAGATGTACACAAGAGCTTTAATGGGGGCAAGCAATACAATAAGTTTCTGGATACAGCAGCTTAAGAATCTATATCTGACCTACCCTTGCCCATGAGTGGGGAGTCTATTTATCTTACAGGTGTAGGGGGGAAAACATGAGGGCAAATAAAAATGAGCTTCAGGTACATGAGATACAGCAAATGTGCTTTCCAGTGGATTTCTGGATATGCCTAAACAATGAAGGTACTAACCTAGGGATTGATGCACTTAGTAAGGCAGGTGCTGCATAGGTTGAGGATGGGACAGAGTACATGGACAAGTCACCTTAGTAAACATGAGATTCACAAAACCAACAATGTGGCCACAGCAGCCCGATGACCAGGGACTGGAGCCACAATGGTGCAAATTGATTATATCAAGAGATCCCAGGGGTATGGGCTGAACGCAAACAAGATTCTGAACCAGTAAGAATGGGCCCGATTAAAGCAGAAGAACCACAAAAGCCCACATGCCCGAAGTGGAAGCAAAGATCTGGACTGCCGGTGGTTGTTCTGAAATGGAAAACATTACCAAGACAATGGGACAAACTGGTCACATAATCAGAATTCTATAGGTCAGAGAAATCTCAAAAGACATTGGAACTTTGGTTGATGTGGGAATGGTTGAATATTTGTTTGTTCATGACCAATAATTTCCAGAATTCTTTGCTTCAAAGCCTTAAGGTCTAAGATTCTGGAAGATGGTTGTGAAAGCGTGTCTTAGGATGTCTGGCTGAATGTTTAACCCTTGAGAAAAACTAACTAAAATATGGATGTTGCTTGAGGTGTAGCCACGTGTGAGTTCAATTAAGAGAGTGAAAGGGAGATATGCTTGAGTGAGTGTAAAGTCTGTCACGTGTTTGTTAAATTTATATTGGAAAGATGTTTGAGTTAATCCAAGAGGAAGATTCTGCAACTTGATGTGAAATGAATTCACAGGGAGTCTTCTTTGGAAGCCTCTACATGAACGTGCATGTATAGGGACACCATCCACTGATCTTTTCTTTTCCTTTGTTCTTTGGAATGTGTTTATTGTGTATTAAATATTTGTTCCAATCACTTTTTTCAATTTATTGTGAATTTGAAATTTATGCTTTTGTTGGGAGATTGGTGGAACACTTGAAGAGTGAACCAAAACATTGCTTTCCTTAACAAGAATATTCCATATGTTTAAAATATATATTTGGTATTGTCAATGCACTGATTGAGTCCTAGTTCTTTTGGAATTAACTTTGCAAAGTTGAGACATAGTCAAAGTGTGTGTCTCATAAAATGCAAACTAGTAGCCAGAATTCAGGTTATTCTGGTCTCCTAGAATGTGCTTGAAGTTCAGCATGTGCTTGGTAAAATGCAAAGGTGTTCACCATTGCTGACCACAGAGAACCAGAGGGAGAATTTTGACCAAGTGTGTCAGCCCACTAGCAATCACATTACAGGAAATTAAATAATGACCATCAAATTCCAGATTGAAGCAGACCTGGGAATGAAAAGGAATGGGAATGCAAATGCAAAAGACAGAGAGAGTGTGAGGGCAAGTTGTGAATAACATTTTAAGATATAATGGTAATGGTACTTTGGAATGAAGGCTGCTACTGGGAGGTAGGTGGTTAGTTATATAGATCAGAATAGAAAGATATTGGTGAAAATAGACAGGAAGGGATCCAAGTTATGGCAGAGACATCAAGTTCTATAAACCAAAAAAAGTGAAGAAAATGCACAGAACATATAAAGGCAGCCATCCCAGCCTGAATAAGAGTGAAATAAATGAGCCAGGTCCTTTCAGTGATCAAAAGGACAGAAAAGGGGTTCACCACCAAGGTCAGGTTCTTGCAGCCATTCAAATAGAGACCAGCACTAACCTTTCCGTAGATCGATCAAAAAGACTGGTTGTCAATATATTCCGATAATCTCCTGTCATGACACAGAATGTGAATGTTGCCTGTGAGCTAACTAGGTTACTTTGCTGAGGCCCCCTGCCCACGCAGTAACTACCAACAGTTATGTCTGCTAGTATTGGTTATCTGACATTGAAATGGTGAAGAGAAGGATGTGGTGAAAGTGCAATCGGCCAGCAGGGAAGGAAGCAAGAAGCATATGATTGACAAAGCTGCATTTAAAAGACTGATTGAAATTGAGAAGACAAATGTGTCCAAGAAAGGATGTAATCAAAATTCTGGAATGGTTTATTACCATCTCTCCTTAGTCTTGCAGATGGCCAATTAGGGATGTTGGATAATGTAGATGTAGATATATAAAAACATGACAGGTTAGTAGTTGGGGAAGGGATCCAAAGTGAAGGGCATTTTTGCTGCCTTTTTAATTAGATACTTCCTAATTTTTGGCCTTTCTGGGACATATTTATGTGCAGGGGCCGTGGATGGTATATTAGGGAGATCTCGGGAGTTATGTGAATATAGCAGATATTAATTCAATCAAGAACCAACCTTCAGTACCTATCATAAATGGAAATAAGTTCTTTTAATGTTATTGTAAATTGCAAGCAGTAAATTGAAGTTAAAATGGTCTACAGACCAAGAGATTACACATGTATCAGCCAAACATTAAAACAATGGGGTAGTGTTAAATGGCCTTCATGAATCCAGATAATTATGGGATTCATCTGGCATTCTGTTGTCAGAAGTTTTTAGAATATCTGTGCCAATTATTTTCTCCCAACAAAGGCGTTTGAACCTTCAGAGATGTCTTATCAATTACAATGTGCTTCCACTGTAAATATGTACCTCAAAAGAGCCAGTTCTCAACCTAAGGTATTGTAACAATTTAAAATGTAACTATTTTAATAATTATAAATATTTAAATTGTATTGCATCACCCACTGTTAAATATGATCTTAAGGGTATAAAAAATGTTTCGTACTTTTGGGTTGAGACTCAACCATCAGCAGCTCCAGAATGATGGCTGCTTGTTGTGACAAATAGTCTTCAGTATCACCAGCTTCAGTGCCTCTTCAGTGATCTTGATCATTCACAACACCTGGGTTCCTTGGACTTGATTTGATTTGCTGCCTTATACAACTGGATAAATTAAGTCATAAGACCATAAGACATGGGAGCTGAATTAAGCCTTTTGGCCCATCAAGTCTGCTCCACCATTAGATCATGGCTGATCCTTTTTTTCTCCTCCTCAACCCCATTACCCGGCTTTCTCCCCATAACAGAGAAAACCTTCAGCACAATACAGGTCCTTCAGCCCACAAAGTTGTGCCGAACATGTCCCTACTTTAGAAATTACTAGGCTTACCCATAGCCCTCTAATTTGCTCTCCATGTACCTATCCAAAAATCTCTTAAAAGACCCTATTGTATCCACCTCCACCACCGTGGCTGTCAGCCCATTCCATGCACGCACCACTCTCAACATAAAAAACTTAACCCTGACATTTCCTCTGTCCTGTAACCTTTGATGCCATGTCCAATCAAGAACTTAGCAATCTCTGCCTTAAATACACCCAATGACCTGGCCTCCACAGCTGCACATGGCAACAAATTCCACAAATTCAACACACTCTGGCTAAAGAAATGTCTCCATATCTCTGTTCTGAATGGATGCCCCTCTATCCTGTGGCTATGACATCTGGTCCTAGACTCTCCCATGATGGGAAACATCCATTCCACATCTACTCTGTCTAGTCCTTTCAACATTCGAAAGGGTTCAATGAGATCCCCCCTCATCCTTCTAAATTCCAGTGAGTACACACCCAGAACCATCAAATGTTCCTCATACAATAACCCTGGAATCATCCTTATGAGCCTCCTCTGAAACCTCTCCAACACCGGCACATCTCTTCTATAATGAGGAGCCCAAAATTGTGCACAATACTCAAGGTGAGGCCTAACCAGTGCATTATAAACCCTCAACATCACATCCCTGCTTTTGTATTCTAGACCTCTTGAAATGAATGCTAACTTTGCATTTGCCTTCCTCACCACTGACTCAACCTGCAGGTTAACCTTCAGGATGTTCAGCACAAGGACTCCCATGTCCCTTTGCATCTCAGATTTTTGGATTTTCTCCCTGTTTAAAAAATAGTCTGCACATTTATTTCTACTACCAAAGTGCATGACCATGCATTTTCCAACATTATACTTTATTTGCCACTTTTTTGCCCATTCTACTAATCTGTCTAAGTCCTTCTGCATCCTATCTGCTCCTCCACCAATTTTCATATCATGTGCAAACTTGACAACAGAGCCATCTACTTCATCATCTAAATCATTTATATACAGCATAAAAAGAAGCGGTCCCAACACATATCATAGGTTAGAACAAATGCAGTGAGACAGTTACAGACAGACAGACAGACTTTATTGATCCTGAGGGAAACTGGGTTTCGTTACAGCTGCACCAACCAAGAATAGTGAAGAAATATAGCAATATAAAACCATAAATAATTAACTAATAATAAGTTAATCATGCCAAGTGGAAAAAAGTCCAGGACCAGCCTATTGGCTTAGGGTGTCTGACACTCCGAGGGAGGAGTTGTAAAGTTTGATGACCACAGGTAGGAATGACTTCCTATGATGCTCAGTGTTACATCTTGGTGGAATGAGTCTCTGGCTGAATGTACTCCTGTGCCTAACTAGTACATTATGGAGCGGATGGGAGTGGATGTTAGAGGGGATTAATTGACTTTCTTTGTTACCTGATCAGTGGAGCAGTTAAAATTCATGGGTTTGACAACTCTTTGCTGTTCCAGGGCTGGAAACTTCAGTGTGTCTACATGGTGTGTTTTATCTTGCTGCCGAATTGATCGTTCAATATGATCACTACTACTCTAACAGGCCTCAATTTTTCTTTGCCCAGACACCCATAACCTGGTTGTTACCACTATCATGACTGCAGAAACCAGTGACAGAGGGTCTGAAAAATGCAAATTCCTGCAGGAAGTGATGACACAATTGTGGTAGTGGCAACATGTCAAAAAGCAAAGTTTGTTAATAGGTTCAAATTGCTCCATACTTTTGGTCAAAGATTTGCTTTCCTGCTTCTGTATTTATTATGCTATGCCAGCAATATTCTTAACTCATTATCTTTTGAAACATACAGTAAAAGTATGAAGAGTCTTTGAATCACTTTCCTTCCCATCCAGTTAGTTGTCAAACGCTGGTCCAGTGTACTATCAGAGATGATGGAGTCATTGCAGCATAGGCAAAACTATTCATTCAACAAAACTTTCAACTTTAACAGCAGTACAGTTAATTCAATTTTTTGAGCCTCTTCCCTATGACCCTGCCAAGATACCGAAGTCAATCTATGACTGTCTCAGAGATATGAGATATGAATCTGCTCCTTTTGATCTGTGCAGAATTATGTCAGTCTCAGTGGTCCTGTTACCATCTGTCCTACTGAAATATAGATTATGTATTTCTAAAAGCAGAATAATATCTGATAAAAGGGCAGAGATCTTCAAATGAGGCAAAATACAACAGGAATGTGAATTACCAAACAGTATATTCATATAAATGGACAATATCATATTGAGCAGATGGATATTGCCCTCTAGTGTTTTAGAAATAAAATGCAAGAGACTCTTTCAGAAGGAAAGATACACTTTTGTGGCTGAATTGAATTTTTTTATTGCTACTCTTCATTTTACACTTCCAAGATCTAATTCTATTTTTTATATTTTCTGCTACCATATTACTAACTCTTCACAGTCTTGAAGAATTTCATCACAAATCTTATTAATTATCTCACAAAAGGAGATAACTGCACTCATTCTATTTCTGGCATTCCCACAATTAATGCTCACTTTAAGGACTCTTTATCTTGTTATTTCATACTCGTTATTTATTGCTATTTATTTATATTCACATTTGCTGTTTGTCCATTAATCCTGGTTACAGTTACTGTTCCATAGATTAGCTAAATATGCCCACAGAAAAAAGAATCACAGGGTTGTATGAGGTGACATGTATGTAGTCTGATAATAAATTTTACTTTGAATTAAGAGGTATCTCCTGATGATAGCTATTTCTTTCCTTTAGTTTAAGATAACAATTGAATGCTTCATGTCTTTTTTCATAATGATGGGGCTAATAGTAATTATATACATTCATTTTCTTGGCTTTTACCTGGAGTTCGATGTCAGCAATGAAGATGGATCTTATTTACACTGTTTGCTTCCCAAACTTAGGTAGAATTTGAGCCTAGCTGGGGGTTCAGGACCTGATCTGGATGAGGAAGCCTATACAAAGCAAAGTTTTTTATTTGGGAGGGGTGGGATTTGCTATCAGGTAATCACTAAGCCAGATATTGTACTCTTGGGAAGGATCAATATGCTCCCTGGCCAATGCAAGTCACTATCCTCTTGATTCTTTCATCAAAATAATGGTTGATATTTCAATGACCACAGACTTCTTCTATACTGTTCAGGGAACATTATGTAGACAGCAGAAGGTCTGTTGAGGTCAGTGGCAAATGTATATTATGTATTAAATCTGTTCTTTTCTCTACATGTAACACATAACATGCTGAATATTTTCAGCTTTTCTCTCTCTATCCCAACATCTTGAAGTACTTGTGTGCTGCAATCCCTTAGCAATAGCAGTAAATGCCGGCTCAATGAGCTGCTGAACTCAAATATTAAATGTTTAAAAAACAGTAATTCTGGGAAAAACACTTCCATTATTAATAGTTGCATCTGCTGTGCATGTCAAGAGTCACAAATAAACTCAATTCCATCCTCATCTAAATTCCACAAATAACTTACAGAGCTTGTTGTTAGGTGTCAATCAGAAGCAGGAACGCTAGCTGATCTTCCAATCTCCACTCTGGGCATCATCACACTTCCACTAAAGAAAAGCTGTTCAGAGGGGAAAAGAACAAGGACTCAGTGAAAAATGCCATATGCTGTAACTGAAGCAGCTCTTGCATAGTACATTAAGAAACACATCTGAGGCAAAAACTATTCTACCATAAAGTCACATTGGAAAAATTACTCTGGACAATAAACTCCAGCTTAATTCATTTGCATAGATGCTGCCTGGCATTCTGAGTTCCTCCAGCTTTTTGTGGCTGAAATTCCAGCTGTATCAGTGTTCAACACTCGGCCAAATAAGCAAAGATTCAGAGAAATATAATGCTGTCTTACAAGAGAGTTTTTGAAAAATAAATAAATCAATCCCTTAAGCAGGTTGTTGATATCTGGAAGTCAAATAGGTATATAGATTTAATGCTTTGGTATTGGCCATTATCCAGTTAATGAGAAAGGGGATGATGTGTTACAAAAAAAAGAGTGGTACCACATGGGTAAAGTAACTCCTTGATTAAAGCAGATAAAATACCACATAATGTCTTCATGGGCAATATTCACAGGTAGAACAGAGAGCAACACTGACTGCATGAAGGTTATACCTGTGGAGTAGCAGATGCTCATGCCCTTCTCAGGAACTAGATTTTTGATATTCCTAACAGTGTTGTGGCTTTGAAATGTTGTACTAATATTGTAATAGGACCAGAAAGAGCAATGCAAGGGGTGTTTATCTCCATCAAATTAGACTCAACCTTCTTGGCACCAAGATGTTTTGCGATGACAAACGTTGGGTCCTGAAGAAAGCATTTAGAGAGCTAGGCAGAGTGCTGAGAAGCAGGACTTCCAGGGTAATAACTCCTGGATTGCTACCTGGGCCACACTCCAGTGAGGGTAGAAACAGGATGATTTGGCAGATAAGTGCATGGCTGAGAAGCTGGTGCAGAGTGGGGGGGTGGGGGGTGGAAGGGTTCAGGTTCTTGGATCAGAATCAGGTTTTATTATCACCAGCAGGTGTCATGAAATTTGTTAACAGCAGCAGCAGTTCAATGCAATACATTATATAGAAGAAAAAAACAAAATAAAATAATAATAGATAAGCAAACCAATTACAGTATATGTAAATTAAATAGATTAAAAATCATGCAAAAAACAGAAATAATATATATTACAAAAATGAGGTAGTGCTCAAGGATTCAATGTCTATTTAAGAATCCGATGGCAGAGAGAAAGAAGCTGTTCCTAAATTGCTGAGTGTGTGCCTTCAGGCTTCTGTACCTCCTACCTGATGGTAACAGTGAGAAAAGGGAATGCCCTGGGTGCTGGAGGTTCTTAATAATAGATGGTGCCTTTCTGAGACACCGCTCCATAAAGATGTCCTGGGTACTTTGTAGGCTAGTACCCAAGATGGAGCCTACTAAATTTTTGCAGCTTTTTTCAGTCCTGTGCAGAAGCCCCTCCATACCAGACAGTGATGCAGCCTGTCAGAATACTCTCCACAGTACATTTATAGAAGTTTTTGAGTGTATTTGTTGACATACCAAATCTCTTCAAACTCCTAATGAAGTATAGTCACTGTCTTGCCTACATAATAACTGTATTGATATGTTGCGACCAGGTTAGATCTTCAAAGATCTTGACACCCAGGAACTTGAAACTGCTTATCCACTCCACTTCTGATCCCTCTATGTGGATTGGTATCGCACCCTTCCTAAAATCCACAATCATCTCTTTTGTCTTACTGACATTGAGTGCAAGGTTGTTGCTGCAACACTACTCCAACAGACGACGTATCTCGCTCCTGAAAGCCCTCTCATCTCCATCCAAGATTCTACCTGCAATGCTTGTATTATCAGCAAATATATAGTTGGTATTTGAGCTATGTATTGGGATCTCTTCTCTGGGAGGTATGACCTGTATAAAAGGGACAGGTTGCACCTGAACCCAGGTAAGACCTATATTCTTGCTGGCAGGTTTGTTAGAGCTGTTGGGGAACATGTAAACTAACTTGGCAAGGGGATGGGAACCAGAATGAAGGGACCCAGGATAGGAGGAATGGAAAAAAATCAAAGATAGTGTGCAGAAAGTCAGGAAGGCAGGCAGATGATAGGACAAATTTGCAGCCAGCAGGTTATCAGTGCGTTAGTGATGCACAATCATAAAAGGCAGCAAATACAGTACTCAAAGTGTTATATCTCAACGCATGGAGTATAAGAAATAAGGTGGATGATCTTGTTGCACTTTTACAGATTGCCGGGTATGATGTTGTGACCATCACTGAATTGTGGCTTAAGGATGGTTGTAACTGGGAACTGAATGTCCAGGGTTACACATTGTATCGGAGGGATAGGAAGGTAGGCAGAGGGGTTGGCGTAGCTCTGCTGATAAAGAATGACATCAAATCATTCAAAGGATGTGACATAGGATCAGATGTTGAATGCTTGTGGGTTGAGTTAAGGAACTGCAAGGGTAAAAGTACCCTGTTGGACTTTATATAGAGACCTCCAAACAGCAGCTGGGATGTGGACTACCGATTACAATGAGAAATAAAAAAGATGTGTCGAAAGGGCAAAGTTATAGTCATGGGAACTTTTAACATGCAGGTTGATTGGGAAAATCAGATTGGTAATCAATCTCAGGAGAGTGAATTTGCTGAATGCCTATGAAATGGTTTTTTAGAATAGTTTGTCATTGAGCCTACTAGGGATTCAGCTATATTGGACTGGGTGTTATGTAATGAACCGGAGGTGTCTAGGACACTTAATATAAAGAAACCCTTAGGAAACAGTGATCACAATATGATTGAGTTCAACTTGAAATTTGATAGGGAGTAAGTAAAGTCTGACATAGCAGCATTTCAGTGGAGTAAAAAAAATTACAGTGGTATGAGAGAGGAGTTGGCCAAAGTAAATTGTAAGGAGATGCTAGCAGGGATGACAGTAGAGCAGTAATGGCTTGAGTTTCTGGTAAAAATGAGGAAGGTGCAGGATAGATGTATTACAAAAACAAAGAAATACTCAAATGGCAAAATAGTACAACTGTGGCTGACAAGGGATGTCAAGGCTAATGTATAAGCAAAAAAGAGGGCACACAACAAACCAATAATTAGCAGGAAGATAGAGGATTGGGAAGATTTTAAAAACCTACAGAAATCAACTAAAAGAATCACTGGGGGAATATATGAAATATGAAAGCACACTAGTAAAACACATCAAGGTGAATAGGAAAAGCTTTTTCAAGTGTATAAAAAAATAAAAGAGAGATGAGTGTGGCTTTCGAACCACTAGAAAATGAGGCCAGGGAAATAACAATGGGGGGGGGGGGGGGTGGAAGACAAGGAGATGGCAAGTGAACTAAATGAATATTTTGCATCAGTCTTCACGGTGGAAGATACTAGCAGTATGCCAGGTGTTGAAGGGTGTGAGGAAAGAGAAGTAGGTGCAGTTATGATTATAATTTTGAAAAGCTGAAAGACCTAAAGATACACGTCACCCATACCAGATAAACTGCATCCTAGGGTTCTGAAGAGGTAGTGGTAGAGATTTAGTAACGTCTTTCAAGAATTATTGGACGCTGGCGTGGTTCTGGAGGACGGGAAACCTCAAAATGTCACTCCACTCTTTAAGAAAGTAAATTATAGACCAGTTAGCCTGACCCCAGTGGTTGGGAAGATGTTGGAATCAATTGTTAAGGATGAAATTATGGAGTACTTGGTGACACAGATCAAGATCAAAGTCAACATCATTTCCTTAAGGGAAGATCTTGTCTAATGAACCTGTTGGAATTCTTTGAGGAGATTACAAGTAGCATAGATAAAGGGAATGCAGTGGATGTTGTATATTTGGACTTTCAGAAGGCCTTTGATGAGGTACCACACGAGGCTGCTTACCAAGTTAAGAGCCCATGGTATTACAGGAAAGTAACATGCATGGTTATAGCATTGGCTGACAGGTAGGAGGCAGCAAGTGGGAATAAAAATTATCCTTTTCTGGTTGGCTGCCAGTGACTAGTGATGTTCAGCAGGTCCGGTGTTGGGGCCGCTTCTTTTTTAAGCTGTATATCAATGATTTAGGTGATGGAATCGATGACTTTGTTGCCATATTTGCAGATGATACAAACATTGGTTGAGGGATAGACAGTGTTGTAGAAGGACTTAGAGAGATTGGGAGAATCGACAAGAAAATGGTAAATGAAACACAATATTGTAAACATTGGTAGAAGAAATAAATGTGCAGACTACTTTCTAAATGGGGAGCAAATCCAAACATCTGAGATGCAAAGGGTCTTCGAAGTCCTTTTGCAGGACACCCTAAAGGTTAATTTGCAGGTTGTGTCAGTGATAAGGAAAGCAAATGCAATGTTAGCATTTATTTCAAGAGATCTTGAATATAAGAGCAGGAATGTGATGCTGAGACTTTATAAGGCACTGTTGAGGCCTCAGCTCGAATATTGTGAACAGTTTTAGGCTCCTCATCTAAGAAAAAGTGTACTGGCATTGGAGAGGTTTCAGAGGAGGTTTTACAAGGATGATTCCAGGAATGAAAGGATTATCATATGAGGAACGTTTGATGACTCTGGGCCTGTACTCACTGGAATGTAGGAGGATGAGGGGAGATTTTATTGACACCTTTCAAATGTTGAAAGGCATAGACAGAGTAGATGTGGAAAGGATGTTACCCATGGTGGGGGAGTCTAGGACAAGAGGGCACAGCCTCAGGATAGAGGATCATCCACTTAAAACTGAAATGCAAACAAATTGCTGTGAAGGCCAGGTCATTGGGTGTATTCAAGGGGGAGATTGGTACATTTTTGATTGGCCACGGCATCAAAGGTTACAGGGAGAGGGCTGGGGAGGAGAAAATAAGAGATCAGCCATTGTTGAATGGTGGAGCAGACTTGATGGGCCAAATGGCCTACTTCTGATCCTATGTCTTGTGGTAACAAAAAGGAACTGGCTGCAGTCTAGCAAGCACATCCAGAACATGATCAAGGGTAGCAGAGTAGCTTGCCACTACCTGAGATGTGTGCAAGCTTTATTTCCCCCATCAATGTGGCTATTCAAGTGGCAGATCTCAGGCAGATATCCAAAACTACTTGGGAGAGCACATCCTTAGACTTAGTATAAAGCCGGCTGTTAAATGATTAATTGTCAAGCCCAGAAAGGTGAACATGTTGCAACAAGCAAGATGCTGGAGGAATTCACAGCAGGTCAGGCAGCATCTGTGGAGGGAAATGGACAGTTGCTATTTCAAGTCAAGACCCTTCATCTGCCTTTCATTTAACAAACTGAACTGTGGCTCCCCCTTACCACATTCCGTCTCTGTATTCTCTTAACAGGATAACATCTAATGCCACATTATTACACCTGTGGTCTAGATCAGGGGTTCCCAACCTGATGTTCACAGATCCCTCGGTTAATGGTAGTTCAAGGCTTAAAAAAGGTTGGGATCCCCTGGTCTAGATGAAGTGTCTTGATCTGAAACATGGACTGCCCACTTCCCTCAACTGCCTGACCTGCTGAGTTCCTTCAGCATGCTGTTTGTTGCTCTAGATTCCAGCATCTGCAATCTGTTATGTCTCCAAGGTAAACCAAAATATCTTGGTGGATATTTGCATCTTTGAGAAGGGTGTAGTTATTGACACCACAACATAGCTATAATGGAGAAACAGAGACACAAGTTGCTGGAGCAACTGAACAGCGTCTATAGAGACAAATGGACAGTTGATATTTTGGGTCAAGCCCCCTTCACTAGACTGAAAGAAAGAGATAAGTTGACATGTATAAAAAGGTGGAGAGAAGAGATGGAGCAAGAACTGGCAGGTGATAGATGGATCCAGGCTCAGGTGAATCCAGGCAAAGGAGCTGGGTGGGCTCATTAGGCTGCAAGGGCCTGAAACTGTGCTGTATCAAAAGAAATGTTTAAAAATCGAGAATTTACACTAAATATTAATATTACTAACAATGTCTATGTCCCATAAATAAAAGCAATTTTCCATTGATGCTGCCTGACCTGCTGAGTCCCTCCAACATTGTGTGAATGTGTTGCTAAAAACAATGCTGTTTGTTTTTGAATGCAAAGTGAGTTAAACATTCGTTATAGACCCAGATTGCTTCTCTTCTGTTCTAGTTCCCCATGTTGTGAATGGTATTTATCATCTCAATGATATTCTGTTCTTCTCGAATGTGGATCCCTATTCAGTGGTAGAAACTCCTGTAAAGGGAAGATACAGGAATGGCTCTGTAGCATAAGATAAAAGGACCCTACAGGGCTGGTTGGAACTAGCTCTTCAAAGAGTACTTTTACCAGCTGTTGTACAACAAATGGATTTGGTTGATGGAAATGACGCTACACGGTGTGGATAAGCTTTGGGGAAGGTGCATAAAATTTGTACATTACGTCAGATGCATTATTACAACTACCTTAGACTAATCTTCAGAGGTGGAGAACACAATTCCTTGCATGTGAATTTTGATATATAAAGATTAAAAAGGCCAATCACATTTTTGGTTTCACAAGGATGAAGGACTGCCTGGGCCAATGAAGTAGAGAGGAGTTTATATCTATGGAAGTGAAACC
Source organism: Hypanus sabinus (assembly GCF_030144855.1). Taxonomy (NCBI): domain Eukaryota; kingdom Metazoa; phylum Chordata; class Chondrichthyes; order Myliobatiformes; family Dasyatidae; genus Hypanus; species Hypanus sabinus. The sequence continues at coordinate 28,793,604 of NC_082730.1, read as the reverse complement.
ATTTCTATTTAACAATGATGGATAGCCATGTGAAGAAAATGGAAAATCTTTAGTAAAAGTTGGGAATCTGTCATGAAGGAGAATCGATTTAAAACTATTACAATGCAAAGCCAGTCAAAAACATTTGCCTTTAGGTAGGTCCTTGGAATCTGATATGCCTGAACCAGACAGTGTTCAACATCTGGAGGGAAAATTAGAAAGACAGTTAAAGCAGAAGGAAGTGGAAGGCTAGGGTATAGCAAGCCAGTAGGATTCAGCTTCCACTACAAAAGCAACACTGTTGTCATGGAGTAATGCAGCATGGATACAGGCTCTTTGACCCAACTCATCAACACCAGCCACAGTAGTTTCACTTGCACGTTCTTGGTCTGAGCCCCTATAAACCCCTCCTCACCGCATACTTATCAAAACGTCTTTTGAATGTTATTGTACCGTGCCTGCCTCAATCCACTTTCTTTGGCAGCTCATTCTAGATTCACATCCGTAATAGGTGATCAAAATGGCATGCTTTAACTGGTAGTTTATTCAGTTCAAGCAATGATGTATCTACTTCTATATTCTGTGCCTCAGCAATGAAAGTAAAGAATCCAGTATGCCTTCTTAACTACCTCAACTTCCCGTTCTGGTACCTTTCGGTAGCCCCACTTAAACAATCATTGAAAATCAAGCTGTCATCAATAGTTTCTATCCTACTATCCTACAATAATTAAAATACCATTGAATATTTCACAAGCACAAAAAGATGGAAACTTGGCCTCAATGTACCTCGCTATGACGTTGCGCCTTATTGTCTACCTTCTCTGTAACTGTAAATCTGTTGTTATTGTTTTACCCGGTACTACCTCAGTGCAGTTGTAATGAATTGATCTGTATGAACAGCATGCAAAACAACTCTTTCACTGTACCTTTGTACATGTGATAATGATAAACTGATTAAAACCCTCTGCACTTCTATGAATCCTTTTATTTATTAAATACTTTCTTTCTTTCTTTGCCAACTCTAAATGCACTCCCTTACACTTTGCTGAGACCCAATTCCAATTGCCACTGCAGGAGCCATGTATCTATTTTCTGCCTGCATTGTACATTTATTATGGGTTTCAGTAATTTTTCATGAGGGTTGGAGCATGGTAGAAGCAAATGAGTATAGTTACATATTCATGCATTGTCTTAGTTAGCTAGTTTAGTTTAGTTTAGTTAGAAGCAACCAGGGACAGGGATATTTTTTTTCCACTTAATTACGCCAATTTGAACACTTACTGCTCTTAATTCGCACTATCGCCAATTCAGTTTTGTTATTTTTTTATTGCTATAAGATCATACATCTTTGCAGATTTCCGAATGAAGGATCGAACATACTTTTTTTGATTTGGAATTCAGTGATCTGGAAGCTCGTCATACAGTGTCGATCCCCATACTCAGTCTCTCAGCTGTTTTGGCTTGTTTTCAAGCACACTGCACTGCACATTTGAATTGCTCATTGCTATCTTGCAGAAATTTAATCTACAGCTTTCTTTCACTCTATTAACTGTGGGTACAATTTTATATCGTCTATAAACTTCTGAATCAAACTTTTTACATCTATATGTAAATTATTGATATATGTACACAAGAAGCAAGTGACCCAGCAATTAACCTATAGAATCGTACTACAACTAAAACAGTTCCACTCACTAAATCATCCGTTGACCACTCAGCCAATCTTGGCATTGTGGATCTTCAATCAGCCTGCTGTCTCACAGCTCCAGGAACCCAGCTACATTCCAACCTCAGATGCTGTCAGTGACGTTTCCATGTCCTCTCCACATCCAATTATGGGTTTCCCTCTACATGTGCTGGTAGATTGATTGGCTACTGTACATTAACCCTTACTCTGGGCTCATGGAACAAAATTAGATGGGAAACAGATGTGAGGGAATATGCTTCAGGGGTTTAGGGAATCAAGGAGATAAAGAATAGGACATACATGTGATTGCTACCCCCTTCCCCCAGAGCCCACAGTACCGGATGGCCTGAATGACCTATTGCGAATGTTTTAAATATAAGAACATGGCCTTCATTTCTTCATTCCTATGGGCTTTTATTTTTCTGATCAGATCACTATGTGAGATTTGTCATAAGTGTTTTTACAAAATCCACATTGACCTTATTTTTTCTCCACTGATCCTTATAAAAAAATTAAGTTCATCAACTACATCCTTTTCTTAACAATTTCAATAGTAAGACAGAAAATGCTGCTGTGGAATTCTCTGACCCACCTGTATTTTTGTGTTTTTTTTTTAAACATAACTAGAACGCATAACATATTATACTAATGATATAATAAAACTTCTAATAGTTGTCATCATTTAAACAAATGAGCTGTAGTTACACATGCAGCTCAAATATTAATATCAAATAAATTGGAGATGTTAATCAAAGTGACTGTATGCTGCTGCTCTACTTTTTGAATGATACCACAAATGTACCACATTTGTATACAGGAAGGTCATTAAAAACACATGGCCAGGAACTCCAATTTATTACAAAAAAGCATAATTCCTGGGTTATGGCCTTAACTTAGTTCGCATACAATAGCTTTCAGAATTATAACATCATCCACAGGTCGGTCTTCACGATTAGTCTCCACAAATTCAATACGTTTAGCTACTGACAATCCACGGCAGATGCGGCCAAAGATTGTGTGTTTGCCATCCAGCTGTGGTGTAGGTCCTAAGGTTAAAAAAAACTGGCTGCCATTTGTATCTGGACCTGCATTCGCCATGGCGAGGATCCCTGCACCTTTGAGAAAGGGAGGCATGGTAAAGTTAGTTACGGAGTTGCAGAGTAATACAGCACCAAAACAGACCCTTTGGCCCAGAGGCCCATTCCAACCACAGCGTCGGCCATGCTAGATCCATTTGCCCGTTTTCAGCCCAAACCCTCCAAGTCCTTCCACTCCATGTACCTATCCTTATACCCCTTAAATGCTGCAATTGTACCTGCCTCAATCATTTCCTCTGGCAGCTCACTCCAGGTACTCACTACCATCTGTGTAAAGATGATGATTGACGTTACTGCACACAAGGTTGAGATTAAATTGATGCGTATGCAAGATAATACCAATTAACTGAAAGTACTTGATTTTCATTACTTGTTAATTTTTAGCCTTTGCAAATAACAGCTACTCCACTTGAAAGTTAAATTAATTTAGCACAGTTCTCTCAGAAGTAAAAATAGACCAAGTTTAATCATTGCACATTAAATTCACAATGTCACAACAAATACCGTTCACTCATTATCCTTAACTATATTACTTATTAGACTTAGATCCAACACTGAATGTAGAAACTGCAGCCACAGGTCACCAAATCAGAAGGCATTAATATTTAACATTTTAAAATCATAGCAATATAAAACTGCAGATTTTTAAATTATTTTAACCTGCAGGAAAATATCACCAACGTTATTCATGGTTTTCACACATATTTTGTTCCCGAGATTAATTATGGGCAAATTCCAACAACGTGTTTGCTGTCAAATATACTAAACATTGCTCTATTTGGTAACAATGATAATTTTTTTCTTCCTTTTCACCACAAGCTAAAATAATATATCCAAATGCTTCTTAAACTGACTTTACTTCAATTACCTTTTCACAATTTGTTATATTAATTCATCCACTGAATGATATGGTAACTGTCATTGGACAACTGCTTAGTTACACCAGTAGTCAGAGGCATAATGCACTGCAGAACACAAACAGACCAATTGGACCATCTATTGTATGCCAAACTGTTATTCTGTCGAGCCCCAACAACCTGCGCCTGGACCATAGCCTTCCACCATGCACTTATCAATATCAATATGTTGCAATTGAACCCACACTCACCACTTCCACTGGCAGATTGATCTTCCTGCACCACCCTCAGAGTAAAGACATTCCCCCTCAGCTTCCCATTAAATTTTTCACTTTTCACCCTTAACCCATGACCTCTAGATCTAGTCTCACCCAACCTTAGTAGAAAATGTCTGCTTGCACTTACCCTATCTATACCCCTCATGACTTAGCCTCATAACAATTTGTAGACATAAAGTCATATTAGATTAGTTAACAGTATCACATAGATATAATCCTGGGATAATTATAAACACACACACACAATTAACCATCAATAATTGGCACATGGAACACAGTAGAGGTTAAATAATTATGAATTACAAAACAGTGGAATTATTGCAAGTAAGATGCAATACATATTTTCTCATCTAAACATTTATTCCACATTCTTTTGGCATTTACAAAGAATGCTAAAATCAAAGCTAGATTTTGGAGAAAGTGTAATACAAGTAAACAAGTTTCTAAGCATCTGTGATATTTAAGATGACAGAAAGGAATCCTAAAACCACCAATAATATTTTTCCATCTGAAACTTACAACCAACAATTCACAAATTCGTAATATATAGAAGTGTTATTTTTTCCCCAATAAAACAGGCACTGTTGGGATAAATCTTAGTTGATCAGGCAAAATCTATGAAGAGAAGAACAGAACCAATGTTGTCAATGACTTTGCGTATGAATGTCAAATTTACATTGAATACTTCTTCAACAGTTAGACAAAAACATGGCAATGTTCTCCCAAGCCCTCAGGGTTTGATAAGCAAAGGTTGCCTTTGAAAATTCAGAATAGACACGGAATTTACCTGTGAATTTTAGCTCTTTATGCAACTCATCCTCAAAGTGCTTTCCATATATAGATGACCCTCCTCTACCTGGGTACACAAGCAATGAGTTTGTATTAAGTTATGATAGATGCAATTTTGTTCCTTAAAATGCTGCCACATAAAATCAAAATCTAATAATATAACAAATATAACATTCATATTTTAAATTGTATATACTGTATTGGGTAAATGAAGGAGAAACATTTGCAGAAGGATGGAGAAAGGGTAGGCAGTGGGACTGGATGGCTATTTGAAAGAGCACAGAGGCAAAAATGCAATAATTGGCCTTTTACTGTTTTGATTCATTCCATGCTCCTGTCATAGGAGCACTTCATAATATGCTTTCAATGAGTTTGCAATATCAGAATAAAAAAAAGTATATGGAATTAATAGAACTATATTTTTCAGATGAATGCATTAATAGAGCTTAGAACAGGAAAAGTTTACAAACAGTGCTTAAAATTTACAACTATTTCAAGAACTCAGAATGTTTTACTGATAGCTTTAATTGCGGTGCAAAACTGTGGAACAGCCCCCTTGAAACCTGCACAATATATTACATTGCAAGCATCACTTGTTCCATAAACTCACATTGATTTGTATGCCAATCATACTCCTATTAGTTATCAGTTATTTATGTTTGAAACACATTGTGGCTAGTCCACCACCAGCAGCATTCATTAAGATTAATTAAGGATTTGCCCATTTAACAAACTTGAACAAACATACTTTTCCCTCATGTGTATTTGATATGAGGTCAGGAGATATCATAGCAAGTTAGCTCACAACTAACGTTGAAGAAATTAAACACAAAAGAGAAACAATTCCCTGGAGCTTGTAATGTGTATTAGTACATTTGTTCAATAATATGTGCATAGAGAAATTCAAATTCTTTCGTTTTGATTTAATGTGGCACAATCTAAACTGTTACCATAAGCTTTAAATATCATTTTAGTAGGAAAAACTTTTAACATTGAGAACTACATGCAGCAATACTGTAGTGAACTAAAAATGGTGCAAATCAACCTACAGTTTTAATCCTTTTATAATGGCAAGTTTATGTATTCATTTTGAATAATAATAATGTTTATTTACATAATTCCTTTCATACATTAAGATACAGGCTTCAAGTGCTTAACATAGACTGTAAAGATAAATCAATATAGACAATAGACAATAGGTGCATTGACCATTCAGCCCTTCAAGCCTGCACAGACATATATAGTCATAAAAATATGAAACAAAATTAAAAATCTTAAGTAAAGGTGAACATTATATAGAATAAATGTGATTGAATATACAAATTGCATAAATGTAATCAACATCAACAGGCATTAAGTAATCCTGTAAGTAGGCCAAATTAAATAGCAGTTTTTAAAAATGTTTTGAAATGTTCCACAGTACTAGTTTGTATTATCTCTGTCAGTTGAGTATTCCAGATTTTTGGTGCATTAGAGCAAAAGGCTGCATCATCAGTTCTTACATGCTTGGCTCCAAGAACACTAAGCAAGCAAGTATTCATAGATCTAAGATTATGATTAGGGATGTAAGGGGATAGACACTCCAAAACATACAGAGGAGATATTCAGAGCCTTATAAAAAATTAAGAATATTATAAAATTGATCCTAGAGGACTCAGACAGCAAGTATAATGATGCCAAAACCAATGAAATGTGCATAGATTTTCTTTTTTTTAGCTATCTTTTGCCGCATTTTGAAAAAGCTACAGCTGATTTATATATTTCTTAGGCAGTCTAATTGAATAAAAAAATTGTTGCTTTATTTATTGCTTAACTGCAATAAATTTGATTAATTTAGCCTTTTCAGCAAGGACTGTGAATGCAAACTTTTAGATTCAAAAAATACCGTAATAAAATGGCTCAAGTTATATGTACAGCTTGTCTGCTAAATAGGGAATGGGGAGAAAGGAGCAACACAAACAAAATGCTGGAGGAACTCAGCCAGCCAAGTAGCATCTACTGAAAAGAATACAGTCGACATTTCCTCCAGCATTTTGTGTGTGGCTCAGATTTCCAGCATCTGCAGATTTTCTTGTTTGTGAATGGGGAGGAAGGAGATGCTTCTTGAACCACTTTTGGGGAACAGAATATTATGTGTTCACTGAACTGCAATACCAGAGACTAAACTGGCTACATTTGCTTTTCCTAGAGCAAAGAAGGCTGAGAGAGGTTTATAAAGTTGTAAATGTCATTGGTAGGGTAGATAGTCATGAACTTTTTCCTCATTGTAGAGGTATCAAAAAACAAGTGAGCAGTGATTTATGGTGCGACAAAGGAGAAATTAGTTTTAAAAGGGATTTGAGGTGATTTTTTTTTAAAAATGCAGATATCTGGAACTTGCTGCCAGAGGTGATGATGTAGGCTCAAGATTCAAGATTGTTAAGTCATTTTTTCAGTGCCCAAGTGTAAGGAGAACAAAATGATCTTTATTCTGGATCTGATGCAGCATAAAAAAAAACCCAGAATAAGCACAAATATAATAGTAAGCCTATAAAACACAACTGTTGAGTGTGGCTGTATATACAAACGATTAGCTTATAAATATAGACTGGTTATGTACATAAAGCGATGCTGGGTGCAGGAGTATCTTAACGTAATGTGACTAACAAGAAATGATAAAGTGAGAAAGTGACTCCTAGCAAGAGGTACTTTTCTATGAAAACACAGGACAGTGACTGTATCAGTGAAGTTATGAGGCGTGCAGTGCTTAAAGTGGCAGTTCATGGGGGGGGGGGGGAAGAAGGGTGCTAAGGATCAATACATTTAAGGATCTATCAATACATTTAAGAGATCTTCAGACAGTCATTTAAATAGGCAATGTGTGTAAGTATACAGACATAATATGGGCAAAAGGAATTAGTGCATAAGGTCACAGAGGCTGATAAGGTCAAGATGAGTCAAACAGCCCTTTCCTGAACTGTATAGCTCAATCACTCACCTGCAGCAATGAAAATAATTATTCAAAATAGCAAGTTCCAGCAAAATCTTTATGGGCAACAAAATGCACCATCGTAAAATATAACCATAAGAGTTGCTAGCATAAAAAATGAATCAGAATCAGAATCATTTTCAGAATGAGGTTTATTATAACCAGCATGTGCCATGAAATTTATTTCACAACAAGCTTCTGAATTATATTCTGAAGCTTTCGAATTATATAAAATGCTCATTTCTGTTATTTCACAGCAGCTTATTAATTATATTCTGAAATACTCTTGCTCTGCTGATGATGAAAGTTGTACAATTTCTTACCTGTTCCTGTTGGGTCTCCTCCTTGGATCACAAAGCTACTTATCACTCTGTGGAACTTGGTACCATTGTAATAACCCCTTCGAGCCAACTCAGCAAAGTTTCTGCAGGTTTTTGGTGCGTGCTTCCAATATAGTTCTAGTGAAATGTTTCCCATGCTGTTTCAGAATTGAAAATTATAACAAGTTTGAAATAAGAGAGAAAATGACAGAAAGTGCCTGGAAATACTTGACAGGTTAGACAACATTCTGTGCAAGGAGAATTGAGTAAATGTTTCAAGCCATTGCCTGATCTGATGGAGAGTCATCAACCTGAAATGTTAACTTGCTCTCTCTCTCTCTCTCTCCTCAGAATGTTGCATAGCTCCCTCACTTTATTTTTATTTCAAAGGTCCAGCACCTCCAGTTTTTTTTCTTATTCTGAAGTTAAATCAGTCCAAAACGATTTTAAGCAGAAACAATGGTTTTGCTTAAATATCAAAAAGTAGAATGGATTGTATAAAATCACAGCCAATTCACTTGTAATAAGAAATTCACAAACAGTAAATATGTTTTAAACAAATAATTTAATTCCAGAATTAAAGGTCTCTGTTTGAGCTAAAATATATAGGACAACCAGCATGAGTATCACTGGCAAGATCTACAATATCACTTGAAAGGTCTGTATGGCCCTTCTCATTGTCACAAGGTGGCTCTACTAATTCCCATCAGTAAATTTACATTGAGTCAACAGCAGAACGTTCTCTCAGTATGGTCTCTGAACTGGATGAACACCAAACTCAGGAGTGTTTCAGAGACAGATAAATACATGGATATTTCAAGAGGGGAGGAATGTGGTTAACAGGCAGGGAAGAAGGATTAATAGTTTAATTAACTGGTAGGACTCACTGGTTTAATTAGTTTAACACAACATTGTGGGCCAAAGGGCCTATGCTGTGCTATTCCATGTTCTGTTTTATAAGTTATGTTCTAAGTCTCCCTCGGTGTTGTAAGGAAATATGAAAAAGAATGGTAAACAAATTTCAGTACTGACACTGGAATCTGAAACAAAATTAAAAATGCTGAGAGAGCTCAGTCAGTCATCAATCAGCATCAGCGGAAAAGAAATGAGTTAACATTTCAAATCAACCACGCTCTCTCAGAACCTCAGTTGCGGGAATTTTATCAGGTTATTAAACTAGTCCCAAATTCAGTTGAGAAAGGCTGACTGGCGAAGTTCTTCCAACGTCTCTGGTTTTGTAGAAAGGAGAATGGTAATGGGACCAAGAGAGAAACAAACGGGCGACACAAGAGACTGCAGGTGCTGGAATCTAACAATCTGCTGGGGGAACTCAGATGGTCGAGCATCTGTGGTGGCAAGCTGCTGCTGATCTTGTTGGGTTGAACCCCTGGCATCAGGGCTGGATTCAACAGAAACAAAAGAAAACACAGGCAGGAATAGGGAAATCGTTCCCGTTACTAAAGGAAATATCTAAAACAAGATGGTCCAGTTCTAAGACAGAAACTTTTAAAATAAAAACCTATTTTTCAGCCAACTAAAATTGTGGATCATCTGCAAACACATTACAGTGTCAAGCAGCGCGGGGCTGCTGGGGGAAGAGGAAGCGAGCACACGCTGCTCCTTTCCTCGGTTATAACTAAGGATTGCCAGTACAACTGCGAGTTCCGAGCCAAGCGAACTCCTCAAACCCCCCGTACCCCCACCTACGTCGTTTCCAGTGTGACATTTGGGGGTTGCCATGAGTCCGGAGAGATCCCCGACATGCTGACTTCAACTCCGCCGCTCAGTACTTCATACAAAGAGCACCCTCCTTTCGGTGTCACCACAAATACGCCTCGGCCAGCCGGCAAACCCGTACACTAGAGGTCTGATCAGATAGGGCACACACAGACTTTCAAACAAACTCCCCCGGGATCTCAGTGATCCCAAGTGTCCTCCCTTTGCAACAGGTTATGCTCTTGAAATAATGACGATATCTATTTATTCTCTAAATATGTAGGGACGTTTAATTGATAGGAGACGAGAAATCGTCAGCATCATTTCCAGACAAGAAAATGTGCTAACGCACGAGCACCTCTTAAATACAGTCCTGTCTTGAAGGTGAATAGTTTTACCGTATTATTTATCTTCTTCAGTCCATTATATTAAGAAGAAAAAGCAAAACATTGATTTTATTTGTTTAATGTATTAAATGATTAATATGAGTGTGCTTGAGAGAGAACACTAAAATATTTTATAGCTATTCAGATTACCTCAATACAGCTGAGGTGACGATATTGACCTGATTCTCCCTCCAAGGATTTGTCTCAACTGCTGTTTATTTCTAGGAAATCCTTTATTTATTATTTTGTATTTCCAGCATATGCACCTTTTTGCTTCTACCTAAAACACGGTCTTCTTCAGGGAAAAAAAAAGAATGCTTAACCTAGAACTTGTTAAATTTAAGAAGTCCCTCATGCAAATTACCAGGATTTTGGAACGAACGCCAGTTCCCTTCAGGAGGAAAAGTCAGTTATCCAGAGCAACATTCCCATGGTCAGTGTGGTGACTATTTGGAGTTTGCAATAATTATAGCAAATTTTCCCAGGTTTTGCTGATTGGATGGAGATTTTTAAGAAAGGGTTGAGGCAGAAAAGTTGCTTCCTTTTTGTGGGGATGACCAATCTGGGAATGTAGCTGTAAAACAGCTTCTAATCAAAACAAAAGTAAATTTGGGGTAAAATTTTGTACTCTATGCTACTTAGAATATATCTGCTTATACAGTAACTGAATTAATTGCATTAATTGTAATCAGGTAAACACATTATAAGTTTCTATTGATAAGGTTAAATGAAATGGATTGTAAGAGGCCCATATGTAGTCTAAGTGCATGTATGGTATGAAAGGCCAGTTTCCATTATGAAAACAGAAAATGATGGAGATAATCAACAGATCAATATGTGGTGAAAAAAATTGTTCAAATTTAACGATCTTTCAATATCTGCTGTATGTCCTGTGTAACTATATAAAAGTATAAGAGATATCTGCAAACTATGCTTTACAAATATTTAAACGCCTAGGAGTCTTCCTATTCACTTTGGCTTGGTACTAAAATTGACTCTGGTTTGCTGCAGTTCATTAATGTGCACTAAGAGAGAAGCCAATGATTAAGATGGTGTTAGAAATTCTACCTGACTAAGAACCACTTCAAATCCTGATGGAAGGATTAGACTGAAAATATCACTATACTTTTCCAGTACAGATGCAACATAACTCAGTGAGTTCTTCTAGCAGTTTGTTTTTGTGTTCTAAAATAATCCAATCATTCTCCAGTTTTATGTTAATGACCCCCACAGCTTGAAACCTGGGTAAATCCTATAGAATGTACAAGGTTGCAATGCAAGTTGATATGGTGGTTAAGAAGCTGTCTAGTGTATTGGCCTTCATTAGTTGGGAAATTGAGTTCAAAATCTGTGAGATAATGTTGTAGTTCTATAAAACTCTGTTTATAAGACACTTCTGGTCACTTCATTATAAAAAGGATATGGAAGTTTTAGAGAAAGTGCAGAGGATATTTACCAGGATGCTGCCTAGACTAGAGAGCATGTCTTATGAGAATAGGTTTTCAGTTATTCCATGGTACAAGGCAAGGTTGTCCTTTAAGTCCTTTACTATTTGACATTGCTCTAGAACCTTTGGCTATAGCTATTCGTAAATCACCTAATATTTTTGGTATTACTCGTGGGGAGGGGATGTATAAGTTATCATTATATGCTGACGATTTGTTACTATACATATCTGACCCTGAAAGATCTATTCCTGCTATTTTGTCTTTGTTTGCTCAGTTTAGTAACTTTTCTGGTTATAAATTGAATTTTAACAAGAGTGAACTATTTCCATTAAATATGCAAGTTTCAATTTATAAACGTTTACCATTTACCATTTACCGTTTACCATTTATTTTATTTATTTAGGTATTAAAATTACTAAAAAAACACAAAGATTTATTTAAAGCTAACTTTTTACCTTTAATTGGCCAGATTAAGCAACTTGCTACCAGGTGGTCTCCACTATCTTTGTCATTGGTTGGTAGAATTAATGCTATTAAGATGATGGTATTACCCAAATTCTTATATTTATTTCAAGCATTACCAATTTTTATTCCTAAATCTTTTTTTTTGGTATTATTGACTCCAAAATATCTTCTTATCTTTGGCAGAATAAAATTCCTAGACTAGGCAAAAAATATTTACAGAAGCCTAAGAAGGAAGGTGGTTTGGCTTTGCCAAACTTGAGATTTTATTATTGGGCAGTTAATATACATTATTTAATATTTTGGACACAAGAATTGACTACAGCTGCTTGCCCACAATGGGTAAATTTGGAATGTAAATCTGTACAAGACTTTTCATTGTTTTCAATCTTGGAATCTTCACTTCCTTTTTCTTTATCTAAATTGAATAAACAAATAACTAATCCTATAGTCAAATACACATTGCGAATCTGGTTTCAATTTTGTAAATTTTTTGGTTTGAGTAAGTTTATTCTATCATGCCCTATAGTATCTAATTATTTTTTCGGTCTTCCTTTATGGATCAAACTCTTTTTTTATGGAAAACAAAAGGTATAACATGTTTTCGTGATTTGTTTTTAGATGATAGCATTATGTCCTTTGAACAGTTATCTAATAAATATAATTTACCTAAAACTCGTTTTTTTAGATATTTGCAAGTTAGAAATTTTTTGTATAATGAGTTAGTCTTTTCCGAAACTAGATCCATTGGGCATTACAGAAAGAATTTTAGCTCTGAATCCTTGTCAAAAGGGTTTAGTAAAAAAAAGGGTTCATAATATGATTATGAATATACAGCCAGATGTATCAGAAAAAATTAAGAAGGAATGGGAAGAAGAACTTCGTTGTCTTATATCCACTGAGCAATGGGAGAAAATGTTACTATTAGTTAATTTGTCCTCTATTTGTGCTAAACATGCTCTAATACAATTTAAGGTTGTACATAGAGCTCATATGTCTAAGGGTAAACTTGCTCGATTTTATTCTTATGTTAATTCAACCTGTGTCAGATGTCATTTTGATGTTGCCTCATTAACCCATATGGTTTGGACTTGCCCTTGTTTACAAAATTACTGGAAAGATACTTTCAGTATTATTTCAAGAGTTTTGAATACTAGTATCCAACTACATCTTTTACTGCAATATTTGGTTTACCAATGGTGGATAATAGCTGTCTATCCTCTTCATCTCGACGAATGATTGCATTTGTTACACTAATGGCTAGAAGATCTATTCTGTTCAATTGGAAAGAAATTAATCTTCCAACTATATTTCAGTGGTTTTCTCAAACCAGTTCTTGTTTGAGCTTAGAAAAAATTAGAAGTGTTGTTTTTGACCCTTCAGTTAAATTTGAAGAAACTTGGAGACCATTTATTCAACATTTTCATATGAGTTGAATTGTCTTTTCCTAAACCTTACTTATATTATCCTTAATTATTTGGATGGAGGTTCGGAGTTATTGGCACTACTGTATATGTACTTAATACTATTCAATGGCCCATGTTGGTTAGTTTTTTTTTTCTTTTTTTTTTCTCTGGGGTCTTTTTTTTTCTCTTTTTACTTCTTTGTTCATCAATGCTATGAGGTTGGGAGGTTATATATTTTTATTATTATATGAATGTCTATTTAAACTATTAATTATGTACTCTCAAACACTTTGTATTCATGTTTTACTTATGTTTGTTTAAAATTAATAAAAGGATTTAAAAAGAAAGAAAAAGACAGTGAAGAGGACTATCAAAGCTTGCAGCAGGATCTGGAGCAACTAGAAAAATGGGCTAAAAAAACGGCAGTTGGAATTTAATGCAGACAAGCATGAGGAGTTGCACTTTGGGAGGACCAGTCAGTGTAGGTCTTACTCAGTGAGTGGTAGACCACTGAGGAGAGTGGTAGAACTGAGGGACCAGGGAATACAGATCCATAGTTCCTTGAAAGTGGCACCACAGGTAACTAGGGTGGGAAAGAAAGCTTTTGGCACATTGGCCTTCATAAATTAAAGTATTGAGTGCAGGAGTTGGGATGTTATGTGCAGTTGTTTAAGACATTGGTGAGACCTATTTTGGAGTACTGTGTGCAGTTTTGGTCACATTTCTACAGGAAAGATGTAAATAAGTTTGAAAGAATGCAGAGAAAATTTACAAGGATGTTGCCGAAAGTTGAGTTATAGGGAAAGGTTGCATAGGTTAGAACTTTTTTCCCTGGAGCGTAAAAGATTGAGGGGAGATTTGATAGAGGTATACAAAATTATGAGGGGTATAGATAGGGTAAACGCAAGCAGGCTTTTTCCACTGGGGTTCGGTGAGACTACAATCAAAGGCCATGGGTTGAGGGTGAAATGTGAAATGTTTAAACCTGAGGAAGAATTTCTTCCCTCAGAGGATGGTGAGAGTGTGAAATGAGCTGCCAGTGCAATAATGGAAGCAGGTTTGATTTCAACACTTGAGAGGTACATGGATAGGAAGGGTGCAGAGAACTATGGTTCAGGTGCAGGTCAATGGGACAAGGCAAGTTAATGGTTTGGAATTAAGTAGATGGGCTGAAAGGCCTGTTTCTGTGCTGTAGTGGTCTATGATCTCAGGTTCACGAGCACAGTTACTTGTAAGTGTCAACATAAGTAGACAGGGTTGTGATGAAGGCACATTGGTATTAAAAATATTGGTTTATTATAGATATTGGTTTATTACTGTCACATGTACCAAGATAAAGTGAAACGCTTGTCTTGCGTACTCATTATACAGATCAAATCATTACACAGTGCATTGAGCTGGATGTTGGATACCACTGCATTTCTAAATACATTTTATAAGATATTAAATTAATTAATGTAAGACTGAAGTTGTAATTTAATTATTTTTAGTTTTTAACAAATTCATATTTTTCATTTTTTTTACATGTTAATCAAGTCATTCCTCAGCCTCCTTGGTTTTAGGGAAAACATTTGTAGTATATGGTAAATACTAACAGTTTATCATCTTTCTCATTATCATTGGTTAAGTATTAGCACATTACCCATGTGATGTAATCGTGTAAGCATTGATTGGTTTAGCTTATCTAAGGAATTTTCTGTTACCTTGAGTATAAAAGTGATGGATTTTGCAGAGGCATTATTTTATTCTCTTTAATATTTGCCGTGCATTCAGCTTAGCTTTGTTTCTCTGCTCTTCAGTACTTGCATAGCTGTTTGTACTTTAAAATAAATTATCATTAAGAAGACTGCTTGGTATTCTTGACTCCTGGAAGGATCAGAACATAACAGAGATCCAACATAAAAAAAGGTAAAGCAATTAAATGCAGAATAAATGGTAAAAGCTACACTTGCAGTGCAGGTAACAATAATGTGCAAAATCATAACAAGTTTGATTGTGAGGCGAAAAGTCCATTTTTTGTACTCATCTTCATTGTTTGGGACATAGAAAATAAAAATTAAGATGTTACATTGGAACTTTATAAATCACTCGTTAGACAATGCTTGGAGAACTGTGTATCGTTCTGGCTGTCCCATTGTAGGAAGAATATAGTGCAGTGGAGATTCACCAGTATGTTGCATGAATTGGAGAACTTTGGAAGAAATTAAGTATTTTCCCTCAGCCAAGGAGGCTGGTGAGTGACCTGACTAACATGTATAACAATTATAAAACACATTGAAAGAGTAGATGTCCTGAATTATTTTCCTATGGTATGCATATCAAAAATAAGAGGACAAAGGTTTGTGAGAGAATAAGTTTTTAAAAGGACTTTAAGGGAGAGTTTTCTACACAGAAAACAACTGGTGCATGGAACTCCTTGTCAGAGGAGGTGGTGTAGTCAGACACAATCACTACCTTTTAAGTCATTTAGACATGCTCTTGTGTGGGCAAGTGGGATTAGTGTGGACGAACAAAAAGATCATAGCATGGAGGCCCAAAGGATCTATCAAAGTCTCACTGGTCAATCACATTGAATGGATTCTTTATTCAAATTTATGAGAGCATCTATTAACCAAACAGATGATCATATTTATGTTATGTGCTATTGCTGGGGCACACACTTATTTCATAAGACAGATGGTTATTGCTTTTATGATGGCAAAATATTATGGCATTGATTAAAAATGGAAAAACTGGTAATGCTGGAAATTAGAAATCAGAACATATGCTGGAAACAGCAGGTCAGACAGCACTTGTGGAATGAGAGACTAGTTAAATGTTTCAGATCAGTGACACTTCATCAGATCAAAGGAAGACATGTTAGTTTTAAACTGCAGAGATGGTGGGAAAGTAATTGAGGCCAGGGGTGAGGTGAGGTGATTCTACTGTTTACGGAGCTGGGTCGTTGATAGATTAATGAGAGAACTCAAACTTGTTTAACTTTATCCCCCCTTTACTCTAGTTGAAAATTCTCATCTAGGTCTCATCTATTGCTCATAGGGTGTGGGTGAATGGTAGAATTAGTGGGGTCATGATGGGATGTGGAGACTGTAAAATGGAATTAGAGTAAGATTAATATGCATGGGCCCATGATGATTAGTGTTGATTACGGGAGCTGAGGGGTCTGTGCCAAATGAGAGTTGATGTTTCAAATCAAAGGCACTCAGCAGAACTGGAAAAGCGAGTAAGCAAGTTAACTTTATGGCAGAGAGGCTGGGAGAAGAGCATTTTACAGTCACCAACTAACCTGCCTCCACCCATCTCAGGGAAGTGAGGGATAGGACAACTTTTTCACGCAGAGGATACTGAGTGTGTGGAATGAGCTACTGGAGGAAGTGGCTGAGCCAGGTGCAATACAGTACTATTAGACACATTTGGATAGGTGCATGATGAGTAGGGTTATACTGTTTACTTTTCAACTTGTGTGGTAAATTCATTTTGGGCTCATTGCCATTCTTCTGGAATGCATTTTATTATCTGCTAATTTATTTGAGGTAATGCCACTTTATGTGTTGTGTGTGTTATACATACGGTGTTGTGCACCTTTATCAGGAGGAACATTGTTTTGCTTGGATTAATTCATGGACACTTAAACTTGATGAAGGAGATGGGCCTGGAGGGAAATGGGCCAAATAAAGGAAATTGGTACTAGCTGGGTGGGCACTGTGGTTGGGCTGAAGGGTCTGTATCTGTGCTGTATTCCTCAAAACCTACGCTGCTTTCCTTGATGCTGTCTGAACTGCTGAGTTTCCAGTATGCTATAAATTTTATAACATTGCTGTTTATCGGAGTTTGTTGTGCAAATACTTTTCTTTTTAAATCTCTTTATTAGTTTTAAACAAACATAAATGAAACATGAATACAAAATGTTTGCGAGTACATAATTAATAGTTTAAATAGATATTTAGATATGTAATAATAAAAATATATAACCTCTCAAACCCAGAACATTGATGAACAAAGAAGTAAAAAGAAAAAAAAAGAAAAACCCCAAAAAAGAGAGAAAAAAAAAGCAAAAAAAAACACTAACCAACATGGGCCATTGAAAAATATTAAGTACATATACAGTAGTGCCAATAACTCCAAACCTCCATCCAATTGATTAAGGATAGTATAAGTAAGGTTTAGGAAAAGACAGTTCAACTCATGTGAAAATGTTGAATAAAAGGTCTCCAAGTTTCTTCAAATTTAAGGATGTACATAGAGCTCATATGTCTAAGGATAAACTGGCTCGATTTTATTCTCATCTTAACTCAACCTGCAATAGATGTCATTCTGATGTTGCTTCATTGACACATATGTTCTGGTCTTGTCCTTGTTTACAAAATTATTGGAAAGATATTTTCAGTATTATTTCAAAAGTCTTAAATATTAATTTTCAACCACATCCTCTTACTGAAATTTTCGGTTTACCAATGACGGATAATAATCGCTTATCTGCTTCATCTCAATGAATGATTGCATTTGTCACATTAATGGCTAGAAGATCTATTTTATTGAATTGGAAAGAAATTAATCCTCCAACTGCATTTCAGTGGTTTTCTCAAACTATTTCTTGTTTGAGTTTAGAAAAAATTAGAAGTGTGGTTTTTGAACCTTCAGTTAAATTTGTTGTGCAAATACTAGATGCAGCTTTTACTATGACGTATCATTAACTACATTTCAAAGGTGTATTTTTTTGTACAGAATTTGCTCGATGTTCTTTCATTGCCTTTAACTCTACGTCACTCAAATCTTCGCAGTCCCCTGCCAGGGGAACATTTCCAATCCTCGCCGAACGGATTGACGTGAGCCTTGTCCAATCACCACTCGCTCTTCTCGCTAGTGACCCAATCAAAAGTTAGCTGATCACGCACGCTTTCTTTTTCCATGAAGCCCGTAAGCGAACACGTCTACGTGCCGATTTGGATTTATGAGGGATGTTCGTTTTTTTGTGTACTTCGTCGTGTGTTGTTTGTTTCATTGAGGGAAAGGAAAGAAGGGAAGATTACGGTTGGGTTCTGACCCAATCAGAGGGAAGACTGGAGGCCACGTGATGTAGGTTTGAATATGGCCCCGCCCCTTCGCGGTGGTCATGTAAGATGGCATTTAGAAAGTAAACAGGAGTAAGGGGTTTGGCTGGAGTGGCATTGGGAGCTCAGCACCGTTTTCAAAGGAGCTTACACTACGTTATGTGAGTTTGTTTTGACTTTAATGCGCGATGAACAACTGTTTGTTGAGGGAAGGAGCGGTGGGACAGGAACGACAGAACTTACTGTAATGAAGCAACTTCAACATAATCAAATGCCTAGGAATTCCCCACATCCTCCATTCAATATGTTAAAAATGATCCCTAAGATGCTGCATTTAACTTTTACTGGAAGCATGTTATGTGGCATTGGCTATGTTCTGTTTGTGATCTCGAGTCCAATCACGTTCAATCTCTTATGCAGTTCGTTAGATCTTGCTAATGTTGAAAGTGCCGTGTAGCTGTAAGTTTCACTTAACTCGTGCTTATTCGTTGGAGCATTTGTGCTAATCACGGACTCGTGACCGTCTACCACTGCATACCGTGCATTGAAATGCACCAAGGAACAAATTAAATGCTTAAGTATTCTGTGGGGAGAGCAAAAGGGGCAAGGTCATCAATGCACGATGTTAACCTCTTGTTTCTGTCTTCGCTGAGTGTTTACAGGGTTTTAATAACGTGAGGTGGGCTAGTTAGAAAACGAATACTTGCAAATCCACACTTCTGATGCAGTCTTGCCATTTGTGCTGCTGGAAGCAAGTTATGCGAGAAATATCTATGTTCGTCATTAGTGGGTGCAAGTTTGAACATTCTTTCTGAAAAGAAGCTGTAGTGAAAAGGTTAAGTAGTTGAGGATCGTGTCTGACATCTGATGAATCTGAATTTGTGATGTTTAAGTCAGCCTTGTTTTAGTTACTTCAAGCAGGCTTTAATTATGCCATTGGCTAAGAACAGTTTTCACAATAGAATTTATTGTCAGACTACATACGTGTCGCCACATACAACCTTGAGGTTCCTTTTTCCTACAGGCATACTCAGCTACTATGGAATACTATAGAGCAGTAACTGTAAGCAGGATCAATGAACTGTCCATATGCAAATATAAATAAATAGCAATATATATTAACGAAGCATGAAATAACCAGTTGAAGAATCCTTAAAGTGAGATCAGTGGTTGTGGGAACACCAGACATAGAATGGGTGTAGTTGCAAACAAGTGAAAATCTGCAGATGCTGGAAATCCAGGCACAAAATGCTGGAGGAACTCAGCAGGCCAGGCAACATCTGTGGAAAAGAGTATGGTTGATGTTTCAAGCTGTGACCCTTCATGTAGATGTGGCCAGTGGCTGGGAGGACTTAACCCGTGTTGTACCTTTGTAGGACTCTACGCTCAAAGGCACCGGTGTTCCCATACCCGGGTGTAGTGCAGCCAGTACATATCTATAGGTTTGCCAATGTTTTTGATGATATGCTGGAACTCCAAGCTCCTCAGGAAGTAGAGTTGCTGTTGTGCCTTCTTTACAATTAAATTGGGTCCAGGATGGGTTCTCTGAGACAGTGACACACAGGAATTTAACGTTACTGAGCCTCTCCACCACTGATGCTTCGATGAGTACTGGCTCATGGATCTCTGGTTTCCCTCTCTTGAATTCTACAACTAGTTCCTCGGTTTTGCTGACATAGAGAACGGCATTGCTCCCAGGGGCCACCCATTTTAATTCCACATTCCCATTCTGACATGTCAGTCAATGGCCGCCTCTACTGTGAGGCCACACACAGGTTGGAGGAGCAAAATCTTATATTCTGTGTGGGTATCCCTCAACCTGATGGCATGAACATCGTTTTCTCCGAATTCCGGTAACGCGCCCACCCTCCCCTTCACCTTTCACCATTCCCACTTCCCTCCTACCTTATCTCCTTACCTGTCCATCACCCCCCACTGGTGCTCCCCCCCTTTTTACTTTCTTCCATGGACTTCTGTCCTCTATCAGATTACCCTTTCTCCAACCCTGTGTCTTTTTCACCAATCGACTACCCAGCTGGTTAGCTGGTTACTTCATCCTCCCCCCCCCCCCCCCCCCGGACTGATTTCACCTATTACATTGGGTTTCCTCCTCCCGTCCCCCATCTTACTCTGACTCCATCTTTTTTTCTCCAGTACTGATGAAGGGTCTCAGCCCAAAACTTTGACTGTAATCTTTTTCCATAGATGCTGGATGGCCTGTTGAGTTCCTCCAGCATTTTGTGTGTGTTGCTTGAGTAAGAGGTTGTTGTTGTGACACCGCTCAGCCAAATTTCCAATTTCCCTCCTGTATGCTGATTCATTACCACCTTTTGATATGGCTGACAACAGTGGTGTCATTAGCAAACATGAATATGGTGTTGGAGCTGTGTTTGGCCATATAGTCATAGGTGTAAAATGAGTAGAGCGGGGGCGTAGCAAACAGTGCTGCGGTGCCCCTGTGCTGATGGAGATATTTTTGCCAATTTGATCTGACTGGGGTCTGCAAGTGAGGAAATCCAGGATCCAACTACACAAGGGAGCTTTGAGGCCCAGGTCTTGGAGTTTACAGATTAGTTTTGAGGGTTTGATGGTATTAAATGCTGAGCTGTAATTGATAAAGTGTACCCTGATGTAATGCATCCTTGCTGTCCAGGTGTTCCAAGGTTGTGTGAGGAGCCAATGAGATGACATCTGCTGTGACCTGTTGCTTCAGTAGACAAACTAGAGCAACTCGGGAGCTGATATCTTTCAACACCAGCCTCTCAAAATGCTTAATCACTGGATGTAAGTGCCACTGGGCAATAGTCATTGAGGCAGGTTACCATACTCTTTTTGGGCACCCGTATGATTGACGCCTTCTTGAAGCAGGTGGGTACCACACACTGCCGAGGCGAGAGGTTGAAGATATCTGTGAACACACTAGCCTGTTGGTCAGCACAGGTCTTCAGTACGCAACCAGGTACTCTGTCCAGACCAGATGCTTTCCTTGGATTCACTCTTGAAGGCAGCCCTGCATGTCATCTTCAGATATTGAGACAAAAGGGTCATTGGAAGAAATGGGGGCGTGTGATGGTTCCTCCCTGTTCTGGTGATCAAAACAAGCATGGAAGGCATTGAGCTCATCTGGAGGCGAAGCTCTGCTGTCACCCATGTTGCTAGATTTAACTTGTATGTGGTTTTGGCATTCAAATCCTACCACAGCTGTTGAGCATCCCTCATTGATTCCAGTCTAGTCCAGAATCTCCACTTTCCCAGGAGATGGCTTTCCAGAGATCATACCTACACCTCTTGTAGCACTCTTGTATGGCCAAATGGTCCTACTTGCCAAAGTGGCTTCTCGGAAAGGAATGATAGGCATTCCTTATCACAGTGTAGCAGTGGTCTACTGCAGGGGTCACCAACCTTTTTTGCACTGCGGACTGGATTAATATTGAAAATATTCTTTGTGGACCGGTCAGTGGGGTGGGGGTGTTAATCACGACCAGAATATAGGTGATAAGTCATCTTTAAGTCACTTATAAATGGCTAATACACTCAATTTTGTTTCTAAAAGGGTTTATCTAACAAATTTAATATTAACACACACAGTGCCTATTTTCCTCGCATGAATATAGTCAATTATAACTCACTTCAGTCAATAGCATCACAACATTTTAAGTAAGGTTTGGATATTAAACACACAGTGCATATTTTCCTTGTATAAACATATAAAATCATTGCAACAAACCAATATCGCTGAATCAGTGGGAGCCCTGGTGCAACAAGACGGTCCCATTGTGGGCTGTTGGGAGACAGCAATACTTGAAGGGGGTTATTTATGTCCAGTCTATACAGCAATTTCGTTTTTGTGGCTCTCAGCACTTGCTTCTGTCCCACTTGCACACGTTTTATCGCTCAAAAATCTCAGCGGGTTTGTCTTTAAGTGCAGGGCGCTGAGACTCAAGGTGCCAAAGCAGTTTTGAGGGCAGTTTCATTAGACAGCCTCCCGCCCACCCGCCACCAGACACCTTGGCCAGGTGCGGCTGGTCATGGGTGGGGTGAGAGGACAAGGTAAGGGCCAGAGGTTCCCGTGCCGGGGCCGCGGCAGTCACAGTCTGGAAGAGAGCGACCGACTGATTGAGGAGTGCGACAGGGCACTCGCCCATCCCCTCGTAGGTAGGTAGCATATATCGGCCGACAAAAGCTTGGCTGGAGGGATGACTTTCGAAACTCTGCTACTTACGAAACACTGACCCCGAATTAGGTCGTATGCTAATATTTTAGCACCGGCTTCCCCACGGACATTCGGTGTGCTAAACAGGTTTAGAGGCAGTGCCCGTCTGTCTGCACTCCAGGCCCATAGCAACGGCACTTCTTGCTAGCCACACAAGAGGGCCAATTACCCAAGGCATTAGGGTATCACTGCGTTTAGGCAACTGATGAACTTGCGTGCGTAAAAGTTCAACAGTGGGCTTGACGGAATGAGGAAAGGTGTCGCTGACTCATATCGCTTCATACGTTCAAATCATATCGTTTCTCACGGCCCGGTAGCACATACTTTGCCACCCGGTGGTTGGGGACTGCTGGTCTACTGTGCTGGGATCTCTGGTGCACAGGTTACATGCTGGTGATAATTGGGCTGAGTTTTCTTCAGAAAGGCCTGGTTGAAGTCATTGACTATAATTTGAACTGTGTTGTGATGGGCTGTTTCTTGCCTGTAGATGACATTGTGCAGTTTCACGAGTGCTTGTTTATATTTGGCTGCTAGTGGTATATAAACTAAGGTCAGGATCACACAAGAACTTCCAAAGCAAATAGATTGGTCTGTATTTGAATGTTAGGTGTTCTTAGGAGAACAAGAGGTTGACTTAACCCCCATGTCCAAACATCAAAGAGAATTGACTAAAAAGTACATGCCCCCACCTATTTCCTTACCAGTTTCACAGTTCAATCCATTCTGAAAATCGTAAAACCTTCCAGTCTGACTGCTACGTCCAGCGTGTCTGCAGATAACCAAGTCTCCATGCAACAAACAACTGAGATCTGCCTTTGATGCAGCAGCCTTGCCCTGAGATCGTCAACCTTATTTTCCAGCGACTGCACATTCGTTAACAGGATGCTGTGTAAAAGAAGTCTCATTCCTTGGCGCTTCAGCTTGGCTTGAATTCCAGCTCTTCTTGCGTGTTTCTAGCCACGGCGTTGACCCTTAAAGGTGCCATGCTTAACTGCTCCACTGGGGCTTGTGAGTTCTGCTCTGCGTTCAATTGTCGATCGCGCGATCTGAAGATCATTAATGTAATTTCACAGTCTTGTTAGGAAATTTGCTTGCTGCACATTGCAGCAGAAGTAATTCAAAAGGAGGGTATTTAAGGGGAAACCTGGAACAATTTTCTGCAGCCTGCATAGAGTCAACAATGTATGCTGGCGCCATCTTCTCTCTCACTACATGCCTCAATGACCATTGTCAGTAGTACATTCATCCATTGTGATAAGGTGCTTTGAGAGGTTGATGATGAAACTCCTGCCTGAGAAGTGACTTGGATCTGTACAATTTGCCTACCAGAGTAATAGTTTTACAGCAGGTGTCATTTCATCAGGTCTTCACTCAATCCTGGGACACCTGACGAGCAAAGGTGCATGTATCCGGCTGCAACTCATTGAGTACAGTTTGCTATTCGATGCTCTCATCCCTTCAAAACTAAACAATAAGTTTCAAGTCCTGGGCCTCAATACCTCCTTGTGCAAATGGATCCTCTTTTCCTCACTTGCAGATCCCCAGTCACTTCAAAAACATCTCCACAGTCTCCACACCTCAAGGATGTGTACTTAAACCCTGCTGTACTTGCTTTATGTTTATGACTGTGAGGCTATGCACAGGTCCAATGGCATTTTTAACTTTGTTGCTATTGGCTGAATCAAAGCTGGTGATGAATCAACATATAGGAGGGAGATTGTAAATCTGCCTGAGTGGTGTCACGGCAATATCTCACTCAATGTCAGCGGGACCAAGTAGCTTATTGTTGTCTTTAGGAGGTCAAAACCTGAGGTCCTTGAGCTGATCCTCATCAGGGGATCAGAGGTGGAGAGGGTCAGCAACTTGGAGTTATCATGTCAAAGAATCTGTCCTGGGTCCAGTATGTAATTTCCAGTATGAAGAAAGTATGTCAGTGCCTCTGCTTAGACGTATGCAAAGATTCGTCATGACGTCTAAAACTTTGACAAACTTCTGTATGTATGCAGTGGAGAAGATACTGACTGGCTGCATCAGTCCGATATGGAAACACCAGTGTCTTTGAATGGAAAATCATACAAAAAGTAGCTGATACAGTCAAGACCTCCCAACCATTGAGCACATTCTTGTGGAGTGCTTTTGCAGGAAAGCAGCATCAATTATCAAGAAACCCCAACATCCAAGTCATGCTCTCTTCTTGCTTCTGCCATCAGGAGGAAGGTACAGGGGCCTCAGGACCACACCACCATTTTCAGGAACAATTATTATCCCTCTGCCATCAGGCTCTTGAACCAGAGGAGATAATTTCACTTGCCCCGTACTGAACTGTTCCAACATCCTCTGGATTCACTTTCAAGGACTCTTTAGCTCACGTTTGTTTGTTTTGCATTTGCATAGTTTAACCTTTACGTATTGGTTGTTTGTCCGTCTTGTTGGGTGTAGTTTTACATTGGTTCTATTGTGTTTCTTAAATTTACTGTGTATGCCTGCTAGAGAATGAATCTCAGAGTTGTATATGTGAAACACTCTGGTTCCATCGGCTGCGTAAGTCTAGGGAAGACGGTCTCCGGCCCCGCCAAATGTGTGAGATTGAGGCACGAGCCCACCCCCACAAAACACCCTCGTGATTCGTTACCCTGTTACAAATAAGTGCCACGAGATAACAAACAGTACACTGCATACAATTAAAAGATTTAGCTTTGTAATTAATTTGTCTAAGGGGTTAGTAAAGAGACAGGGACATCTCTTTCTCCCTTATTAGGGAGAGAGAGAGAGACCCTAACCCTAATACTGGGTGAACACGTGGTCTCTAGGTACTGCAAGTCCGTGTCTTTGCTGTTGCTTTTGCTGCACGCTTGAGTGCTCGGTGGTGGGTGCTGGTGCTCTTTTTGCCCGTGGGCGGAGGGGGGTATCTTTGCTTGCTGCCGCTTACGGGGAGGGAGGGGAGCTGGGGGGGGGTGGGACTTTGGAGTTCTAGCATTTAACTGTCATTCATTCTTTGGTGCACTCCTCTGTTTCCATGGATATTTGTGAAGAAAAAGCATTTCAGGATATATATTGTATTCATTTCTCTGACATTAATTGTACCTTTGAAGAAAGAACAAAAACAAGAAAAGGGCCCATTCTAATGAAACAGTTTAATATGCACAAGTTGAAGCTCATGGTTTCCCCTTCACCATTCCTCCTTCAATCTCACCCTGGGCTTGCATCGAATCATGGCCCCGCTCTGGGTTGAATGCTACGACCTCTTCTGTTTACCACTCCTTAATAAAAGCCCCAAGCCCAACCTTAGTGTCCCTCACCAGAGAAACCTCCCCTTAATCCAGCCATCCTAATTGGAAGGCACACAATTCTCCTATCTCTTATCTTCAACAGTAACCCAAACAAGCAGCTTGCACAGAGCAGCACAAAATGAAATACAGAACAGCATAGCAGTAAAAAAAAATGAACCAGGGTATTACATACATATTTTGATAATAAATTTACTTTGAATTTTAGTTTTTTACACTCACACCAGAAAGTTGCAGATTAACGTCCCATTTCACAGCCAGGCACACAAACGTTTGCTGATGCACCAGTGTAGCACAGAGTGATGTATTGTTGGACATGTCTTAAGTATGGAATGACAACTGACTCCTTAGGATGGATATAAAGAGTGGTACAATAATTTAAACAATAATTCAAGGAGTAATTTAAATGAGAGAAATGCATTGACATAATGTCACTGAAGAAGGATTGTATTACCATTGTCACTCCCTTTTATAAGCTTGCTTTTTGCGGGGGGTCAGTGCTCACAAATTCTGATATTACAGTACTTCAAAAGTTGTTCATTGGCTGTAAGCGCTTTACGATGGCCAGATAGCAAGAATGGTTGTGGGTTGTTTTCCTCTGATTGCACAGGATTTTCTACTGCCAAAACAGTTTATCTGAGTATATAGATATAGCCTTGACCTGGCCAATATTGCCTCAACTTTAATTTTTTTCAGCAATTCTGAGTTTCGCATTATCTAACTTGTTGGATCGTGTATTTGTGGATAAATCAGATAAAAGATGTCTGTTTGCAGTGATAGCAAATAAACTGAAGATCTGTTAAGCCACAATTGATATTCTTAAGATATTTATTTGTTGAAATACATAAAAATAATGCAGCATAAATTGCAAGTCGAATGAAATCTTAACTTCAAATAGAGATATACAGTTGCAACACTGAACTCTTGGTAGATTCAATGGATTTGGTGAGCACACTGCACATGGCCTTTTACATCTGAATTTAAATCTGAATCGAGTTGAATATAAAGAAAATACAAATTCTAGTAAATAGAAATATTTCATAGAGCTACAGTATATTTTTAAAATGTAAGTGTGTTTTGTGGGACCTTTTTCTCGGGGTGGGGAAGCATGTGACCCCCCCCCCCCATATTATGGATGACCTTGGGGTATTATGACTTTATTCAAGTTCTCCCATACATTTGTTCAACATAAATGCTTTGTGGTATTCATTAACAACTGGGTACAGTATAAATTCCATTAGTTTAATTAAAGGTAGTGTTAGGGTGAAAGTGTGATGAAATTAATTACAGGATGTGTATGCAGATTAATATGATATGGTTAACTATAGAAGATCAGCTTATTGACATTGTTGGAGATGGAGCCTTTTGTGTGCAGGAGACCTTGCACTATCATTTGTGAATTCATACGGTCAGGAATAAGGTACAGAAGACTGAAGGTGATTCAGGAATAATTTCTTCCCCTCTGCCAAACGATATTCCTAAATGGAATTGAACTCATTTACACTACCTCACTTTTTTAATATATTCTGTTTTTGCACTGTTTTAATCTATTCAACATATATATGCTAACAGTAATTGATTTTTCTTGATTATGTACTGCTGCCGCTCAGTTAACAAATTTCATGACACACGCTGGTGATAATAAACCTGATTCTGATATTACAGATTTATTAAATATGCTGTTGATTGCAATTTTGGAATAAGTATTGTAAGCTCTATAACTACTGAAAAATGATGCTGAAGAGGTAATAACGGGGAACAAAGAAGTGGTGGGCGAACTGAATAAGTACTTTATATCAGTCTTCATTATGGAACATACCACAGCGTGCCATAAATTTGAGTGTGTCAGAGCAGGCTATTACTAAGGAGCAGGTGCTTTGGAAAGTGAAAAGTCTAAAGGTAGGTAAGACACCTGGAGCAGATGAACTACACCCCAGAGTGTTGTAAGTGATAGCTGATGAGATTGTGGAGGCATTTGTAGTGATCTTTCAAGAATCAATAGAATGGTTCCAGAGGATTGAAAAATCACAAATGTCACTCCACTCTTTAAGAAAGGAGTGAGGCAAAAGATAGGAAATTATAGGCTGGTTAAACTGACTTCAGTGTCGAGGTCCATTATTTTAGGATGAGGTTTTGGGGTGCTTGGAGGCCAAAGTCAAATTGCTTTCCTTAGGAGGAAATCTTCCCTGACAAATCTGTTGAAAGTATTTGAGGAAATAATGGCCATTATAGGCGGTCATTATGGAGGGTCAGTGGATGTTGTCTACTTGCATTTTCAGAAGGTCTTTTACAAGCTGCTGTGCCTGAAGCTGCTAAACAGATAAGAACCTATGTCTTACAAGAAAGATACTAGCATGGGCAGAAGGAAAAGAGTGGGATTAAAGGAGGGTCTTTTATAGTAGCTGCCAGTCACTGGTCGTGTTCTGCAGGGGTTGGTGTTAGGCATGCTCCCTTCCACATTTTATATTAATGATCTGGATGATCAAATTGATGCCTTTCTGGCCAAGTCTGCGGATGGTGCAAAGATAGATAGAGGTGCAGGTAGAGTTGAAGTATGAAGTCTGCAGAAGGACTTGGACAAATTAGGAGACTGGGCAAAGAAGTGGCAGATGGGATACAGTGTGGGGAGGTGTATGGTCATTCCATTTTGGTAGAAGGAATAAAGGCAGACTATTTTATAAACAGGGAGTGAATTCAGAAATCAGAAGTGCAAAGGGATCTTGAGCAGGATCCTAGAAGTGAGCTTATAAGTTGATTCACTAGGAAGGAAGGCCAACAGAATGTCAGCATTCATTTTAAGACGTCTAGAATATAAAAGCAAGAATGTAATGCTGAGACTTTATAAGGCAGTGGTCAAACCACATTTGGACTGTTGTGCGCAGTCTTGGACCCTGTAGCTGAGAAAGGACATGCTGGCATTAGAAAGAGTCTGAAGGATGTTCACAGGAATGAAAGGGTTAATGTATGAAGATTGCTTGATGTTTCTGGGCTTGTACTTGCTGGAGTTTAGAAGAATTAGGGGAATCTCCTTGAAATCTACCAAAGGTTGAAAGGTCTAGATAGTGGACGTGGAGAGAATGCCCCTAATAGTGGGAGAAGCTAAAACCAAATGGCACAGTCTCAGAGTACGTGGATGTCACTTTGAAATTGAGATGAGGTATTTCTTTAGACATACGGTGATAAATCTGTAGAATTGCTACAGGCTGCTGGGAAAGCCAAGTCACTGGGTATATTTAAAGTGGAGCTTGATAGGTTTCTGATCTCTAATTGTGTCAAAATTTAAAGGGTGAAGGCAGGAGAATGGAATTGAGAGGGAAAATTAATCAACGATTGAATGTCTGAGCAGACTCAATGGGTCAAATGAGCTAATTGAACTTGTGTTTTTAAAGTCCGTTTTTTGCAGGTCTTGTTTGAGCTTCAATTAACTAACTAGATTTCTTTCTTTATCAGAGCTCTTTATTGAACTAACTGGAAACTCACTGACGACAGGAATGAATCTGCCAACTGATGGTAACCACATTTGTTTCCTCTCTTGTGTTGAACCATTTGACTTGCAGTCGTAACATCAGTTTCAATTCCAATCTGCGGTTCTGATTCCAATATAAAAACACTTTTATTTCCACGTCTGTTACATGAAATCCTCAATGTCGCTACATTAACTACTATTTACAAATTGCCTGTCTCCTGTCCTATACCTCTATTCTGCTAAACAATTGGTTTTCCATTGCTTCAAATTTAAAATTTTCATTCATGTGTTTAAATTCTTTATTCATCTTGGCCTTCTGCTTAAACCCTGTTCCTTTGATCTAAGTTTTGAATATTTGCTTATATTTCTTTGTTCATTTATTTCACACCACTGCACTCTGAGAACTTTATTGCCCTTGAAAGTACAATCTAAGTTATTACTTTATGTAACTTGGGGAAATGTGACGATGTAGACTTGGTCGATTGTTGTATTTTGTAGTTAAATTGTGAAAACGACATTATAGTTTTCTCATTTAATTTATTGAACAGTTTAGCACTGAGCCACCTGGTGCAGAAGTTGTAAACTGCTGCATAGCATCCTTAATGTGTTAATGTACTGAATGATGTCCTGGGTTTTGTCTGTGCGTTCTGTTTGGACTCTCCATGTATAGAAGCAAGCAGTACTGAGTTAGCGATCCGTCAATTAATGCATTTCAATTATTCTTCTTTTGTGTGGGATGACAGGCAATGTTACTGTGGTAAATACAGATTTGCAAACAATAAAGTATTTGATTATTTATGCATCTAATGCCATTTATTATTTAAAAGTTTGATGTGCTCTTGATACTAATGAATATATTCCAGTCTTAGTTACTTGATTAAGCTCTGCTTGATTTCTTTGTTTTCAAAAATAGCTATGCATTGGGAAACAAAATTACACAGTTCAAGCATAGAGTTTCACTAACCTTGGGTCTATAAGCAGTTTAAACTGTGATACTCAGATACTGTATGAATGTGCAGGAAACTGCACATTTCAAACAGGTGACTTCCACATTACAAAGAAAATTGACGGTATAGTATGCAGATGATACTAAGGTAGGTGGCGTTGTGGATAATGAAGTAGGTTTTCAAAGTTTGCAGAGAGATTTAGGCCAGTTAGAAGAGTGGGCTGAGCAATGGCAGATGGAGTTTAATACTGATAAGTGTAAGGTGCTATATTTTGGTAGGAATAATCCAAATAGGACATACATGGTAAATGGGCATTGAAGAATGCAGTAGAACAGAGTGTGATCTAGGAATAATGGATAGTTCCCTGAAGGTGGAATCTCATGTGGATAGGGTGGTGAAGAAAGCTTTTGGTATATTGGCCTTTATAAATCAGAGCATTGAGTATAGGAGTTGGGATGTAATGTTAAAATTGTACAAGGCATTTGTAAGGCCGAATTTTGAGTATTGTGTACAGTTCTGGTCACCGAATTATAGGAAAGATGTCAACAAAATAGAGAGAGCACAGAGGAGATTTACTAGAATGTTACCTGGGTTTCAGCACGTAAGTTACAGGGAAAGGTTGAACAAGTTAGGTCTTTATTCTTTGGAGTGTAGAAGATTGAGAGGTACTTAAAATTATGAGGGGGGTAGATAGAGTTGACGTGGATAGGCATTTTCCATTGAGAGTAGGGGAGATTCAAACAGGAGGATATGAATTGAGAGTTAAGGGGCAAAAGTTTAAGGGTAACATGAGGGGGAATTTCTTTACTCAAGAGAGTGGTAGCTGTGTGGAATGAGCTTCCAGTAGAAGTGGTAGAAGCAGGTTCGGTATTGTCATTTAAAGCAAAATTGGATAGGTATATGGACAGGAAAGGAATGGAGGGTTATGGGCTGAGTGCGGGTCAGTGGGATTAGGTGAGAGTAAGCGTTCAGCACAGACTAGAAGGGCCAAGATTACCTGTTTCCGTGCTGTAGTTGTTATATGGTTATGGTTGTTAATTGGAGTCCCACTACTGATTTAATAATGTAACCAATGTTACCACATTAGGAAATATAGGGAATTTTCTGTGTCAAGATGCAGATCACCAATAATTTGTATAATTTCTTTCATTTGATCTTTGTAGGCAATTTAGTATATAGTTATATTAACTATTTTTAATATGGAGTACTACAGAACTGGCCCTTCAGCCCATCTTGCCCAACCTAGTCCCATAGTCCTGCACCCGTATCATATTCCTCCAGGCCCCTCCCATCCATGTACCAATACAAACTTCTAAATGTTACAATCGGACTCGGTTCCTATCACCTGTACTGGCTGCTTGTTCCATACTATCACCACCCTCTGAGTGAAGTTCAAAGTAAGTTTTATTATCAAGGTATGTATATTACCATCTACAACGCTGAGATTAATTTTCTTGTGGGCATGCTCAACAAACCTATAGAATATTAATTATAACAGATCAATGAAGGACCTCTCAACTAGGACGTTCAGCTGGAGTGCACAAGACAGCGAACTGTGTAAATGCAAAAAAAAACACATAAATAAGCAATAAATATTGAAGATGAGATGACGAGTCCTTGAAATTGAGTCCATTGGTTGTGGGAATATTTTAATGATGGGGCAAGTGAAGTTATCCCCTTTTGTTCAAGAGCCTGATGGTTGAGGGGTAGTAACTGTTCCAACCTGGTGGTGCGCGTCCTGAGGCTCTTGTACCATTCTCCTGATGGCAACAGTGAGAAGAGAGCATGAGCTAGGTGTTGGTGGGGGTGGGGGGGTGTCCTCGATGATGGATACTGTCTTCCTGTCCCTGTGACAATGGTTTATGTACATGTGCTCAGTGGTTGGATGGGCTTTACCTGTGATGGACTGGGCCATATCCATTACTTTTTGTAGGATTTTCCATTCAGTGGCATTGGTGTTTACATATCAGGCTGTGGTGCAGCCTGTCAATAAGTGAAGAAGTTTCCTCTTTGATTTTACCCTTAAATATTTCACCTTTCAACCTTATGACCTGTACTTCTATTCTCAACAACTCAGGGGAAAATACCTACATACATTCAACCTACCGGTACTCTTCAAATTTTGGACTGCTTTATCAAATCTCCTTTCATTCTCCTACACTACAGTGAATTAAGTCCTAACCTATTCAGTCATCCCTATAACTTTGGTCCTCAAGTACTGGCAACATCCTCGTAAATTTTCTCTACACACTTTCAATCTTATTGATATTTTTTACTGTAAGTAGATGACCAGAACTGCACGGAATACTCTCAAATTCAGCTTCAACAATGTCTTGTACAAATTCAGCATAACATCCCAACTCTTGTACTTAATGAGCTGATTCATGAAGGCCATTGTACCAAATGCTTTCTTTATGACCTTATCTACCTGTGATGCCACTTTCAGGAATTGTTAACTCTATATTCTTGGATGCCTTCGTTCTATGGCACCCCTGTGCACTACCATTTATTGTGCATGTCTTACCTGGGTTTGTCCTCCCAAAGTGCAATACCTCACACTTGCCTACATAAAATTGCATCTGCTATTTTTGAGCCCTTTATCCAGCTTGTCCAGATCATGCTGCAAGTTTTGATAACCTTCCTAAATGTCATCTTCAGATTCGCTGATCCAGTTTACATTATCTTCTAAATTATTAATATAGATGTCAAACAACAATGGACATATCACTAATTCCTACAGTACACTAATAGTCACTGGCCTCTAGTCTGAAAGAGAACCATCCACTAGCACCCTCTGATCTCTCCTGCTGAGCCTGCATTGGATCCAGTTGCCCATTTCTTCCTGATTGCTGAGTAACTTGACCTTCTGGACCAGCTGCCCATGTAGGACTTTATCTGTGTGGACTTTAACAAAGCCTTGAACAATGTCCACCACCTTTCCTTTTTTTTTTTGGAAAAAAAACCTATTGGTTAGACATGACCCACCATGCACAAAGTTGTGTTGACTATCCCTAATCAGGCCCTGTATATGCAAGTACATATATCCTGTCTATTTGCAGATCTTTCAATAACTTACCCATGACTGATGTTGAGCTCACAGATCTATATTTTCCTGGCATTTTCTCAGAGCCCTACTTGAACGGTGTTGGTCATCCTCACCTCCCCCATGGCCAAGGATATTTAATCATCTGTGTCAGGGTCACTGCAATTTTTTACTGTTAGATCTTTTAAAAAATTACAATATGTGGGTTGTACTGGCAAGACCAGTTTTTATAACCCATCTCTAAATGCTCTTAAGTGGAGGTGCTGAGCTGCTACCTTGAGACGTTGCGTTTTTCTGGTGATGGTAGTCCCAAACTGTTGTTGGGAGGGGGGGGGGGAATTGTCAGGATTCAGATCTTGGGGTGCTGAAGCATCATCAACATAGTTCCAAATCAGAATAATGTGTTAATTGGGAAACCTACAGATGAGGGTGTTTGTGTATGGATTCCTTAAATTTGAGGGTTTTTTCCTTCGTCTAATGTTCTCACATTTGCCCTGATTTCCAAGCAAATTCTGAATCTCCTGTGGTATTATTTCAATTGGTTATTTTCTTTTACTGTTAGGTGTTGCTTTCATAACTGAAGAAACATTCGACTTTGGAATTAGTTTTCCAGCAGAAAGGTAAGGTGGCTTTGACAAGTAGATGTACCATAAGCAATTAATTATTAAATGGCAAGTATATTGTTGGTGCACTTTATTGGTTTGGGAGCAAACTTTTGCCTGAAGGTAGATCACTTTGTATTTGAATCAAACTAGATTTGCTGTGAAAATACTTCTTGCTTTAGTTACCATAGAAATTGTTCTCCTCCAGTCTTCTGTGCAGTGCACGTCTTTTTGTTTCAGTGGGTAGCTACACATTTACTCATAATTAGACGACAACTATTTCTAATTTACAAATTGGAAGAGCACACATGCATGTGAAAATGTGCGTTCAGTCATGATTTTTATTATGAAGAAAGAAGTCTTTCCATCATTATGCAGTTTCTGCAAGTCAAACATTTTCCCTGGGCATTGTGTCCTTTCCTGGAAACATTTTTGAATGGTGCTGTGGAAGGTCGACTTGCGTCACTGTCTTCCTCCTCCTGTATTTCCTTTCATTGAAAATGCAACTGTGATATAAAAGAAAAATTACCTTCTCTAGACAAATGGCTTGCAAGTGCCAGAATAGTAGAACCATGGGTATGTTAGTCATCTGCACCTCTGATCCAGAGGTAATAGTCACTTTCTAACACGGGTCACTATAACTAATCAAGGATGGGGGCAATGGGTATAAATTTTTGCTGCCTAGGCACATTAATTATAAACTACCTTAATGTTTATTTGATTATAAATAGAATAAGTATGTAAGAAACTACATCAGGTAGATCTGAAAATGTATAAAGGAAAATAGGGTTGCTAATTAATACATAGCAGGCTGGTGGTGTAGTGTCGTTTATGCCAGACTTGGGGTGAGTGGTCCTGGATTTTAATCCAACCGGCTCCTTGCACTTTCCATCCATGTTGGGTTGAGCATTGAGTTAATAATTCAGCCTTGCAAAACAGACAAAATACTAAAAAGAAACGGCTCACGCTGCCTGAGGTGTGGTAGAATATTATTATAATTATTACATATCTGTAGATTTACTACTTTCAGATTTTGCTCAATTTTTTCCACTTTTTATTTTGTTTGTTTTTTCATTTCCTTGCCTTGTTTTATTGGTAGTCATTCTTTTGTACATGTATAGACATCTCTTTCGTTTGAATTATTTTTAATTCATTAAGGAATTGGGTATTCGAATTTTGTTTCTGTGTGGGGATGAAGGATGTTTTCAGTTCCTGTTGAGGTAAATTGCTCAGGCTGATATGATTTGACCTATCATCAGTTATTTTTTGTTTTCTTTTTCTACAGCCAAGAATCATTACTTGAAAATGATGCTGAAGAAGCCTTTGGTCCAGTCAGGCGGTCTGAAAGGTGTCTTGCTGTGGGAGTTGATGTGAACAGTAATAATGGAAACCATCAGAAGATGAATGAAGGCGTGCTGAAGTGGAGTCCCCTAAGTGCAGAGAAGCTGGCAGAAATAGTGAAAGAAGCAAACAGGCTGGCAAATCAATTTGAAAAATGCGCTTTGA
This sequence comes from Hypanus sabinus, assembly GCF_030144855.1. Classification (NCBI taxonomy): domain Eukaryota; kingdom Metazoa; phylum Chordata; class Chondrichthyes; order Myliobatiformes; family Dasyatidae; genus Hypanus; species Hypanus sabinus. The sequence goes on along the minus strand of NC_082730.1, from coordinate 28,758,096 downwards.
AGGAAAAGGAAAATGCCCGAAGGCAGGGGAAAGAGATCAGAAGCTGTGGTGACCGACCAAAATTAGAAAAAGACGCCAAAGCCAAAATCAGACTTTTGCAAGATGAAAGAACATGGAAAAAAAGCCCTCGAAGCCCAAGGAGAGATACTTACTTTGTGTTAGATAGCCCAAATAAAGCTCTTCTTCCTTCTGTGGATATTCAGGATACAAGTGAAAACTGTCTGGTCAGTGAGAGCACACAAGCACATCCTGATGAAGGACTACAAACCACTATCTGCAGACTTGAGTCACCCAGTGAGTCTGAACAAATGACCTCTGACAAACCCGTGAGAACAAAGGAAGGTAACCTATCTACAAACAGCAAGCAAGCTGCTGTTAAGAAGGTGCTATATTTCACTATTAGTTTTGAACAATACTTTTGATTGGACAGACTTGAGAATGCAATATTCTTATCAGTGGAACTGCTAAAGTAATAAGCCCTGTCAGATTTTTCACCTGTCTTGCAATGAGAAATGTTGTTTGCACATAATTTACTTAATCATAAGAGCAGATTGGCTATTCCTCACTAAATGCTTGTATTAATGTAACACTGTGCTTTGCTACACTGATTGTAAAGAGCATAGCGTAGTCCTTTTCTGTCTTCATTAATGAGATAAACAAATTAATCTTTTATTTTTGCAGCAGTCAGAACTTCCCAGGCCATCAGGCTTAAAGCTTCCTTCTGCTTTTAATAGAAAAGGGAATGTGCATTCATTATCTTCATCAAAGCCCTATGAGTTTCCTAAAAAGGATTTGCCTTTGCTTTCAACAGGAAACTTAAAACAATCTAGAGGTAAAGCCACTTTAGTACTTCTTGCATTTCATCTTCTGATGCTTAAGAAGTAGTTGAACTTTGATTAGCAAAGTAAATGTCATTATCAAAATAAATAAATTATATATGTGTGTAAATATATACTATGTATGTCACCATGTACAATCCTGAGATTCATTTTCCTGTGGGCATACTCAGCAAATTTATAGACTAGAACTATAACAGGATCAATGAAAGATGAACCAGAGTGCAAAAGATGACAAACTGTGTGAATGCAAATATTAATAAATCTTATTAAGTAATGAGAACATGAGATAACAAGATAAAGAGTCCTTAAAGTGAGATCATTGGTTGTGGAAGTATTTCAATGATGGGTGAGTGAGTGTAGTTATAATTTTAGAACATAGTACATACAGCACAGTACAGGCCCTTCAGCCCACAATGTTGTGTCGACCCTTAAACCCTGCCTCCCATATACCTGTCTAGTAGTCTCTTAAATCTCACTAGTGTATCTGCCTCCACCATTGACTCAGGCAGTGCATTCCACGCACCAACCACTCTCTGAGTAAAAACAAAACCTTCCTCTAATATCCCCCTGGAACTTCCCTCCCCTTACCTTAAAGCCATGTCCTCTTGTATTGAGCAGTGGTGCCCTGGGGAAGTGGTGCTGGCTGTCCACTCTGTCTATTCCTCTTAATATCTTGTATTGTGTTGGCACGTGGCCTAGTGGATAAGGTATTGGTCTAGTGATCTGAAGGTCACTGGTTCGAGCCTCAGCTGAGGCAGCGTGTGAACAGCAAGAGGCAGCAAGGCACTTAACAACACATTGTCCTAATGCCCTTCCCTTGGACAATATCGGTGGCATGGAGAGGGGAAGGCTTGCGGCTTGGGCAACTGCTGGTCTCCCATTCAACCCTGCCCAGGCCTGTGCCCTGGAAACCTTCCAAGGCACAAATCCATGGTCTCACAAGTCTACTGGATGCCGACTGCATCTATCATGTCTCCTCTCATCCTCCTCTCCAGAGAGTAAAGCCTTAGCTCCCTTAATCTCTGAATTTTGTTCAAGAGCCTGATGGTTGTGGGTTAGTAACTGTTCTTGAACTTGCTGGTGAGAGTCCTGAGGCTCTGTACAGTGAGAAAAGAGCATGGACTGTGTGGTGGGGATCCCTAATGCTTTCCTACTACATTGGTGCATGTAGGTGGAAGGAATTTACCCATCATGTACTGGGCCAAATGCACTACCTTTCGTAGGATTTTCCATTGAAAAGCTGCTTCTACATCCTCAGGATCATATCAGCATCTTGGTTTTTAATTTCACCATGAAGCATTGTGTTTTCAATCATATTGGTGAATCTTCATTCATTATTTCTATTGAATTGTATTTTCCTGACTCTTGCATACATACACTTAGTGCTGTGAAAGTAAATAAAATTGTTGTTAATGCAGGTTGTCTGTCTAGGAGAATGGGGGGGTAAAAATGTCTTTTTTTAATTTTGAACAGGTGTGTCACTGAATAACCCAGTAGACCTCTCTAGAGATTCTGGGAGAAGTACTGTCTTACACAGCAAACAAAATAAAGGAAAGCCACCAGTAACGTTTGAGAGGAAGATGTTGTCAACTCCTTTTAAACCCACCACTGCCACAAATATTAAACAGCTTCCAAATACCAATCGAGCTGCTAGCACAGAGGGCAGTAATCGGAAACAAGTGTCAAGCAGACCAATTCCTCCTGTTTCTTCCAGTCGTTTACGGCCTGGATCAACCTTATCTGCTCGTGCTGGGATCAAAGTCGAAAGAGGCACTTCAGAGGGTCTCAAGGTGAAAGGATCAGAAAAACAATTCCAAGCTACAGGTAAGGATTTGAATAATTTCACCACATAACAATTCTGATGTGGAGTTAGGTTGTCACTTGGGAATACAAATGTTTGAGATCTTTGTTTAGTTAAGTTTAGCAGCTACAGGGAAATACAGTTTCACGATATCTGTATGAAATCTGGTAAAATTTAAAACTCTAAAATGGTATATATATCATCTTAGATAATCTGTTTCCATGATTCAATGTAGTAAAAAGAAAAACCTGGGATTTTTTCTGATTTAGATAATTCAACTCTGGTTTTTTTTTTGTTGTTTCTTTCAGTTACTTCCAAGCATCTGAATTTAAGTACAGCAGATAAAACAGTCCAAAATAGGTCTCAGCCCAGGAAAGTGACTTCAAGTAATATAAAAAGGTAATGGTGCCTTGACTGGATGAAGCTTGTAATCCAGTAGTTTAATTATGGGTAGTGTTATGGTGATTATTCAATGAAATGAAAGAATTGTGGCAGAAAATATGAAAAGAGATAAAAAAAAATAGGTTATTATAGGAAACACACACACACACCATGCTGGAGGAACTCAGCAGGCCAGGCAGCATCTAGGAAGAGAGTACAGTCGACGTTTTGGGCTGAAACCCTTCAGCAGGACTGGAGAACAAAAGCTGAGTAGTAGATTTAAAGGTGCCCCTACGACCATTCTGAAAGGACTGTTTTGGGCCCTGGGGAGGTGACACTTTTGGAGTCGTATACTGTGTTCAGTACTTCCAGTGTGGCCTGTATATCAGTGAGACCCAAAGTAAATTGGGAGAGTGCTTCGCCGAGCACCTACGCTCCATCCGCCTGAAACGGTGGGATCTCCCGGAGGCCATCTAAATTCCACTTCCTATTCTCATTCCAATCTATCCATGGCCTCCACTGCCGAGATGAGGCCACACTTTGGTTGGAGGAACAACGCCTTGTATTCCGTTTGGGTAGCCTCCAACCTGATGGCATGAACATTGAATTCTCAAACTTCTGGTAATGTCCCCAACCGCCCCTCTCGCTCACCATTTCCCATCCCCTTTTCCCCTTATCTCCTTGCTCGCCCATAGCCTCCCTCTGATGCTCTTCCCGCCCCCCCCCCCAACTTTCTTTCTTCCATGGCTCTGTCTCTTTTACCAATTTACTTCCCAGCTCTTTACTTCACCTCCTCCCCCATCAGGTTTCCCCTATCACCTTGTTTCTCTCTCCCCTCCCTTCACCTTTTAAATCTACTCCTCAATTTTCTTTCCTCTAGTCTTGCTGAACTATGATTCCTCTAAGCTGTGCGCACACACGTTTTACAACCAGCGCACAAAGGAGATTAGTTACCTAAAATAATGTAGTAATTAATAATTATGCTTATTGAAAATAATCTTTTAGCGAAATGTTTCTGTTAACTAGTTAGTCGGTTTTTCAAATACCACAATGTACATCTCTAATTTACGTCACCTCCCCTTTCCTGTTCCGGTTTGTACAGCTGCATCACAGCAGCAACCATCTTTGGCGGACAGTGTTCATATCGTAAACTTCACATTTGGCAATGAACAAGTTAATGCCTTGTGTCTAAAATATTATGATTTTCTAGCTGAAAATACTGTAATATAGTTCGACAGTTTAATGATTTCAAATTTTCAGTGCAAGAAAAGATTAAATCCAAACTGATTTCAAACTTTGTAGCCTAATGAATCAACTCAAAAACAAGCTGAGAAACCGTTTAGGTGAATGTCATTTGGATATGTTAATAAGAATTAAAAGTTATCAATTGGATGTAAATTCTATTAGTCTAGATCATAGGTGTCAAATTCAAGACCCGTGGGCCATATCCGGCCCGGCATACAATTATATCCAGCCCGCGAGATCATTTTAGATAGATTATTATTATTAATTATTACTATTATTTTATTATTATCTATTATTTTTAATATTAATGGCCCGGCGATATGAAGCCTATGATTGTGTTAATACCAATCATAAGAATAATGCTTGCTCAGCAGTCTTCTTCATAAGAAACAGAATTTGTGAAGTGAAACACTTTGTAGTTATAGCAGAGACTGAGACACATGAGAGCAGGCTGAAAAAACGGAGGCAATGAAAGCTGCGTTTGCACGCGCCCGACTGATCTGGCCCGCATGAAGCTGCATTTTGCCCAATCCGGCCCATGACCTAAAATGACACCCCTGGTCTAGATAGTTTACAAAGAATACGTAAATGCCAAAGATGAGAGAGAAAAAAATAACTGACTTAAATATGTTATTTTGTTGTTATTCTGTGCAGTATTATGTCAAATGTTTTGTAAACCTACATAAACTGTGCCATGTGTGCATTCAGTGTGCACATACAGTGGCATGCACAAGTTTGGGCACCCCTGGTCAAAATTTCTGTTACTGTGATAAGCTAAGCGAGTAAAAGATGAACTGATTTCCAAAAGGCATAAAGTTAAATATGACACATTTCTTTAATATTTTAAGCAAGAAAATGTCTTTTTTTCCCCCCTCGTCTACAGTTTCAAAATAACAAAAAAGGAAAAGGGCCTGAAGCAAAAATTTGGGCATCCTGCATGGTCAGTATTTAGTAATACCCCCTTTGGTAATTATCACAGTTGTAGGCAGCTAAGAGTCTTTCAATTCTTGTTTGGGGGATTTTCACCCATTCTTCCTTGCAAAAGTCTTCTAGTTCTGTGAGATTCTTGGGTCGTTTTGCCTGCACTGCTCTTTTGAGGTCTATCCACAGATTATCAATGATGGGGGGGTTCGTGGGACTGTGAGGGCCATGGCAAAACCTTCAGCATGTGCCTCTTGAGGTAGTCCATTGTGGGTTTTGAAGTGCTTGTAGGGTCATAATCCTGTTGTAGAAGCCATCCTCTTTTCATCTTCAGCTTTTTTACAGAAGGTGTGATGTTTGCTTCCAGAATTTGCTGGTATTTAATTGAATTCATTCTTCCCTCTACCAGTAAATTTTCCCCGTGCCACTGGCTGCAACACAAGCTCAAAGCATGATCGATCCACCCCCGTGCTTAACAGGTGTTCTTTTCATGAAATTCTGCACCCTTTTTTCTCCAAACATACATTTGCTCATTGCAGCCAAAACGTTCTATTTTAATTTCATCAGTCCACAGGGACGTTTCCAAAATGCATCAGGCTTGTTTAGATGTTCCTTTGAGCCTTTTGAATAGAACGGGGAACATTTACTGGTAGAGGGAAGAGTGAATTCAATTAAATACCAGCAAATTCTGGAAGCAAAAACAAATTGTCTGTAAAAATACCAAAAAGCCGAAGATGAAAAGAGGATGGCTTCTACAACAGGATAATGATCCTAAACACACCTCAAAATCCAAAATGGATTACCTCAAGAGGTGCAAGCTGAAGGATTTGCCATGGCCCTCGCAGTCCCCTGACCTAAACATCATCGAGAATCTGTGGATAGACCTCAAAAGAGCAGTGCATGCAAGACAACTCAAGAATCTCACAGAACTGAAGACTTTTGCAAGGAAGAATGGGTGAAAATCCCCCAAACAAGAATTGAAAGACTCTTAGCTGCCTACAGAAAGCATTTACAAGCTGTGATACTTGCCAAAGGGGGTATTACTAAGTACTGCCATGCAGGATGCCCAAACTTTTGCTTCGGGCCCTTTTCCTTGTAAGAAAAGTGTCATCTTTAACTTTATACCTTTTGGATATCATTTCATCTTTTACTCGTTTAGCTATTCACAGTCACAGAAATTTTGACTTTTGTGTACTTTTGTCACAGGAAAAAAATCTGCACAAAAGAGTTTTGTGCTGCCTGACCTGCTGAGTTCCTCCAGCATTTTGTGTGTGTTGCTCAGATTTCCAGCGTCTGTAGATTTCCTCTTGTTTACTATAGGAAACAATTGGTTCTTGCAGAGAGATCAGTATACAGGTGATTCTGAAAAACTGAAGCCTTGCATAATCTGAGGATTTCCTGTGCTAAGTCAGACAAATGGAAGAAATGCATTCTCCAGAATTGCTCTAAGAAATTTGCCATCAATTTGCCTTTTTTATTAGTTCATAATTTCAGTCAGTACCATGTAGTGTTTTTCCTTTCAACTGATATAGGAAGAAATAATCTAAATACTGAACAAGTGCCCAGCCAATAAAATTCACTTGAACATGGGCCTAGAAATTGGACTGAGTTGCAATGATTTGGGAGTTGTAGCATTTTATCTATTGTTTGGGATTGTGCTTGCAGAATGACTAAGCACATCTAGTGATTAATCCTTGTACAGATCCTTTGATATCTTTTTCCATTTAACACTCTTTATGGACAAGAAATTGAATTGTGTCCCTTTTTAGAACAATCATTTAAAAGCATTTTTTCCAATGCTGTGGTGGGAGGTACTTTTATCTTGTGTCCAGGCTAGCCTCAGAACAATTTTCACTCCCAAAAAATTTAAGCTCTTCCCCCTAACTCAGACAGTTCCCACCACTTCACTATTGCTGCTCTTCATGCTGAACTCCAGCTCCAAAACTATGCTGTATTTTTTGAGTTATACCTGAGTCCTGAGATCTTTGGTGCTATCCACTATTACAGTGATGATCTCATGACTTTATGATTGTAGGATCATTGTTTCTTAGCTTGTTCCCGTAACAATTATTCTGTCTAGTCCACAAAGTAAAACATTACCTCTGGTGAATGAGAACACAATATTAATTTGCATGGCATTCGTTGGGACAGGTGAATATTGCAGAATGATTCAAAATATTGCTTAGTTCTGTCAGTGCAATATTTCATAATAAACTAACAACATATACTGTTGTGAAATGTTAATCATTTGACTTGCACCCTTTTTAGCAATGTTTTTTCTATTGATCCTCCATTTGAAAGCTTTAAAAGAAATGTAAGTTATTGTCCTAAGGAATATATTGGAATATTAAAGATCTTGCCAAAACTGATTTAAATCTAATCATTTGCCTGTTGAAGAAAGGGTGGATTGTAAGTGTTTAAGGGGGTCGGTTGAGTTTTGTCCTATTGCCTGTAATTTCCTCTACTGTATAAATTGATGCTAATAAAAATGGGTTGATGGATAAGATTGGGATAATAGTTGAACTAAAAATGTGGAAAGACTCTTTACTCACTGAATCTTAACAATCTCAAGACATTTTATGCATATTAGGAGCAAGAGTATGTATAGGCAAGGAAAGGATAGGTCCACTCAAGGTCAGATGAGGATGTGGTGCCTTGGAGAACATTAAGTTGGATAACTTCCCAGGGCTGATAAAATCTATGCTATGATACTAAGGGTGGAGCTGTTTAAGGTCTTGACAGTGAATCTCTTTAGCCACAACTATTTTAAACTGTTTCTTACTGTAATATTTATTCATGTAATAAAGCTATTAGTTTTTATATTTGATTAATTAAAATAATCAAACTGCCTAGATCTGGTTCATTGTGCAGTTCAGAAAATATTCACAAACCTATTTAAATGTGTAAAATTACTACATCAATACTACTTCACACTAAGCAAAGTATTACCCTTTTCAATATAAATAGAATATCTTGTCATACATATTTGCTTTTGCAGATGAATCCTTTTGAGGCTCATTGACTACAAAAGCAGCAGAGAAAAGTTTGCTTGGAAGGTGCAGAGACATGTTTCCTCCCTCTGAAGGAAAAAAACATACAAGGAAAATAGAAAATGCATACTCATCATCAGCTTAAAATGTAAAAGATCCAGTAATTAATTTTTTTCTTAAGTAAGTAAATGATGACAACATGCCCATTCAGTCTGGTTCCCAATTTGAAAAGCAATTCAATTGGCTTTTCTCTCCGTTATTTATGCAATAATTTTGACTCCAGTTGTGTTTCCATGTTGAAATGACATGGTTTGGATCAGAATGTTATTGAATTCCATTACATTTTAAAAGGAAAAAATTAACATTTTTACAAATAGCTTGTGAACATTTTAAGCTAAGTACTGTCTCATAATTGTTTTTTTGTATTTTATTTTTCTTTCAAATTTGCCTATTTTGTAAGCTAGTGTTAAATCAGTATTTAGTAGCTGTTCTAAATCCTATGAACTCATGGGAAGTATTTCTTTATATTCTTTAGAGAGTCATGTATTTCAAGTAATTTGACAGCCAGAGGTGAAAAGTTGTAATCAATTCAACTAAACTCCATTTCAAGCATCTCTTAACTCCTTTAATATCCTCTGCTGCAGTGAGAACATCCCTGGATTCTCCAGCCTATTAATCCTTGGTGATATCATAAGGCATAGGAGCAGAATTAGGCCATTTGGTGCAGAGAGGCTGCTTTGCTATTTCTTCATGGCTAATCTATTTCCCTGTCAATGTCATTCTCCTGCCTTCTCGCTTTAACCTTTCACACACTGACTGATAAAGAACTTATCAACCTCTGCCTTAAATACACCCAGTGTCCCGGCCTCCACAGTTGCCTGTACACGAATTCCACAGATTCACCACTCCGGCTAAAGAAATTCCGCATCTCCATTCTAAATGGACATACCCCTATTCTGAGGCTGTACCCTCTGGTCCTAGACTCCCCCACCATTGGAACCATTTTCTCCACATTCACTCTGTCTAGGCCTTTTGACACCCAATATTTTTCAGTGAGATTACCCCCAACCCCTCATCCCCATTCTTGGAAGGGCCCAGAGTCACCAATTGCTGCTTGTATTCTAGTAAATCTGTACTCTCCTAAAAGCTCAAATTTCTTTGAATCTTATGCTCAAAATCAGTCTAAAACAGATACCTTGAGGGTTATGTACTGTAAATAAAGCTGAAAGAACTGACTTATTTGGATATTATAATTTCCTGAGATATGCATCATCTTTTAAGATAAATGTATTGCCTCTTTGAAAACACATGTACAAATTTTAACCTCAAACTTCTCTAAACAAATCATTCTCTATTTTCAGTGTACACTGATATGATATAAAATATTGAACACTAAATTTCACACAAAAAGCTGTGAAATTTCACACTAAAATTAAATTTTGGGAATGCTTTTAATTCGTGCATCTACCCCTTCCTGTTTATGAAGTGTTCTATATAATCAAACAATATTAGGTATTATGATAAAAAGAAATTAAGGTTCTGGATTAACACATTCCATTATAAAAAGTTGAACTGAAGTCATTGTTGAAGTTTGTGAACTTACCAGAAAATCCTGACCATGGCACCTTAATCTCAGTTGCTTCCCTAGAATTCTTCAGAGTGGCAAACTGATTCCTTCCTAGTATTTCCTCGGTGACTTAATTTCACTCTCTAAGCTCATGCCAATTATTTCATTAACTTTTTTTTTACTGGGAAATGTTATGTATTTTAAGGGGAAAAATTAAGATACTCTTTTGAACAATATGTTAGTGGTTCTTGTAAATTCAGATATGATTCTGTTAAAGCATGTATTTTTAAACACTATATTTACTATTACGTATATCTTTAATCAATAAAAGCATTTTGTAACAAGTAGTTGTAGTCATTTTATAAATAGGGGAAGTCAAATTGTCATGCAATTTCAGTAACACTGAAGTCCCCTTGCTAAGTTTCCACTCACCTTAAATAACCTCCAAGGTGAACTTGACCTGAAGGAGGTGAAGGCTTTGAAAACTACAAGCCATTATCTGTCTCACACCTATCAACCAAGGTGAATGTTTACATGTCTTATCATTGACATTTAGGACCTTGCCTAAGGTGGAAGGAGATGAGTTATTAACTTCAAACTTTCTGCATAATCACTTAGAGTCGAACTGCACATGCATGTAACTAGAGACTGTATAACTCATCTCCTTCTACCTTGGGCCACGAACTTATCAATCACTCCGTGCTGGGGACCATTTCTGGAGGTCCAAGACGCCGACTTCTACAACGAAGGCGCCGTATGCTTCATGACGGCTGGACTAAGTGCGTAAATGTAGGAGTGGACTACGTACATTGAAAAATAAATGTGCTAGGTTTTCTAAAATTGACTCCTACCTTAGGCCATGAACTTATCAATGTCCCCTCGTAAACGTAATGCAAAGCAAGCACGACAGTGCCTCCACTTCCTTAAGCGTCTGCAGCCATTCACAGTCTGTACATATAACACCAGGTGGGATTAGACCATCTGAACTGCACGGACAAAATGGTCAAAACATACTTTCCTGAGAAAGGCAGGCTGTAAACTGACTTCCTGACAGGTGCATGTTTTGTCAATATTTTCTGTTGCTGGATTCTTCACGAAGCTGATGGAAATCATTTCTTGCAGTTGACCACCCTGTTGAACATTGGTCCCAGTGATATGGATGGGAAGCATTTTCCCGACTTCATGCCTCCATATTCCTATGAGTACTCGGGCTGTATTCTCCCCATTTTATTTCGCACAGGGTTCACTGTGCCATTAAACCAAACAAAAGTGGTCACATTCAGCATTCTCAGAAGACAAGGGCAAACTCATCACCTAAAATCACAAATGTATAACATGCAGTGTTTTTAAAAAAAAGTATGATAATATAACCATCTTGGAAAATTCACTAAAATATACAAAGTAACAACTTTAATGGATCCAGAAATTATACTAGTGTTAACAGGTTTCTAATCAAGAAATAAAAAATTCTGGGCAAAATAATCTGCCAAATTTTCAGGTTGCAACACCCGCTTAACTACATTTATTTAAAAACCTACAATATGTACATTAAAGAATTCACTGTACAATTCACCATGAGAAAGCATTTTTGAACTATTTGGTGAAGACATCAGTGGGAAAAATCATCACCAACTTCTTGTAAGATAAAATAGTGGAAGCTTTGCTTTCAATCAAAATATTCAAACTATACAATATGGACAAACATCATATTAACAGAAAAAAAAATGAGCAGCATTATTTAAATAAAACATCCTGGATTTCCTACTCACTTTTTCTTTAGAACTATGTTAACCAACTTTAAAAGGAAAAACATGTACACACATTTTCTCTCAAGACAAATTAAAATGATATCAAAATATCTACAAACAAATGTCTTGCAAAAAAAATGTTCAAAATAGGCATTGGTCTGAGGACTACTCCACTGTATCTGGAGCATGAAGGCCATGTGGCTAAAGGCAATTTTTTTCCTCCACATATGCTGAATGTGGTTACAGTTTTATCGGTTTGTGTTTGTACATCAGTTCAGTTCATCGTCTGAGCTTCTTAAAGGGTCCTGCCAGATGCTCAACAGTAATATATCTCCCAAAGGCAAACTCAAATTCTTATTTTTTTAGTAAAATATTCATTTGGGTAAACCAGATGTATCTGGTTCAGCGTTTGGAATGTAGAAAAAGTTTGTTGTTGCCACATAGAACAGGATGACCAACATTTCTATTTTCCTGTACATCAGCTTCTAAAAGTAATTATTGTTTCCGTAAGAAAAATACACACTTTCTGATCCCGTATATCTGATTGATAATGCCATGCCATGAAAAATGCCATGCTCCTAAGCCGCTAAATGTTCACATAATTTCAAAATAATGAAATATTTTACTTGCAATTCAAAATTTGTAGTCTTAAACAGAAAACAGTCACAGCTACATACTCCAGTGGATGGTTTTGTTCCCTTTTCATATGTCTCACTACCGGCACAGGTAAAGGAGTCAAAGCAATTATGATCGAGCTTGTCTTGGGGAGGCTTCAACACAGACCTTATTATTATAAACTGTAGTTACAACATATTCCCTGAAGCTTCAATTCTTCCATTCTTTTACACATTATATGAGAATGTGAAATTCTGAAGCTTTTGCTTCGTAGAATTTTAATTGTCCTGAGTGCTCGTAAGTGTGTTTGGGTGCTTTTTGGTATTTTTAAACCTGTTCTGACACCCACTTTGTCCATAGCACTATGCATAAACAGAACAATGTCTCGGCATAATTTGGCACTGATAATAACTAGCAGTCTCAACTTCAAGGACACACACTCCACATGACAGCAGTTCTTCTCACATTTAAGTGTTCGGTTACGTGCAGGTCTGTACCTCAAACAAGGTACAAGTCTTCTGTGCTATCTGAAGTAAGCAAAGTGACAGTCTGGCAGCTTTAGCAGTTCCTCGTATCCTGTGCTGACATGTGAAGTCATATGGAGGTCTCATCACTGCTACTATGTGTGAAAAGGACAAAAGGAAAAAAAAAATGCATGATCATGATTACATGTTCGAGAATCATGTGATGGAAAGCAATTATGCATTTCATCACTGGAAGTGTATGGTCGACAGTGAGAAACAGCCTCAAATTAATTATGCACATGTTTCAATGGAGAAAATTAAAAAACAGAAATCTACAGGTTTGATGAGGAGAGAAAAGGCATAGACATTAGTTTATTTCATAAATAGAGATATATATATATACATTTTAATTAATGACAAATTGATCTGTTTTTGTTAAATTCAAAGGTGAAAACCATTATTGAACATAATAAATATCAAGCTCCCATCTGCTCCTTCACAGACAATCCATTATGCAGAATGTTTCCCTTGCAGACAAACCGTGCAAATTCATGATATTCTTTATCAAGTCTTGCATCTTATATTTAATGTTGATTATTTCAAATATAGTTGTGTTCAGTTCCATAGAATAACATTTGCACATTTCCAGGAGCAAAGAAGCCAGCATGTATCAAACAGTATTGATTTCACTGTCCCTACCAAGCTTTCAAATCTCGATTCAATGTCTGACCGTATTTTTTTAAATTTGTTTCTTAATTGTCAAAAGTAATCTTAAATTGTACTAGACACTTCCTTCATTTGAACCATGCATTTGCTGATGGAGTAAATCTATAATGATATCACACAAACACAGGCATAACCCTCCCCACATTCAAAGACACCTTCAGGAGGCAGCATTAATCATTAAGGACTCTTGCCATCTTGGGCTTGCCATCTTCCCATCAGGGAGGAGGTATAGGAGCCTGAAGACCCACACTCAACTTTTTAGGAACAGCTTTCTTCCCCCTTTCATCAGATGTCTGAAGAGTCCATGAGCAGTACCTCTCCATACTTCTTTGGCGCTATTTATTTATTTATTCTTGTAACTCATAGTAAGTTTTACGTCCAATTATCTGCAGTTTCTTACACAACTCTGAACATGGAATGTTGGCCTTTATTACAAAGGGAATTGAGTACAAGAGCAAGGAAATCCTCTTGCATTTGTACAGGGCCCTGGTGAGACCACACCTGGAGTATTGTGTACAGTTTTGGTCTCCAGGGTTAAGGAAGGACATCCTGGCTGTAGAGGAAGTGCAGCGTAGATTCACGAGGTTAATTCCTGGGATGTCTGGACTGTCTTACGCAGAGAGGTTAGAGAGACTGGGCTTGTACACGCCGGAATTAAGGAGATTGAGAGGGGATCTGATTGAAACATATAAGATTATTAAGGGATTGGACAAGATAGAGGCAGGAAATATGTTCCAGATGCTGGGAGAGTCCAGTACCAGAGGGCATGGTTTGAGAATAAGGGGTAGGTCATTTAGGACAGAGTTAAGGAAAAACTTCTCCCAGAGAGTTGTGGGGGTCTGGAATGTACTGCCTCGGAAGATAGTGAAGGCCAATTCTCTGGATGCTTTCAAGAAGGAGCTAGATAGGTATCTTATGGATAGGGGAATCAAGGGATATGGGGACAAGGCAGGAACCGGGTATTGATAGTAGTTGATCAGCCATGATCTCAAAATGGCGGTGCAGGCTCGAAGGGCCGAATGGTCTACTTCTGCACCTATCGTCTATTGTCTATTAGTACTGCAACTGGGGAAGTGGGTCAATTGGAAAGTAACAGATGATTGGGAAATGGGTGATACTATTCAACTGGTATCAATAGGTTAAGTTATTAACGATTCTATGTAGGGCCTACATTGTTTCTTGGCCACCATAATTTACTCTAACTGGAAATTGCCCACTATGTTATCTACAAAAGATTTTTTGATGTTGGCTTTTGCCACAGCATATAAAGCCCATTATTGCTGCCTACAGCATTGAGTATTTAAAAATGAAAGTGCTGAGGAAATTAAAAGCCAAGGTAGCAGAGCTGCTGTGACATCACATATAACTTCATGGAAGAATTGGTTACATGGGAAAGGAACAAAGGTTTGTGTCCTAGTTAATTAAATGTGAGGTAACAAGTTCTGTATTGCCTTCTACTGAAAATACAGACCCCTTTAAATCAGGGGTCTCTCGTATACCCATGATAGGACTTGTTAAACTTGGCTTTTAAAGAAAACTTTTAATGATAATTATTCTACTAATAAGTTTTAGAAATGCTATTCCTCAGTATTTTCCCTTTTTCTAGTGTAATACTATGATTTTGCTCCTTCCTGACTGTTTTTAACATGTGTCTAACCAGGAATCACTCATAAGCCATTGAAATTTGGATAATTACATGCAAGAATAACTCATTACTAAAATACACAAATTAATGCAACAGAACTGTAACAATAACAACATAATCCTTTGAGATCCCAATTACATGTTAATTGCAATGCAGGACAGTGTGTAACTCTAGATGGCATGAAACAATTATAAGGTGAAAAATTGAAACACAGAAAATAGGTGCAGGAGTAGGCCATTTGGCCCTTCGAGCCTGCACCGCCATTCAGTATGATCATGGATGATCATCCAACTCAGAACCTTGTACCTGCTTTCTCTCCATACCCCCGATCCCTTTAGCCACTAGGGCCATATCTAACTTCTTAAATATAGCCAATGAACCGGCCTCAACTGTTTCCTGTGGCAGAGAATTCCACAGATTCACCACTCTCTTTGTGAAGAAGTTTTTCCTCATCTCGGTCCTAAAAGGCTTCCCCTTTATCCTTAAACTGTGACCCCTTGTTCTGGACTTCCCCAACATCGGAAACAATCTTCCTGCATCTAGCCTGTCCAATCCCTTTAGAATTTTATACGTTTCAATAAGATCCCCCCTCAATCTTCTAAATTCCAGTGAGTATCAGCCTTGTGCTGTTCAATTCATTGACCACAAGATGGCAGAACTGAATGTTCACTTCCATAACATACAAACTACAACAATCCATCAATATATCTTAATACCAAATAACCGGATGAATTTTCATTCCCACTTAATGGCTCTCTCCTGCCACTCACAATGATGTGCAAATAAGTGCAAACTCATAAACTTTCACAACAATGATCATCTATTACACGACTTTGCTGAAATGTTGGGATAACTTTAACTGACCAAATATCATCCACTTACAACATTCCTACATTAAACCTGTACCTTACAACATGAAACAGTTGATTAAACACAAGAAGAAAAATTCAAGTGAAAAATAACTTCCAAGTATGCCATGAATTTATATCAAGAAATTAATTATTTAGGATTGTTTAATATCTTAGGCTTAAACTTCTAATTTTCCTATTTTAACAATTATTTTAAATGAAATTTAGCTAAAGGAAAACCATATCTCAGGAGTAATTTTATGGCTAGTAACTAAAGATTATGCTGCTGACATAAGTGCCCTTAGTTTAATAATTTTATTCATTATTGATTTGAAAAACACCTGCAATGGACTGAGCTGCAATTAACAATGCCTTTTCTGCATTACACTCATGTCTTGTAATATTTTTCCACTTTGCTGGTCAGGTCCTTTTGTGATACCTTTGGTTCGGCACAAGCTAAGTACAGAAAAGACATCACGAGTGAATCTGCAGATGCTGGAAATAAGTAAAAACACAAAATGCTGGCAGAACTCAGCAGGCCAGACAGCATCTATGGGAGGAGGTAGTGACGACGTTTCGGGCTGAAACCCTGTCCTTTTACAGAAAAGACATACTCACTCAGAGCCCGACGAATCTTCATCTACCGTGCCTGTTTTGATACTCATAGGTATGGGCATCATCCCATTCATATGCTCCGCTGTTGTTTGCCTCAGCTTTGTTAAAGCTCCTGACCGACTTCCTTCACTTGACCCCACCGAAGATGCACGTGAGGAGACAGTGGCTGATTTATGATTTGAAAGTTCATTGTGTATTCGGTTGATGCTATTCTTCTCTGAGAACAGTGGTAACCCCCTATTTTTCAGAATTCCTGTGTGTTTCAATGGAAGACAAAAACATTCAGTAATTGATTGCAAATATTGACTTATTTTCCAGATGTCCAAATATCAATATTCTTGTAATAGAGGAGACTGCAGTAATGTTTAATGATGGAACAGTACTTGATTACAAAGCACTAAACACCATTTTAAGTAATTAGCAGAAGTATTAGAAGAGAGAGGTAAAAAAATTCATAACACCCAAACCAGCATTAAAAGCTCCAGGCGATGAATATTGTGGAACAGTATCAGAGGCTCAAGAAACATGATTAGTTGTTTCTCTTGCAATTAAAAGCATCAGGAAATCTGATTGAGGCATGTCAGAATTCACATTTGGCTGATCAGAAACCTTGCAGGGTTCTACAACATACACCATTGGTGTTAGAGATTGGAGTGGGGACAGGCTCACTTGGTTCACAGTGGGATTCTTTTTATTTTGAAAGCTCTGTATAAAAATTATCTATTTGTGACTCGTTTATGACTTGGATGGCCAATTCCTGGCATCTCCCAGATCAGCAGAGGAAAGTCTATGAATGCTGAATACCTTTGTCTTCTCACTCACTGCTATTCTTCAGGCAGTTCCTTGGACTTTAGGGCTCCTGGCTACTCTTCCTCTGGCGGCACCTGCGAGCAATACATGATGGCGAAGTCTCTACATGTGCTTCGCTTGTACTAGAGGGCAGCCTGCACTAACGCAGATAGCACAAGGAGACCAGTGGCATTACCCATTGCTAGGGTGGTACTTTCAATGCTCTCTTTGTTTCTGTGCTCATCTTCAGTGGTTTGAGAGTTCACTAGTGTGAAGTGTTAGTAAAACCAATAACCACTATTCCCCAGAATACATTCTCTAGGCAATTCTGGAAAAGCAGTACCATCTTCCCTAGAATGAAGATGTTAGAGAGTATTCTGGAATTATGGGGAATAAAGCAGATATTAATAAACAAGAATCAGTCTCCAATTCTTAATATAAATTGTAAAATGCAAGCAGTAGATGGAAGCTAAAAGTACACCTTTGCAAGTAAACAGTACTGCCCCTAGAACACAGACTAAAAGATATGGTTTGCAAAATGATAACTATGAGACACTCGCATGTGCATCGACCAAACGTTAAGACAATGGGGTTATGTTAATTGGCCTGCTTCAGTCCAGGCAACCATGGGCTTAAGTAATTCGCACCATTGTAAACAAGTTCAAGGTGGCTTGCAGACCAGACTAACTATTGAAATTCTACTGAATCACTGCTGTTACCATTGATCTTAAGGGTATAAAAATGTGATGTACTTTTAAACGCGTGAGACACCACCAAGAGAGTCTGCAGAAGAGTGTCTGTTTGGTGTAATGAATAAAGACTTCTATATCAGCAGCTTCAGTATCTCGAATATACCTCCTAGAAACTGGAAGGTCTGCATTATTATGCAGAGCTATTAAGGGATCAATTAAAACAAATGGCTGTCTGTATTCTTATGCATGAGGTTTCATCTCCTCGTCACCAAACTCAAAATTAATTAAATTATTTCTGTGCAGACGCAGCACTCTGACACAATTATGTGTAACCTGATTGGGAGACTTGGCAGAGATCTGCTGTGGCTGCTCAGAATGTTCCCACAGTGAGGAAGTTCTGGGTCAATTAGACTTAAAACCTCCATGGATAGAGTAATTGAGCCAGGAAATTAAGGACAAATGACTTCTAACAGAACGTCACAATGACAGCCTTGGGAAGCGGCAATATTGTGGATCGGAGAGGTTTCTGTGTGGCTGTAGTAATGTGTCATAATGAGGTGCTGACAGCTTGCACCGCTAAGGCACAGATTAAAGAAAGGTCTCATTGGCTAAAGGCTGGGAAGAACACTCAGTGTTAGTTGTAGCAGTTCTGTGAATCTTGGAAAGGGCTTGAGCAGCCTGTAGTGAGCTTGAAAGCAGACCAGGCTTGTCTCCCAGTGCCAGCAGCATTCACTCAAATTAGAAAATAAGCAACGATCTGGGTTAGAGTTTTTCACTCCATTTACGTCAGCAAGTGTAGAATGAGCAGTACATGAATAATATTAGTTAGGAAGAGCGTGAGACCAGAAAAAACATCACACATATTGACATGAATGCCTCCTAGGCACCTAGTCCAGTTTTGCGATTCATTTCACCAGAAGGCAATTTCCCCCCGTCCCTATTTCTCTATTCCTCACTCTGAGCTTTTAATTCTTCTCACCTGCCTATTACTTCTCCCTGGGTCCCATCCTCCATTCTTTTCTCCTATGGTGAACTCTCCTCTCCTATCAAATTCC
The DNA here is from genome assembly GCF_030144855.1 of Hypanus sabinus. Taxonomy (NCBI): domain Eukaryota; kingdom Metazoa; phylum Chordata; class Chondrichthyes; order Myliobatiformes; family Dasyatidae; genus Hypanus; species Hypanus sabinus. The sequence goes on along the minus strand of NC_082730.1, from coordinate 28,739,155 downwards.
TTCTTGAGAGGAGACACGATAGAGGTGTGCAAGATATTAAGAGGAATAGACAGAGTGGACAGCCAGCACCTCTTCCCCAGGGCACCACTGCTCAGTACAAGAGGACATGGCTTTAAGGTAAGGGGAGGGAAGCTCAAGTGGGATATTAGAGGAAGGTTTTTCACTCAGAGAGTGGTTGGTGCGTGGAATGCACTGCCTGAGTCAGTGGTGGAGGCAGATACACTAGTGGAGTTTAAGAGACTACTAGACAGGTATATGGAGGAACTCAGGTGGAGTGTTATATGGGAGGCAGGGTTTGAGGGTTGGCACAACATTGTGGGCCGAAGGGCCTGTAATGTGCTGTACTGTTCTATGTTCTATGTTCTCCAGCCCGTGACCTTTCCTGCCCACCTGGCTTTACCTATGGCCTTCCAGCTAGCTTCTTTCCCCTCCCCCCACCTTTTTATTCAGTCCTTAAGAAAGAAGGACCCTGGCCCGAAACATCGACTATCTATTCATTCCCATGAAAGCTGCCTGAGTTTCACCAGCATTTTGTGTGTGCTTTGGAGTTTCAGTATCTGCAGACTTTTGCTTGTTTATGAGCCCTTCTAAAGATCTATACTGGGTCAAGCTGAAATTAGAGCATGACAATCCCAAATAACTAGCCTTTCTCAATGCAATATCTAGGTTTGTAAGTTTCAGTGATGCTTCTTTGATCCAATTGCTCCTTCTGGTCAAACACAGCATACACTCCATTGAATCTGCAAGTCTGCAGTATACTACATTGAATCTTCAAGTCTTCTTTAAAGCTGAATGGACAGCTTTCAGTGTAATGACTGCAGAGTGTTATGCCTTTATGCAAACTCCAAAACCTGTGTCAATTTCTCTGAGTAATGGCACCTCAGTAAATCACACAATGAATTCTAAACAACCCCATTATACAAAGAAATGACTTTGATCAACAATTACCTTTCTGAGGCTGTGCGTTAGGGTTTGGCAATGACGTCAATACATTTTCTTTGTACAGATTGTCCCCATTCTCCTTTGGCCTTTCATCTACATGGTTGAATTTCTCTCGGTGAAGCTCGATATTTGCGACTGTTTCGACTTTCAGGTTCCCTGATCCACCATGATCCTCACTTTCACTGGCCGTTGTCATAAACTCCCCAGGCCAATAAGGTGTAACATGAGAAGATATGTTTTCCACTAGAAAAATACATTGAAGTTTGTTTGAAGACTGATAATGATGATAATTAAATCTTCTTAATATGAAGGTAAATACATAATAGATATTAATCCTGAAAGTGCTAAATATACACACAAAATGCTGGTGAAATGCAGCAGGCCAGGCAGCACCTATAGGAAGAAGTGCTGTCGACGTTTCAGGCCGGCCTGAAACATCGACAGTACTTCTCCCTATAGATGCTGCCTGGCCTGCTGCGTTCCACCAGCATTTTATGTGTGTTGATTGAATTTCCAGCATCTCCAGATTTCCTCCAGTTCAAAGTGCTAAATATGGGAAGGTTTTCCAAATATTTAAATTTATTGAAGTGTTTTAATGTTGGGGTAGTTAAAGTTTTCAACTTAGGTGCTAATTTCACAACCTTTATAATCAATTTTTGGTGCCATGTGAGTGTTGATATCAACAATTTACAACCTAGTTAAGTTTTTTTTTATCAAGTTCAGAAGTAGTCTGTTGGAAGACTGAAGGCTGATTTATACTGGTGTGTATGAGCTACGTCACAGCCCTGATTTTCACTTCTATGTCGCTCTACGCCATAGCGAGCATGCGTTGGTGTGCACCAAAGCACTAGTTGGCGGTGGGGTTACTATGTTGAGTTTCTTCGTGAGAGTCATTTCTTTTGACTCTCACAAAGAAATGCTCTTTTGCATGGCCAGTATTATCAGGAGCTACTGATATGGGTGGCAGAGTGGAGATACGTCTCTACCAAAAGAGGAGTAAAGCGCTGCCTCCCTCCACTAGCCAGCAGGTTACCCTGGGGCAAGGTGTAGCACCTGCTTAGCCCACCAATCAGGGTCATGTGGAGCCATGGGAGCAGGTGGTGGATGGTCAGATGAGCAGTAAGTGAATATCACAAGTCCTGGTTTCGTGACCACTGACGTTAGGCAGACAATCTCTGAAGAGTGTTGGTAATGGCTGGGGTCACCGGTCTTGTAAAGACACTGCCCAGAAGGTGACAATGGCAAACCACTTCTGCAGAAAAATTTGCCAAGGGTAATCATGGGCATGGACAGACCATGATCACCCACATCATATAACACGGCACATAACGAACAAATAATATATTGATAGATTAGAGCGTGGATGATACCATTAACATGAATAAGTGATTCATGGATAGACTAGCACATTATTAAAATTATTAGTTATTAAAAGTTTGCAAACATTGTGAATAAAAGGTTTCCAAACTATCACTGTTGACACCTGTACCTCTCTGAAAACATAGCTCTCTCATCAATAAAAGTATTAAAAACAGAACACATCACTGATATTAATCTGAGAAACCACAAGTTCAGAAATTAGGCTTGATAAATTCAAATATGAATTTATGACAAGCAAGGAGGATGCTGTAGTTGGCATGGATCAGTTGAGATGAAAGGCCTGTTTCTATGCTCTATTACTTTGTGACAATCAATGTTTATATTATTTATTATATTAATTATAAAAAGCACAGCTCTAAAAGGATCTTATTTGTTGATATCTGACTTTGCTTAAGTTCAATGGAATGAAGTAGAAACTGGGATTACTGTTAACGTTCTCAACAATACAATGTAAAAAGGCAATCTGTATGACTTCACACCTTTTGGAGTGCTGTGATTAGGATGTTTTTCATTATTTTGCGATATAATGTTCTCCCAGCCTGGCTCGCCCTGATACTCTTCATCTTCTTCACTATCAGAAGAATGAGTGGAAGCATAAGATCCACTTTGGTCATCTTCCAAAGAAAGGTCACTGTCCGAGTCTGAATCATGTTCTGTTACAAAGAAATAAACAACACCCTCATCATTCATCATGCAGTAAATCCAAAAACCATTTTCAATGGAAGGCTACGTTATAATGGAATTGTTCAACAGAATGTCTCTATCAGTTCATATAAATTATTATAGTTCCAAATCTGAGATTTAATGTAATGTTTCTACCAATATGAAATTCCACTTCACTGATAACATGCATGAAGCATATATTAAACCCTCCGCCAATTTTTGTCCATTAGTTTTTTTTGCTACCTGAGAAATTAGAATCAAGTAGGACAAGTTCTGAATCTCATGTAAGTGAAGTTGAAAAATAATGGGGATTTTCCCCTTGTTTGAAAAGAAAAATAAATGTAATTCCTCCCTTTGAGGATGTATCCATTCACTCCTCAGATATGGACTGAGTAAATGTATAATATCCTGAATAGCCTATCTATTTACCTTTCCCTTAATTTTCCTTCAAGCATTTGTTATTCAGAATCCACTGCCACTAATAGCGAAAAGCAAGCTAATGTTCCATTTCAATTGCTTCTCAGTCAATAAAGACCACTTAAGTAATTACTTGCTTGGTTGACCAAAGAGAAATAGGAAAGGGTGCAGATCCTTTCTTCCCTCTCAGAAAATACTATTCATATACAGAGCAAATAATGATCAGAATCTATCAGCACTTCAAGTTTCATGAGGCTAAACAATATAAATCATTTGTATTTAACCTTTTCCCTAAAAATATTTGAAATTTTCAAAGTATCTCATTTCCAATTGTATTCCAGTTCAAAACAGACTTTCTTAAAGAAACAGCATGCAATCATTAACCAGCTTGTTATTACAGAACCTTGTGGTTTAATGTTTAAATTCAATTCTCTTTTTAATAAGCTCTGAAATAATTAGTAGATTACTAAATTACTTCAGAGAATTTGCAGATTTTTTGAGGTAATGTTCTGAAACTGCCTGGTGAGGGAGACACAGTAGCAAAAATTCTCTTACCATCTGGGTTTGCCTTAATCTCATGGAATAATGAAGTGGCATGGTCAGTGAGAGCAAGTTGAGCTTGACTTGAACTACTATTATTCAAGGTAGCTTCTTCCCTAAAGGAAACACAACGAGTAGTCAGCAACACAAGAGATTCTGCAGATGTTGGAAATCCCGAGCAACACACACAACAAGCTGGAGGAACTCAGCAGGTCAGGCAGCACCCTATGGAAATGAATAACCAGTCAACGTTTTGGGCCAAGACCTATCTTCAAGACTGGAAAGGAAAGGGGAAGATGCCAGAATTAAAAGGTAGAGGGAGGAGAAGTAGGATAGCCGAAAGGTGTTGGGTAAGAAAGGTAAAGGGCTGGAGAAGAAAAAAATCTGATAGGAGAGTAAGGTGGACCATAGGAGAAAGGGAAGGAGGAGGAGACCCAGGAGGAGGCCATAGGCAAGTGAGGACAGTGGAGAACAGAAGAAGAGGGGAGGGGGAGGGAGTCTTTTTTACTGGAAGGAGAAATTGATATTCATGCCATTAGGTTGGAGGCTATCCAGACAGAATATAGGATGTTGCTCCTCCACCTTGAGAGTGGCCTCATCATGGTGCAAGAGGAAGCCATGGACCGACATACTGCGAGAATGGGAATTGGTCACTGGGAAGTTCGGTTTTTGGCACTCGGAATGAAGGTGCTCGATGAAGCGGTCCCCCAATTTACAATGGGTCTCACCAATGTAGAGGAGACCACATTGGGAACATGGAGAATAAATGGGCAGGGGGGGGGAGGGTAAGGAGGATTGCTAGAAGGTGATGGGTGAAACCAAGTGGGTGGGTAGGAGAGGAGGATGGACCATAGGAGAAAGGGAAGACGGAAGTGTACCGGGTGAGGTGATAGGCAGGTGGGGAGAAGAGGTAAGAGGTCAGAGCAGGGGAAGGAAATTTTTTGCTGGAAGGAGAAAACAGTGTTCATGCCATTAGGTTGAAGGCTGCCCAGGGGAATATGAGATGTTCCTCCTCCACCCTGAGAGTGGCCTCAACATGGCAAAAGAGATGGCCGTGGGCCAACATGTCAGAATAGGAATAGGGATAGGAATTAAAATGGTTGGCAATCAGGAAATTCTGTTCTTGGCAGATGGAATGGAGGTGCTTGACCAAGCTGTCCCCCAATTTATATTGGGTTTCACCAGTGAGGAGGAGGCTGCATCGGGAGCATCAGATGCAGTAGACAACCTCTACAGTTTCACAGGAGAAGTGTTGCCTCACCTGTAAGGACCTTTTAAGGCTCTGAATGGAGTAAGGAAGGAGGTAGACAGGCAGGTGCAGCATTTTGGTTGTTTGCAGAAGTATGTGCCAGGAGGGAGATTATTGAGGAGGAACGATTGGCCAAGGGAATCATGGAGGGAACAATCCCTGCGGAAAGCAGAGAGTTGGGGGGGGGGGGAAGATATGTTTGGTGGTAGGATCCCACTGAAGACAGTGGAAGCGAAGTCACAGACAATGATGTGTTGACGTGCTGAATGCAAAGGCTCATGGGTGGTAGGTGAGGACAAAAGGAACTCTCTCCCTGTTAAGGCGGTGGAAAGATGGGGTGAGCTTGGATGTCTGGGAAATGGAGGAGATGCAGGTGAGGGCAGCATTGATGGTGGAGGAAGAGAAACCTCATTCTTTGAAGAAAGAGAACCTATCTGTTGTTCTGGAAACAAAAGCTGCGTCCTGGGAACAGATGTGGCAGAGATGAAGGAACTGAGAAAAGGGAATAACGTTTTTACAGGAGACAGGGTGGGAAGAGATACAGTCAAGATAGCTGTGAGAATTATTAGGTTCATAAACGATGTCAGTAGACAGTTGTCTCCAGAGATGGAAACAGAGAGATTGAGAAAGGGGAGGAAGGTGGCAGATATGGCCTAAGTGAATTTAACAGCAGGGTGGAAGTTGGAGGCAAAATTGATGATTTTTCAGCAACACAGCAACTAGGGACAGCACTAATATGACACATTAGCATCACATAAAATGGACAAAACTGAAGAACTAAACTTAGCATCTCACCCAGACATTCCCATCACCTATGCGTCTGAGATTTCCCTGAAACCATGTTATGTCAAAACAACAAATTTTACTTTAATGTCTGGTGGATATAAGGAGTGAAAGAGATATAGTAGTTTGTTTCAGATGAGCAATATAGGATCAGCTGCTGTTACATCTTTCTCTATTAATTTATGAATAAATAACACCCCTTCCAAAGTGAATGCAGTGAATACGTAAATCTAACCAGAACAAAAATAATGCACTAATCTTGCCTCTGCATTATAGTCCTGATTCTGATTCTGACACCTTGTTTCAGGTGAAGCTTCCTTTGCAATTTGTCTTCACAGAGAAGTTGCATGTGGGGCAAGGAAACTTAACACTAGATTTCCATTTAAACGGTCAATGTTCATTATGTCCACTGGCAATTTAAAGACAAAGCCCTTGATTGGAAAAGCCTATAAAAACCAATAGATACAGCCCAACTGAATACTGGTAAAACCCTCCCCACCTCTGAGCACATCTACAACGAGCTCTGTTGCAGAAAATCAGCATCCATCATCAAGGACACCTACCATCCAGGCCGTGCTCTCTTCGTACAAACAAGAGAAAATCTCCAGATGCTGGAAATCCAGGCAACACACACAAAATGCAGGTGGAACTCAGCAGGCCAGGCAGCATCTAGGGAAAAGAGTACAGTCAACATTTTGGGCCAAGACCCTGACAAAGGGTCTGATGAAGTCCTGATGAATGGTCTTTGCCCGAAATGTCAACTTCACTCTTTTCCAGCTGCTTGACATGATCTCTTCTTCTTGCTGCTTGCATTACATAGGAGGTACAGGAGTCTCTGGACCCACGCCAACAGGTACAAGAATAGTTATTACCCCTCAACCATCATCTCATGTTCGCAATATTTATTTATTATTTTTGTTTTTTTTTTCCTTTTGTATTGCACACTTTGTTGTCTTTTGAACATTAGTTGTCTGGGGTTTTTCACTGATTCCACTGTGTTGCTTTGTATTTACAGTGAATGCTCACAGGAAAATGAATCTCAGGACATACATGTACTTTGATAATAAATCTGAACCTGAATATGAAACAAACTAAGTTGAAAAATTAGGGAGGTATATTTAGAACTTTCTAGATGTTTGGGCTAAGTGGAATGTCCTGCCACTAATGTAGGTTGTTGATGTATACAACTGATATTATACTTAATATGCATGGAATATGAAATAAGTATGTAACAAAGATATGGCTGAAGGTCTGGGTCGAGAACCTGGATCAGGGAATATAGATGATTGGCAACTCCTTTTCGAAATGAAAGCAGGATAGTGCTTTAAATCATGACAGTGAAATCACAGTAGTCACAATGCAGCACCAAACCCTCCCCGTGTGTATTACCTGAGAACAAACGCAATGTAGCTGTTGTGGCTTTTCCCTGACCTTGAAGCACTGCTCACCGACCCAGATGAATCACCAAAGGCTGACCGATACGTACGACCATCAATGTATGTGTTATTACACAATGACTGAAATCAAATAGAAAGAATTTATTTAACAAGTTGATAATATGATTTAAAAAAAACATTTAAAGTCAACTTTTTTCAATCAAATTAACATTTTACTCTTTATGTGTTTACTGGCTGTTCTTAATTTCCTTTTACAAGTATATGGCGCGTCACTGAAGTCCATGTTATCTGATAAGTTGAGGAGGTGACAGAAGCTGCAGAATGTGCAGGTATTTAAGGTGAAAGATGGGTGGCGGGACTACTTTGACATGGATACTGCTGAGCTTCTTGAGTGTTGTTGGTATTAAAAGGTCAGAAGAGTGAACAAGACCATGCAATTACCAAAACAATACTACATTGCTACTATCATTGGGCAGGAGGTACAGGAACCTCAGGTCCCGTAAGGAACAGTTATTACCCTACAACCATCAGGCTCCTGAATTTCACTCACTGAAACTCTGAACTGATTGCACAACCTACAGACTCACTTTCAATTGATCTACAACTCATGCTCTCAGTATCCTTTATTTTATACAATACATCTTGTTTTCCACATGGGTTGCCTGTCAGTCTTTAGTATACATTTTTCTCATAAATTCTGTTGTATTTCTTTATTTTCCTGCAAATACCTGCAAGGAAGCCATTTCAAGGTAGGATTTGGTAATATATATGTATTTTGATAATTTTGACTTTTATAGATCTATTAGATGAATGGACTGTTTCCTGCTTCTGCCTTAGGTCTGCATGTTGTAGATTGTGATGATAATCACTACTAATTTTACATCAGCTTAAGTGTTATTGATGCTTCAATTCACCAGGCAAGTGGAAAGTATTCCATCAGGTTCCTGATTTATGTTGGTTATGGAACGTACTGTATGAAGGAGTCAGGACTCATTGAAATACTCAACCACTGGCCTGCTTTTTTGGCCACAGTACTTAAGTGACTGATTAAGCTTCTGAACAAAGGTGATAACCACCCCACCACCCCCCCATCTCCCATGTTACCCTCAATGGTGACGTGGGTGAATACCAAAGAGAGACTCACTCTCTTCGAGGATTGTCAGTGTCACAAGCGGCACAAATATTATCCCAGTTTTCACTCTGACTTTGAAAATTGTTCAGATCTTGAAGCGTGCCTGCTTACTATCAGAGAAGTTGCCATTGGAATTTAACACACGCAACCCTCAGTGAACATCGCTAGATCTGATCTGCTGAGGGAGAGGAGATTATTGAGAAATCAAAAGGTGGTTTTATCTAGGGCAGGAACCTGAGGAACATCCGCAGCGAAGCCTTGGGGCTGGGATTACTGGCCTCTAACAATCACAACATTAAACAGGAACAGGCAGTGGAGGGTTCTCCCTAGTTCCAGTTGACATCAGTTTTACTATGGTTTGTTTGTTTACTTTTGATTGATTTAGATACAGTGCAGATCTGGCCCTTCCAGCCATGCCGCCCAGCAATCCCCAAATTTAATCCCAGCCTAATCACCGGACTATTTACAATGACCAATTAACCTATCGTCAGGCACATCTTTGGAGGAAACCAGAGCACCCAGAGGAAACCCACACAGTCACGGGGAGAAAGTACAAACTTCTTACAAGCAGCACCAGGAATTGAACCCAGGTCCCAGCATCTCAAAAGAGTCTAACTTAGAAGAAATACAAGAGCTCTTATATATTAACTTTTTGATTCTAAGCAGCAATGGAAGAGTAATCAATTAATTGTAAATTTGGAAAGAAATCTCAAAAGGGAAAATAAAAACGTTCAATAGTTCCTATAGGTGACTCCTCCATTCTATATTGTGATTGTTCTGCAACCTGAAGCTACATCATCAGCTCGTGTTAAGAATCATGGTTTTAAAAAATAGTATTTATTCATTTCCTTCCTTTCCTTACATAAATCCTGTGAGAGCAAAGCTTATTCTTTATCTTACATTCTTCGGCAATGATTTGTAAATTCTATAGGGGTGAATTATTGTTATCTGAACAGCAGTACCACAGAGGTTGTCTGTACTGTACTTTAAAAAAAATCTGTGAATACAAGATTAAGGGAGCTAGGGCTTTACTCTCTGGAGAGAAGGAGGATGAGAGGAGACATGATAGAGGTATACAAGATATTAAAGGGAATAGACAGAGTGGACAGCCAGTGCCTCTTCCCCAGGACACCACTGCTCAGTACAAGAGGACATGGCTTTAAGGTAAGGGGAGGAAAGTTCAAGGGGAATATTAGAGGAAGGTTTTTTTACTCAGAGAGTGGTTGGTGCATGGAATGCACTGCCTGAGTCAGTGGTGGAGGCAGATACACTAGTAAGATTTAAGAGACCACTAGACAGGTACATGGAGGAATGTAAGTTGGAGGATTATATGGGAGGCAGGGTTTAAGGGTTGGCACAACATTGTGGGCCGATTGGCCTGTACTGTGCTGTATTGTTCTTTGTTCTTAATACAATACTGTTTACGTGAAACTGAAGTTATTATTTTAGTTTTATTGGAGCAATATTTCAGTAAACGTACAAATATGAAGGATAAATCAAAAAGAAAGTGCTACTAACAGATGCCAGTGTTGATTTTGTTGTGACCACAGTTTCATCTGAGCTCTTTTTACTGAAGACACACTTGAAGGCTTTCCTTACTTCTTTGTTGAGAATACAGCGGAAGATGAAGATGAATGGACCCTACAAACAAGAAATCTATTAGTACAATGTAGCAGTACAGTGGATAAAAGGATGCTTCTCCTCTATCATTAAGATCACTTCATTAGGGTCTCCTCAAAGAAAGATATTTACAGTCCCAATCTGTCACCCAGGAGTAATCCCATTTCACCGGCCATATCATAATTGTTTAAGTTTCTTGATATCACAGTCTTTATTGTACATCCCAGCATTTTCTTACTAATCATGTCAGTGGTTGCTTGTTCCTCTCTCCCTCTTTCTTAAATCTTGTTACCCTCCAAATCTTCAGGAACCATTCCATAATTAACTGCATTTTGAAAGGTGATAAGCCTAAAATCGATTGATATACCCATCTCTTACATATAGAAAATTGAACTCTTGGGATTTATCAGTTTCCTTGTTCTTTGGCAACTCTTTGTTAAGTTTTTTTGCCATCACTAATACTATATTTTTTTATTTCCACATTTGCCTTTTTCACAGATGTTACCTGACCTGCAGAGTATTTCCACAATTTTCTGTTTTTACTTCTTAATTTTACAAATGTTTTTAGTAATTATCCTAAAAAGAATACATCAAATCAGAAAGAGAAATGCATCACTTGGAAACTGCATAAAATATTTTAAAACATTGTCCTGTTTTCCAGATTTTTTGCCGGTTTGGAAATTCCTGGGTGCTACTCTGTACCGCTCAGTAGTGTCCCATGTGAACTGTAAGTGGAACTCAAAATTACAAAAAGATCTGTGTCAGCTCTGACTGGAATGATAACTGACACCCAATTCAGAAACGAAGATTGGCTAAGTGATTTCTCAATCCCTAGTTTACTTGAATCCAGCTTCATCCCCAATCACTCTTATCATACCAACTTGCCAACATATATGATTTGTTAAACATAATGACAAAACAGCCAAGGGAAGTTAAAAGGAAACACGGTGAAGGAAACAGAAGGGAAAAAAAACATAAAGTGAGCTTCAAAGCTGATCACTACAGACCTGGATTAAAGGTGAATGATGGAGAACTTTACCTGAAGACAGTTAAACCCAGCAAAGAGGTAGTGGAAAATAATGGTGTCACTGTTCACTGAAAGCAAGGCCAAGAGCCAAGTGCACGTGACAAGCAGAAGCACCACAAATGCTGTACGCAGTCCAGATCTATCAAAACATTCAGCAAAAGTGAGTTACAGCTACTCTGTTGACTAGAAAGTCCAAATTCACATTTGCTTTATAATATTATTATAACATGATAATCACTTTAACATTAAACGCCAGCTATACACATACACCTGGTAGAGCACAGGAGGTAGAGGTGGTTGGTGGTGACAGGGTTTCTATCTTCTTAGTGACTTTTGTCAGGACATTTCAGGTCAGGCGACTCAGGACTTGGTTTACTGATTAAAGTACCCTCCGAGAAACAGGCCCAGATGATGTGAAACTCAATTTTAGCAGAGGCACAGAAATGGCCAACGGAGGATTGGGTTTTCAATGCGTCCCTATTCAATTTTTGATTTGCATTGATTAAAATATAATGGAAAACCTTCTGCTTCCATCCAATTTGAGTCACAATAATGTCAAATTTCAACTCCAGGGTTTAATAGGTCAGCGCTGCCAAATGAAGTGGTACCCAATTGCCCAACATTATTAAATAATGGCACATTGTTCTGGATTGCTTCTTCCTTTTTCTGAAAATCAAACTGCTGATTTTTGAAAATTTGTATGGATAAACTATTTGGGAGTGGGAAATAAAGAAATATATCCTGTTATTGAATTACCAGTTACTTCCTTTCCATGTGCAAATTTAGTACCTGCTCCTTATTTGAATAATTACTTATATTTTTAGCACTTCATGTTGTGTGTTTCTATTTTGATTACTGTTTTAAATAGAACTGCAGCTTTGTCAAAAATTTAATCGGAGAACACCTACACATTCCCCTTCTTCTCAAAACCTTGGTGTCTCGGCCTGCAGGAAGCCTTGGCGGACAGAATATACAGGAAAACGTTCATCTGCAAGACAGAGAATATAATATTTGCAGTGAGCAGGCAACACTTGAGCAACAGCACATTACTCTTTGTCACTTCCTAACTTCTTGCACGTACATTTCTAAAACAATGTAATTATCAAGTTTTAAGTGAAGACAAAATTTAAGGCTGACTACTACACTCTGCATAACCTTGTATTATAGAGATTATTAGCTTTATTTGTTGCATGCACATCGAAACATCACAATATGTAGTGAATTTCATTGTTGCTATCAACATCCAACACAGTCCGAGAAGTGCTCGTAACACCACGCTTCCGGCACCAACATAACATGCTCACAACTTACTGACTCTAACCGATACATCTTTGGACTGTGGGAGGGACCCAACCACCCAGGGAAAGCCCATGAGGTCAAGGGAGAAAACTAACAAACTCCTCATGGGCAGCAGCATGAATTGAACCCTGATCTTAGAGTTGGTAAAGCGTTTCGCTAACCACCACACTACCATGCTGCCCCAAAGGTTCATTGTAATAACAGCTCTGTTCATTCGCTTAACATGATCTTGTACATGGGAGCAACTATCTTATCACTATATTGGTGCTTCACCATGTTACCAAACTCCCACGGTGTAAGAGAGGAATTAAGGAAAGTGAGGAAGTGCTGCAAAATGTGAAACCTAAAATGGAAATAAGCCTAACTAGGAAGGGAGACAGTTAGAAAGCACTTGGGCAAGGAATAAGTAGTGCTTTGTTGGCCTTGTAAAGCATGGAGACTTGTTAATATAAAATTTGCTGTGCTTGCACTTACATGATAAAGGGTACTGACGGGATTTAAATGTGGAAGCAATTAGGTATACATTCCATCTACATGCAATACTATGATGCGTCAAATTCTAATAAGGAGAAGTGACGATTCAGCAAGACTGAATTAGCAGTAAATCATGACTATATCACTACTACCATCAGGCAGGAAGTACAGTAGCTTTAGTTCTCACACTACCAGTTACCCTACACTATCAGGCTCCTGAATTTCACTCATCACAACTTGGAGCTGATTCCACAACCTACAGACTCACATTCAACAACTTCACAACTCATGTTCTTAGTATTATTTATTTTACTTATTAAATTATCTCAAGGTAGTATATACTAACATATATATATTTTTTTTGATAATAAATTTGCTTGGATTTTTATAGATCAATGGGATTAATGGCCTGTTTCCTGTTTCTGCATTAACATTATATGTGGTAGACCATCATAATAAATGTTACTGACTTCAAATCAGCTACAAAATCTATTTCAAAATCCCATGGAGAATCTGTTTCAATATCTAATAAGGTGACCATCCCTCAAAAGCAAAAAAGTTGACAGTGCCATATATCAGATTGGTTCTTGTAGAATACATTTGATGATGTAAGAACAAATCTTCAGACTTACAGAGACTGCTGCAGATATGGGACCTGCAAAGCTCCATATCAAAGTGTCATAGATGGAGAGCCAGCAGAAATCAGGATTACCGTAACCCTCAGGATCAAGGCCGACAGCCAAGCCTGCAAGAGGAGTCAGAATCGAAAGAAGCAATGTTTAGAATACAACAGGTAAAAACAGAGGACGTTACTTTTCCATTCGGACCCTGGAGTATATAAGCCGGCACTCTGAGGAGACAACACCCTCAAGTGAACACAGAAGGTGGCTTCTCAATTGCAGCTGAAACGGCTGCAAACATTTTGCCAAGCTTGGCAATCAACCAAACTTCCAAACAGCCAACCTGAGCTACCAATATTTTGCAATTTTTTAGAGGAGGTTAGTGTTGAACTTAAGACTACAGGTCACTGTGGCAAAGACAGTAAGGAGCAAAGTGAGGGGGGCACCATTTTTACCATGTTCATGTGCTTTCCTAAGAAATTCCAGTAATAGAAGCAGGCTCTCCTTTCCCTGCATTTCTTCTCCTGCCATGCCAGCTTTGGAACCAAAGCCTGCTACCTCACCCAAACTCCTGAGGATATGATAGGCCTGCTGGAAGTTCCAACCCTATTAATAATGGTGATTTTTGTGGGAAAAGATGCAACAACCACAATGAAATTCAACAATCTTCAGTATAGTTCTTGGGTAACAAAGATCAGCACTGCAAAATGTCAGTAAATTTTCCCAGAACATTCAATTGTCAGCACCAGAGGACATCTTTTTAAGTAAAGTTGAGGGGAGATATCCAACGTAGATTTTTTAAAACGGGAGTGCTGAATGCTGGGAATGCACTGCCAAGGGTAATGGTAGAGGCTGATACAAGAGGGGCATTTAAGAGACTCTTAGACAGGTACTTGGATGTAAAAAAAACAAAATGGAGTATTATGTGCTGTGTAGGAGGGAAATGTATACTTGATTGCGGAGTAGGTTTGTAAAAGTCATTACAACACCATGGGATGAAGGCTCTTTCAGTGCTATACTGTTCTAAATACCTAATCACTGAAAACTTGTGAGACAACTTCAGAACGTGAGTAGGTTGGTGACATTGTGGAATATTGTGAGGTGTTTTGATATGCAATATTATCTTGAAATCCAAGGAAAGTAACAGACAGCCACATGCAAATTTGGCAGATTCATCCTTAAACTTCATTGAATAGCACAACCATTGTTGAATGCATTTGAAATCATCCTGGCTACAGTCATGGATTTTGCAGATCATGCAGAGAAATTCGTTTTCAGCTGCTTGTTTTAAACTATCAGCTGCCAACTGTAACCATCTCCGTTGGTTTGATTTCAACAATAAGTACTTCCTTTGAGAAGTAATTCCCTTTGGGATCAATAAAATATCTATCTATCTATCTATCCAATTTACATACTTTGGAAACTAACAACTAAAGATAAGCTTCATCTACATAAATTCTATACAGTGATCTCTCCATCTCCTTTAGTAGAACCAACATTTAACGACCAACCATGCTCATGTTGCAGTGACTACAGGGCCCCATCTCTCACAAGATGGTTATTGGAGTATGGCTATATTTTAATTAATTGAAATAGAAAAAGAACAGGACCAAGCTAAATGCATGCTAGTTTTGCTTGTGAATTGATTTGATTAATACAAAGAGGTAGAGTATTGCGACCATTCACTGAGTGGGAGTACGTGAAGTGATCGACCTTTACAATCAGGTCCGCGCTCAATATTAAAAAGGCGGGACTTTGGGGTAGTTTTTCGGAGTTAGACTGCGACCAATCACTGAGCAGGATTCATTTGAAACGGCGAATAAAAATAACACAAGTGCAAGCGGAGCAGCCATTGTTGTAAGTGGACCGGTGTTTGGAGTGGCTTTGACTCATCAGGCTTGGGTGAGGTAAAGTATCTAGCAAGTTTCTCTTCTTGTTCTTCACTCTTCATTCCTCATCTGTTAGGGCACAGCAGTGTAGTAAGAATGGCTCCAGGACAGAGTTTAGTGTGAGATGTGGGAATTCTGGGAGAGTCTCCCGGATAAACACATTTATACCAGGTGCAGTTCCTGAGATAACGTACTGAGGAATCAGGGCTGCAGCTTGATGACCTTTGGCTCATATGGGAGGTTGAAGAGGTGATAGACGAGAGTTACAGGAGGTAGTCACAGTTAGGTTGCCGGAGACAGAAGGAGAGGAAATTCACAGCCCATGCAATGTACACCCGCTGCCATACCCCTCAATAATAAGTATCCAGCTTTCAATACTATTGAGAGAGATGACCTACTGGTGGGGCTGGGGGTGGAGGGAGGTGTGAAACTACAGTGACTGGGTCTCTGGCACTGAGTCTGGTACTGTGGCTCAGAAGAACAGGGAGGTGAGAGGACTGCAGTGTTGATAGGAGATTCTCTTTCAGAGGAACTGAGATGAGGTTCTGCGAGCTCAATGGAGTCACCCAATGGTATGTTGCCTCCCTGGTGCCAGGATGAAGGACGTTTCGGATCTGGTCCATGGCATTCTCAAGGGCAAGGCTGAACAGCCAGAAGTCTTGATACATATTGATACAAATGATATTATTAGACAAGGTGAGCAGGTCTTGAATAGAGACTATAGAGAGCTACGTAGAAAGCTCCAGGACCTCCAGGGTAGTAATCTCTGGATTGCTGCCCATGCCATGTGCCAATGAGGGTAAGAATAGGATAATTTGGCAGGGGAACGCAGGGCTGGGGAACTGGTATAGAGGAAAGAGGTTCAGAATTAAGGATCATTGGGATCCCTTCTGGGGAATGTACAACCTGTACAAAAGAGATGGGTTAGACCTGAAGCTAAGGGGGAGCAATATCCTTGTGAGCAGGTTTGCTGGAGGTGTTCGGGGGGCGGGGGGGGGGCGAGATATTTAATTTGGCAGCGGGATGGGAACCAGAGTGATAGTGCTGGGGATGAGGTAGCTGGTTTATAAACAGGTAGTGTGTAGTGAGGAGAGGTGGAAGATAGGGCAACATTGCAGTCAACACGATGAGTTGCATGTAAAAACTGGACAAAATCAAAAACGGTGAATACAGGATTGAAGATGTTATATTTGAATGCATGCCATAATAGAGTCTCTTGTTGGTGCTGGATCCCAAGTTGGGGTATTTCTAGAATGCCTATGAGAGGGCTTTTCAGAGTACTTCATGGTTGAGCCCACTAGGGGATCAATGATTCAGGATTGGGTGTTGTGCCATGGGCCAGAATTGATTAGAGCGCTTAAGGTAAAGGAGCCCTTCAGGTCCAGGGATCATAATATGGTAGAATTCACCCTGCAATTTGAGAAGGAGAAGCTGAAGTCAGACATATTGGTAATACAATGAAATCAAGGGAATTTCAGAGGGATGAGAGAGGAGCTGGCCAAAATTGATTGGAAAAGAACACTGGCAGGGATGACGGCAGAGCAGCAATGGCTGGAGTTTCTTAAATCAATTTGGAAGGTGCAGGATATATTAATCCCAAAGAGGTAGAAGTAGTCTAAAGGAATAATGACACAATCATAGCTGTCAAGAGAAGTGAAAGCCAACATAAAAGCAAAAGAGAGGGCATATATTAGAGCAAAACGTAGTGGGAGGTTAGACGATTGGGAAGCTTTTTAAAAACCAAGAAAAGGTAACTAAAAAAAGTCAATAAGAAGGAAAAGATGGAGTACTAAGGTAAGCTGGCCAATTATATTAAAGAGGATACCAAAAGTTCCTTCAGGTACATAAAGTGTGAAAGAGAGGCAAGAATAGATATTGGAAAATGATGCTGGAGGGGCAATAATGTGGGACAAGGAAATGGTGGATGAACTGAATAAGTATTTTGCATCACTTCACTGTGGAAGGCACTAGCAGTATGCTGGAAGTTTAGGAGTGTCAAGGGGTAGAGGTGTGTGAAGTTGCCATCATTAGGGAGAAGGTGTTTGGAAATCTGAAAAGTGTGAAGGTAGATACTTAAATCACCTGGACCAAATGGTGTACACCCCAGGGTTCTGGAAGAGGTGGCTGAAGAGATTGTGGAGGTATTAGTAATGACATTTCAAGAATCAGCTGATTTTGGCATGGTTCTAGAAGAATGGAAAATTGCAAATGTCACTCCATTCTTCAAGAAGAGAAAAAGGCAGAAGAAAGGAAATAATAGGCCAATTAGTCTGACATCTGTGGGTGGGAAGATTTTGAAGTATATTGTTATGAATGCAGATTCGGGATATTTAAAGGCACATGATAAAATAGGCTGTAGTCAGTATGGTTTCCTCAAGGGAAAATCTTGCCTGACCAACCAGCTGAAATTCTTTGAAGAAATAACTAGCAGGATAGACAAAGGAGAGTCAGTTGCTGTTGTGTACTTGGATTTTCAGAATATAACCTGTGGCCAGGTTTGTGGCTGATACGAAGATAGATGAAGGGGCAGGTAGTTTTGAAGAAGCAGGGAGGCTACAGAAAGACTTACACAGACTAAGAGAATAGGCAAAGAAATGGCAGATGGAATACAGTGCTGGGGAGTGTATGGTCATGCACTTTGGTAGAAGAAATAAAAGTGTAAGTGTGTTTTTAAATGGATAGAAAATACAAAAATCTGAGGTGCAAATGGGAATTGGGAGTCCTTGTGCAGGATTCCCTAAAGGTTAGTTGGTAGGTTGAGTCACTGGTGAGGAAAGCAAATGTGATGTTAGCATTCATTTCAAGAGGACTAGAATATAAAAGTCACAATGTAATGTTGAGGCATTATAAGGCACTGGTGAGGCCTGACTGGAATATTGAGAGCAATTTTAGGCCTTTCATCTACGAAAGGGTGCGCTGTCCTTGGAAAGAGTTCAAATGAGGTTCATGAAAATGTTTCTGGGATTGAAAGGCTTGTCATATGACGAGCCTCTGATGGCTCTGGGCCTGTACTCACTGGAATCCAGAAGAATGAGGGGTGACCTTATTGAAACCTGAAAATGTTGAAAGGCCTCAATAGAGTGGATGTGGAGAGAATGCTTTCTGTGCTATGGGAGTTGAAGATCAGAGGGCACAGTCTCAGAATAGAGGGTTGTCCTTTTAGAATGAGGATGAGGAAGAATTTCTTTATTCAAAGAGTCAGAGTGGTGCACCTGTGGAATTCATTGCCAGGCGTGGCTGTGCAGGCCAAATCATTAAGTATATTTAAGGCAAAGGTCGATAAATTCTTGATTAGTAAGGGCATGAAGGGATACGGGCAGAAGGCAGGAGACTGGAGCTGAGAGGGAAAATGGACCAGACATCGTAAAATGACAGAGCAGGCACAAAGGGCCAAATGGCCTAGTTCTGCTCCTATCTATAATGGTCTTGTGGTCCTATTACATACAGTACGTCAATTAGTTGATTAATGAAAAGATAACAAAGTCCATTTAAAGCAACCACTTCATTATTCCAGTAGCTTGGGGAAGCACTAAATCAAACAAGCCAAATAAATGTACTGAAATTGTGACACCTGTATGGATGGAAATGGTCTAAAGATCACCGCATGATTTTTTCTATAGATTTCTTTGGGATAGCCGATCAAAGAGTTGCAAGATAATACACAACATCAGTAAACACATGGTAAATGCATTGTGGAAATACAATAATAAAATCAATTTGATCACATTTTAGTTTTACAGTGCTGTGCAAAAGTCTTAAGCGTATAGCTAGGGAGCCTAAGACTTTTTGCACAGTACTGTGGTAATTTTGCGTATTGCACTGTACTGCTGCCACAAAGAAAAAACAAATTTCATGACGTATGTGAGTAATGATAATTGTGATTCTGATATGGTTCTCTATTGTGGACTGAGTTGGGTGGGGCAAGGAGAGGGGAATCATGGTTGAGAAAAGGGGAAGGGAGAGGGGAGGGAGGAGGAAGCACCAGAGACTTTCTGTAAAGATCAATAAACTAATTGTTTGGAATCAAATGACCCTGCCTGGTGTCTCAAAGCTGGGTGAGACTGCACCCTCACCCCCTAGCACTCCTTCTCTGCCATCTGTCTCATACCCCTCCTGTGGCGCTTCATCCTCACCATTCCCAACATCCTTTGTTCCCACCAGATTTATAAACTCGTTCTCCGCTCTGCTTTGACAAATACAGTCTGAAGCACCCTAGCTATATATATGTGGCCAAGACTTTTTGGCCAGCACTGTTAATGTTCAGGATTTCACATTCATGTTTAATATGAACAGAATTTGGAAAGTGGGTGCTTTGTTGGGAGTATAGCTTATTTCATTGAAGGTAAAGAATTGGTTCTCCAGTCCAAAAATACCATAAAGTGAAAATACCTGTGATGAAGGCAGGAACACCCCAACCAATCATGTAGTAGAATCTCATAGGGCCATAGTTGATGTCACGGACTTCATTCAGCATGCGGTAAATGTGCAGCCCCTCCAAGAACATCCAGGCAAAGGTGCACATATAGAAGAAATGGAGCAGAATAGCAATCACAGTGCAGACAAACTGTGCAAAACAAAGGAGAAGAGGAGTGTGTCAGCTGCATGTCACCTGTTGTATTTAAGTGCAGGTGAGTGCACTGGGAGTCATTTAGAACTTACAGCATAGAAGCAGGCTCCAAACAAGACTCCTTCCTTACCAGTTCTTCAGATCTGACCAGTGTCACCATTTGTTCATACCTCTCGGAAAAAGCATTTCTTTCAATCCATTTGCGCTAATCGCCTCAGCTGTTCCAGATGATATTAAGTTCCACATTCTGAGGTATGAACCCTACAGCAACAAAACTAATCTCAAGGCTCTGAGGTTAAGAATTGAATGTGATATCAATTGTGTTAGCTCGAGCATTCTAAGTTACATTTCATAGAGCCTTGCTATTCATGTATCCCAGTTTTCTGTTGAATGGATGGACCGTATGACATGTTCTTATCTTTCTTTGAATATGGTAGTATTTGAAGCAATTAATCAAGTGTAATATGTTCCCCTCATGTATGAGAAAACTGACTGAAAAATATCTTCACATTCTACACATTACAGAACATTTTAGTTGAATTTAAAAAGGTATTCCTCTTGTTTCTGTAAATAATTATTCCTGTTGTTTGTAATTCATACCACCAGAGGGCAACATTGCTTAGGTTTAAACCACAAATACTGATCAACACATTTCTACTCTTTCTGCTGCAAAAGGCTGGATTTCCTTCTGTGCACCTATTTCAAATTGACTTCCCATTCCTATTCTGACATCCCACGGCCTCCTCTTCCGCCATGATGAGGGCCAACACAGGTTAGAGGAACAACCCCTCATATTCCGTCTAGGTAGCCTCGAACCTGATGACATGGGTATTGATCTTTTTCGCTTCCGGTAATTTCTGTACACTCTCTCCCTCCATTCCTCAGTCTACTTACTCTCTTTCTCACCCTTTCTCTATTCCATCGTCATGTCCTATTAGAATCCTGTATCAGCCTATACTTCTACCTACTTACTTCATCTTCCCGCTCCCCACTCACCAGGTCTCACCTGCCCGTCTGCACTCCTCCCACTTCTTATTCTCGCTCTGGCCTCGTCCTTTCCAGTCCTGATGAAAGGTCCTGGCCCAAAACTCTGACTGTTTAATTCTCTCTATAGGTACTACCCAACTTGCTGAGTTTCTCCAGTATTTTGTGTGTTGCTCAGGATGGCTCTTGTATTCACAGATACTGATGTCTTTCTTTATACTAAACATGAATCCACAACTCCCTTTCCTAATTAACATAGCATTTTACCCAAACATGGTCTTATATTGCACTTAAATCTACAGTTCAATAATGGGAATTTAATCGCTAGTCGTAAAACATAGAGGGAACTTCGTTCTATAGCAGTAAAAGTGATACAGTGATACAGTGTTATTAACACATCTGGAACAAATTGGGGAAGAATGTTCGCAATTCATCTGCAGCCTGATGTTATCATTTCTTATAGGTAAGGCTTATCACCATTAGATCTCATCTGAAAAAATATCACTACAGTTGAATGAAAATTCATTTCCCACTGGCAGCCTCTATGTATGGCAGTAACAGTGCCTTGTACTTGGCTTCTGCAATTCTTGCCATTGAAGCCTATGGAACTTGGGAGGCACAACAGAACAATATCTATTGAATGATAGATAGAAAATTTTCAGAGAAATTGAATCATGATGAGGGAAAAAGAATGGTGGAAGAACTCAAGTCAGTCACGCAACATTTGTGTAAAAAAGGTTTATGTCAAACCCCTTTTGCCTCCACAGACGCAGCTTGACCCATCGAGTTTTTCCCAGGGAATTTTTTGATCTGGATTTGAGAATCTGTAGTCTCTACTGTCATGTGACAATTAGGTTCGAACTCTTTATGCTTTGAGTACCCAGTTATGATAGAATTAATTTATCCACTGGCTTAAGCACTGTATGTTGTATAGTGTAATGAAGTGCAGGATTTGAAGGCACATTAACGTGCTCTATTGGCTTCACACAAAGCCATTCACTGATTTAAGGACTCCAATGTCGTACACTGTCCTACCACAGACACCAAACTGTTCATCATTGTATAACACTTACCGGATTATCTGCCTGGTTAATGCCAAAGAGAAAGATGAGCTCAGAGAAGAAGAGTGCCACAACCATGTTCTTGCTAATGCTGTGCTGGTTTGAGCGAAGGGACCTCAGTAACAGGAGTATCAGAAAGGACAGCAGCAGGGCACCGAGTGTGACGCCCACGGTGGAGTAGGTGACCAGCTTCAGGGGCAGGATTTCACCATTCTGAGTGGCGAGCAGGAATTTAATACAGAAACAATAGTTATATAACGACGTGTATATCGTACGTACCTCCCTTTAGATAGATATTTTGTAAACCCTCCCCTAGAAGGAATAGCACAGGTCAGCTCACATGCTAGAATGTAAGAAGCTGTAGTCAGCAGTGGACTCTGCCCAGTACATCTCAGACACATCCCTCCCCAACATTGCCAGGATCTATAGGCAGTGCTGCCCCAAGAAAGCAACACCTATCATCAAAGGGTCCTACTATTCGGACCACACCGTCTTTTGCAGACGCCATCAGGCAGGAGGTACAGGAGCCTGCAGTCACCCACCGCCAGTTTCAACGTCAGCTACTTACCTTCAACCATTTGGTTCTTGAACCAACCGGTAAAAACCTAGTCACTTTTAGATTCGGTTTTAGCATTGCTTAAAGGGGTTTAGCAATGCTATGACCACTTTGGTCATTTGGCACTAAAATGCAATTTGCGTTATTTTGATCTAATTTTGTTTTCTTGAAAATTTGTGACTAATTTGTTTTTCTGTGAAAGCTGCTTATATGATGCCATGCATCTGTAATGACATGCATACATGTACTCATAAATATGACAATAAACTTTACTTATTTAAATTTTAATTTATAATTCATTAGTACGCATTTCACTAGTACACGTACTTTGAATGGATAATTTCCCTGTCTACATCAACATTCCGATGACTCAAGCAATACACTGCTAGCATAGAGCAAAATTGTTGCAAGAATTGATCTTCACCAGACCTTCTAACAAAGGAATTCTTCCATGGAATACTTTAGTTGGATTATCAAATTTGTAATATGATGCAGGAAAAGCAACTTTTGGTAATGTTGATTGAGAAATAAATATTGGCCAAGATATCCTGTTCCTTTTCAAAAGCTGCATCTTGGGATATCTAATGCTTATCAGTCAGTCAGCACCTGAGCTTAAAACTTCATCTGAAAACCCACAGTCATATGACTCCCTCCACACTCTCTCAGAATGCACTTTTCTTATTTATTCACAGGATTTAGATGTCACTAGGAAGACCAACATATATTGCTCATTCCCTTTATTGCCCGTGTCCTGAGTGGCTCTATACAGGTATACACTTAGATTCTGGTGCTCATGTCTCTTGAGTGAGACTTGAACTGGCAACCTTCTGATTTAGAAACAAAAAGAAAAGCAAGCGCAAAAATAAATTATCTGACAAGCAAACTCCCACAGTGGAGGAATCCAATATTATTTAGCTCTGTAAACTTCCAAATCACGCCAACAACACCTTTGGGTGGCATTGATTAGTAAGGGCGTTAAAGGTTAAGAGGAGCCGGTGGGTGAATGCAGCTGAGAAGGAAAATACATCAGCCATGATCAAATGGCAGAGCAGACTCGATAGGCTGATCAGTCTAATTTTGCTTCTATGTCTTATGATCTTGACTATCCCTTTAAAACGGAGATGAGGAGAAATTTCTTTAGCCAGTGGGTGGTCAGTCTGTGGAATTCATTGCTACAGACGGCCGTGGAGGGAGGTTATTTGGTATATTTAAAGCAGAGGTTGATACTTCTTGATTAGTAAGGGCGACAAAATGGATGGGGAGAAGGCAGCAGAATGGGGTTGAGAAGGGATATAAAATCAGACAGGATCAAATGGTGGAGCAGGTACAATGGGTCCCACGTCTTACGATCGT
This sequence comes from Hypanus sabinus, assembly GCF_030144855.1. Lineage (NCBI taxonomy): Eukaryota > Metazoa > Chordata > Chondrichthyes > Myliobatiformes > Dasyatidae > Hypanus > Hypanus sabinus. The sequence continues at coordinate 28,715,202 of NC_082730.1, read as the reverse complement.
ACTGCCACTGAAGGCTGCAGCAAGTTTTAAGAGGATGCTGCTTCTCATGAAATCTTCAACTTCAGCATGGGACTCAAGTGATCGAGTAAAGTAGTTCCCTTCATGGCCTACATCGCTGAAACAAGTTTGCCAATCAGTTTAATGTCGCTGTTTGTGGGAACTGGAAGTCTGGCAGCTGTGTTTACCTTTAATACAACAATGACTGTACTTCAAAGTGTTCCATCAGGTGTGAGGTTATGAAAGGCTCTGTGTAAAATATAGATTCATTCTTTCCCTGACCTTTCCTTCTACTTAATAACGCTTCAGGTTTTTAAAACTCAAGTCTAATGCTGCTTAATTGCTTCCTTTTTAATCCTGTCTCGATTTACCTATTTTAGGTTCGGGTTCGCCGTGTGCTTTGGGGCTTCACTGGAGTTTCTCAGGAAAACAAAATACTACCCACTCCAGAGCTCCCACTCCAAACCACAAAGCGACATAAACAAAACATACCAGAAGAGCTCAATCAACTTTAATTTAAATGTTAATGTTATGCAAATATGCATTCAATCTTCTTATGAGAACCGGAATGCTATGTCAAGAATAATATAATGGATCTCATCACAATCCAAATAAGCTACGTACTTCAGACTACCTTGTTATTAAAACACACTTATATATAAAAGGCCTGCCCCACAGTCAGAGAGTGTGGTGTGATTTACCTCGCGTCTGGAAATATCCATGAGAACGGCAAAGCTGGTCATGTGATTACACTGGCAACTGATGTGGCTCTCGTTCCTGAAGACTAATTCACACCCTTTGGACGACCAGCCTCCTGTTCCACCGACGCTGCACCGAAGACAGACCAGAAAATGACAAAGATAAATTACTTCCAGTAACAATAAGCCTAACTGAAAAGTGTAGATAGAATGGATGTGGAGAGAACATTTCCAATAGTGGGAGAGTCTGGGACCAAAGGGCACAGCCTCAGAGTACAAGGACAGCTCCTTAGAACTCAGTTGAGGAGGAATTTCTTTAGATAGAGGGTGGTGACACTGTGGAATTCATTGAATTGAATTGACTTTATTTCTTACATCCTTCGTATAAATGAGGAGTAAAAATCGTTACGTTAAGTCTCCATCTAAATGTGCAGTCATAGTAATTTATAATAATTTATAAAAATACAACAGTCAATGTAATATTGAGTACATTCAAATCAGCGTGAGTTCATCAGTTCTTCTCCTGGTGTAAGAAGCTGTCCCGGAGCCTGTTGGTCCTGGCTTTTATGCTGTGGTACCGTTTCCCAGATAGTAGCAGCTGGAATAGATTGTGGCGGGGATGACTTGTGTCCCCAGTGATCCTATGGGCCCTTTTTACACACCTGTCCTTGTAAATGCCCTGAATCATGGGAAATTCACATCTATGGATGTGCTGGGCTGTCCGCACCACTCTCTGCAGAAATCCTACGATTAATTTCAGTTACAGTTTACAGTTTACAGTTACAGTTAATTTCAGTACAGTTCCCATACCAGGCAGTGATGCAGCTCGTCAGGATGCTCTCAAATGTGCCCCTGTAGAACGTTCGGGGCCCATCCCAAACTTCATCAACAGCCTGAGGTGAAAGAGGTGCTGTTGTGCCTTTCTCACCACACAGCTGGTATGTACAGACCACGTGAGGTCCTCAGTGATGAGGATGCTGAAGAATTTAAAGCTGTTTACCTTCTCAACCACAGATCCATTAATGTCAATAGGGGTTAGCCCATCTCCATTCCTCCTGAAATCCACAACCAGCTCCTTTGTTTTTGCAACATTGAGGGAGAGGTTGTTTTCTTGACACCACTGTGTCAGAGAGCTCACTTCTTCCCTGAAGGCCACCTCATTATTGTTTGAGAAAAAGCTAATCAATATAGTGCTGTCGGCAAATTTAATTAGCAGATTGAAGCTGTGGGTGGTGATACAGTCATGGATATACACGGAGTAAAGGAGGGGACTCAGTACGTAGCCCTGAGGGGCTCCTGTGTTGAGAGTGAGAGGGTTGGAGGTGAGGGAGCCCACTCTTACAACCTGCTGGCAATCTGACAGGAAGTCCAGGATCCAGCTACACAAGGCAGGATCAAGACCGAGATCTCTGAGCTTCTTGTGGAGCCTGGATGGAACTATGGCATTGAATGCTGAACTGTAGTCCAAGAACAGCATTCTCACACAAGCATCCTTCTTCTCCAAATGTGTAAAGACGGTATTAGAGCTGTGGCTATTGCATCATCTGTCGATCAGTTGCGTCGGTAGGCGAATTGTAGGGGGTCTAGTGTGGGTGGTAGCAAGCTGCAGATGTAGTCCTTGACCAGCCTCTCAAAGCATTTGCTTATTATTGAAGTGAGTGTGACAGGATGCCAGTTGTTCAGGTGTGTTAGCTTGGTCTTTTTTGGTACAGGGAAAATGGGGGACAATTTGAAGGAGGAGGGCACTCTACACTGGGAGGGGGAAGAGATTTAAAATGTCAGCAAACACACCTGCCAGTTGTGCTGCGCACATCCTGAATACTCGCTCTGGGATTCCATCTGCCCCCACAGCCTTGCGACTGTCCACTCATTGGAAGCATCTACGTACCCCAGCCTCAGAGATGACCAGGTTGCAGGTTGTAGCGGTGGCTTTCCTCGGAGGCTCAGAGTTAGCGACATCGAACCGAGCAGAAAAGCGATTGAGCTCATCTGGGAGAGAGGCCGCGATGTTGGTGGCTCCGCAACATTTGGCTTTGAAGTCTGTGATTGTATGCAGCCCTCGTCACAAGTCAACTGACTGCCACAGAAGGCCGTGGCAACAAAGTCATTGAGTATACTTAAAGCAGAGATTAGTAGGCTTCTGATCAGTAAGGGCATCAAAGCATAGGGGGAAGTGTCAGGATAATGCATTGAGAGGGATAATAGATCAGCCATGATGGAATATGGAGCAGACTCAATGGACTAAATGTCCAAATTCTGCTCCCCTGTACTAAAATACTGAGAGCCAATCAAAGCAAAAAAATTCTCTGACTTTGACCATCCTTCCACTCAGCACCTGATTTCTGAGATACAGCACAGCAGAAATTCAGCAGGCTATTAACTTCCCAGGTTTTAACACAAAATTAGAAGGATATTGGAAGAAATAATGAAATTATCTGCACGTGATGAAACTGCCTGGGTCCAGCACATGAGCGCTTTTACAAAGGAAGCACGGTATCGCCTCTACTTTCTTTAAATTTGCAAAGATTGAGCACATTATCTAAACTTTGACGAACTTCTGGAATAGACGCGTGAGAGACTATATTGACTGGCTGTCTCACAGCCTGGTATGGAAGCTACAAAAAGCAGTGGATGTGGCCCAGTCCATCACGGTTCAAACCTCCTCACCACTGAGCTCATCTACTTGTAGCACTATCGCAGGAAAGCAGCATTTACCATCAAGGACCCCCGCCATCCAGGTCATGCTCTCCTCGTGCTGCTGGCATCAGGAGAAAGGCACAGGAGTCACAGGACCCACGCCACCAGATTCAGGAACAGTTATTCCCCTCAACCATCGGGCTCATGAACCGGAGAGGATAACTTCACTCAATTTCTCTCCCCATCACTGAACTCCTCCCACTGAACTGAACTCGCTTTTTACTCTTCATTTCATGTTCTCAATATTTATTATTTAATTTTTATTATTGATATTATTTTTTTTTATTTTTGTATTTACATAGTTTGTTGGTTTGTTTTTGTACATTGGCTGTTGTCCGTTCTGTGGGACACAGTCTTGAATTGATTCTATTGTGTTTCTTGTATTTACTGTGACTGCGCACAAGAAAATGAATTTCAGAACTATATATGGTGATGTATATGTACTTTGATAATAAATTTACTTTGAGCTTTGAAACCCTCCATTTATTTTTCTGATGCAGTATTTTGCACATTAATATACAGCACAGCATGTACGTCCACACAAAACACTAGGAAGTATTAAAATATCATACAATCACACAGAGGAACTCGCTTGGCCATTTGAATTTACACCACCCTGCAGCAGATTAATATCATCAGTCCATCCCTTCTTTTACCTTCCTATGAAACCATTCTCTCTCATATAGACATCAGTTCCCACCTGATATCTACTTTGCCTCTTACCTTCATTTACTCCTACTCTGAATTGTTTCTATAATCTACAGGTTCACTTTTAAGGGCTTGGTACAACTCATGATCTCAGCTTTATTTTTCTTTTGTCTTCTTTTGCACATTGTTTGTCAGCCTTTGTTTATATATAATTTTTCATAAAATTCTAAGGTGCATTTCTTTTTTCCCTGTAATTGCCTGCAAGAAAATAAATCTCCAAGTAGCATATGGTAACATATACTTAGTTTGATAATAAACTTACTTTGAACTTTGATCTACCTACAACCACAGATAATTTGCAGGGATCAATTAACCTACCAGTTCACTTTTTGCCATGCGAGATGAATTGTGTGGCGGGGGGAGGGGAGAATATGCAAATTCCACAGACAACCCAAATCCAAAGTTTAGGATCAAATTACTGTTAATGGTGCATGAATTTGCAGCACTAACTCCACACCAGTAATAGAAATAAGGTGTTAAGTGTATATTCTGGAGTTAAAATATATGGAAATATTAATTTCACCAACAGCCAATCTTCAGATTTGAATGTGAGTTGCAGATTGAATTTAATATGCAGCTCATAACAATTAGACCTCAGATGCCTGCATATGCACGAATGCGGCCTAGAGTTAGTGGAGATTAACACTGATGTTGGGTGTCTGGAGTGTGGGTGTGAAGAAGGTGGTGTTTGAAAACTATATATAATTCAAAGGAAGCACTGTAGATATATTGTAACTATAGAATTGTCCTGTTGCCACCTTCGAAGTATAAAGAATGCCATGTAATATTCAGTCAAGCAGATCTCTTCTTGCAAGGGAGTCTCAATATGATGCCTGTGGCTCATTTTTGTTGAATAAACGCTTTTATATCCATTAGCTCCAGTGTCTCTCTCCAGTGACTTTGTTCACATTACAACACAAGGAATACTTCACCTAAGTGAATCTGGACATCCTTTGACTCAGTCCTTTACTTGTGCCCAGCTATTTGAGCTCAGCTGTACACACAATAAATCTAACATGCCATAGGTTGTGACAAAGCAAGGCAGCCAATGTCAGGATTCTCCATATGTACTGAACCATTTCAGCCATAGCTGCAAGAGCATCTATACACAAGCCTTCTGCAGGCACAAATGTGAATATATGAAGGATATCAAAGAGTTGTCAGAACCAACGGAACTTGCTGGCTTTAGGAAAAGAGCCAATAGTTAAAGATTTCTTTTTAAAAATGTATTAATTCATTAGATGAGCATTACTAAATATTCCTGAACTAATGGGGCAAATCAAAGAGAAGCAGATTAATGGGTCTGGAATTATATTTGGAGCAGGCGAGACATGGACAGTAGATTTGCTTCTGTTGTTGAATTAAGTGTGCTTTTATAACAATAGAGGAACTTGATTATACTAACTTTGTAATTCCTGATTTTCTAAACAACTTTAATTTAAATTTCCTAATGTCTGGGTAGGAATTGAACTTGTGCCTCAAATACACAATTCACTCCAGTAACTCATAGGCTCAGGCTGGTGAAAGCCTGGCACTTTTCCACAAGAATAATTAGAAATAATCACCTATTGATGGCATTAGACAGGATGGCCCCTTCCCTTCTTGTCGCTTCAGTTATTAGGTCACTAGGCCTGTAGAAATCATAATTCCAGCGGCTTAAAATGGAAAATCCCATTTTGATCTTGACTTCTGAGAGACTAGGCTCTAGTAAAACCAAATGAAAGCAGCTATGATTTACTTTACTAGACTGAAAATAGTTTTTTTTTAATTTAGGAATACAGCATAGAACGGGCCCTTCCAGCCCAAAAAGCCACACTGTCTAGCAACCAACCTATTTAACACCAGCCTAACCACAGGACAATTTACAATGACCAATTAACTTACTGACCAGTACATCTTTGGACTGTGGGAGGAAACCAGAGCACCCAGAGGAAACCCAAGTGGTCACAGGGAGAACATACAAACTCCTTACAGATAGTGGTGGAATTGAACTCTCAATGCCCTAACCTGTAATAGTGTCATGCTAACCACTACATTAATGTGTCACCCTTGACTGTCAGACAAAAATAGAGTTTGGAAACTCAAGAGTTTCTTCTGACACAAGACCAGAAGGAAAATCAATCTGTATGCAGTGATAAGAAGCATCCATCACTCTTACATGAGGCTAGGCTGACCAATAGCTTGTTACCATATATCATACCCTTCATTGAATGACCAAATCACCCATTAATGCTCTATTGCATATTTTTTAGACAGCATGCAACTATTTCCCCAAGACATTCAGCATAAGAAATAATAAGGGGTCTTACGGGATGGAATGGTTCCAGAAGACACAAATGGGCTTGGTTCTCTCCTCAGTTTGGAAGAGTTTGTACTGTACCCTAATTGGCTTCTCCAGCTGATGCTGCAGTAATTCATCATTGTCATGTACAGCAATGCTAACGATGGGGCTGTTAATGACAGGCCGCTTCGGAACCCTAGGACACAAGTGGGTCACTTCATCAGTACACAGAAGTTTAATTAACAAATAATATCTATTTCTACATTTGTGCATTGAGTGTTGTGCAAATTTACAAGTTCATATTTACCTTAGACTTCTTTTGTCAGGATCGTACTGTGCAGGTAAAAGCTCTCCCAGTGACCAGTAGATGATTATACTGGCAATGGCATCGTCCTCATTTGGATCAGGGTGTCGCTTCTTTCTGTTCAAAGGTGTACTTTCCTTTTCAGGTGAGGAGGTCGGGAGTTTGGAGATTTCTGGCAAAGAACATGCGTCGAATCAGTGTTGTGCAATGTTAAAACTTGCTTGTAACAACTGATGTTGCAAGCTGTTGGAAAATTCTGGAAGAGTTGAGAATCTGCTTGGAAAGTGGCAAGACAACCCTTATCCAATGTTATGGAGGTCTAGGACGCTCATGTCTAATTGCTGCATGTCTCCTTCTTCAATTGTCTGATATCATGCTACCAGAAGGAGCAATTAACCTTCTTCGTGAACTAAGAGGAACCAGAGCTATTCAAACTGCAAAGCAATACAACTACTTGCATGATTTTTGAGATAATGTGGCAACATACTTGGAAACAAAGGAAGACTCGTCATGTCGATCAGTGTCAAGATGAAGGTTAATGCAGAAATTTCAGACTGTATATTGTCATTTGTAAAATTGTAAATATTATATCTAACTTCTTGATTTAAAAAAACAAATCTTTTAAACAATCAATACTTAAGACTTAAAAAAAAACAATATGGTTATATGGATAGGTATATGGACAGGAAAGGAATGGAAGGTTATGGGCTGAGTGCGGGCCAGTGGAACTAGGTGAGAGTAAGTGTTCGGCATGGACTAGAAGGGCCGAGATGGCCTGTTTCTGTGCTGTAACTGTTATATGGTTATAGCAAGAAATACTGATTGAACCATACAGTCAGCGCTTTGAACAGCCAAGTCTCCTAATTTGTACAATATAAAGCTCCCAGAGTTTAAAAGTGGCACCTGATCAAAATGATTACATTGCAGTCAATCCTCAGAAATGGAGCATTGTCCATTCCACTTTATGTATATTAGGCAGAAGCCTCATCAATTCCAATTTATCCTTACTCACTCACTTGCTTAGCATTACAGGAGGTTCCCAGATTACAGCAGGGTTCCATCCCTGTGAACTGTTCAAAAGCCAAATAGTTCACAAGTTGCAAAGAAGCTGTGAGCTGAGTTCCCAGGCAGCAGAAGTTGCCTGGTTGCCTGAGGTCCTGCAGTAACTGCCAAATCCAAACCGCCAGTCTCCCAGTCACTTGTTTCTTGGAAGGGTTCTACACAAGTAATGCATTTGCAAAGATGAGGAAGGTCTAAAATTGATTAGAACAATTTTTTTTCTTTGAGTTATTCTTTTGAACTTCTATTCTTCATTGAGTTACAATTACTTTACTAAAACATTTCCACATATATAGGAACTGGTATATGGGTAATGTCAGTGGTAACAGATACATCAATGGGTACAAATTACTCTTCATATATGCTTTAAGATTTTTGAGCCTTTTGTGGAAAAACTCTCAAATAAACTTTTGTTTTATGAATATTCTGTAGATATATTAGTAGAGCTAATAGGACTTGATGTTACATCAATCCCTATGATAAGTCCGCTCTCTTGATGTTGGCAGTAGGCTTGGAGTGGTGATGAGGAGGGTAGCGGAGGCCAGTCAGATGGAGACGCTCATGGAGTGAGTACTGTTTTGGATTCGCTCCATAACCTTTACTTTTTTTAACCTTTGATCACCCTTATTCAGCTTATTTTTACCTATACCGAAAGTTTCTTTGTTAATTTTTTTTGGATTTACTGCCAAGAGTTTGTTGTGAACTTTTGAAGATATGCAAACAGAAATGGCTCTCAGGTCTAAGGGACGGGATCCCGGACGCAATCCGAACGGTAACGGAAAAAAGCAGGCTCCACCACAACAAACTCAGTTAACTTTTGAATTGTTTATGGAGGTTTAGGATAAAAAATTAGCTGAACTACAACAATTTTTTAAAGAAGATATAAAGGCTTTTCAAGAGTACATGGATAAGACGGATTTAGTAATTATACAGCAATAAGCTCTTATTGTGTCTCTGCAAGAAGATGCTCGGAAGCGAGATTTGACTATTGAAAAACTGCAACAGGATTTAATTTTGACCATTAAGCTGATGGAAGCCCTTAAAGCCAAGCGTGACAATTTTGAGAATCGGTCCAGAAGACAGAACTTAAGTATACTTGGTCTTCCAGACGGCATAGAAAAAGACGACCCTTCGAAATATTTTGCTCAACTTTTAAAAGAAGCGTTTCTGACGATTTTCCCGAATAACCCCCCTTTATTGGATCGGGCACATAGAATTCGGCGTCGATCATCGAGTGTTACAGACAAACCTTCGGTGGTAATTGTCCGGTTCCATTATGTACATTGCAAAGAACAACTTATAAGAGCAGCTCGTCGGGCAGGAATGATTAAATTCAAAGAATTTTGCTTCCACCTGGTCGAAGACTTTAGTCCTGACCTTTTAAAAAGAAGGTTTCTTTTTAAACCGTTGATGGCTGAATGTTATGAGAAAAATCTGAAACCTGCGCTTCTATACCCTGCGAAGCTTCGAATTTCTCCGTCGAATGCTTCACGACAAATTTTCTTTTCAACTTCAGAAGCGAGAAAATATCTGGAGGAGAACTTCCCTACTGCTACAGACACCAGTCTCTAATAAATGAACGATTCTGATCGTGTAAGATGGTTCTCGATCTCTTAAACCAGAATTAAAATCTGGTTATTGGTGTAGGTTCATCCTACACTTTATACTTAAGTTAAAGTGTGTTTGCGTCATATTAATTGTTTTGCCTTATACACTTTAATCATTTAACTACATACTTGTCCATTAACTTTGTTCCTTCGAAAGTATATTTTTAATTCTTTGAAGGTGAATTTTTCTTTGATTAAGATGGTGGCTTTTTGAAAAAGATTTTTGGTTTTGCTTAAGATGGCGTTATGTTTTTATTTTTTTCGTCTCTTTCCTACAATGCATCGCTTATCATAGCTTAAATATTTTTTGTTTTGTCTGGGCTAGAGCCCGATTTATAATTTTTTTTTAGTGATTATATTTTTATTCTTTTTACAACTAACTATACTTAGAAATATGGTTTTTATTATAGCGATTTTAATTTTTAAAGTTGGGGTGATTCTTTTATATATATCCTTTATATATGGAGTGTTCTTCAGCTGACATGGGGGTAGGATTAGTCTTACATTTTCCCTTTTTAAGTCATATTTTGGCTTTTTCTCTTTTTCTCAGGGGGTGGGGGGGATGGTCTGTTTTCTAATTCTATTTTTTTTTGTACCAGTTTGTGTTAGTTTTTTTATTTGGGCTGTTTTTGAACTTCAAATATGTCTGTGTTGTCGTCACTTCCGAGTCTTCTCATTACTTTTGTTCCTCTTCCGGGTGCATGAGTTTATAAGTTGGTTAACCCTTTCTATACCAAAGGGTTGATTTTAGAATTATGGCTCAGACCATTAATTTTGTGTCTTGGAATACTAATGGTTTAAATCATCCAATTAAACGAAAGAAGATTTTTAAAGTATTCCAAAGACTTAATGCTCATATCATTTTTGTACAAGAAACTCATGTGAGGAAGGAGGACAAATTTTGTTTTTTTAGATTTTGACGGGGTCAACAGTATCACGCAAATTCGAATGCTAAAGTAAAAGGAGTTTCAATTTTTATTGATTCCTCTATTTCATTTGTTCAACATGATATTTTTTCGGATCCAAATGGCAGATTTTTGTTAATTACGGGTTTACTTTGTAATAAAAAGGTTGCTTTGGTTAATGTTTATGCTCCAAATGCGGATTGTCCTGACTTTTTTAATTCTTTATTTACCTCTTTACCCAATCTAAACGAATATAAGTTAATAATGGGTGGTGACTTTAATTGTTGTTTAAATCCTCTGATGGATAAATCTTTATCTATTCAGACTTTACCTAATAAGTCGGCCACTTGTATTAACTCTTTTTTGACTGACAATGGAGTTTTTGATATTTGGAGATTCCGGTATCCTAATGACAAAGAGTTTTCTTTTTTCTCACATGTTTATCACTCTTATTCAAGAATTGATTATTTTTTTGTAGACTCTTGTTTTATTCCATCGGTAATCGGTTGTAACTATGATATTATAGCTCATCTGATCATGCTCCATTATTACTTTCTATGAAATTTACGGATACAGCTTCTAATGCTAGACAATGGCGATTTGACTCTACCTTGTTGCAAGACTATAAAATTTATGGAGGAGCAGATCGACTTCTTCTTTTCAACTAATTCTACAGATGATATTTCCTGCGGAACACTTTGGGACACTTTTAAAGCGTATATACATGGACAGATTATTTCTTATTCTGTTGGTTTGAGGAAACGTACTAAGATGGAAACTCTTTTATTGGTTGATAAAATTAAAGAGATTGATAAGAAATATTTGATTGCTCCTAGTAAGGAGCTGTACAAAGGGCTGAACTTCAAATGGAACATAGTTTATTACTTACATCCTCGATTGAAAATCAATTAATGAAAACTAAATCTGATTTTTATATACATAATGATAAATCTGGTAAACTGTTAGCTAGTCAATTGAAGAATGCTTTGGTTAAACGTCAAATCACTAAGATTGGTCAGCAGAATGGGAACCTGACAGTTAATCATGATGAGATAAATAAGGCATTTCAAGACTTCTATACCTTTCTGTATCAATCTGAATTTCCTCAAGATCATAATACCATGTCTGATTTTCTTGGGAAATTAAATTTTCCAAGATTATCATCTGATGATCTTTTGATATTGGATACTCCTATTACGGATGTAGAAATTAAGGGGGCTATTTCCTCAATGAATTATGGGAAAGCACCGGGTCCAGATGGTTATACAGTTGAATTTTTTAAATTATTTTCCGCTACTCTTTCCCCTTGGTTAGGTAAGGTTTTTGAGGAAGCCATTAGATTGGGGAATTTGCCACAATCTTTTTATAGAGCTTCCATTTCTCTAATATTGAAGAAAGATAAAAACCCTACTAACTGTGCTTCTTATAGACCTATATCTTTATTGAATGTAGACTCCAAGATTTTTTCCAAGTTACTGGCATCTAGATTGGAGAAGGTATTACCCAAAATTATTTCAGATGATCAAACTGGTTTTATTAAAAATCGTTATTCTTTTTTTAACATTAGGAGATTGTTGAATATTGTTTATACTCCCTCACATGACACTTCAGAATGCGTGATTTCACTAGATGCGGAGAAAGCAGTTGATAGAGTTGAATGGCCTTACTTATTTAATGTGTTGGAGAAGTTTAATTTTAGTCCGATATTTATATCATGTATTAAATTGATTTATCATACTCCAGTAGCCTCAGTGTTTACCAATAATCAAAGATCTCCCTTTTTTCGCCTATTTCGGGGCACTAGACAAGGATGTCCTCTTAGTCCATTACTATTTAACATTGCCTTAGAACCTTTGGCAATTGCCATCAGACAATCACAGGATATTTTGGGTATTAAGCGTGGGACGGATATTCATGTTATCTTTGTATGCAGATGATTTATTACTATTCATTTCTAACCCAGAGCAATCCATTCCAGCAGTTTTATCATTATTGGCTCAATTTAGTGAGTTTTCTGGGTATAAGTTAAATCTTAATAAAAGTGAATTGTTTCCATTGAATAAACGGGTCCCAATTTATGGAAATTTACCTTTTAAATTAGTTAATGACTTTTTTACTTATTTAGGGATCAAAATCACAAAAAACCATAAAGATTTATTTAGATTTAATTTTTTACCCTTAATTGATCAGATTAAAGGTTTGTTTACTAAGTGGTCACCTTTATCTTTATCCCTAATAGGTAGGATTAATGCTATTAAGATGGTTATTTTACCTAAGTTTTTATATATTTTTCAAGCGATACCAATTTTTATCCCGAAATCTTTCTTTACTAATGTTGACTCTAAAATTTCTTCATATATATATGGCAGAATAAAAATCCCAGGTTAGGTAAAACATATTTACAGAAGACAAAAAAGGAAGGCGGGTTAGCATTACCTAATTTCAGATTTTACTATTGGGCAGTTAATATTAGATATTTGTTATGTTGGTTGAAAGATGGGGGTGGATCTTTTGGCCTTTGTTGGGTGAGTTTAGAAACTAAATCGGTATCAGCTTATGCTCTGGGTTCTATTTTAGGGACTTCTCTCCCTTTTGCTCTTTCTAAATTGCCAAAAAAAATTGACAACCCGATAGTTAAACATACTTTGCGTATATGGTTTCAATTTCAGAGATTTTTTGGGTTGACTCAATTCGTTTTAAATAGTCCTATTGTATCTAATTGTTTTTTTCACCCTTTCATTATAGATCAAGCTTATTCGGCTTGGAAAACTAAGGGATTACTAAGATTTTCTGATTTATTTTTAGACAATTGTTTCATGTCTTTTGAGCAATTATCCAACAAATATAACTTGCCTAGATTTCATTTTTTTAGATATTTACAGATTAGACATTTTTTAAGTTCTGTACTCTCTACGTTCCCAAATTTTGTGCCTTCAGATATTTTGGAGAGTTTATTTGAATTAGACCCTTTTCAAAAAGGGGTTATTTCAAAACTTTATAATATAATTATGAAGATACGTTCAGCGCCTCTTTATAAGACTAAAAAGGATTGGGAAAGAGAGCTTAGTCTTAGTATTTCTAGTGAGAATTGGGATAGAATTCTTCAATTAGTTAACACATCATCGTTATGTGCCAAACATTCACTAATACAATTTAAGGTCGTCCATAGGGCCCATATGTCCAAGGATAAATTAGCTCATTTTTACTCTCATATTAGTCCTATTTGTGATAGATGTCATTCTGAAATTGCGTCTTTAACTCATATGTTTTGGTCTTGTTCATTTTTGGAGAAATATTGGAAAGATATTTTTGATATTATTTCTGCAGTTTTGAATATCGATTTACAACCTCATCCTATTACCGCAATTTTTGGTTTACCAATGTTAGACTCACTGCATTTATCTTCTTCTGCCTGTCGAATGATTGCATTTCTAACTCTGATGGCTAGAAGATTTATATTGTTGAATTGGAAAGAAATTGATCCTCCCACTGTATTTAATTGGTTCTCTCAAACTATGTTATGTTTAAATTTAGAAAAAATTAGAAGTGGTACTTTTGAGACTTCTATTAAATTTGAAAAGTTATGGAGACCATTTATTCAACATTTTCATATGATGTAATATGACCCTGTGCCAAGTTCATTTGATTTCCCAGCTTTTAGCTTATGTATGTTGAGAGGACCGGAAGTGACGGCATTGATGAATATTTATTTTTGTGAGATATTATAAACAGCCCCACTTTTTTTTTCTCTCATTTTTTTGCTTCTTTTTTCTTCTATATTAGTTATTAGTTATTAGATTAGATTAGCTAGTTTTGCATTATATATATATATTTTTTTCTTTTTTCTGTTTTCTTTATATTATATATTATGAAATATTTAGACTTACTATGTTCATACATATATTTTATGGCTTATGTCTTGGTAAACTCATTTATATTGTAACTATTATGTATGTTTTTTTTCATATGTAATGGAATTTGTATGTTGGTAATTTCTTTATCAATATATCATTTGTATTCTGTCCATATTACTAATATTAATAAAAAGATTTAGAAAGAAAGAAAAAAGGAGGGTAGCTACGTCATCGGGGTCATCAGGTGGGTACCCTCCTTCTTTGATGTTTAGGTGATAAGCCCACGACGTCTCCAGAGGGCTCAACGGTGCTACCTGGTGCCCCAGATACATCCCCCTCAGTTCTGTACTCTCCTGTCTTCATCTTGCAGCCCAGTTAATTATACTGCCCTGCACTGTTTTGTGCACTTTGTGTAGTCCCGTGCAAGTCTGTAGTCTGGTGCAGTTTTTATGTTGTTTTTACATAGTCTAGTGTAGCCTTGTGCTTTCTCACATTGTCTAGTGTGGTTTTGTGTTGTTTCATGTAGCACCAGGGTCCTGGAGGAACGTTGTATCATTTTTACTGTGTACTGTACCAGAAGTTTATGGTTGAAATAACAATAAACTTAACTTGATTTGACTTGACTTGAATATACTCTCCACCACAGATCTATAGGTTTGTCAAAGTTTTAGATGTCATTCCGAAACTTCACAAACTCCTAAAGATGTAAAGGTACTGCTGTAGCGGTGTGCTACACGTAGCGCTAAAATAACGACACGGAGTCGGTAAACTGCAATTAAAGAAGATCTTATTTGAACTTCACAGCCTGTGATTTAAAGCCTCCCTCATCCCGCCCTCCCCGAGCGCGGATGCTGTAAGGGACACGTACTCACAAACCCCCGCAGGCTTTTTCCCTTTGTTGGTGAAGCAGACCTGGCGCCCTCTTGGGACTGGCCTTTGTGCCAGCGTGCTAGCTATTTGTGAGCCGGTTCAAGTGCGCTAGGAAGTGGGTCGCCACATAACCCCCCCTAGAACCGGTGATACACCCCCCAATGTCCACAGTCTGAGTCGGACCCGGTTTGGGAGGTCGGCCTCTGTGCCGCGGTGCCGGAAACTCGACCGGTTACGCCAGGTCCACATGGGCCGGTTTGAGTCGGTCCACCGTGAAAACCTCCTTTCTCCCCCCAACGTCCAGCACGAACGTGGACCCGTTGTTCCGGAGCACCGTAAACGGCCACCTCGTAGGGCCATTGCTGCGGTGGCTGATGCCCGCCCCTTCATACAAACACAAACTTACAGTTCTGCAGGTCTTTGGGTACGCAGGTCGGGTTCTGCCCATGCTGCGAAGTGGGTATGGGGGCCAGGTGACCGAGCCTCTCGCGTAGTCTGCCCAGGATTGCTGCGGGTTCTTCCTCTTGCCCCCTTGGGGCTGGTATGAACTCCCCGGGGACGACCAGGGGTGCGCCGTACACCAACCCGGCCGACGAGGCGTGCAGATCATCTTTGGGCGCCGTGTGGATGCCGAGTAGGACCCAGGGAAGCTCATCCGCCCAGTTAGCTCCTCGCAGGTGGGTCATGAGAGCCGACTTCAGGTGACGGTGGAAACGCTCCACTGGTCCATTTGACTGTGGGTGGTAGGCAGTGGTGTGGTGCAGCTGAGTCCCCAAAAGGCTGGCCATAGCTGACCACAGGCTGTTAATTAGTAATTAATTAATTAATTGATTGATTATTAATTAACTATTAATTACAGCCCAGGGCAGTATAATATTCCTTTTAATCCAGATCCAATTTCTGCTTTCTTCTGCTGCATTTGACAAGGACTTGATTGCTTGTTGGAGGGAGACACCCCTCACTCCCACCTTCTTCAATAGACTGGTCGTAGATGTAACAATGAATCCCCTGCATCCCACTTCTACAGGGAAAATCTTGGTCTTCCAGCCGTTCTGAGCAGCTTCAGTTGCCAGTTCAGAGTACTTGGTCTTTTTCCTCTCATAAGCTTCTTCAACACCTTCTGCTTCATTGCTTATTGCTTCCTGATTATCATCTTACAACATGAATGAAAATACTTGACTCCAGCAGTAAGAAATTACCATCAACATTGGATGGTGAAAGAATCATTATGATTGGTTTAACCAATCAGAAGAACTGCTGTAGACCAATGAAAAAACAGCCAGGACTTGAATATGAAGGCAGATGCTGATCAAGTTATGATTACAGGGAAGACTGCTAATTTTCTTGAAGAAATTATATTTGAATGTACGAATTTACATTTACCTGTATGGCACTGATATACTGCATTTATTAAACCAAAATTATAGTGTTGCTATAGCGATGGCTGTGGATAATCAACAATTTTAAATTGTGAAAAGTTGCCTGCATTACTGGCTTGGTCATCATTAACAGCAACACACATAATTCATTGTTAGCAAAGAGGAAGCCCTGGTAATTGGCATCTGATTGTTCAGAGATCCTAATGGTCTGGCCCCTGGCTCACACATTAGTTTGGTATGTGAGGGATGGGTAAAGGTATTCTTGATAAAATTAGGCCTAGTTGAGAAGGAAGGTACTTGTCAAAGTTCTCCAAAAGTTTTCTCCGCTTTTCTTTTCACAGATTCCACCCGATAGGCTGATTATTTTCTGGGTAACCCGGTGACCATTGAATATAATTTTTTTTTTTGTTAAAGTGCACTTATGTATTCACCTTGGTAGTGGTAAAATACCTGCCAGTGCCTTTAAGAGAAAACGGTGATGTCATTTTGCACGGGTGGAGTAGAACGAAGAGTTGCCATGTTCTGGAAAGGATAACGTTCGTATGCTTTTCCCAGGTTTGGTGAGGAAAGATTTTCACGAGTAAAATTGATGGACACTGGAATAGTGTGGTTGCGTAGTTCCTTAAACGGCCTACTAGCGTAAGCGAGGAAAACTCATTTCAAGGTCTAGCCTATGTGTGTTTGGAAGTTAAGCATGCGTGTGCCAAATGTGAGTATATTTCTCTTAAGATGAGATGGATTTATTCATAATTTCGATGTTGTGTATAAGGTATAGGGTTGGTGGGCTTCTAATATTGTTTGTATTGATTTTTTTTTAGAATTGCCACTACTGTATTAGTTTTGTATATTTTGTTTTAGTTATTTTCATACTGCATACATAACAAGGTTGTGGTCAGAAATAAAACTGCGATTGTAAAAGAAGGAACTGTTCTTTTAAAATTTATTTCATCTTTTTTATTTCGGTACCCTCTTTCTGCAAAACATCTAAAACAGATAAAGGAATTTAAAACCCGAAAAAGTATTTGTTGTCCTGTGTGTGTATTATTCCCCAGGCTACAAAATCCAGTTACAGTTCAGATTTCCAGAATCTGCATTTTTACTCGTTTTAATTGGGCTATGAAGGTTGCATGATTGGGTGAATAAGTGGTGAGGAATGATCTGGAGAGGAGGCCAGGGTGGAGGAAATTGGGAAGGCAACTGAAGTCTGGTAGTCAGTTGGACAGATGGTCATTGGACATGGGAGTGGAGTGGCAGGTAGAAAGGTTCCAGGATTTTGATGGTAGATTGGAGAATTGATAAGGAATTCAGGATCAAGGGGATAGAAAACTGGGGATTAAGCTGCCCAGTCAATTTGTATTTTGTTGTGATACACAAGTTCATGAGTGTTTGAGCAGCAAAATGTTAGAACAGTGAACATTAAAGGAAACTACAAAGTTTTATCCCACTAAAGAGGCAATGGGCATTCTCAATACCCCAGAAGTGTACCAGATAACACTAAACCTCCATTAACTAATACCAAAATGGGCCATAACTAACGGACTTCAGTGTACAATGCCTAAACTAGGTCAAAACGTGGTTTCATGCCGTTTGACATCACAGCAAGTGTAGATCTGCTTTAAAAGGTATTCTCACCTTTAACGTCCGCTGGTGTAAAGATTGATTCTGGAAGGATGGCAATAGTTTCCAAGTCTCTGGGCTTCTGTCCTCGAATAAAGTCGTACCGTGGAAGTTTCACTCCAGAGAAATTAATTTTGTGAAGGCGATCGACTGAAATAACTGGACAAAATTACTTTAATTAGTTTTCTTCCTTTTCAAATATTTTTACTTAAAACCAGCAGAATATAAAAGTCTTATAAATGAACTATTCTAGACAACAACATGCATTACAGTCTGAAGGGTGCCCACAGTCTGGTTACTGGGATACTCACCAATATTAGGGGTGACAATTGTGAAAGGGTTGAGGTAGGTTTTCCTCATGTTTTTTGCCAGTGCACTTGCATAATCTTCATAGTGCCTAAGCAAGAGAGCAGTCCCTCCATCTGTCTGCTGAATCATATCCCAGTGCTTTTTGTTACTTATATCCAGTATTGCACTTCCAACTTTAATAAGGTTCTGAAAACAAAAGTGAAAGCAATGTATTACATTATTGGTGGAATAATCAAGTCCATCCAAAGAACTCGTTCTATTTTTAGCTGTTTCCATTGAATGAAGTTCCTGTCAAAAGTTATGCATCAATTTCTTGATTGCCAATAGTAACCACAGAAATTAATTAATTACCCATTAATACTAAAGGGCTTCTTCTATTTAGCAAATTGAATTATTTACAGATTTTCTAAGGCCCTGGATATTATAAATAAGTTGGTGTTGAAGCTGTTTACTTTGTTTATATGACACAATTCAACACAGTAAGACACTTACATTTGGAAATTCCTCTCACCTCCCCTCCCCCCTGTTCTTAACTTTGCCAGAAAATATGAGAATCTCCATTTGTAACACACATTTAACAGCCCTAAGATAACCCCGAGATTGAGATTCCTGTCACACTTATTAATACCAGCACAGCAGGTCAGTCTCAGTGCCGAGAAACAAGTTTTCTCTTAAGGACAGGGAATTATACACAGCCTGTGAAAGTCACCTTATCATAAATGCTTCAAAGTGAATTGTGTGCAATGATTGATCAACACAATAATGCTCCAGACCTATTGACATTCAGTATTGAACTACTTGAGTCCAGCTGAATGATTTCTTTGGACTGTAGATTTTTGCTTTCTCAGCTTATTTTTAAAGCAATAATTCCATTACTGTTCAGCAAAACTCCAACAGCCAGGAAACTAAATTTTCACTTTTCACTGCAAATGTTAACAACATTTCTCAAAATATTAACCTATCTAAATTAGTGCATCATTAAATTTGTTAAAGAATACATCTGTCCAATGAAATGTTCCTTTTACAGACTGTCTTGAAGTGCAGAAATGAAAACTGATAATTCTGAAATTAGAATATTTTCTGTATTAGCTAATTTGCATTAGTATTGATCCCACCCATTAGCAGGATCAGCTAATTTAAATATTTGCTCAGAAAATACTTAGATATAAAGTTTCAATCCCATCAGTGGTAAGTACCTGACTGAAGGTGGAATTTGCAAGAGACAAGCTGATCATCTTGTCAATCAATTCTTTGATAAACATCCTTACACAAATGGCTGACGACTTCATTTAAGTGGCCTTAAGCATTCAAGAAGTGTTTTTCAACAAAACCAGGAGAAAGAAGTATTAACAAATTATTGGGAAAGAGTCAACCCCCAAATATTCTATGTATTATCCAATGCCAAAGAAGAGCAGGGTAAACTGCCTCAAATATCTCCGAGTTACACTTACGTCTACTGTGATGAACTGCTTTGAGAGGTTCGTTATGGCCAGAACCAAGGACCTGCTACAATTTGTCTACCATCACAACAGGTCTATACCTATGTCAGGCTGCTGGTTATCGACTACATCTCAGCATTCAACACAATCACATGTTCAGTCTTAATCAACAAGCATAAAATCCTGAGCCTCTGTACCTCCCTCTGCAAACGCATCCTTGATTTTCTCATCAAGACATTGCCGTCAGTATGGATTGGAAATAACATCTCCTCCACGTTGACAAACAACACTGGCCCACCTCAAGGATGCCTGCTTAGCGCACTGCTTAACTCGCTCAACACCCATGACTATATGGCTAGGCACAGCTCAAACGACATCTATAACTTTTCTAATGACTCAACAGTTGTTGGCAGACAGTGATGGTGAGGCATACAGGAGTGAGGTAGAACAACTGGTGGAGTGATGCCACTACAACAACTTTGCACTCAGTGTTAGTAAGACCAAGGAAACAATTGTGGACCTGGGAATGGGGAAGGCGAGTGGATACACACTAGTCCTCATTAGGGATCAGCATTGGAAAGGGTGAGCAGTTCCCAGTTTCTGGGTGTCAGTATCTCTGAAGATCTAACCTGGGCCCAATATATTGATGTAATTACAAAGGGACATAAGTGGCTATATTTCATAAGGAGTTTGAGGAGATTTGTCACCAAAGGATAAGAGTATAAGAGGTGGAATGTTATGGTGAGGTTGTATAAAGCATTGGTGAGGCCAAATTTGAAGTATTGTGTGTAGTTTTGGTTATCGAATTACAGGAAGGATATTAATAAGGTTGAAAGAGTGCAGAGAAGTTTTACGAGGATGATGCCGGGACTTGAGAAACTGAGTTACAGAGAAAGGTTGAATAGGTTAGGATTTTATTCCCTGGAGCGTAGAAGAATGAGGGGAGACTTGATAGAGGTATATAAAATTATGATGGGTATAGATAGAGTGAATGCAAGCAGGCTTTTTCCACTGAGGCTGGGGGAGAAAAAAAAACAGAGAACATGTGTTAAAAGTGAAGGGGGAAAAGTTTAAAGGGAATGGGCTTCTTCACACAGAGAGTGGTGGGAGGGTGGAATGAGCTGCCAGATGAAATTGTAAATGCGGGATCACTTTTAACATTTGAGAAAAACTTGTACAGGTACATGGATGACAGACGTATGCAGGGATATGGTCCAGGTGCAGGTCAGTGGGACTAGGCAGACAAATGTTTCGGCACAGCCAAGAAGGGCCAAAAGGCCTGTTTCTGTGCTGTAATGTTCTAGAGTTCTATAGAATAGAGGGACCATGGAGAGCATTCCACCACACAGGATCAGAAACAGTTGCAGGCGGCTTGCAAAATCAGCCAGCTCCAAGGTGGGCACCAGCCGCCCAGCATCAGGGATATCTTCAAAAGGTGGCATCCGTCATTAAGGACTTCCATCACCCTGGCCACGCTCTCTTCTCATTACTACCATCCGGGAGGATGTACAGGACACTCGAAGTATTAGTTACAGCTTCTACCATCAGATTTCCTTTTGCTGTATTTTGGATCTCTTTTTGCACTAATTTGATTTAGGTTGTTTATATGTACTGTACTGCTGCTGAAAAACAACAAATTCCAGAACATATGCCAGCGATATTAAACCTGATTCTGATTCTATAATCATTGAACTATCTTCCAATTCCTAAATCTGACATCATTTATTTGCATAAATCCTCTGTTCTTTGGTGTGACTGGATTCTGACCGCCAGGTGTCTCTGTACCAAAGACGAAGTCAAAACTTGACATTGAGAAGTATCTGCACACAAGTTATTGAGTAGTTCAGTTGTCTTGAAAGGTGTTTTGAACTCTTACCTCTGTGAACTGGACATCCTGTGTTGCAGCCAAGTTAAATCCCCTCTGAGAGTTCTCAAATTCCAAGATTTTTGAGGTCACTTGATATGCTATCTTCACATCACTGCCAAAATATTCAGTTGTGTGCTGAGTAGCGTTCCATAATAACAGGGCAATTTTCTTGGACTTCCTCACATCCAGCAACGTTTCATTCTTTTTCAGTTTTTCAGCCTGCACGGAAAGAAATCCACAAGAACATGAGAAATCCAATTGGCAAGATCACAAATGCATTGCCCAGAAAATGGATCACGTGAACAGGAGAAAATCTGCAGATGCTGGAAATCCAAAGCAACACACGCAAAATGCTAGAGGAACTCAGCAGGCCAGGCAGCATCCATGGAAAAGAGTAAACAGTTGACATTTTGGGCTGAGACCCTTCATCACATGAAACTATCTTTTGTGGGTTAGGCTGTTCAATTTCAATGAAAAATACAAGACAATGAAAAAAAGATCAGGCAATTATCACCTGGATAAAAGTCAGCAATTTCCATTCAGGATCCAACACAAATCTGACACAAGGATAAGGTACATATATTGACTGCAATCCTATGGTATATCTCTCCATGATGTTCACCACTTATCCACAAGTGCATCCTTACTCCTACAAACTCCATTGCCATCACAATCAGACCTTTGAATCCTGTGCTTAAATGGGATCTACGTGAGTGAGTGCCAGTCCAGTGCTGGAACCTCACTGCAGATGGGCGCTTCTAATGTTCTTGTAACTGCTGCTTATCCAGTTCAATGGTGGCTTACGTTCAAAGCTCAAAGCTGGGTTCAGCCCCACCTGCACATTATCCAAGGACCTGCCCTTTCCAAATGACCCCACATCGCAAACCAATTGGACAAGATCCCTGACTGCTGACCCTCTGGTAATATACAGCTATCCACTTGCCTCCCCCCGCTCCAGCTACCAACCACGCTGGCAGCCTCAAGAAACTGCAACTTCCATCTCCACAATCCCTGGGAGGAGCATGCCACACTGCTCACCCTGATCTCATTGCCAACCCTTACCCCTTTATAAAATTCAGCATTCAGACACAATCTTTTCTCCCCTTAACATTCCTTCCCCCTCTACCCTCACTCATTACCCAAGCCTCTCTACTGTCCTACAGCCTGGAATCTGGAATCTAACTACATTTTGTTAATGGAGTATGCAAAGAAAGTGCTTTGATGCCCATGACTTGGTCAGTGACACACAACACCTTTAGCCTTACAAACAATAATTGTCCCAGAAGGAAGCTCTTGGACAGCCTGTTCATTGACCATCATAAAGGAACTGTGAACATGTCTCAACATGTCTCATCATTTAATTTCTTGGCATGAGTATTTTCAAGTTCAAGTTTATTGTCATTCAACCATATACATATAAACAGCTAAACAAAACACTTGCTCTGCGATCAGGGTGCAAAACACAGTACAAATACTTTACAAATACAAATACTTTATTGTCACCAAACAATTGATACTACAGCGTACAATCATTACAGTGATATTTGTTTCTGCGCTTCGCGCCCCCTGAACTACAAATCAAAGTAAATATAATAAAAATTTAAATTATAAATCATAATTAGAAAATAGAAAAGAGAAAGTACAGTAGTGCAAGTCAGGTCCAGATATTTGGAAGGTACAGTCCAGATCCGGGTCAGGATCCGTTCAGCTGTCTTATCATAGTTGAAAAGAAGCTGTTCCCAAATCTGGCCGTATGAATCTTCATGCTCCTGAACCTTCTCCCAGAAG
The DNA here is from genome assembly GCF_030144855.1 of Hypanus sabinus. Lineage (NCBI taxonomy): Eukaryota > Metazoa > Chordata > Chondrichthyes > Myliobatiformes > Dasyatidae > Hypanus > Hypanus sabinus. Next base: position 28,691,823 of record NC_082730.1, on the reverse strand, counting down.
GAAGTGGGACAAAAAGTGTGTTGGCTGGGTGGGACTTATACGTGATTACCCTGGCAGCACTGCTCCGACAGCGTGTGGTGTGAAGCGAATCCAAGGACGGAAGATTGGTTTGTGTGATGTGCTGGGCTATGTTCACGATCTTCTGCAGCTTCTTCCAGTCTTGGACAGGACAACTTCCATAGCAGGTTGTGATGCACCCTAGAAAAATGCTTTCTACGGTGCACCTATAAAAATTAGTGAGGGTTTTAGGGGACAGGCCAAACTCCTTCAGCTTTCTCAGGAAGTAAAGGCATTGGTGGACCTTCTTGGCAATGGACTCTGCTTGGTTAGACCAAGTCAGGTCATTTGTGATATTCACCCTGAGGAACTTAAAGCTTATGAACTGTTCCACCTGTGCACCACCAATGTAGATGGGGTTGTGCGGTCTGCTACTCCTTCTGAAGTCAACAACCAATTCCTTCATCTTGCTGACGTTGAGGGATACGTTATTGTCTTCACAGCATGCCACCAGGTAGTCCTCGAGTTACGAACGTCCGACTTACGGACGACTCGTACTTACGAATCAAGGAAGTCCGCCATTTTAAGTTATTGGCATTGACACTGTGTTGAGTGTGTAACTTTGTATTTGGCTTAAATTTTTCTTAGCAAGATTTACCCTGACCCCGCACCCCCCCCCCCCCATTCCGGTTGGCTGGTGGCGCAGTGAGATCAGTGCTGGGCTTGAGAACGGAGGATCCCGAGTTCGATCCAGTAACAGACTGCTCCCGAGCGCACTGGGTTGAAGTTGATCCAGTGACTCCAGTACCATCCGTGCTGGGTCGCAACTCGGCCTCGTTAAAAAAAACACTGCCACCTCCAGTTTAAATTCCAATGCAGAATATTGTGGAGGATGAAATATCCAAATCCAGCACAGCCCTCACTTGTCCCATTTAACCTGTCTCAGTGCGGTAGACTTTAGGACCTGGGGAAATACAGGGTCCTTAGGACCCAGTGGAGCTTGAGAGCCAGCGGAGGTCTGGACCTGCCACCCGCAGTGTTCTGCTCCATTGACAGGAAGCAATCACGACTGAAAATAAAGTGGAAGTAATATAGCATTTGGAGAGAGGTGAAACTCCATCGGTCATTCGAAAAGCGTTAGGCTACAGTCGGTCAATGATCAGAACAATTTTAAAGGATAAAGTGAGAATAATGAAAAGGCCCTGTGAATGGCTCTGCCCCGATGAAAGTTACAATTATTACTGAGCAACGCAGTGGTTTAATTATTGGAAAACGGATGTTTCTTAAGTGTTTTATATGCATAGAAAGGTAAAATACATACGACAGTATACTATAGTATAAAATATATACTAAGACAAACGTTTGACTAACTGACACTAAATAATACCAGATGTACTTGTTCCGACTTACGTACAAATCCGACTTAAAGACGGACTCAGGAACGGAACTCATTCGTACCCCCTGTATAGTCACACACAGTACATAGTTGCCAACCAGTGCATACAGTCACAAAATATTATTAGCACAGTGGTATGACCTGAAGATTAACAGGTTGACATAAAGTGCGAGGAGCATTTTTATGTAAGACAGTATAATGTTACAGGCATTATTACAATAAAACAAGCAGTCGTATAAATATGCGAAAGAGCAGCAATAAAAGATGAAAAGTGACCAGTGCATGATGAGAGCGTGTCTGTGAGTTGGGGTGTGGTGGGGGTGTCAACAGAGCATTTAGACAAGGTGTACATATGTGCTGGGTGGCAGGAGAGTGTTAAGAAGTCTAACAGCCTGGGGGAAGAAGTTGCTACCCATCCTTATAGATCTGGTTCTTTGCAGTGACCAACACTCAGGGACAGAGCACCTTCGTTTAGGCTAAGCAGAGTTTCAAGGTGAAACCTTCCTCAAGTCATTATTGAAAGAGACTGTCATAGGAGACTTACCTCTGTCTGACTGAAGAAAGAACGGGGAAAAGACAAGAAAGCCGGGAGTACACACAGCTGCAGTTTAATATCACTTCATGCGCTAGAATGGAATTTAATGGAATGAATGAAAATATACTTCTGAACACACTGTGCATGGGAAGCTTTTTAAAATTTTCTCCTCTCTCTTTTTCACAGGGACACATTAGCGACACACTGAATGTGCTGAAGGTGTAAAAAGTCCAGATTAGTTATAATCGGAGAAATATTCTCCGGTTGCAGAGCAAACCCACGGGTCATCAATGGCTTCAGGCATACAGCCAACGTTTTGAAGTCCTGAGAACAAAATACGAGTTTAGAACAAGGCTGCTATTTAACAACAACACACACAAAATGCTGGTGGAACACAGCAGGCCAGGCAGCATCTATAGGGAGAAGCGCTGTCGTCTCGGCCCGAAATGTGAACAGCGCTTCTCCCTGTAGATGCTGCCTGGCCTGCTGTGTTCCACCAGCATTTTGTGTGTGTTGTTGTTTGAATTTCCAGCATCTGCAGATTTCCTTGTGTTTGCTCTGCTATTTAACACTTCTTGAGGAGACATGGCTCTAATTTTAGAAGTTGTCCCATTGCTTCACAAAAAGGAAAAAGTCCTACAGAGCAATACTACACAGAACATGTCACACACGTGTAAACATAAATATTATTGTCCATTAAAAAGAATGAAACTGCAGTTTCTTGACATCGCCAATCTTTCAAATTAATTTCTCTAAAATGAAACTTACAAAGGTTTTCAGCTCTGCAAAGGTGCTGGTGGTACAGTTGAAAAGATCAGGAGGGAGCCAGCCTCTGTGTTCATCGCAGTGTCGGATTCCTGTTCCTATGGAGAAAATGATGCTGGACCTCAGTGTCTGCCCAAAACTAACTTTGGCACAGAGGTACATGGCTACCATCATAATTATTGCATTAAGTAGCTCTACCACATAACTTAGAAAAAACTGCTTTAATTCAGTGACATTTCACCTCTTCAATAGATTAAGTAGACACCTGCCTTTTTCCATTAAATTAAACTTAATTATTAGTGTTTAAGATTTTAAATTTGTGACTATAATCTGAAACCAAAATACTGCAGGTGCTTGAAGTATGAAATAAAAACAGAAAATGTTAGGAATACTCAATCAATCAGGCAACCTCTTCAGAAAGAGAAACAAAGTTTATACTTCAGGTCAGTGACCTTTCATGAGAAGTTTCCACATCCACTTTGGTAAAAGAAAGAAATACTGAGTATCATTATATCTAAAATATGATTGTTACTAAATTCAGTCACAATGCTTCCAGTGACACAACCATAAAATTCTATATTTTTTGACATAAAACGTGATACTGGAATACCAGCACTCCAGAAATTTGGCCAATACATCCTGTTACCAATCGTACTAGCGTAGATCAGTCTTTCTTTGCACATCCTATCCTTAAGATCTCCTCACCAAACCCCACCAGCCTACCAATCCCTCAGCCCTTTTTACCCCTCTACCAATCTCCCAAGCACTGGGCTTTGGCCAGCCAACTTTATCCTCAGATCTCAATCACCTGGTCAAACCCTTGACTTTCATATCTCCTCCACTCTTCCCAAACCCTCATTATGTGAACCCACCCCCAGTCCATTGCTCATGCACTTGTAAAGGAGGTTTCTTTTTTTTTCTTTGTTACTGTTGGGAAAGGGTTTCTTCATTTTGTTAACTAGCAGGAATGCTAATTTACTGATAACGAGAATGGTATTCCTTTGTAAATCAAATGGGGATTAATGTTCTTTCTTCTGAGTCTGTAAGCTTTTGTTGACGGGCTTTTGGGCAGATCTGCGCGAGGGGGTCGAGAGAGAGGACGAGCTGGGCGAGGATCGGACACCAAAGGGGGGTCTGAAGCCGGGAGGTACTCCGAGGAGGGGGGGGATGAAGCTAGATGTGCTTGGTTGACCACTCGGAGGGTCCTGAGCTGCGAGTCGAGGAGTTCGGAGGGGATCAAATGGTGGACAGAAGACTTCAGTAATTGAGCTCCAACGGTTGTGCACGAAGTGGTTTGGACTTTGATAAATTTGGCGCCTTTTCTTTAATTTTCTCTTCATATATACTGTATCGTTATTAATCACTTAGTTATAGTAACCTTTATAAATTGTACTCATTTAATTGCAAATGGTGACCTGTCTGTTTTTGGGCAAGGCGGGGACATCACACAGCATCCACACCAGCTGATTACCCAGTCTGGCGGGGCCGAAGGCTGCTCCCCCTAGACGAGAACGAGCTGAGCCAGCCTGAGGCGACCCAGGGGGTTACACACTGATCACCCGATTCCTTCTCCTGGGCCCAAACATGTCTCAACCACCACACTCAATCACTGGCCATCCTCAGTGTCAGCTCTCAGGCCAACAACTCCCCATTCTCATGCTTCACCACCAACTGAAATCCTTCGCAATACAGGTCTGTCTCCCTGCCTCCAAATCAGTGTCTGTCCCTAGTATAGCCACTCCTCTCCCCCCTCTCCCTCTGATCCTGGACCCTGGGTTTAGAATCATAGAGGGATTCAGCAAGGAAACAAGCCCTTCAGCCCATTCAAGTCCATGCCAACAAAGAACCACATACATTAATCCAAATTTTTATTCTCCCCACGTTCTCACCAGCTCCACTGATGCTACTGTTTGCCCACATATTTGGAGCAGTTCACTGACCACTTACTCTACCAAACTGCAAGTCTTTGAGAGGTGGGAGGAAACCCATGCTGTCATAGGGAGGATGTTTGAACTCCACAAACCCAAGGTCAGCATTTTACTTTGGTCTTTGGTGCACTGAGTTTGTGGATCTACCAGCCACATCACTGTGCTACTCTGTCCAAGCACACAAGGGAATGGCTTTTCTTTATGCGAGGCTAGTTCAGCCATGATTAGAGCCCTGGGACGTGCAGGTAACAGACCTATGACCAAAACTGTTAGTAAGCACCCAGTGAAAAAGGGGAGAAAGCCACATGTCTAAAAGTTTAACTGCAAGGCCTGAGTTGCTTAGGGGCCTGTCTGAGTGGTATAATTCTGCACAAGGGACAACACGATGAACACTGCACACCATTTGATGTTTCTCAGTGATTCAGTATATACTGTATGCACATCTTTTTGACTAATATTGGGGAATTTGTTGTTGATATGCAAAGCACCCAATCACACTTAGCACAACAAGCAAAAATATGCTACACAATGGAATTTTCAAGTCACTTTGTTTCTTCATTAAGGACTCGATGGGCTGAAAGGCATCTTTCTCTGGTGGAAAGATACTTTGTCATTGGAGAAAATAGTCAATTTAAAGATGAAAACCCATTGGTTTCCCCAAGAAACATTAGACATCATTAAACTGTGTCAACGGTGGAAAGACATTAAATCATTCTCAGTGATGACCAAGTAATTACTCTGAAAACACTTGAAAATGTAATGACAACTTTACCCATTGAGCCTTTGGGACAAGGCACAGCAGCAGGCAAACCAAACTTGGTTCTGGGCCACCAGATCCCAGACTCCATGGCTCGTGGGCAACTGTCATAAATCACTGAAAGGAAAATAAACAGATGAAGTATTCAGAACATGATAAAAACCAATACATTTTTTCTCTATTATATCAACTATGTGTATAATGTGTATACACATCAAATGTGTATAACCTGAATCAGTATCTTAGTCATAGAGTCATGCACTGAAATGAGTCCTCCGGCCCACCACTTCAGTGTTAATCTTTCTGCCAATCTAATCTCAATTGCCTTACATGAGTTTCATTGTTAGTTATAGAGTCAGAGAAAAGTACACTGACTCTTCCACATCTCAAACAAATATGGATCAAGATTTTGAGTTCATTCTTAACACACATAAGCTTTTCAATACAGTTTTCACAAAATTGTTCTAATAAGCATGGTCAGTGAAAATTGTTAAGCATATCTGTTAAATGTGGACTTAAATTGCATGAATATGCTTTATCTCATAACATATTTGAAAAGACAATGCTTTGAAAATTCAGTAATGAATTTTTTTTTCTCCTCTTTTCAGTGCTTTGTACTACAAGTTGTTCATTACCAGGTTGGACTGTATCAGTGACTTAGATTTAAAGTAGATGGCAAAGATGCTAGCAATACCAAGTATAAAAGTCTGTTTATACAGTGAAATTGATGGCATAGTGGATAGTGAAGAAATTTGTCTAAGGTTATGAAAGGATCTAGATCAACTGGGAAAGTAGGGTAGGGAACAACAGTTGGAATTTAATGTAGATAAGTGCCACGTGGTGCACTTTGAGAAGTTAAACTAAGGCAGGGCAAACGCAGTGAATGACAGGGAGCTGGGGAATGTGAACAGAGAGACCTTGTATATGCTGTTGTTCAGTCATTAAGTTGACTCCGACTCCTCGTGACCTCATGGACCATCGGGTCCATAGGCTTTTTCATGGCAAAGATATGGAAGTAGATTGCCAGGCCTTTCTTCTGCGCAGATACTGCTGCTGCCCAGGTTTGAACTCATAAGCATCTGCCTTGAGGTCCAGTGCACCGGCAGCCGGTCTGTTCCATGTAGATGCTTTCCTCAAACTGGGAGATGGGTGGACAGATTGGTGAAGAAGGTGTCTGGTACACTTGATTTCATTGGCATTGAGTACACTGCAAGAGTTGAGACATCATGTTGCACTTCTACAAATTGCACTTGGAGTTTTGCTCATCACATGCAGGAAGGGTGGGATTAAACTATCGAGCGTGCAGAAGAGATTCACAAGAATGTTGCCTGGATTGGAGGGATTGGTTTATTAGGAGAGATTAGATAATCTAGGATAGAAAGGGAAGCTGAGGGGTGACACGATACAGGTGACTAAATTATAATAAGATAGACAGTACCTGATTCTTATGTTTAAATTTAGAGGGCATAGATTTAAGATGAAATAGGGGAGATTTAGAAGGAAATTGAGGGATAAATTCTTCACACAACAAATAGTTGATATCTGGAGTGAACTTCAAACCAGGTGATAGAGTCAAGAAAAGAAACATTTAAAGGTATTTGAATGAGCAGGACGTAAAGGGATATTGAATGCAGCCAAGTGGGATTAGCATAGATAGGCAAGATGGTTGGCATAGATGAGATGGGCTGAAGGGCCCGTTTCTATATGGAACAACTCTATGACTGCAACATTAGTCAATGCTGAAAAACTGGTGAAACAAATCCAAGCATTGCCTTCAAAGTGATGCTGAATAGAAACTCGAGAGGGAAAAAAATACAGGATTGCAGGATCTAAACCAACAGGTTTACAAGATCTAAATCGGGGAATGATACAAAATAGTTTTCTATAACTGAGAAGTGAATAGCCTTCTTCGGTGCTGCCATGACATGATGATTGATTGTCAATGCTGCAATGTAGGAAGCTCTGTTAAATTAAATCTTCACTCTTATATGACCTGGCTCAGTCTCTGTGTCACTTAATAATGGTACTTCATTTTGTTTGGTTTAGAAAATATGCTCTTTGTTTTGGCCCAGATTCCGTGAGTTGGACCAAAATGGCTTTCCAATCACACTAAACACCATAAACAGCTGATGTAATTGTTTGCAGGTGACTACAAAATCCAGACAGGTTCACATTGAATTTGGTCCTTTAAAAAAGAAAACACTCATCTGTTCCATAAAACTGATAGCAAGTATCATGTTCTTTTTGTATGAGATTAAGCATGCAAGCTGAGAAAGTGAGAGAGTCAGACTTACACCAGATACGTATTTATAAGCCGGTGATTATAACTCAGCAAGTCAGTGCAAGTTTCCATATGCAACGCTCACCACTAATTTCAAAATCAAATTTCGTCATCTAGCCACCCGTAAACGCACCTTCACAACCGTTGGTGAAAACCTCTGCAAAAGGATTGTCGCAGCGGTCACACTGTCGCCCGATCACACCAGGCTTACACTGGCACTGTCCCGTCTCCATATCACATGAGCGAGACAGTGAACCAATGGAGTAGCAGTCACAAGGGAGGCAGGCGTTGGTTCCAGGAGGCCAGTAATAGTTATCCTAAATAAAAAATGATACGTTAATACTTTACAGGAGGACAAAGAATACACCGACACAGCAACTAGATTTGTTTTCTGTATCACACCAGTCCCTCATCTTCACTTTTGATATTTTAAAGCTGACCATTCATGGCGAGTGGTAACAGTCGCCAATTCCAACAGATTAGTACATAAAGCCATTCAGATGGTCTCGGCAAAACACTATTGTTAAGTCATCTGCTGATTTAGCCATTTTGGATTTAGGAAAGCTTCCAAGATTTCCCTCTTTATGATGGGGATATTCCACCTGGTAACTGAAGCTGATGATCAGGTGAGGAAACAACGTTTTAGCTCCCCATGTCAAGAAAATGGATTAAGAAAATTAGTTAAATTGAAAACACAAAAATCTATGCAACCCTCTCACCAGGGCTTGTATGCAAAGGTGGCTCGTTAGCTAACTAACTCACGAGACTCAGTAGTGAGAAGGCCACTTTCCATAAGCAATATATGTCTAGGGTTGGTATGATTTGGGGCTCCACCAAACAGGAAAGTTAGGATGTTCCAATTGAGGAACATTGATTGTAGCATGTGCTGTGTAAATAGCGCTCGCACACAATTACTGGTTACCAACAGAAAATTATAAAGAGAGCATATTTGCCAACTTTCAACTTTAGCAGTTAACAGGAAAAGAAAAGAAACAGAAAATAAAATACAGTTAAGTAAGTCCAATGTGCACATAAACATTGGAGCTCATTTCTGAAGTATCAGGTGCATTGCTTTACTCATGCTGAACCCATGTTCTGTGAGAAAGACACCAGCCGCAGTTCCAACTTCCCTCAAGAACCATCTGGAACAACCTGACTAATTCAGAAGTATTGGCAGTTCCTCCATGGAGCCATTCATCTGTACAAAGCAGTTCTTACAATGGGGTCTCTCTGCCGTACGGCATTCGGTGGGCATCTTCCCTTGTGCCGCACTCTGTCGCTGCCGCCAAAAAACTCCAAACCAGACTACTGTCCTTGAGAAATCTCAGCCCACCCAGCTCTCTAGAATCATCTCTGGCATTCTCGCTGGGCAAAAAGTTATAACGGATAACCAGACAATCCTGATTGGCTGACACAACATTCCTAAATTGGGTAACAGGGCTCCATATCTTTAGCCAAAGCCAAAATACTCTTACCAGCAGGACACACTGCTTCTGCAGAAAACCACTAAAATAAAAATACCTCACAGCATAGCAGTGGAAATCTTACCCAGGTCATTACATCTATATATCCTCGCTTTACTGAAATTAGCCATACTAAATTTCTACACTAATGCTGGAAGATTTTGCTTCTTGGAAATGGCATGTTTAATATTTCAGAGAGAGTACACTTTAAATCAGTGAGTGTATTTTTTTTTATTTCCCCTCTTACTGTGTGACACCTCTCTGCCTCTCTATTACGTCGAATTGTCAGATGAATGATTGGTTTTTGTGCTACTGCAGATCGTGGTCTTTCTTGGGGGCTTTGCTGTTGCTTGCTTGGTGGGTGGGTGGAGGGTGCTGATGCTTTTTTGCTGAAGTAAGTGGGGAGGGGGATCGGGTCGATGCTTTGTTGCTGCTTGTGCATGGGAGGGGGGAAAGGAGGGTAGCTTTGTTGTTCTAACATTTTTACTGTCACTCATTCTTTGTGGCACTCTTTTGTTTTTGTGGATATCTGTGAAGAACAAGAATTTCAGGAACTATGTTGCATACATTCTCCAAAATTAAACAGAACTACTGTTAAAAAATGCATTGAGGGGCAGGCAGAGAACAAAATGTTTGCTCTTGGATCTGGATCACTCGTTGTTAAAGACAGAGACTTGCGTAGGGAAGTTACATAAAACATCAAACGCTGGTGCATGAGTAGTAGGACTGCTTATTCAAGATAAGGTCATAATGAGGTTTTGAGTTCTTAAATAGGTTGTGGGGGTGGGCTGTAGCTGTTTGTGGCCCAAAAGCATGCCAGAACGTTGGATAAGTCTACACATTAACCTGCCGCAGGCTCAGGCACCAGATTCCACAAGCTTGCTCAGGAAGCGCCACCTGCTGCACCCCTGCAAGTTGCACTGAAGAGGGCCTCATCAAGGCTTTGCTCCTGCCGAGTGGCCGGTGTGAGTGCGTTTCGCAGCGCAGACCTCATGTGTATCGCGCAAGGACAGTCAGCACTTCCTAGATTCGTGTTACGCAAAAAAACAGGCAGCTAATTTCAAACACTTGATGCGGGGTATAGCATTTGGTCTGCAGGAGAATATGTAACCTAACTTTAACCTGGAACAGCTCAAGTTACATAAGTCTTCAGCCGCGATGATCTTGGCCAAAACTGATGACTGTAGACAACCTTGGATTATTCAGTCCAAGCGGCTGGAGACGCTCATGGAGTGAGTACTGTTTTGGATTCGCTCCATAACCTTTACTTTTTTTAACCTTTGATCACCCTTATTCAGTTTATTTTTACCTATACCGAAAGTTTCTTTATTCTTTTTTTTTGGATTTACTGCCAAGAGTTTGTTGTGAACTTTTGAAGATATGCAAACAGAAATGTCTCTCAGGTCTAAGGGACGGGATCCTGGACGTAATCCGAACGGTAACAGAAAAAAGCAGGCTCCGACACAACAAACTCAATTAACTTTTGAATTGTTTATGGAGGTTTTCGATAAAAAATTTGCTGAACTACAACAATTTTTTAAAGAAGATATAAATGCTTTTCAAGAGTACATGGTTAAGACGGATTTAGTAATTAAACAGCAACAAGATCTTATTGCGTCTCTGCAAGAAGATGCTCGGAAGCGAGATTTGACTATTGGAAAACTGCAACAGGATTTAATTTTGACCATTAAGCTGATGGAAGCCCTTAAAGCCAAGAGTGACGATTTTGGGAATCGGTCCAGAAGACAGAACTTACGTATACTTGGTCTTCCAGACGGCATAGAACAAGATGACCTTTCGAAATATTTTGCTCAACTTTTAAAAGAAGCGTTTCTGACGATTTTCCCGAATAACCCCCCTTTATTGGATCGGGCACATAGAATTTGGCGTCGAACACCGAGTGTTACAGACAAACCTTCGGTGGTAATTGTCCGGTTCCATTATGTACATGACAAAGAACAAGTTATAAGAGCAGCTCGTCGGGTAGGAATGATTAAAATCAAAGATTTTTCCTTCCGCCTGATCGAAGATTTTAGTCCAGACCTTTTAAAAAGAAGGCTTCTTTTTAAACCGTTGATGGCTGAATGTTATGAGAAAAATCTGAAACCTACGCTTCTATACCCTGCGAAGCTCCGAATTTCTCCGTCGAATGCTCCTCGACAGGTTTTCCTTTCAACTTCAGAAGCGAGAAAATATCTGGAAGAGAACTTCCCTACTGCTGCAGACACCAGTCTTTAATAAATGAACGATTCTGATCGTGTAAGATGGTTCTCGATCTCTTAAACCAGAATTAAAATCTGGTTATTGGTGTAGGTTTATCCTACACTTTATACTTAAGTTAAAGTGTGTTTGCGTCATGTTAATTGTTTTGCCTTATACACTTTAATCATTTAACTACATACTTGTCTATTAACTTTGTTCCTTCGAAGGTATATTTTTAATTCTTTGAAGGTGAATTTTTCCTTGATTAAGATGGTGGTTTTTTGGAAAAGATTTTTGGTTTTGCTTAAGATGGCGTTATGTTTATATTTTTCGCGTTTCTTCCGTACAATGTATCGCTTATCTTAGCTTAAATATTTTTTGTTTTGTCTGGGCCAGAGCCCGAGTTATAATTGTTTTTTAGTGATTATATTTTTATTCTTTTTACAACTAACTATACTTAGAAATATGGTTTTTATTATAGCGATTTTAATTTTTAAAGTTGGGGTGATTCTTTTATATATATCCTTTTTATATGGAATGTTCTTCAGCTGACATGGGGGTAGGATTAGTCTTACTTTTTCTCTTTTTAAGTCATATTTTGGCTTTTTCTCTTTTTCTCAGGGGGTGGGGGGATGGTCTGTTTTCTAATTCTATTTTTTTTGTACCAGTTTGTGTTAGTTTTTTCATTTGGGCTGTTTTTGAACTTCAAATATGTCTGTGTTGTCGTCACTTCCGGGTCTTCTCATTACTTTTGTTCCTCTTCCAGGTGCATGAGTTTATAAGTTGGTTAACCCTTTCTATACCAAAGGGTTGATTTTAGAATTATGGCTCAGACCATTAATTTTGTGTCTTGGAATACTAATGGTTTAAATCATCCAATTAAACGAAAGAAGATTTTCAAAGTATTCCAAAGACTTAATGCTCATATCATCTTTGTACAAGAAACTCATGTGAGGAGGGAGGAAAAATTTCGTTTTTTTAGATTTTGGCGGGGTCAACAGTATCACGCAAATTCGAATGCTAAAGTAAAAGGAGTTTCAATTTTTATTGACTCCTCTATTTCATTTGTTCAACATGATATTTTTTCGGATCCGAATGGCAGATTTTTGTTAATTACGGGTTTACTTTGTAATAAAAAGGTTGCTTTGGTTAATGTTTATGCTCCAAATGTGGATTGTCCTGACTTTTTAAAGTCTTTATTTACTTCTTTACCCAATCTAAATGAATATAAGTTAATAATGGGTGGTGACTTTAATTGTTGTTTAAATCCTCTGATGGATAAATCTTTATCTATTCAGACTTTACCTAATAAGTCGGCCACTTGTATTAACTCTTTTTTGACTGACAATGGAGTTTTTGATATTTGGAGATTCCGGTATCCTAATGACAAAGAGTTTTCTTTTTTCTCACATGTTTATCACTCTTATTCAAGAATTGATTATTTTTTTGTAGACTCTTGTTTTATTCCATCGGTAATCGGTTGTAACTATGATATTATAGCTATCTCTGATCATGCTCCGTTATTACTTTCTATGAAATTTACGGATACAGCTTCTAATGCTAGACAATGGCGATCTGACTCTACCTTGTTGCAAGACTCTGACTTTATAAAATTTATGGAGGAGCAGATCGACTTCTTCTTCTCAACTAATTCTACAGATGATATTTCCTGTGGAACACTTTGGGACACTTTTAAAGCTTATATACGTGGACAGATTATTTCTTATTCTGTTGGTTTGAGGAAACGTATCAAGATGGAAACTCTTTTATTGGTTGATAAAATTAAAGAGATTGATAAGAAATATTCGATTGCTCCTAGTAAGGAGCTGTACAAACAAAGGGCTGAACTTCAAATGGAACATAGTTTATTACTTACATCCTCGATTGAAAATCAATTAATGAAAACTAAATCTGGTTTTTATATACATAGTGATAAATCTGGTAAACTGTTAGCTAGTCAATTGAAGAATGCTCTGGTTAAACGTCAAATCACTAAGATTGGTCAGCAGAATGGGAATCTGACAGTTAATCATGATGAGGTAAATAAGGCATTTCAAGATTTCTATACCTCCCTGTATCAATCTGAATTTCCTCAAGATCATAATACCATGTCTGATTTTCTTGGGAAATTAAATTTTCCAAGATTATCATCTGATGATCTTTCGATATTGGATACTCCTATTACGGATGTAGAAATTAAGGGGGCTATTTCCTCAATGAATTCTGGGAAAGCACCGGGTCCAGATGGTTATACAGTTGAATTTTTTAAATTATTTTCCGCTACTCTTTCCCCTTGGTTAGGTAAGGTTTTTGTGGAAGCCATTAGATTGGGGAATTTGCCACAATCTTTTTATAGAGCTTCCATTTCTCTAATATTGAAGAAAGATAAAGACCCTACTAACTGTGCTTCTTATAGACCTATATCTTTATTGAATGTAGACTCCAAGATTTTTTCCAAGTTACTGGCATCTAGATTGGAGAAGGTATTACCCAAAATTATTTCAGATGATCAAACTGGTTTTATTAAAAATCGTTATTCTTTTTTTAACATTAGGAGATTGTTGAATATTGTTTATACTCCCTCACATGACACTTCAGAATGCGTGATTTCACTAGATGCGGAGAAAGCATTTGATAGAGTTGAATGGCCTTACTTATTTAATGTGTTGGAGAAGTTTAATTTTAGTCCGATATTTATATCATGTATTAAATTGATTTATCATACTCCAGTAGCCTCAGTGTTTACCAATAATCAAAGATCTCCCTTTTTTCGCCTATTTCGGGGCACTAGACAAGGATGTCCTCTTAGTCCATTACTATTTAACATTGCCTTAGAACCTTTGGCAATTGCCATCAGACAATCACAGGATATTTTAGGTATTAAGCGTGGGACGGATATTCATGTTATCTTTGTATGCAGATGATTTATTACTATTCATTTCTAACCCAGAGCAATCCATTCCAGCAGTTTTATCATTATTGGCTCAATTTAGTGAGTTTTCTGGGTATAAGTTAAATCTTAATAAAAGTGAATTGTTTCCATTGAATAAACGGGTCCCAATTTATGGAAATTTACCTTTTAAATTAGTTAATGACTTTTTTACTTATTTAGGGATCAAAATCACAAAAAACCATAAAGATTTATTTAGATTTAATTTTTTACCCTTAATTGATCAGATTAAAGGTTTGTTTACTAAGTGGTCACCTTTGTCTTTATCCCTAATAGGTAGGATTAATGCTATTAAGATGGTTATTTTACCTAAGTTTTTATATATTTTTCAAGCGATACCAATTTTTATCCCGAAATCTTTTTTTTTACTAATGGTGACTCGAAAATTTCTTCATATATATGGCAGTATAAAAATCCCAGGTTAGGTAAAACATATTTACAGAAGACAAAAAAGGAAGGCGGGTTAGCATTACCTAATTTCAGATTTTACTATTGGGCAGTTAATATTAGATATTTGTTATGTTGGTTGAAAGATGGGGGTGGATCTTTTGGCCCTTGTTGGGTGAGTTTAGAAACTAAATCGGTATCAGCTTATGCTTTGGGTTCTATTTTAGGGACTTCTCTCCCTTTTGCTCTTTCTAAATTGCCGAAACGAATTGACAACCCGATAGTTAAACATACATTGCGTATATGGTTTCAATTTTGGAGATTTTTTGGGTTGACTCAATTCGTTTTAAATAGTCCTATTGTATCTAATTGTTTTTTTCACCCTTCCATTATAGATCAAGCTTATTCGGCTTGGAAAACTAAGGGATTACTAAGATTTTCTGATTTATTTTTAGATAATTGTTTCATGTCTTTTGAGCAATTATCCAACAAATTTAACTTGCCGAGATTTCATTTTTTTAGATATTTACAGATTAGACATTTTTTAAGTTCTGTACTCTCTACGTTTCCAAATTTTGTGCCTTCAGATACTTTGGAGAGTTTATTTGAATTAGACCCTTTTCAAAAAGGGGTTATTTCAAAACTTTATAATATAATTATGAAGATACGTTCAGAGCCTCTTTATAAGACTAAACAGGATTGGGAAAGAGAGCTTAGTTTTAGTATTTCTAGTGAGAATTGGGATAGAATTCTTCAATTAGTTAATACATCATCGTTAAGTGCCAAACATTCACTAATACAATTTAGGGTCGTACATAGGGCCCATATGTCCAAGGATAAATTAGCTCATTTTTACTCTCATACAAGTCCTATTTGTGATAGATGTCATTCTGAAATTGCGTCTTTAACTCATATGTTTTGGTCGTGTTCATTTTTGGAGAAATATTGGAAAGATATTTTTGATATTATTTCTGCGGTTTTGAATATCGATTTACAACCTCATCCTATTACTGCAATTTTTGGTTTACCAATGTTAGACTCACTGCATTTATCTTCTTCTGCCCGTCGAATGATTGCATTTCTAACTCTGATGGCTAGAAGATCTATATTGTTGAATTGGAAAGAAATTGATCCTCCCACTGTATTTAATTGGTTCTCTCAAACTATGTTATGTTTAAATTTAGAAAAAATTAGAAGTGGTACTTTTGAGACTTCTATTAAATTTGAAAAGTTATGGAGACCATTTATTCAACATTTTCATATGATGTAATATGACCCTGTGCCAAGTTCATTTGATTTCCCTGCTTTTAGCTTATGTATTTTGAGAGGACCGGAAGTGACGGCATTGATGAATACTTATTTTTGTGAGATATTATAAACAGCCCCCTTTTTTTTTTCTTCTTTTTTTTTGTTTCTTTTTTCTTTTATATTACTTATTAGTTATAGTTATTAGATTAGATTAGCTAGTTCTGCATTATATAATTTTTTTTTCTTTCTTTTTTCTGTTTTCTTTATATTATACATTATGAAATATTTAGATTTACTATGTCCATACATATATCTTATGGCTAATGTCTTGGTAAACTCATTTATATTGTAACTATTATGTATGTTTCTTTTTCATATGTAATGGAATGTGTATGTTGGTAATTTCTTTATCAATATATCATTTGTATTCTGTCCATATTACTAATATTAATAAAAAGATTTAGAAAGGATTATTCAGTCCTCACCTTGCATCTGCATTCCCCAGAGGTTTTGTTACAGTCAGCATCGAACCCATTCCTTACATCGCAGTTGCAAGGTCCGCACATAGGATGCCCCCACCATCCTCGAGGGCAAGGTTGATCAATCCTACAAGTAAAACATTGAAATCTCTGAGTGGCCAAATAACCTGACTGCTGATATTTGCAATAGAAACAAAATTGATCTCCCAATCAAAATGTCTGCTTGAAGAAAACCCCAGCTATGAGACTGGATATTCTTAATTTTTTTATAACTATAGAAGTACAGACTCAGATAGGCAGAGCAAAGTCAAGATGGTGCTAAACAGTGACTCCTTTGCTTGTATTTTTGGAAATAGTTCTATTTCTATCTTTGCTATCCTTTTTTTCAAGGTTCTTTTGAAGACCTTGACCTGGATTTATACTCTGACATTAGTTTGTGGGAATGGGACCCGTTCTCAAGGCCTCACAACCCCTTTTGATATCCTAAGGACACGGCCTGGAAGACTAGCACACCTTCAGGGTTCTGGATTGTCGTGACTCTGGAGATGTGCTGATTCTAGGCTTTGACTGAGGCTTTGCGGGAGAACACGGAACATTGGGAGCAGCGGGTTAGCTGCCGTGGGTTGTGTGTCCAGAGACCTGTGCCCCTCGGGGCCGACTCTCTGGGCACAGAGCTCAGAAAAAGCAAAGCATCAGACTTGTAACATTGCAAATTAGCGAGTTGTTCATTATGTCTCCCCTGTCGCTGTGAAATGGGGGGGGGGGAGAGGGAGAGGGAGAGGGAGAGGGAGAGGGAGAGGGAGAGGGAGAGGGAGAGGGAGAGGGAGAGGGAGAGGGAGAGGGAGAGGGAGAGGGAGAGGGAGAGGGAGAGGGAGAGGGAGAGGGAGAGGGAGAGGGAGAGGGAGAGGGAGAGAGAGAGAGAGAGAGAGAGACAGACAGACACTGTGGTATCTTGAATTACCGGGTGAACTAATAGTCTTTGGGGTACTGCAGGTCTGTGTCTTTATTGATGCTTCTTGCATGCTAGAGTGTTTGGTGGAGGGCGCCGATGCATTTTGCTGGTGGGGGGGGGGTGTTGTTGCCTTGCTGTTGCTTGTGCATGCGATGGGGGAGCTGGGGGAGTAGTTTTTTGGGGTACTCCTCTGTGTTCATGGATGCTTGCAAAGAAAAAGAATTTCAGAATGTATATTGTATACATTTCGGTAACATTAAAAGCACCTACTGAAACCTATTGAAATTAGGTCCAGTATATTCCATTCAGTTATATGCTCTGTGATACAAGATAATCATAAGTGTTTAATTCCAATAGGATTGGGCCTCAAATCAAAACCAGTACCTAATATCCATTTCTAAATGCCCAGCGTAAACCAGTCTATATGATAAAGGTACAAATGAATGGATTGCTACTGACAGCACAAAGTTCAATAAAGACTGGGAGTGGTAAGGAAAGCAGATTAAAAGGCATTTGTAACTCAGACAGGTTTCCAATATCGCTGTCCTCAACATTACTGATACTGGCTTTTATAAATAATGCCAAACATACTTAGTTACAAAATTTAACAGCCGCTGTGAATTCATGTTTCTGGATTGTAAGTCCAGAAATTAAACTACTAAGCCATCACACCAAGTAATGGGAAGAGGTGGGAGTGTTTGACAGGCTTCGCCTTCTGAAATTGGTATTCCTGTCTTCTTTCTCTCTTCCCTGTGTTAACCTGGGACATCACTCACAGCCCAGCCTTCAAGGAAAGATGGGTCTCTGCAGTAATTCTTCACACAGCAGCCCGGCTGAGAACACTGCAAACGAAGAGCTCGAGAAAGCTGCCCTGCTCTCCCCTCGTTCCCTGAGTGGGTGGATACAGATTTATGGAAAAGGTCGTAAATAGAAATTTGGATCACATCTTAGCTTTACGGGTTGATAGAAAACACTTCTAGATTTTTTAGTCTGCTTTTCTGTAACTTCTGATGACACAGGAGATTTTAGAAGCATCATAAGTTTACCTTGGAAATGTATCTATCATAAAGATCTACCCACCCCCCGCCCCAGCACCAGTAAAATGTAAAACCTTTAAAACAAAAATATTTGATAATATCATTAACTACATTCAAAACAAAATGCCACTGTTAAACAGACACCCAGAGTTTAAGAGTCCAGCTAAGACAACAAGGTAACTCAGACACTGCTTACTTGGTTTCACAGTACTGCCCGAAGTAATTTGCCGAGCAGTCACAAGTGTAGCCATGTGAAGAACTGGGCTTACGGCTACAAACGGAGTGATGTTCGCAGGGGTTGAGAGAACAGACATCTTTACATTCCTCTCCATAATAACCTGGAAATTATTGGAGATTTTACATGATTGCTTTCATAGTTAGAAAAAACAAGCTAATTCTACATAGAATTACATGGAATACACACATCAGGGAATTATGATAATTGACTCAAGCATTTATATTACCCCATGCAAGCCTCCTCCTTCCAATCACTTCCATCAGTACAACCGTCAATTCCCTTCTTCATCATATGCTAATGCAAGCTCCACCTAAATGTATTCATGCTATTCACTCCGAGTAACAACCTCCACTTTCTCAATGCTCTTCTGAATTCTCTGCTTGATTCCTAGATCATTGATAGCTTCCAGCTGTGCACCTTCTGATAATCTCTCTATGTCAAGCCTAGTAAATCCTTCTATAATCATCAAAAGAATTTCTGAGTCATACTGAGGAAATGAGGACTGTGAGGAACTGACAAAGAAGAGGAGCTGAGTCCAGCTGGATCAGCTATGATCAAGCAGAATGGCAGTGCAGAGTCAAGTTGGCTTTCTCCGACTCCTACGTTCTTGTGTTCTCAGCAAACACTTTTTACGAGCCAGTTCCATCATGGGCATAATCCTCACCCCAACAAGGAGGCTGGGATCCATCGCTAAGGATGCTCATCATGCATGCTTCGTGTTATTACCGTCAAGGTGGTGGTACAGGACTCAGAAGACCCACACTCAATGATTCTAGGAACGGCTCATTTTCTCTCCACTATCAAATTTCTGAATGGGTCTATGAACACTACCTCATTAACCCTATGTTGGCACTAGTTAGTTTAGTAATTCATATGTGTTTATGTGCCTGCACTGTATTGCTGCCACAAAGGAACAAACTTCACATCATATATCAGTGATAATAACACTGGTTCTGATTCTGATCTCGTCCACTCACCTTTTCCTGGAAATATATACCGCTGGTTTCATTTTTACAAATGTACTTCAGCGGAAGATTACAATATAAAAAGATATACCAGCAGTGCATAAAATGCTATTGCTTAACTGGTAACAAAAGCATAAGGTTTGAGGTGACTTTGAATGGAATCAGTTTTTGTCACGGTCATTTTGTAATGTATTGCTATATACTTAAGAACAATGTGTGTATTTTGCCTCAAAACTGCCTATAGTTCTGCAGATTTGCACTGGATTGTAGCTCATTAAAGGTGCGGGGTGGTGACTGTAATCTGTGGCGCTACATCAAATTCATTTAACACAAGCGCTGACCCATCAGTTTATAGCAGTGTAACTAGTGATTCACAATCTTGTCCTTAGAATCAATTTCATTCTGAGGTTCAGATAAATGGACAATCAAAAGAAACATTAAACGACTTTACATGAATTTGCATTACGTTGTAAAAGATTTAAGTTCTGATGAATTTGTTCGAAAATAGATCAACTACAAGAGATGTTTTTTTCATCTTTTATTTGCCTTTTATTCTCAGAAGCATGGTAATATGATTAAATTTTAGATTAGGAAGATACATGGAAATATCTGTGCGTATAGGCAATTCTTGAATTTATCATTAATAAGCAGCAATGGATTAGGAGTGAAAACAGAACTTTCAAGTTCCAGATTTTATATTCAGCAGAGTTAGAAGTACAAAGTTAGTTCTGTTTCTATTAATCAATCTCTTCACTGCACTGCTAGAGAAATTCCTCCCCATTGCAATTGTAAATGGGTGACCCTTTTTCCCAAGGCAATGCCCGCATCTCTGTAGCCCCCCATTAACAGAAAGCAGTCACTGAGAATTCACTGTTGTCCATTTCGGTGAGCTACGTCTCATTCTACTAAACTCCACTTAAATCTTTCCACATTATGCAATTATTTCATATCTGGAATTAATCTAATGAAAATTCTCTGCACTGCCTCCAATCTGTAAATGACAGGAACCAATACAAGCAAAAGAAGGCACTCAGGTCAATTTCATCGAGCAAATAAGGCATTAATCATACGTGATTGCTTTCCAACCCAGTGATGGAAAGATAAATGTAAGTGCTTAACATTCACATTATTCAGTACAAAAACATCTTTCCATTTCGAGTATTTAAGCAATATTATTCTTTGGAATTAAGGCATCTCACCAGTCAAGGGGAGCCGTAACCAATTAGATTGGACACTTGGGAGTTTATAGAACATTCTTCAACAGAATGGGATTATTGTAAATTGGTGGTTGATGGTTGGTGTGGACTAGATTGGCTGAAGGACCTGTTTCCTTGCTATATAATTCCTTGATTCTTCAAGTCAGTCATTTATTGAAATTCAATACTGGAGAATTTTAGTGAACATGTACCACACTTTAAGCATTACTCCAAATAGAAATGTAACAACATAATGATACCCATATGTTCAACAGTTCTTATGGAAACATTTCTAAAGACCTTAGGTGGATGGTCCTTGAGATGTGAAATGCGAAGTATCCTTTGCCTGCTAAGACCTATAGAGCTTCTGATAACCATTGCTCGATCATTTTCCTTACCTGGGTCACAGCTACAGGAATAGCTATCCCAATCGTCACTGCAGTAGCTGTTTGTAGGACATGGGCTGGAGTCACAGGGATCGGGAATGCTACAACCTCTCTCCACGTTTACCTTCTCAGCATGGTTTATACTCAGGGCCACAGCTGTGAGTGGCGTCTCACCGATTCGAACCCCCTGAGGAAGAGACACCTAATTTTACAGCAGTTCACTGAGGCAATCAGCTGCACTGGCTTAACATCACTTTTAGCTCAGAAGCATTACAACTATATTTTGCTTTCTGAATTTCCACGCTCGGAACCACAATAAAATACCAGTTGCATTTAATTTTAGCAGCAGTTGGAATGATAATTTTGATAAGTAAAACTAGCTACTTAAGGAAACTTAAGACCAATGCGGCCTCCTCTAATTGGTGAGACCCACTGTAAGTTGGAGGACTGCTTCGTCGAGCACCTTCACTCCATGTGCCAAAAGCAGAACTTCCTGGTGTCCAATTCCCATCTCGTTCTGCATGTTGGCCCATGGCTTCCTCTTGTACCGTGATGAGGCCACCCTCAGCATGGAGCAGCAACAACTTATATTCCATCTGGATAGCCTCCAACTTAATAGTATGAATATCGATTTCTCCTTCCAATATATAAAAAAATCCTTACCCCTCCCCTCTTCTTCTATTCTCCACTCTACCCTCTTACCTCCTCACCTACCTATAACCTCATTCTGGGTCCCCTCCTCCTTCCCTTTCACCCTCCTCTCCTACCCACCCGGCTTCACCTATTACCTTTCCAGCTATCCTCTTTCCCCTCCACACTCCGTTTTATTCCGGCACCTTCCCCACTCCATTCCAGTCCTAAAGAAGGGATTCGGCCCGAAACATCAACTGCTTATTCATTTCCATAGAAGCTGCCTGACTTGCCGAGCTCCTCCAGCATTGTGTGTGTGTGTTAAAGAACCTAACTTTAATAGCCACATTATTCTATTTGAATCAAGCGATTTGGTGTAACAGTAGGAGGAGTGGAACACATATCTCCTAAATAGACACAATATTTAACAGGAGCACATGCACTTCTAACAAGGCCAACTCCTTTTAGATCTGACAGGTTATCAAATCACAGTATTCCAACTTACAAGCAAGAACTGGGCAAAACACATACTGTGTGGACACTTGACACTAATTTTGACACCTGCGGAAATGTGAGCATGGACCTAAGCTCCTTTCACATACACACCTATATGAAGCATCCGTGGCTGAATAGCAAGTAAGGGTTTAATGTTCCACCATAAGGGCCATTTTGAAAGGCCTAGATAGAGTGGATATGGAGAGGGTATTTCCTATAGTGGGGATGTCTATAATCAGAAGGTACAGACTCAGGGTACAAGGGTGCCCCTTTGGAAAAGAAATGAGGAGGAATTTCTTTAGCCAGAGGGTCATGAATCTGTGGAGATCATTGCCACAACAGCTGTGGAGGTCAAGTCGCTGGGTACATTTAAAGCAGAGGTTGCTAGGCCTTGATTAGGACGAGCATCAACGTTACATGGAGAAAGCAAGATCCAGAGGGATAATAAATCAGCCATGATGGAATTGGCAGATCAGACTCAACAGGACGAATGGTCTAATTCTGCACCTATGTCTTACGGTCTTAAACACAATTGACTTACTTCTAAGCGTTGAATTTGAACTTCCATCTGGGGTTTTCAAGTGTACAAGAAGGCAAAGAATTTTTCACCTTTGTACCTGAGCAAGGTTGACCCTTTGCCAATTTAGGACTCACTGCCATCAAGAAGGTAAATCTGAAATCTTCTTGGTTTCCAGTCTATAAGTTCCAGTCACCTACCAAGTTGTCATGGGGAGCTTTCCAATGGGCATCATAATACTGAATGTTTCATAAAACATTTGTCCATGAGGGTGGATGAAGAAATAAAATAAAAAATTCCTGAAGCTTACTCCAGGGTACACCAGAGTCAGTAACCATTCTGCTCCTTGCTATACCTGCATACATCCTCGAAAGCCATGAAGTATACTGCCTTCATTGCCTGGGACTCCACCAATGCTGATCATTTTTAGTTTCAGCCCGTGCAGTTCGTTACCAATTTCCATCGTGGTCTGCAAAATAGATATCAACATTCAGTGCAGAAATATTACAAGAGTTGTTTTTTTTTAAATCTGTGTAATTATCGGTTTTTGTTACACTTGAGCTTCTATTTCCAGTTGACAGTGCTCAGATGTTAGTTACACATTGTTTGACACCAAAAGGGTATTCATAAAACCTGCCGCATGGCACCTTTCCAGTTGACTGTGTTTGTATTGGGATACATGTCATAAGATGTGCCAGAGGTTTGTTTGTTTAGATGACTTCCAGAGTGCGACTTAACAAGAAATAGGGCAATTACAGATTGAACAAGACAGGTTACATGGAGGTGTTCCGGGTATTAAAAAATCTGAAAAGTTTTCAAACACTCAATTGTTCTATTATTAACACTGACATATGGGAACATTATATTCTACACTCACCTCATTCAGTGCCAAACGTTTATTTATCTGCAAGGCTAGGCTCCTACTTGTCCGATCCAATGTGCATAAATACAGGCTCTCCCCAGGGCTGTGTTCTTTCACCCCTCCTGTTCTCACTTTGTACAAATGACTGCACCTCCACAGACAAAAGCTTTAAAGTCCTCAAGTTTGTGGACGACAAAACTGTAGTTGGTCTCACCTCTAATGATGATGTGACTCGCTATCAAGGAGAGGTAGACGATCTTGCACCATGGTATGCTCATAGTAATTTGGTGCTTAATACTATCAAGACAGTGGAAATGAGGATTGACTTACATAGAAACATAGAAAATAGGTGCAGGAGTAGGCCATTCAGCCCTTCGAGCCTGCATCAGCATTCAGTATGATCATGGCTGATCATCCAACTCAGAATCCTGTACCTGCTTTCTCTCCATACCCCCGATCCTTTTAGCCACAAGGGCCATATCTAACTTGCTCTTAAATATAGCCAATGAACCAGCCTCAACTGTTTCCTGTGGCAGAGAACTCCACAGATTCACCACTCTCTGGGTGAAGAAGTTTTTCCTCATCTCGGTCCTAAAAGGCTTCCCCTTTATCCTTAAACTGTGACCCCTCATTCTGGACTTCTCCAACATCAGAAACAATTTTCCTGCATCTAGCCTGTCCAATCCCTTTAGAATTTTATATGCTTCAATAAGATCCCCCCTCAATCCCCTAGTCGATCCAGTCTTTCTTCATATGAAAGTCCTGCCATCCCAGGAATCAATCTGGTGAACCTTCTCTGTACTCTCTCTATGGCAAGAATGTCTTTCCTCAGATTAGGGGACCAAAACTGCACACAATACTCTAGGTGCGGTTTCACCAAGGCCTTGTACAACTGCAGTAGAACCTCCCTGTTCCTGCACCTAACCTATCCAAGTCACTCTGCATCCTCTTAGCATCCTCCCCACAGCTAACACTGCCGCCCAGCTTCGTGTCATCCGCAAACTTGGAGATGCTGCATTTAATTCCCTCGTCTAAATCATTAATATATATTGCAAACAATCGGTGTCCCAGCACTGAGCCTTGCGGTACCCCACTAGTCACTGCCTGCCATTCTGAAAAGGTCTGATTTACTCCCACTCTTTGCTTCCTGTCTGCCAACCAATTCTCTATCCACATCAATACCATACCCGCAATACCGTGTGCTTTAAGTTTGCACACAAATCTCCTGTGTGGGACCTTGTCAAAAGCCTTTTGAAAATCTAAATATACCACATCCACTGGCTCTCCCCTACCCACTCTACTAGGTACACCTTCAAAAAATTCTATAAGATTCGTGAGACATGATCTTCCTTTCACAAATCCATGCTGACTTTGTCCGATGATTTCACCTCTTTCCAAATGTGCTGTTACGATATTGTCTGTCAAAAACCCCCTACCTGTCCCCTGCCCTGGAAATTAATGGGTCAGGTTGTGTCTGTGGTTGAGTCATTCAAATTCCTGGGGGCTGAATACACTGAAGTGGAAGAAGCACGTTACACTCATCACGAGGAAAGACCAGCAGAAATTTTCTTTCTACACTAGCTTAGGAAAATTAACATCTAGGGAAGTATCCTGATGAATTTCTACTCGGCCATAATTGAGAGGTGGCTGCCGGTGTAACGGCATCTGTACGGACTTCGAGGCGAGTGGTCTCGGGTTCGAATCTGGCCAGCTCCTTACATGTTTTCCATCCTTGCTGAGTTGAACACTGAGCTAGCAACTCATTTCAAGTGTAAAAAAAACAAACGCTAAGAAAATGGCAAAGGTTTCTGCCTGATGTGCCACAAGGCATGGAGAGGGACAACAGTAATTGAGATCTCCTCTATCACTGTTTGGTTTCCCGCTGCCTCCTCCACTCAGCCGAAGTCAGCCGGTGGTCCACTCAGTGAAGAATGTCATTAAATGACCTGTTTGTCATCAGAACAGAAAAAAATACTGCTGACTCCACCCACCCTAGCAGTCACTTACTAAAAAAATTGCCATCAGGGAGACTCTACAGGTCTATCATCTCCAAAGCTTCTTGTAGCTATCCAGCTTCTCAACAAAACTCAGGCGTAATATCCTAACTGTCCCTGCACAGCATCCTGCTCTCCTTGTTCTGCTGATGTTCTACTTGTTCTCCTTGTTTAGTCTGTTCATATGTTCATATTTATTTAAATTCAATTCTTGACAATTGTACATGTGGTTGTTCTGCTAACTGTTGATTGCTCATGACTTGTAGATTGTTGGTTGCTATTGTGTTGTCTGTTACGGTATTGTCCTGTGTTTTACGCTCGGCACTGAACCACAATCAATCTTGGTATGTTTCACATATTGGTGATTCTGATCTTGTAACAAGCACAAACATTAATTTAACATAATGTTTGTAAAATTCTCCAATGTGGCTGGTTAATATTTTCTGATTCATTTCTGTATATCGATGAATGGAGAAAGATTTGGAAAATATTTCTGCCACCTTTCTAGGAATAGAAAGCATTTACGCACAATGGTTAGTTTAGGAGGTACACCTGCTCATTAATGCAAGTATCTAATTGTCATTCATGTGGCAGCAACTCATTGCATAAAAGCATGTAGACATGGTCACGGGGTTCGGTTATTGCTCAGACCAAACATCAGAGTTAGGAAGCAACGTGATCTAAGTGACTTTGACTGGGTAATGATTGCTGCTGCACTATGTGATGACTTGCGTACCTAAGAAACTGCTGACCTCCTGAAATTTTCACACACAGCGGACTCCAGAGTATACATAAAATGTTGCAAAAGAAAACCTTCAGTGAGCAGCAGCTCTGTGGGTAAAATGCCTTGTTAATGAGAGAGGTTAGAGGAGAAAGACCAGACTTTAGCTCATATAATATCGTATATGATCGTAACTCATATAACCACGTGTTACAACAGCAGTGCGCAGTAGAGCTTTCTGAACGCACAACACGTCGACCCTTGAAGATGATGGGTGACAGCAGGAGAAGACCACAAACACACACACCGTGGCCACTTTATCTGGTACAGGAGGTACCTTATAGAGTGGCCATTGAGTGTATGGTCAAGACTGAAGCATTACAGTAGAGAGATGAGAAATCAGATTGGCAATGCTCTCTTACCTCCAAAAGAAGGAAATAGATGGGCACTGTGGAGGAAGGAACCTGAGAATGGGATGAAGGGAAAAAGCGTAGACGGAGAAATCAATTGTAGCTCCTTTTGCATGGGCAATTGAAGGTATTTTTGTGTGCAGGGACGCACAATTTGAATATATGTATTCAAAATGCACACTGACCCCAGATGGTGAGGGCGTGGTTCTCTAAGACAGTTCACCAACTGCCAAAAAGTAAGAAAATTACTGCACAAATTTATGGAATTTTAAATTGACAATATGACCTAATTTCTTTCCAGTTTTGTTGTCTGTGTCTGCTCCCAGTTGAAGGCCATGTGGATAATGATCTATCAGTGAGGGCATTTTTACCATTACATCACCCCACTGATCATTTCTCATGACAGAGTCCGGAGACTAAAGTGCTACTTGATAATTTAACTTGGCAGTTAATAGGATGAGAGCTAAGCATCTCCCTCCTCAGGGCATGTGCCTGCATGCAAAATCTGTCTTGATTGGTGAACAATATAATTTTCAGAGAGCCTCCTGGGAATCCCCATATCGGGATCACTCAGGCTAACTTCAATTATATATTACCTCCTCAGAGAATTCTGGCAAACTCAGTGTGGGCCAGGAGTTTAACACTGAGCTTGCATGACCTACACTGTGGGCAGCAGAGTGGTTAGTGTAACATTTTACAGTGCCAACAACCTGCAGTCAATTCTGCTGCTGTCTGTGAGGAGATTGTATGTTCTCCCCATGTCTGTGTGAGTTTCCTCTGGGTTTCTCCCACATTTCAAAGATCTGTGGTAAGGGTTAGCGAGTTGTGGGCACGCTATACCGGTGCAAGAACATGGCAACGTCTGCAGGCTGCTCCCAGCACATCCTCGGATTGCGTGGGTTGTTGGCACAAACTTTACATATCACTGTATACTTCGATGTGACAGATAAGACTAATCATAAAAATTTTAATTCGTAGCCCAGTTCCAGAAACCAGGTGTACATTTCTTGCTGCGACATTAGCGATGTCCTTGGGAGCGGCATGGTAGAGTACTGGTTAAGGTAACACTCTACAGCACTAGTGACCTGGGTGGTGTCTGTAAGGAGTTTGTATGTTCTCCCCATGACAACATGGGTTTCCTCTGGGGGCTTTGGTTTCTTCCCACAGACCAAAGATGTTCTGATTGGTAGGTTAATTGGTCATTGTAAATTGTCCCATGATTAGGCTAAAGTTAAATCAGGGGTTGCCAGGGGAATAGCTCAAAGGGCCAGACGGGCCTATCGCTTGCTGTATCTATCTAAATAAATAGATAAATCAGCAAACAAGTATATAGTGAGATTTATTTATTTATAAATTACAGGAAATTACTTATAGACATGATTCAAACACAATTCAGTTTCTTTCTTCACTAACTTACTTAATGGTTTGAAATACCTTATGCTTGCAGTCATTACCTGATGATGTCCATAGTCTATTGACATGAGAACTGTGTATTTGGTCTCTTTTCCATTTTTGGAACTTCGAAGCTCTAGCTGCAAATGGTGCCAATCACCATCATTCACTTTTATTTGTTCCATTGTCACAGCTATGACTTGGCTGCTCGAGCGATACACATTTAGCATCACGTTGCCCTCACTCAGCTGAAAAAAAGATAAAGGTATTGGTGTTAAAAGTAGTGTATAAAAACAAGATAACGTTTATCCTCCTCCAATAATAGCCAATAAAAAAAAACTGTGAAATGGTCGTCATGTACGTGAAGGCAGGTGGATGCACATGAACATGAAGGATGCCCAACTTTGCACTTGCTTCAAGTGCTGGAAAATGTGCTCAAACCCCTCAGCTTCCATGGAGATCTGAATGACATTGCACTTCCCCAGACATTGCACACAATCTAAGAAAGCTGGTTCAGATTCTTCCAGATGAAGCAAGAGGGACTAAAGTGAGAAGGGATTTACAAAGGGTATTTTATATGAAGAATGCCATTGCCATTGGTCAGTTTCCCAGATGATGGAGTTTACTTTTTTTCTGGTGTGCATGTAAAGCTAATGGCCCAACAATTCAAGAAATTGGATGAAAGTATTTTAAGAGCAGTGTTGCGATATTTAGCACACACTTGTGCACTGCACAGTTCTCGCATGTTTCCCAATGTTACCTCTAGTGGAGCCTGCAGCTGCTATTGCATTGCTGTGCCGACCGCTAGGAAATGAGTCATTGCTTAATGAACTCTCTGTGCAGTAGTCACAGTATAGTGGCGAAACAGATGGCCTTTCAGGTGCGAGGTAACAACGGGGAGGGAGAGAGTGCATTCCCTCGTGTGATTGTAATGGACTGGACAGCTGCAAGGACCCATAGGTCTTGGTGAGGTGGAGACTCCATGAGAGACTGCACATCACAGAATCAGTAAAGCTTGCTGCCCATTTGTGGAAGAATGCAGCATCTTTGACTCTCAAGACTGGAAAGAAAGCCAATGGATAAAGAACAGAGACTATAAGAATGAGTAAATCGAAATGGACCCATCAGCAAGGCTATAAGGAATCACAGTGAGGGATACTGCAAATCACAATAATTATTGTTCACCAAATTCTCTAAGAAAAGATTTCACTTGGAATAACATTTGAGAACCCTTTTCAGGTTGTAAAACTTCACGTAGTACACAAATCTGAGGAATAAATGTTGTATGCCATTTTGAACTGGGAACATAATTACTGTGGCTCTGGATTTAAAAGGATTTAGCTAATAAATTATAAGCAGGTCTATTTATAGCTAAGAAAATGAGTTATTAATAAGTTATATACAGTGATACTACCCAAAATTTGTTGGAGACATGAGACACTACAAATGTAGGAATCTGGAGCAAAAAAAGACTGCTTGAGAAATCAACACAAAATGCTGGAGGAACTCAGTCGGCCAGGCAGCATCTGTGGAAAAGAGTAAAGAGTCGATGTTTCAGGCTGAGGCCCTACATCAGGACTCAGTTGACTGTTTAGCAGTCCTAATAAAGAGTCCAAGCCCAAAACGTCGACTGTTTACTCTTTTCCATAGATGCTGCCTGGCCTGCTGAGTTCCTCCAGCACTTTGTGTGCGTTTCTTTGGATTTCCAGCATCTGCAGATTTTCTCGTGTTTGTGACACTGGAGAAACTCATTGACTCAGGCAGTATCTGTGGAGGAAAATGACAGTTGACATTTCAGGCCAAGACCCATCATCTCGACCGGTGAAAGGTAATGAAGGGGCCAAATGAAACGTCAAGTGTCCATTTCCATTCCCAGATGGTCCCTAATATGTTGAGTTCCTCCAGCTGTTCATTTTTCATCTCCTACAATTACTTTGAGAATTAAAGTATCTGTAACTCTTCCAGGAGTGATTACAGTAATTCTGTCTTTTCAGCCTAAAGCAAATTCCAAAGCGGCAGGAAGTGCAGAAAGTGTCTAAGGTAAAATCAGGGCTGTTTCAAACATGACCGTTCCAGACCTCGTGCATTGTCTTGTTGGATTTAGTTTCGTAACACCATATGATCTGAGTTGTTAAAGAAAGATACATTTCGAAGCAATGTATTTTCATTCTTCGATAAAGCTAGCCTTTTAGAATGCTTCATGGATACTCATATTGCATTTGAACCTTCCTTTACAATCTACCTCTTTTGACCACAGAATATCAATTTTGAGTTTTATTTTCTGAAAGTGTACTCTCTATTGTAACGTAGGAAATCTCAGCAGCCAATGGTTACATACAAAGCTCCTGGAAATAACCAGTGAAATGAAGGCCAGTTGAAGAGTGTTGGTGATGATGACTGAGAGGTAAGCAATGATTAAGACGTATGGGTTTGAGACTTGATGGGGTAGGCAGTAGTGTCTGGATGTAAGGGTCAGCGGTTACTGACTTCCCTGCTCATTGACAAATCACAAGAATGAAAGAGCAGGAATGATCCATTCAGCATTTCTGCCTGCTGATTTTCCACCTCAGCACACCTTCCCCATTTTTCATGACTCTTTTAATCCCAGAAATCCTTGCATTTTTAATGAGAATACCGATTCAGCTTCCCGAGTTCACCACACACAGAGGAAAGAAACCTCTTTTTCAAATAATCATGTGTACAACAGTGGCGTGCAGAAGAGCAGCTCTGAATGTTAAACTTTGAAGTGGAAAACCATGAACGTACACTCTGTGGCCACTTTATCAGTTACTAATAAAGTACCCACTGAGTGTGGTCTTACAATCCACTTTTACTAATATTCTCATGATGATAGTGCCAGAGCACATCTTTTCAATGTATGTTAAATTATTTAAGACTATATATATGGTACTCAATTAGGACAGGATGCTCTTAATGGGAAAACTGTAAAAACTTGAGGAAAAGATAGCAGGCTGGTGTAGTCATGATGTTTCTTTTCATCCAACTAGCTGTAAAAACAAGTCTATCTGTTAGGAATATAATCTTATGTCAACACATCAAGAAGAAATTTGACCCTGAGAGTGAGCAGAATTCTTGTCTGAGTTTTTTCAGGCTCTGAAGAGTGATGGAAAGAATTATTATATCCTCCTTCATGACAACAATAATTTCATATAAAACTGATTAAGAATTTGAGGAATGTTCCTTCCTTGGATTTACAGTTCATTTGGTAGATTGTTTTTCTCCAGTCAAATCACAGTTTTTAAAGTTGCATACATTTCCTAGTGGAGAAAAGTTAATCAAAAGATTTATAGTTACAAATAAAGAAAGGGATTGTGGCACCTTGGTAGACATGAACATTTCTAATGGTACTTAAGGGCTTTTCTAACAGCTGGTTATTTGACACAACCCCATGCCAACATGACCCAAGCTTCACAGTTCATCCCACTGCATTACGGAGCTCCATACTGGGACAAGCTAAAAATGCTTTTTGACCATCGTGTCAGTGGATGGATCCAGTTCTAGCAATTCAATTGATGCATCAGGTTTACAGAATGGCACCAGACAAATCCATGCCTTGTAAAGCACGCAAAGTTGTACCCTCCACTGCTCTCCCCTTCCCTAGAGTACCCAGCTGGATCTGATCTCCAGCCACTGTTCTTCAGACCTCCTTGTCTCTGGCCCTCCAGCTCTCTCAAATGTTTATCAATGTTATAAAAGTGGATAAGGCTTCATAAACAGCAAAGCAAAAATATCCACTTTACCTCTTTCAGTAGGGTTCGGTCAGCAGAAACATCAAGTGTTGACCAGGACAATTTGAACCTTTTCTTCCACAAATTCTTGGATTATTTAATAGTCAGTCAAACAGACATTTCTGTTTAACATCTCATTCAAGGGATGATACCTTTAACAATACAGCACTCTGATGGCAATGCATACACATGTCACTCTTGATTAGGTATTTAAATGGCTCAGTGAATGCTTCCAGCACACGTTAACTCAGATGTACAAGGGATACTGATCCAAACTGATCACAAATAGGTAAACAATTTATGAAAAAAGTATAGGATTTAACAGTTAGCAGGATATGCAAATAAGTATATTCTTAAAAATACATATTCTGTTGTATGTGCTAGAGTTTAATATTAAGTGAAAAATTGCTGCTATTAAATAATATGTGAATAGTTGATTCAATGAAATACTGCCATCATGAAAGTTGCTAAAAAAATAATGCCTATTTAAAATCTTTTGGGGAAGAAGCAATTGTATGGGGGAGTTGGGTTGGAATGGGGTCAGTGGTCAAAAAAATCATACCTGATGAGTTTTCCTTATTTCTATAACTGATTAATAGGGCACAACCTCATAATAGAGGGATGCCCATTTAGAACAGAGATGAGAAGTAATTTCTTTAGCAGGATAGTGGTGAATATGTGGAATTTGTTGCCATTGGTGGCTGTGGAGGCCAAGTCACTGGGTGTAATTAATGCACAGGCTGATAGGTCTTGATTAGTCAGGGCATGAAGGGACAGGGGGAGAAGGCAGGAGACAGGCCTGAGAAAGAAAATGAATCAACCATGATGAAATGATGGAACAGAGTCGATGGGCCAAGTGGCCTAATTCTACTATTTCTTATGGCTTTATGGTCCAATAACCTTTAATCTTGAGAATAATTCTAATACATTAGCATGTTTTCCAATAGTTAAAATCAAAACTAAAAGAAAAATTAAAATATCTGAAAAAAGAACCTGAAATATTGCCCTATTCTCCCTAAGCATCTAGTACTTCCATTAATTCATGTGGCAGAGTCATCATCAGCAAGGCCATCATTTATTGCCTGTCTCTGATGTCCCTTGCACCAAGTGGCTCCAACGTTTCTTCAAAGGCCAGTTAAAAATATACCATTGTGAGTTTACAGTCAACTGCAGCCAAGGTTACAAGGGTAAGATAGGTTCAGCGACCTGTCTCCATTTCTCTCTGGAGTGAAGGAGAATGAGGGGGTGAATTGATAGAGATGTACAAGATGATAAGAGGCATAGTGGATAGTCAGAGACTTCCACCCCTGCCCCCGGGCAGAAATGGCTAATACAAGGGGGCATAATTTTAAGGTGATTGGAGGAAAGTATGGGGGGGAGGGCCAAGTGAGAGGCAAGTTCTTTACACAGAGGGTGGTGGGTGTATGAAGTCCCCTGGGGGGGGGGGGTAGAGGCAGATACATTATGGACATTTAAGAAACTCTTAGATGGAGGCCTATGTAGGTGGAAAAGGTAAGATTGATCTTGGAGTAGGTTAAAATGTCAGCACTACATTGTGGGCCAAAGGGCCTGTACTGTGCTGTAAGGTTCTACGCTTCATAACAACACATTTCCTTCTGAACAGAGCGGTTGTGAACCAGATGGGCTTTTATGTCTTGTTCATCTGATGGTGAGCATCACTGAAGCTAACATTTCAATTCCTGATCTATTTAATTAACCAAATTTAAATACACCACCCCCCACAGTCAGAAATGAATCATCTGCTTTTGGCTATTTGTTGGGCAACTTAGCCACCAGATCGTCGCACCCCCTCATCCTCTTTTCATTGATATTGCTATCCAGGATATATACTTAAAAACACACAAACAGCAAATAACTTGTAAAGTGTTTCATGAAATGGACCAATTTACCAACCTGAATGCTGATGGCAGAGAACTGGCCAGCATCTACTCGAATAAAGAGCCCATTCGCCTGGCGTGTACGAAACATCAATCCAATGTACCAGGGTAAAGTGATTGTACTGACGAGATTACTCCATGAAACAAGGCTGTTACCCAGGAACCTCTGGGGATTTGCCATTACTAAAACAGGAGAAAGATCAGCTCATTACTGTATTCTTTTGGGAGACAGACATCAAATATTAACCAAACCAGAATGTTATATTTCAATTTACAGTGCTATCAATTAATAATCAGCCAGCTAAATAAATCATCAGATATTTTTCATGTATAGAATACGATATCTTGCAATTCTTCTCACCTTTTCATAAAACATAGCTTGAAACAGGAGGAAAAAGTTGTAAGATATTTGATAATCATCAGAGCGTCATTCATCTTCACTTTAGTTTAACCTAGGTCTGTCAATATGAACTGGTGCACACCTGATCTGTTCAAACAGAAGTAATGGGTAACTCTGCCTCTTTAATTGACAAACACATGTGAACAAATTCACGGTAATAGGCACCAGGCTTGAATAAATAAAAGAACAGAAGGGGTGAATCAGGTAGTAATTAGGTGTGATGGTATGTTTAGCTCTGACAGAAGCTTGCCAGTAATATTCTCCAGAATAACTTGTTTTGGAGTCTTCACAGATTTCCATACACCTCTTTTAAATCAGGACCTCTCCTCAATTTTCCTTCCAAAATTGCATTTACCTCTTCAAGCTTTTAAACTTAAATTTGTTTTCATTTGTTCATGTTTGGCTCATTTACTTAGATGCAGGGTCCTTCATATAATAAAATCATATAAGCATAAAAAGACACACATTCACATCGTGCGCAAGTTACCAAGACCTGCTACTAACCTAAACTGAATCAGCTCCGTCATCGGCACTGGTGTCTGTAGTTTCCAGGACATATTCAAAGAGTGATACCTCAGAAAGGTTGTGTCCATCGTTAAAGACCTCCACCCCCCACACCTCACACCCAGGACATACCCTTTCTCATTGCTATCACCATTCAACAATTCAGGAACCATTCTGTCCCCTCTGCCATCCAATTTCTGAATGGACATTGATCACATGAACACTACTTCACTACTTTTTTATTTCTATCTTTGTACTATGTATTTAACTATTTAAGATGTATACTATTGTAATGGTTTATTTTCTATTATGTATTGCATCCTATTGCTGCTGCAAAGTTAAAAAAAATCATGACGTATGCCTGTGATATTAAACCTGATTCTGATTATTTCTGATAGTAATTATTGACATGAATGACCTTTCTCGTTTCAGTATTCCCTGGGTGATTATCCTTTGATATCCATAGTATAATGAGGAAGAGAGAAGATAATTTCAGGAAATAAATTAATTCTATACTGCAAAGGAGATTATCTACATAAATATAATTTATAGCAGATAATGGCGGCATGTATATGCAGCAGTTTCTCAGGAGCCAACCAAAGGTGCTTTTTCCTTTGTTAAATCTGTTTTTAATACACAGTAAGACTATTCTTGACTCCAGTAATTACGTGTACAGCAGGCCCACCAGATCAGTGAGCTGCATGTTAATCAGAATAGCCAGCTGGGGTGTCGTAAGAGCCGGTCGGCTGTTCAGAGAAAGTGAGTTGGCCTGTTCGGTTGAGGGAATCCAGATTGGCTGACAGGCCGATGGATTCGCACTGGGCCATTGTGCCGTCAGACTGAGGGATTCGAGTCAGGCTGCAGGAGGAGCTGGACTGGATTTGGAACGACGGACCTGGGTGGAGACCATGCTGCTGCCTGCAACTCGGAGGGACCAGAGTTGGTGCCGTCAAGTTTACACAAAGGTGGCGTGTAGGGAAATCATGAGTGATTGTCCTGGATGTTTCTTTTGCAATCACGAGAACCTGCTGGACATTGACTGCCGCAGGTCTGCTTCCCTTGATTCGTGGACAGACAGGCGGTGAGGCAGCAGTGTTGCATCGGTTGTAGAGAGGACTAGGTCTCAAGCCACAGGCTTGCGTTGTGGCAAGGCGTCTGGGCTCGCTTGGGGGCGGCCTCTCCCACCAGTGCTGCCCTCCAGTGTTGCATTGGTGAAGTTGCAGGCTGGAATGCTAGGAACTTTCAATTTGCAGGACTTATTGTTCAGGGCCTTGGACTAAAAACGTGAGCTCTTATATGACCATGTTCTCCTTTTTTGATTTTCCCGCTATTTTGAATGTGCACTTATGCTTTTTGCATTTTGTCCCGAGAGGAACGCTGTCTCATTTGGCTGTAACAATGTATGGTTTGAATGACAACTAAACTTTATTTCACTTCATTTGGTTTTTATAGAGCAGCATATATTGCCACAGTCCTACAATCTGACAGAAAATGACATTGCTGCCACTGAGTTTGTAGAAGTAGTTCCTTGACAAACTGCGTCCTTTTGATTTAAAGTTTACAAATGTAGAAATGTGGAGCTGCAAGTCTGAAACCATCGGAATTAATTCAAACATCCCAAAGTCCAACTAACCTTTACCCCTGCTACAAGGAGCTCTCCCATGCAGAACTGTGCCATGCAAAGTTTAACAGAGCTTTGAGCTTTCATGCGAGTGTAAGCCTGAAATTGGATTGGCCAATGAATGTCACTTTGCATTTATACATATAGGAAAACCTTTTGTCACTATAGTAACCCTTTACTGAATTAATTCACATTTTGAACATCATCACTGGGAAATTATAGAACCATTGAACTGCTTGACCGTATCCTTTCAGATCT
This sequence comes from Hypanus sabinus, assembly GCF_030144855.1. Taxonomy (NCBI): domain Eukaryota; kingdom Metazoa; phylum Chordata; class Chondrichthyes; order Myliobatiformes; family Dasyatidae; genus Hypanus; species Hypanus sabinus. Next base: position 28,655,210 of record NC_082730.1, on the reverse strand, counting down.
GATTCGAATTTATTACTAGAAGGTCAGCAGTGCTTCACGACAATGGGTTGCCATTACCTTCCCATTGGGAACAATACAAAAATCGTGGCTTAGCCAGTGATGTTATTTACTGGAAAATGCGTAAAGCCAGAAATTCCCTTGACAGAGGTCCTTTCACACATAAATTGTGGTTGTCAAATAGAGTGACTGGAGAGTAGGGCTCCCATTGCACAGATGACTTTACACACTGCTGTCTGAAGCCTATTGTTACTTTATTGATAAGAGATAATCAACAACTTCTAGCTGTTGAATCATACAACAGTCAGCTAGATGAACAAATGGATGGACGGATAGGGAGAAAAGAGACTACAGATGCTGGAATCTAGAGGCACAATCAATCTGCTTGAGGAAATCTCTCATTTTTACCCTTCCTTTATGGCTATACATTGCCCCAATTCAGCCCACTGAGCCTGCTCTGCCATTTCATCATGGCTGGTTTATTATCCCTTTCAACCCCACTCTTCTTTCTTTCTTTTTTTTTATAATTTTTATGTGTTTCTACAAAACAACTACAAAAAATACATCAACAAAGTGAAGATTAATACAGTGCAAAACAAACTCATCAAATATATAATTCATAACAATAAGGAAACAGCACCCAAAATAAAATCATATAAAGTTAGTATCCTCCCCATCCTCCCACAACGAAACTCCAGGCCAACCATTACAATATGAAAAAAAATTAATTGGAGCGTTCGACCCCACAGAGCTATAAATGTATAAGTATAATGCCTACTACCAAAACTATAATGTAATTCCCATCAAAAAGAAACCATAAAACTTACAGAAAAAAGCTGAAAGTAAGGGATTATGGTACAGAAAAACAGAATAAACTTAATCTAAAGAGGAGTTATGGAAGTATTCAGGAAAAGGTCCCCACACCTTATGCAACCTTATGTCTGAAATGAGAAGTGAATTTAATTTTTAAACAGGACATAATATCGCTAAGCCATTGAGCTTGGGTGGGTGGGGCAATATCTCTCCACCTGAGCAGAACTAAGTGTCTAGCCAAAACAGAGGCAAAAAGATAGTGTTCTATCTCAAATGCATGTCTGCCTCACCCAAGGTACCAAAAAGGGCAATCAGGTTAGCTTCTAAGTGGCAATTAAGAATATGGGATAAAGATAAAAAGATTTCTCTCCAGAATTTCTCCAGACTAGGACAAGCCCAGTACATATGAATAAGAGAAGTCTTGCCCCCTTTACATTTGTCGCAAACAGGACTAATGTCAGGATAAAAGCACGACAATTTAGTTTTAGACGTATGAGCCCTGTGTATAACCTTAAACTACAAAAGACAATGGCGAGCACATTAAGAGGCTGAATTAACTAACTTAAGAATTGAATCCCAGACCGCATCAGATAAATTAATATTTAAATCATGCTCCCAAGCAGTTCTAACTTCATCAAAGGGGGCGCGGCTCAAGGTCACAAACTTATTACGAATAGTGTATATTAAGCCTTTACCCAATGGATTAATACAAAGAAACAGGTCCACAACTTTTTTCTCGGGCATCTCAGGAAAATTGGATAATAAAGGGTTAATGAAATGTCTAATTTGAAGGTGTCTAAAGAAATGCATATTAAACTTTACAGACTTTACAGACTGTTGTTGAAAAGTTGCAAAATGATTATCTATGAAAAGAGCTTCAAAGCGCCTAATGCCCTTTCTATACCAATCATGAAATGTTGAGTCTTGCTTAGAAGGTAGGAAAGTGTAAAATAGGACTAGAGAGAGAGAAACCATGAAGGCCATTATATTTTCTAAACTGAGCCCATATTCTCAGAGTATGTCTAATAAGAGGATTAACAATTGGTCTAGGGAAGTGACAAGGAAGTGCAGATCAAAGAAGTGCAGAAATAGAGAGATCCTTAGTAGAGTTCAACTCCATTGCCACCCATTTTGGGCAGTCAGACTGATTTTGAAAGAAGGACCAAAAAGTAAGACAACAAATATTGGCTGCCCAATAATATGAACGGAAGTTAGGAAAAGCCATACCGCCGCCTTTTTTAGATTTTTGAAGGTAAGCTTTATTAAGTCTAGAATGTTTGCCCTTCCATAGGTAGGACAAAATGATAGAAACTAACAAATCAAAAAAAGCTTTAGAAATAAAAATTGGTAAAGACTGAAATAAGTATAAAAATTTAGGAAGGATAAACATTTTAATAACATTAATTCGACCTACTAGAGACATGGATAAGGATGACCATTGTGTCAAACTCTGTTTTGTAGAATTTAAAAGATCCTTCTGCTCACTCTTCTGCCTTCTCCCCATAACTTTTGACGCCCTTATGAATTAAGAATCTATTAGCATCCGATTTTAATATACCCAATGCCTCCATAGCTGTCTAAGGCAATGAATTCCACAGATTCACTGTCCTCTGGCTAAAGAAATTCCATCTCATCTTTGTTCAAAAGGGAGATCCCCTTATTCTGAGGCTCTGGCCTCTGGTCCTAGACTTCACCACTATATGAAACATCCTCTTCAACTATCTATGCCTTCAACACTATCTATGCCTTTCAATATTCCAAAGTTTTCAGTGATATTCCCTCTCATTCTTCTAAACTCCAGTGAGTACAGGCCCAGAGTCATCAAACACACCTCAGACATTAATCCTTTCATTCCCAGAATCACTCTCCTGAATCTCTTCTGGACCATCCCAATGCTAGCACAGCCTTTCTTAGACAAAGGGGCCCAAAACTGCTCACAATACTCCAGGGGTGCCTTTAGCTGCCCTTATACCTTGTCACTAGCAGAATGGAATGGTTAAAATATAACTCTATTTCTGAGTAACGTTTCAGGTTGAGAAGCCTTTGCCTGTTCTGATGAAAGGTCTTCAACCAGATATATTCATTCTGTCTCCCTTTCTGAAAGTGCTACCTGACCTGTTATATGTTGCCAACATTCTGTTTTTGTTTCAAATTTATAGCCAGCAGATATATTGCTTTTCAAAGTCAAAAAAGTCAAAGTAATATTTATTATAAGGGCACATACAGTGCCTATAAAAAGTATTCACCCTCCACACACCCCTGGAAGTTGACATGTTTTATAGTTTTACAATACTGAATCACAGTGGATTTAATTTGACACTGATCAACAGAAAAAGTCTCTTTTGTGTTAAAGTGAAAACAGATCTCTGCAAAGTGATCTAAATTAATTACAAATATAAAACACAAACTAATTGTTTGCATAAGTATTCACCCTCTTCAAGTTGGTATTTAGTAGATGCAATTACAGCCTTGAATCTGTGTGGATAGATCTCTATCAGCTTTGTACATCTGGACACTGCAATTTTTCCCCGTTCTTCTTTACAAAACTGCTCAAGCTCTGTCAGGTTGCACGGGGACCATGCGTGAACAACCTTTTTCAAGTCCAGCCACAAATTCTCAATTGGATTGAGATCTGGACCCTGACTTGGCCACCCATGGACATTAACTTTGTTGTTTTTAAGCCATTCCTGTGTAGCTTTGGTATTACGCTTGGGGTCATTGTCTTGCTGGAAATCAAATCTTCTTTCAGTTGCAGTTCTCTTGCAGACTGATTCAGACTTTCCTCCAGAATTTCCCTGTATTTTGTTGCATTCATTTTACCCTCTACCTTCACAAGCCTCCCAGGGCCTGCTGCAGTGAAGCATCCCCACAGCATGATGCAGCCACCACCATGCTTCATGGTATTTCTGATGATACTCAGTGTTTGGCTTACACCAAACATAGCGTTTAGTCTGATAGCCAAAAAGCTCAATTTTGGTTTCATCAGACCAGAGCACCTTCTTCCAACTGACTTCAGAGTCTCCCACATGCCTTCTGGCAAACTCTCGCTGAACCTCCAGTCCTGCTAAAGGATCTCAGCGCAAAACTTCGACTGTACTCGTTTCCATAGATGCTGCCTGGCTGCTGAATTCCTCCGGCATCCTGTGTGTGTTGCTTAAATCTACTGTGATTCAATATCATAAAACGATAAAACATTAAAAGTTCCAAGGGGGTGAATACTTTTTATAGACACAGTACATGTCACCACATACAATCCTGACATTCTTTTTCCCGTGGGTATAATTAGCAAATCTACAGAACAATAACTGTAAACAGGAACAATAAACAACAAACTGAGCAAAAGCAAGTAATGAAAAGGCAATAAATAATGAGAGCATGAAATAGACCATAAGGCATAAGAGCAGAATTAGGCCATTCAGCCCATCGAGTCTGCTCTGCCATTCCATCATGGCTGATCCCGGATGCCACTCAAACCCATACACCTGCCTTCTCGCCATAACCTTTGATGTCCTAATCAATCAAAAAACTATCAATTTTTGCTTTAAATACATCCAGACTTGGCCTCCACAGCTTCAACAGATTCACTACTTTCTGGCAAAAAAAAAAATCCTCTTTACCTCAGTTCTAAAGGGTCGCCCCTCAGTTTTGAGGCTGTGCCCTTTAGTTCTGAACACCTCCGCTGTAGGACCATCCTCTCCACATCCACCTGATTTAGTCTTTTCAACATTCGGTTGGTTGCAGTGAGATCGCCATGCATTCTTCTCAATTCCGGTGAGCACAGGCCCAAAGCTGCCAAGTGCTCCTCATATGTTAACCCTTACATTCCCAGAATCATCCTCCTGAACTTCTTCTGGACTCTCTCCAAAACTGTTAACAATATTTTAATGGCGGCCTGACTAGTGTCTTATAAAACTTCAGCATTATCTCCTTGTTTTTATATTCTATTCCCCTTGAAATGAATGCCAACTTAGCATTTGCCTTCTCTACCATAGACTCAACCTGTAAATTAACCTTCTGGGAGTCTTCCATGAACAATCCCAAGTCCCTTTGATATTCAAATTTTCTCCCCATTTAGTCAATAGTCTACACTTTGTTCCTTTTACCAAAATGCATTATTATATTTTTCCCAACACTGTATTCCATCTGCAACTTTTTTGCCTGTTCTTCCAATTTGTCTATGTCCTGCTGCAATCGCATTGCTTCCTCAGCACTACCTACCCCTCCACCTACCTTCATATCATCTGCAAACTTTGCCATAAAGCCATCAAATCCATTCTCTAAATCACTGACAATGTGAAAAGTAGCACTCCCAATACTGGACCCCTGTGGAGCACCATTAGTCACCAGCAGCCAACCTGAAAAGGCTCTTTTTATTCCCACTCGCTGCCTCCTGTCTGTCAGCCGTTCCTCTAACCGTGCCAGTATCTTTCCCGTAATGCCATGGGATTTCATCTTGTTAAGCAGCCTCATTGTGGCACATTATCCAAGGCCTTCTGAAAGTCCAAGCAAATAACATCCCCTGCCGCTCCTTTGTCCATCCTGCTTGTTACTTCCTTAAAGAACTCGAACAGATTGGTCAGGCAAGAGTTCCCTTTTACAGAAACCATGCTGACTTTGCCTTCTTTTATTTATCATTAGTCTCCAAGTACCCTGAAACCTCATCCCTTAATAATGGACTCCAACACTTACCCCAACCACTGAGGTTGAGCTAACTCACCTATAATTTCCTTTATTTTTCCTTCCTCCCTTCTTAAAGAGTGGAGTGACAGTTGCCATCTTCCAGTCCTCTGGGACAATGGCAGAGTCAAGTGATTTCTGAAAGATCATGACCAATGCATCTCTTCAGCAACCTCTTTTAGAACCCTGGGATGTAGTCCATCTGATCCAGGACACTTATCCACCTTAAGACCTTTCAGCTTGCCTAGCACTTTTTCCTTTATAATAACAATGGCACTCCCTCCTGCTCCCTGACACTCACGGACCTCTGGTACACTGCTAGTGTCTTCCACAGTGAAGAATGATGCAAAGTATTTATTAAGTTTGCCTGGCATTTTTTTGTCCCCCATTACTACCTCACCAGCATCATTTTCCAGTGGTCTAATGTCAACTCTCACCTCCCTTTTAATCTTTATATAACTGAAAAAAAATCCAGTATCCTGATTTATATTATTGACTAGTTTACCCTTTTTCTGTGTCTTTTTATAACTATTTTTAGTTGCCTTTTATTGCATTTTGAAAACTTCTGAATCATCCAACATCCCACTCACTTTTGCCTCATTATATGCCCTTTCCTTGTCATCACAATTGCCTACCCCTGCCACTTGAGAACAACTTCCTCTGTGGGACATATCTATCGTTCGCTTTGTGAACTATTCCCAGAAATGTCAGCCATCTCTACTCAGCCGCATTCCCTGCCAGTATCTCCCTCCAATCTGCCTGGGCAAGCTCCTCTCTCATGATACAATATTGATTCATCTGACTTATGCATCTCCCTCTCTTGCGATCCGACACCAGCCTGATTTTCCCAATCCCCTTGCAATGATCACTCACACTTTAAGTTCCATTGATGCCATCCAGATGCAAAGTGAAACTTTAAACTCCATCCACATTGCCTCTGTTCTCCCCTTCCTCAGAAGACATTAGCTAATACTACACAGACAGGAATCAAATCTGGTCTCTTTTTGTATGGTGGAGGTTAATCACTTACAGAATTAAATTGATAAATCATTAGGGAGCCTCATCGTCTCCCTTAAATAGCCTTTCATCTTTGTGTTTCAGATCTTCACAACCAAAAGTACTCTTATTGCTACAGCAGTATGATATTTTTCTGCTCTCATGTTCCAAATTTTCTCTTATCTATGGACATTCCAGATTAGCTTGAGAAGACGTTGAATATTTCACCACCCCTACATTATTATTCTGGCGTCTTCTCCCTTCCTTTCCAGTCTCGAAGAAGGGTCTCGGCCTGAAATGTCAACTGTTTATTCACTTCCAGAAACTCTGCTTGACCTGCTGAGTTCCTACAGCACTTAGTGTGTGTACTGCTTAATATTTCAACTGGTATGATAATCCCACTGGATAATTATCATCTGCCTTTCTTTTCAAAACCTGTCTAGGCCCTTGTACAAAGAGCAAATCCTGCAGGAGTTGCTACTATCTCTGCCAGCAGTAACACATCCAAAAGCAAACAGCTGTGGCTGAGGGAAACGGACAGCTAAACACAGCGTCAACCTATAAAACCCAAACACAGATGTAAATCATTAACTCTTCATACATGCAGCTGTCTCCAGAGAATCTCCATAGTGCCTTCTATTGTTTTAAAATAAACAGCAAATAATTTGACCCGTGGATACCACAGGGCAGCTTCTGTGATCAGACTTAACAGGTTTGCAAAATTTTAATGGAACGGAAGCACCTGTTAAGAGGGAAATGTTGAATGTCAGATTTTACTTTTCCTCTCTCCTGTTGTCGGGGAAGTGAATTCAGCATTCAATTGATTATCTTGGCCTGGAGCTATCGATAACTGAATGGCTGGAGAGTCTTACCAGCGCATTCTGAACAAACAATGTTTCCTTAAGACAAATGCTTCTTTTCGTTCTTTTATGGTATGTGGGAACACACTGCGAGGGTCAGCAGTTATAGCTCATCCTTAACTACAGTTGAACTGATTCATTTCAGATGTCCAACACATTGCTGAAAGTCAGGAGTTACCTGTAGGTCAGACTAGACATGTTTTCTTCTTAAAGTGATAAATTCAAACCAGCAAGGTTTTTATTGTTATTTGGCAGTTTCATGGTCACCATTCTCAATTCTACTCTCTTTTTCAACTTGTGATTTACTTAATTGAAATAGATTTTCCAATTTACCATAACAGGCTTTTAACTTGTGCCATGGAGTCATAAAAATGCACCACTTGTGCTGGTAGCTCGTTCCACACTCTCACAACCCTCTGAGTGTGGTCCCTTAAACTTTTCACCTTTCACCCTTAACCCCCACGACCATTGGTTGTAGTTCTGCCCAACCTCAGCGGAAAAAGCCCATTTGCATTTACCCTGTTTGCACCCCTCATAATCTTGTATGCCTATATCAAATCTCCTCTCATCTTCTATGTTCTCAAGAACACAATCCTAACCTATTCAATCTTTCCTGATAATTCAGGTCTTCTAGACCTGGGCAGCATCCTTGTAAATTTTCTCTGTACTCTTTCAACCTTGTTTACATCTTTCCTGTAGGTAGGTGACCAAAACTACACACATTATTCCAAATCAGTCCTCACCTTATGTTTTATGCAACTTCAACATAGCACCCCATCTGCTGTCCTCAATACTTTGATTTATGAACGCCAACGTGCAAAGGCTTTTTTCGTGACCCTATCTTCACATTATTAGCTCAGATCTTGAGATGATGTGGTCAGTAACACCATTGGTTCATTCCAGTGATGTTGAGATGCATCATTGTGGCAAAAAACTCTTGGATAAAAAATGTTGGGGCAATGATGCAGCCTTAGATAGAACTATTGCCTGCTTTGATATTATGTCTATTAAAGTAAATGGCATAGAAGCACCATACTTTAACCTCCTACTTTTGTCTGAGCTAGTAACTCATGAATAAATGCATGAGCATTTAACAGGATGGATTGGTGTAAATTATCTTGGTAGCCCATAGAGATCATAAATTAACATCAACTCTCATGGGCTTGTGAAGACGGGGGAAAAAAGATAACTAAAAATATGAAGAGAAGTCATCCTATGAACAATCGTCAATAAGATCCATCTTTGGATTCCCCAAGCTAAAATAAACTGCACTGATTAAGCATCTTGGCTCAAACTAAATAGGTGGGCACTTGAGTGAGATACAAGCAACAAGCACCCAGCGCGTTTCAATGGAGGTGGATTTTTTTTTGTTCACCCTCATTGGCAGTAATTTTTTGGTTGTCAGATACTTTGGGCACCTTCAAAGGATTTACAGGTCACCCTTGGGTTACTGACAGACAATCTGTGAGCATTTTTACGTACAGACAAGCTCCGAACATTTTATAAAATCAGAAGTCCAACAAATGTTCAGTCCTACAAACAATAATGAGATTTCTCTCTCTCTCCACTTTTAGTAGCTCTTTCTTCACTGTTTTATGTGCCTTTAACATCATTCATTACAATACTGTACAGGTATGGTCAATATATTGAGTAATTATTATGTATTTTTTCAATTTATGGACAAAGTTAACTTAAGGACGTAATTTCCTTTGATGTCCTCCACACCCTGTCTTTCCTTCCTGAGTTCTCTGGAACAAATTGTTAACTTTTTAAATTTGCCTGCCAATCAGTTCTTAAGTTAGTGGCTGTACAATTCAGTCCAGTGTGTTCTGTAAATTGCTGATAGAGAGATGAGTGATGGCATGCTAAGTGGCCACAGAAACTTTCAAATTGTACTTCAGGATAAAGAACATATTCCTATTTCCTTTGGACAAAATCCTGGTTTAATGTTTAAATTATATAAAGAAATTTTTACTAACCAAATCCTCCTGAACTTTAAAATTTAGAATATAGTTCTTGAAATGTTGCTCTGGAATAACCTTTACCATATCAATATTTTATCTGTCTCTAAACTATCTCTAAACTAACTTCCCTAACAAAGCTGCAAGGTTGCTTCAACCCTTCTAAGAAACTTCTGACAGGAGAACACATGTCCTTTCTGTTTTGCTCTGCAGCTTGGGGTACAGTGTACATAGATTAAGTTACTGCCCCAGCAATTAGAGAGCGAGCCCACTGATACAGGAACTCACTGAGGCCAAAGAAGAATTTGAATTCAGTCAATGAAATAAATCTCAGATTAAAATTAGTCTCGTAATGGTGACCACTAAATTACCCGATCATTGCAAAAACACTTCCGATTAATGGAGTCCTTCAGGGAAGGGAATCTATTAACATTATCTGGTCTGAACCACATGTGGGTCTAGACCAGGGGTTCCTGGCCTTTTTTAGTGCCATGGACCCTGACCCATAACCGAGGGGTCCGTGAACCCCCGGTTGGGAACCTGGTTTAGACCATCTACTGTATGTTTCTGTATAGAGCATCTGGCCCATAACGTTGTGCTGTGACCTTTTAACCTACTCTAAGATCAATCTAACCCTTCCTTCCCACGTAGCTCACCATTTATTTTTGTCATCAATGTGCCTAGCTAAGAGCGTAGAATATAGAACAGGTCTTTTTGTAGTCCCCTTGGTTCAAGGATAATTTGGGGTGAACAATTAATGTTAGCATTGTCACATCCTACGAACGAATTTTAAGAAAAAAATTAACACAGCGTGGCCAGAATACAAAAAGGTTTTTGCGTGTTTTTTTTTTTGCAACTGTTACTGGCGACTGCGGCAGGTAGCAAGACCCCTTTAGATGTTGCTAATCTTGTACACCACAAGTTTGATTCGCTAAATTGTTGGATGCGAGCCGGGGTGGATGGAGGGGGCCTAGTCTTTGGTCTTAGCAAGGATTAGGCCTGAAGCCATGGTGTTGCCTGTTTGAGGGGACAAAGCTGCTGTGCTTTACTGGGGGGGGGTGCGGCGTGGTGTCCAGAACAGAGTCGGAGCTGCCCTCCCAGGGCTCTGCTGTTGTAGAAGTATTTATTGATAAATATTTATATCACTATATACATTGTTCATCTGAAAGCATTCTCCAGCTAGATTCCTCTGACCATAGTGCATGATCTCACTCCATTTGCCAAGTACACATACACTCACTGTACCTATATACCTCTGTTTCAGTACTTCCCAACCACATCACCTGACACCCAATAACACACACACACAAATGCTGAAGGAACTCAGCAAGTCAGGCAGCATCTATGGAGAGGAATAGAATTAATGTTTCAGGCTGAGACCTTCATCAGGACTTGGTATGTGTCAGATACAGAGCTTTAACCTCCGGCATCCAGGTCAGTTGTTATGATCAGGACTGATGCTGAACATTTAGAGTTCCTTTCCCCCATAGGAATGTGAAATCCTCCAAAGTTGAATAATAGATAAAATGTTTCAAAATTTGGTTTAAAAGTACATGCATCACACCAGCTTATGAATTTAAAAACATCTACTCTTCTATTATCAAAAATTCTGAGCCAGGATATGGAAAGCTGACTAGCAGAAGTACCCTTGTATAATCTGGTACATGTATTTATTAGCGTCACACGGACGCTACAATTAGGCTATTTACGAAGTTTCGCTATGCAGACAAGACAACGAGGTCTGTTGTGTTGAAACTCTGTTAGCAGCAATCATAAAGTTTTTATATGAGAAATAAGTGCTCAAGGTCATCTTGCCATCCTTAACATTTCCTTGTGAAAAGTACAAGGTTTTATTTTTCTTTCTTTTGAAGGGTTGTTTTTAATGCAAGACAAGCTCCATCACGCAAGAAGCAGGTGCATTGTAACTGGATCCATGGATGGAGTTCTGCAGAGCTGCTTAAAACTATTCACCCGTCTGTGGCATCGCGCACACAATGATACATCTGGTGAACTTTTGGAACTCTTGGAAACTTGCTGCTATGCTGTGTGTTACAATTCTTCTAATTCCTTATACGTTAACTCTCTCCCTACTGAACATACTTGAACCACAAGCGTTCAAGTGCAGCAAATTATAGAAGAATTCACAACAAATGAACCTTAAATTTCATTAGTACCACACAAGCTAACAAAGACAGAAGCAGACTTGCCAGAGGAAGTGTTATTATTTCAGCCCTCAATAAATTAAGCCTTAGCAAAATAAACACATTGTAGTTTGAAACAACATATACCACTTAATAAGATTATTTTGAAGAACCATGAATCAAACATATCACAGGGACAGTCACTTAGCCAATGGCATCTTGATTACAAGTGAATAAAAATTCACTAAGTGAATTCCAAGTACAGAAACAATGGATCAGTTGCTTCAGACTCATCTTTCATTCTGTACTCATTGTTGGACAATAAATCTCATGAAACATCTATTGAGTTCTCTTAGAGTCATGTCATACAGTCCTCAGATCCAAAGATTATCCATTAACCATCATTCCATTTGTATTCTAAAAACATGTTCTTCACATGTTCCCACATTCCTTTCAATATCATAAAGGAATTTTATTTATAAAGTAGCACTTTGTCAAATTCCTCTTGAAATCCACATGCTCTACATTCAAAGCACATTATAAAATGGAAGCTGAGCAAGTCCGTCAGCATAAATGGCTCCATCATTTAAATCAATCACTATTTACACTTTGAATATGATCAAGAAAACAAATTGGCTTCTCTTCTTCAGAACGCAACTTTGAAATAATAGCTATCACAAACTCAGAATCATTTTCCTTCTGTGTCAGCACATTATGAGTTCGAATCTCACTCCAGGACTTTGAAAACAAGTGTCTTATCTGACATTTCCACTGCAATACTTAAGGAGTGCCATGCGGTCACAGGAGTTGCCCTTTGGGTGCAAGGTCCCATTTGCTCTCTCGGAATAATTTTGAAAAAGGGCTTAGATTCCTTCCCCAGATTATGATACAAAAAATTAACTACTTACTGCCTAAAGGACCTGGCTGTGGGCAAAATGGTTGAGTAATGTTCAACAGTGACCAGACTTCAAAAGTGCTTTGGTACCCCTTCTAATTTTTTCTAGGTTTAAACAGGATATGGCTTGGGAAAACCATTGAGAAGTAGTTGGAGGATTCATCTCCTTCCAATTCAATGAAATAGATCTTCTAGCCATTAAAGTAGCAAATGCAATCATCCGCCGAGCTGAAGAGGGCAGATCAATTATTGGTAAACCAAAAATTGCAGTGATAGAGTGAGGTTGTAAATCAATGCGCAAAACTGCAGAGAACATGTCAAAAATATCTTTCCAATATTTTTCCAAAAAAAGAGGTCAAGATCAAAACATATGAGTCAAAGAGGCTACCTCAGAATGACATCTGTCACAGATCAGATTTATATGAGAGTAAAAACAAGCTAATTTAGACATATGAGCCCTATGCACCACTTTAAATTGAATCAATTTAACACAAATAGATGAAAAGTTAACTAATTGAAAAATTTTCTCCCATTTCTCTATAGGTAAAGAAAGTCGAAAGTCCTTCTCCCATTCATTTTTAATTTTATCGGATATATCTGACTGTATTTTCATAATCACATCATAAATGTTTACTATTAAACCCTTTTGATAAGGGTTTAAGCCTAAAAATTTTTCTGTGATATCAGTTGGATATGAAATCAGAAAAATAGTAACATCATATTCAAAAAATCCCTGATCTGTAGATACCTAAAAAAAAAATGGGATCTTGGCAAATTATATTTATTAGACAATATTAGACATGAAACAGTTATCCAAAAATAAATCATAAAAACATATTATACCCTTCGTTTTCCAAACCAAAAAGGCTTGATCCATGACAGAGGGTTGAAAGAAAAAATTAGATATAATAGGACTTGATAAAATAAATTTATTCAAGCCAAAAAATTTACGAAACTGAAACCATATTCGTAATGTATGTTTAATTGTTGGATTAACCTTTTAGACAGAACAAAGGGAAGCGAAGTTCCTAAGATGGACAAAAGCACTTTGGGACAATGATTGTTTTAACAGGCACAATAGAAATGTTGTGGTGCAGTATGTGGTACTCCATTACTGTATCGCAGCTGAACGCTCTGTTCTCCTCCCTTTTTCCTGATCTATACATTTAATTAGTTTGTGTTGAGAACATGTCAATGAATGCTAGTGTGTGGATCTACTTTCACAGAAGGGGGAGATTAATGGAGAAACTAATAAAAGAGGTCAAGTTGCTTTTTACTTGATGTGACAACTTTAGAGAATTTTGACCAGCTTGTGCATGTGAATCCATACCTTGCTCACAATTCTTTCCTCCAAAGCCCAGGGGACACTCACAACTGAAGGTCTCCCATCTGTTCACACAAGTTCCTCCATTCTTGCATGTGTTTGAATCACAGAAATTCCACTTGGCAGAACACCCTGCAGAGAGAGAAATTTTGCACAGATCATTTAACTGACATGTATATACGGCATAACAGAGTATAATCCTAGTTCAGGCTGAGAATTCATCCAGCTCTTCGAAGGCAGAACAACAAGCAAATGGAAACAAACACCCTCTACTTGCAAAAGTAAAGCAATAAAATAATTGAAATTGTCTTTATTTGCATCCTAATTCATACACATCCCCATGCTGATTTATTTTTACGACATTATGTTGTAATCGAAATATACTCCTTTTTTCTCTGTAAGGTTTTACAGTTTCTCAGGAGAAGAGAAAATCCTTCCAATATTAACCCTTGATTTTCCATGGATTAATGCCTCTCACTGGTATATTACTCTTTAAACTATTGTCTTCTCCTCATGGTACACTAATTAAATGCAGAGTGGTTTCCAGACTGGTGGGTAGCTGGGAAGGGTGCACAAAAGATTTACGAGATGTCACTGTAACTGGAGGGTTTGATCTATGCAAGGAAAGTCAGGGACTTTTAACTCTCGAGTACAGGAAGCTGAGAGGAGACCTGATAGAGGTTTAGAAAATCAGGAAAGGCATTGATAATGTGAATGGTTATAATCTCTTTCTCAGTGTTGAGTCGCCTAAAACTAGAAGGCATTGGTTTAAGAAGGGATCTGAGGGATAAGGTTCTCCACACAGCAGGAGGTCGGTATATGGAATGAGCTGCAGTAGATGTGGGTATAATTATGATGTTTAAAATACATCAAGAATAGAAAAGGCTTAGAGAGAGATGGGCCAAATGCAAGACAATAGGACTAGTTCAAGTAGACAACGTGGTCAGTATGGATGAGTTCAGCTGAAGTCCTGTTTATGTGCTGCCTATCTCTATAAGAGCCCAGAAGAAGCATCAGGGTTAAGAATCAATAAGGTGATAAAAATAAATAGTTTTTACTCATGTTTTAATTATACCGTAAAAAGGTGGAAGCGATGGAGTGGGGGAGGGCTGCGAAAACATAAACCAATCCTCTGAAATGGGGTGTGGCAACCCAGTTGTATTTGACTCTCTTGTTACCTGATACTGTGCCATTATTTGCAATGAAATCGGCCATATCAATTTGCTGGTTATCTATCAATAAGTTCTTCATGCATCCCATAAATTCATGGTTCTGAAGTGGAAAGTCTACAGGCAGGTTTGGAACTCCACCAAGGAGTAGAGGGCCTGTCAAATCCAGGGACCTGAAAAGCAAAAGCAGAGTCAATGGTAGTCTTTATCTTGCTCCTCCTAACATTATTAGGCCCTTCAAGTTCAATCAAATACTATTGAACTTGGCTAATAACATAGCAAGCGTAATCATTAAGAAATATTCAAAGGCAAGTACAGACAAAGCACTCTCTAGAAATGTTTAATTCATTAAAAAATCTATACAATTCCGCTACAAGCAACTTCTGGGATTCATTTTAATATGGAGACCAAATGCAGTCACTTCACTAACCAGTTGGAGGTTAGAGGCGAATGTGGGTGTCTTTCACAGTTCAGAGAATTTCAGCAAGTTTCGGACTTGCAAGTGCTGACATTCTGATCAAGAGTTTCAGATGTAATTGTTGGTAGCTAGTAAGAAGACCCAGACCATTTGGTTTTACTGATGTTGCATGCAAAGTTACAGCAAGTGAAAATAGTGATGGGTAATTAAAGTTCAATGAGCCTTGTTGAAAAATGTGGACGCACTGCTGTTTCAAGTTGAATTGCCTATTGACTCTTGTAGCCAATGCACACAGTTGACTAATGTAATCATTCAGGAAATAGAATCACTTGCCTTTGGAATGGGGAAAATGAAATGAGACAAGAAATCAAACAGAGGAAATATATGATAAACAGAAAGGATTGTGCAGATGTTTGAAATCTTGAGAAACACACAGAAAACATTGGAGGAACTTGGAGCCAATGAAGGGGGATGAACAGTCGATGATCAGGCCAAGGGACTTCATCAGGATTAGAAAGGAAGGGGACAGAAGTCAGAATAAGAATGTAGGAGGAGGGGAAGGAGCTCAAGCTGGCAGGTGATGGGTGTAACCGGGTGAGGGGAAGGTGCATGGGTGGGGGAGTGGGATTAAGTAAGAAGTTCAAAGGTGAAAGGTGGAAAAGGTAAAGAACTGACGAAGGAGGAATATGATAGGAGAGGACAGAGGATCTTGGAAAATAAGAAAAGAGGAAAAGCTCCAAAAGGAGGTGATGGTCAGGTGAGGAGGGGTGAGAGGCAAATAAGAATGGGGAATGGAAAGAAGTGAGAAGGAGATGAGCAAAAAAATTACCAGAAGCTAGAGAAATTAATATTCATGCCATCCGGTTGGAGGCTATCCAAACAGAATTGGAGGTGTTGTTCCTCCAACCGGAGTGTGGCCTCATCATGGCAGTAGAAAGGCTGGAATGGGAATGAGAAGTCAAAATGAAATGGGTGCCCACCAGAAAATCCTGCTTTTTTACGGGAGATGGAGTGAAGGTGCTCGACAAAGCCATCCCACAATCTATGTCAGATATCACTGATGTAGAAGAGGCCGAACTGGGAACATCTACTGTCATGGTCAGAAAAGAAAAGTAATTATCCTAAGCATGGCTCCAGGGGATTAGTCAAAACAAAAAATTCCAATTATCTGGCCCCAAGATAAATGTGGATGAACTAGTTCAGCAAAACACATTGAAATTAGCAATAAACCCAAATGAATTGTGTTTGAAATTTCTTGGAAAGAAATTACAAATGACACAAAATGTCTGAAACATTGTGGTAAAGGATATGTTACTGGCATTTACTTTTGTGGTAAATATTGAATTAAAAATAAATTGGTACTGTTTAATTTTAAATAATTAAGAATAAAAATAAATGATTACTGTTTAATACAGCTGTTAGAAATTACAATAGATTTAAACATACCATCAATTCCAATACAGTAGAATTGTTTAACGTTACGAGTCTACCTGTGAAGACCTGAGCCTGGATTTTCCATAGATTTCATGTTAATGCTGAAGATAGTTATCTTTGGTATCAAAATGACACACCGTGTTATACATTTCAACTTCTCTTCCTTTATTCTTCCTCAAAGCCCACTTGATCTTTTGAGCTAGCAACTAAATGAACTGTATTCCTCTTCTCTGGATGCCCCTGCACATTCCATATTTTTGCTTCGCTCTTGGTGGGTGTTATGCCTTCTAACTTCAAAACATTAAGCTATTTGAAAGGAAAACAAGGGAGCCAGGGACGCGCATCTAACTGTTTTTTACTGTTTAAATGAAGCATGATGTATGCAATTCACGTACTTTTATATGTAACTTGTAATGAATCAATTAAACAAACAAAAATACTGAATCTAACAATACCACTCCAATATCAATAAACTATTAACTGCAAAACACTACTCCCTGCCTAATTATAAAATCCAATTTAAAAATAGAATGCAACTCAACCCAAATATGTAATGTATTGCTCTCTATTCATCAATGTACATAAACATATTTTAAATTGTCTGACTCAGGCTTAAATATTTGACTACTGTGAAGGACTTCTTACTCTTGTGGGATGACGTCTTTCCTGACTGGGGGCAGGTGATGAAGAGAGTGGTCACTATCTGACAGGCGAGACTTGTGACAGTGAAATAATCTCAGTTTCTTGAAGGATCATTCTTTTAATTTAGAACTTACTTTTTTGATCCTGACTGAGTTCCTTGAGCAGAACAGGAATAGTTCCCAATAAGCCTGTCAAAACGCAATGCAACTGAAGTATCACAGTCATCAACAGTAACTACAGCAACCTTCTGATCAGAAGGACCTTGAGGAACACCAGATATCCCAATGTACGGCTGTTGAAAAAAGAATAAGCATATTTTGTAATTTGTTGTAAAATTATTCGATGAGATTTTCTTGAATTATAATAATAGAGTTGAATATTGCACTCGATCACAGCAAAGCCTTTTGGGGTGAATTTCTAATTGCTACAATTTGTTTACCAATTTGCACAGTTCTTCCATTTGCTTCGCAAAACTGTAAACCATATTTCAGGTTAAGTGACAAGATGTTCAGTTTCAATAAAAATGTCATGTTACATATCCGAAAACATAATTTTCATCTAAGTGTAAAGGGAGAGGATTTTGGCATGCATCATTTATTTATTTAGCTTATCTTGTTTATTTTGACAACCTGGCTGCCCCACTGTGTTGGGTAAGTCAGCTGGCAATCCTGTGATATAGTCCATTCCAATATTGTTGGAATTGTTCCATATGCATTTAAGCAACACACACAAAATGCTGGAGGAACGCAGCATGCCAGGCAGCACCGATAGGAAGAAGTTTCGGGTTGAGACCCCTCGTCGGGACTAACGGAAAAAAGAGATAGCAAGAGATTTGAAAGTGGGAGGGGGAGGGGGAGACCCAAAATGGTAGGAGAAGACAGAAGGGGAGGGATGAAGCTAGGAGCTGGGACGTTGATTGGCAAAAGGAATACAAGGCTAGAGAAGGGGGAGTATCATAGGACGGAAGGCCTTGGAAGGAGGAGGGGAGCACCAGAGGAAGATGGAGAAGAGGCAAGGTGTTATTGTGAGAGGGAAAGAGAGAGGAAAAGAATGAATGAATGAATGAATGTATAGGGATGGGGTAAGAAGGGGAGGAGGGGAATTAACGGAATTAGAGAAATTAATGTTCATGCCAACAGGTTGGAGGCTACCCAGATGGAATACAAGGTGTTGTTCCTCCAACCTGAGTGTGGCTTCATCTCGACAGTAGAGGAGGCCATGGATAGACATATCAGAATATCCATATGCATTTAGTTTTCTCTCTCTTCAGCATCCAAAATTTAGAAATTCACTACATGCAAAATTAAGAGAATAAGCCCATACCTAAAAAGCTTTTGCCACAGTGTAGCACATCACCTTCAGCACAATGGAGTAAAAATATATCCTACTTTTTCTTAATTTATTGCAAATGATACACTATTCTATGGACACTTTTGAAGTACAGTAGATTCCGGGTAATTCAGCCATCGGTTAATAAGAGCAGCCACTTATTTGGGACAACTCTTCGAAAACAAAAGCTAATTGAGAAAATAGCTGGATTCTTTTCATGTACTTGGAACACTATGCTGCTAAATTGAGGGAGGAGACTGCTGCTGAACAGTCTGATGCTGAACTAGCATCAGTGATGTGCAACTGTGCGGTCATTAAGATGCTACATTGTGCTTATTCTGAACAGATTATAAATATTGTCAGTTGTGTGTGCCGGTGTTCAAAGAGTAGTGATTTTTTTTGTCACTGATAGTTGGCGAGAAATAAACAAGTACGACTATGTAGACCTGTTTTGCTCACTGCGCTTTCAAGCATTCAGGCTTGGAGATGCCAGAAACAGCAGGAGTGAAAATGAAACAATTCCACTACTTCAACAAGTTGGGCACTATGAAAATTTTTCAGGTATTGACAAAAATCCTAAACATTACAACGAAAATGAAGATTCAGAGGATGCAATCGGCAAAAACATTGCATGAAGACAGTCCTTTATCTGTGCTAGGGTTCTGTGCTGAATTTGTTCATTTACAGTCAATCAGAAGAACACAGCAGCATACACTGAGTACTATTAGGAACTAATGAAGTTTTATTGTACCGTAGTAGTATTGGTAATGTTCTAATTTATTCTGTATTTCATTTAAATACATAATTTTTTACTCAGTTAAATGGTAGTTTGTCTATTTTATACCTTTCTAAATTTTTCCATGAAACTTTGGATAATTGGTACAGCCACTTAATTGGGCCAAAATGTACTAGTCCCGATGTGTCCCAGTTAAGTGAAATCCACTGTATTGAATTTTCAGCAGCTGTGTTATTTCAAGATTGTTTAAAATGCATGGATAATGATCTAACTAATGGGCTTGGTACAACTGAGGTTATTTTTCTTGCATTCATAAAAAAAAAATGAGAATGCGTCCCTTTGGGCCAACAAAATCAACCAATCAAGTAAGCTAATTAAATTTGCTGAACCTGCTGAAGGTGAATGGTTTTTGCCTTACTAGTAGCGAGGAGTCTTTGATTGTGTCCTTTTTTAACACCAAGATCTTGTTTTGCCATTTTTGTCTCTCCATTGTCATAAATCTTATCAATAGTTCATATCCTGTGTGTTGTCTATCTTTGCATGCACGTGATGCCGCTAAAAGTTTGTCTTTGTAGCTGTACAAGGTTTTTTGAGGAAGTCACCAGGAAAGTTGATAAAGGCAAGGCAGTGGACATGAAGTCTACACGGACTTCAGCGAGGCCTTTGACAACATCCTGCACGAGATGCTGCAGATGGAGTTCAACCCAGATAAGTGTGAGGTGGTTCATTTTGGTAGGTCAAATATGATGGTAGAATATAGTATTAATGGTAAGACTCTTGGTTGTGCGGAGGATCAGCGGACCTTGGGGTCCGAGTCTATAGGACCCTCATAGCTGCTGCACAAGTTATCTGTGTGGTTAAGAAGGCATACAGTGTATTGGCCTTCATCAATCATGGGATTGAGTTTAGGAGCCGAGAGATAGTGTTACTGCTATATAGGACCCACTTGGAGTACTGTGCTCAGTTCTGGTCACCTCACTACAGGAAGGACGTGGAAACTATGGAAAGGGTGCAGAGGAGATTTACAAGGATGTTTCCTATATTGGGGGGCATGCCTTATGAGAATAGGTTGAGTCAAATTGGCCTTTTCTTCTTGGAGCGACCGAGGATGGGAGGTGACCTGATAGAGGTATGAGATGATGAGAGGCATTGATCGTATGGAAAGTGAGTAGTTTTTTCCCCAGGGCAGAAATGGCTAACATGAGAGGGCACAGTTTTAAGGTGCTTTGGAAGGAGATACAGAGATTTCAGGGTAAGTTTTTTTTACGCAGAGAGTGGTGAGTGCATTGAATGGGCTGCCAGCAACGGTGGTGGAGGCAGATACGATAGGGTCTTTTCAGAGACTCTTGGATAGGTACATTGAGCTTAGAAAAATAGAGGGCTATGGGCAACCCTAGGTAATTTCTAAAGTAAGTAATGTTTGGCACAGCATTGTGAGCCAAAGGGCTTGTATTGTGCTGTAGATTTTCTATGTACCATCAGAGGATGATCAAGAAGTTTCAATTGCTTGGCATTCAAGATGAGGTAGTAAATCAGTTTAAAGACTGGCTTCATGGAAAAAGCCAGAGAGTGGGAGTAGATGATCGTTTTTCTGACAGGAGGCCTGTGACTGGTGGTATGCTGCAGGGATCGATGCTGAATCATTATCAACAAACTGGATGAAAATGTGGTGAACTGGATCAGCAAATTTGCAGATGACACCAAAGATTGGGGGGTGTAGTGTACAGCAAGGTACAAACTGGATGAAAATGTAGTGAACTGGGTCAGATTGTGGGTTGTAGTGGACAGCAAGGTAGACAATCTAGGCTTGCAGTGGCATCTGGACCAGTGGGAAAAGTGGGCTGAAAAATGACAAGAGTGGAAAAGGAACGGGTCTTCAACTACCTGCATTTGAGTGGTATCGTTCTTGCTGCTGCGGGTGGATTGTGCAAGAGCCTTGGGTCTCACACTGCAAGTTTTGATCGCCTCAGTGGCTCACGGCTGTGGACTTATTTAGGCAGTGGTTTGATGTTTAATGCCCTCAGCGTTGAAAGTGCTTCACTATTAGCATGATTAGATCGAGGCACTTAGGCACAGAACTGGACCTGTGGCTGTGGTGTGCAATTATCGATACAGGGCTAAACTGACCGAATCGGTGGCTGTGGCCATCAGCTCCTGTACTGGCTTCACTCGCTTCAGAGGCTCGTGGGTGTGGTCTCTCTTTTGTGGACATTGCAGTTTGATGTTTAATATTCTGTGTGTTATTTGTTCACTTTTTCCACATTTGATGATCTTGTGTGGATTTTTTCTTTAAATGAGTTCTACGCTGTTTCTTTGAGGCTGCCTGCAAGAAGAATCTCAGTATTGTATACTGCTGATACTTTAATAATAAACGTACTTTGAAATTTGATGGGGTAAATGCAAACAGGCTTTATTCGCTGAGATTGCGCGAGACTACAACTAGAGGTCATGGGTTAAAGGTGAAAGGGGAACATGAGGGGGAACACCTTCACTTAGAGGGTGATGAATACTGCCAGCACAAGTGGTGGATACAGAGACAATTCCAACAGTTGAGAAGAATTTGGATAGACACACGGATTGGATGGGTATGGAGGGTTATGGGCTGGAGGCATGACGATAGGACTAGGCAGATTAATGGATCAGCACAGACTAGATGGACTGCAGACCCTGATTTTGTGCTGTAGTGTTCTATGACCCTATGAGTCTCACTGTATTTGTGCAAAATAGTAAGCTTGACAGTCTTAGCTCAGTTTAAATGATACGAGAACATCAACTATCACTACTTTACATGTAACATTTTCCATTGTAGCTTTCAATAAATGGACAGCATTTATCCAGAGATCATTTTCACTTTCCTGAAAGTGATGTTTATGTGCTGACCTATGTTGAGAACTAAAGAGTTATTTCTCTTATGGAGAAGAGTATGAGAAATTAGTGAACTAAACCATATATCAAATCTACTTGTCAGCACACAACACAACAACACTGTATAAATTGCTTCAACAATAATAAGCAGGATTAATATAGATAAAGCTTTAGATGGTTGACATAGAAATGGTGGGTTGAAAGGTCTTAGCTATGTTCTAAGACACCCACCACTCAAGCTGATATACAATAATTAAATTAATATGCGTATATTGATTTATATAGACTGTTGGAGTTGCCAAACATTTTTTATGCCGTGGAGCCTTACCATTAAACAAGGGGTCCATGGACTCCAGGTTGGGACCCCTGATATAGAGTATTTCATATTCCTCTCATGAAAGTTTGGCTCTTTAAACCATCAGACAGACAGACATACTTTATTGATCCCGAGGGAAATTGGGTTTCATTACGGTCGCACCAACCAAGAATAGTGTAGAAATATAGCAATATAAAACCATAAATAATTAAATAATAGTAAGTTAATCGTGCCAAGTGGAAATAAGTCCAAGACCAGCCTATTGGCACACGGTGTCTGACACTCCGAGGGAGGAGTTGTAAAGTTTGATGGCCACGGGCAGGAATGATTTCCTATGACGCTCAGTGTTACATCTCGGTGGAATGAGTCTATGGCTGAATGTACTCCTGTGCCTAACCAGTACTTTATGGAGTGGATGGGAGTCATTGTCCAAGATGGCATGCAACTTGGACAACATCCTCTTTTCAGGCACCACCGTCAGAGAGCCCAGTTCCACCCCCACAACATCACTGGCCTTACGAATGAGCTTGTTGATTCTGTTTGTGTCTGCTACCCTCAGCCTGCTGCCCCAGCTCACAACAGCAAACATGATAGCACTGGCCATCACAGACTCGTAGAACATCCTCAGCATTGTCCGGCAGATGTTAAAGGACTTCAGTCTCCTCAGGAAATAGAGACGGCTCTGACCCTTCTTGTAGACAGCCTCAGTGTTCTTTGACCAGTCCAGTTTATTGTCAATTCGTATCCCCAGGTATTTGTAATCCTCCACCATGTCCACACTGATCCCTTGGATGGAAACAGGGGTCACCGGTGCCTTAGCCCTCTTCAGGTCCACCACCAGCTCCTTAGTCTTTTTCACATCAAGCTGCAGATGATTCTGCTCACACCATGTGACAAAGTTTCCCACCCTAGACCTGCACTCAGCCTCATCTCCCTTGCTGATGCATCCAATTATGGCAGAGTCATCAGAAAACTTCTGAAGATGGCAAGACTCTGTGCAGTAGTTGAAGTCCGAGGTGTAGATGGTGAAGAGAAAGGGAGACAGGACAGTCCCCTGTGGAGCCCCAGTGCTGCTGACCACTCTGACACACAGTGTTGCAAGCGCACGTACTGTGGTCTGCCAGTCAGGTAATCAATAATCCATGTCACCAGGGAAGCATCCACCTGCATCACTGTCAGCTTCTCACCCAGCAGAGCAGGGCGGATGGTGTTGAACGCAATGGAGAAGTCAAAAAACATGACCCTCACAGTGCTCGCCAGCTTGTCAGATTTGATGACCAAATCTGAAAAAAAAACTTCTCTAACAACAAAACACAAAATGCTGGTGGAACACAGCAGGCCAGGCAGCATCTATAGTGAGAAGCACTGTCAGCATTTCGGGCCGAGACCCTTCGTCAGGACTAACCGATAGGAAAGATAGTAAGAGATTTGAAAGTAGTGGGGGGGAGGGGGAAATGCAAAATGATAGGAGAAGACCGGAGGGGGTGGGATGAAGCTAAGAGCTGGAAAGGTAATTGGCGAAAGAGATACAGAGCTGGAGAAGGGAAAGGATCATGGGACGGGAGGCCTCAGGAGAAAGAAAGTGTGGGGGAGGGGAAGTACCAGAGAGAGATGGAGATCAGGCAAACAACTAAATATGTCAGGGATGGGGTAAGAAGGGGAGGAGGGGCATTAACGGAAGTTAGAGAAGTCAATGTTCAAAAATACTTCTCTCTTCAGTTTGGTGGAAATCTAACATCTTGAAATATTCCTTTGGAGAGTACTACTTTTCCTAAAGGCTGTTGTTAGCGAAATTGTAATTGTGCTCATGGTCAGCTATGAATGATGCTGCTCCAAGGACTCCCCAGGATCTTTCCCTCTTTGGGTCTAAGCAATTTTCTCAAAGTATACTTGATCTCAAAGGAAGGGGGTAGGGGGTTGGGGAACGAGAAAAGAGGGAAGAAACCAAAATAAGAAGGTGGGGAGATGGGAAGGAGAGCGAGCTGGCAAGTGATAGGTGAGACTAGGTGAGGAGAATGAGTGGCTGGGGAAGGGCATGTTGAAATAAAAAGCTGGGAGGTGACAGGTGGAAGAGGACAGTTGACCATGGGAGAAAAGGAAGAAGGGACACAAAGGGAGGAGATGGAAATGTGAGGATCTTCACATTTCATCCTACCCTCCCACACTCACCTTCTCCTTCAATTGTTTTCATCTATCACTTGCCAGCTTGTACTACTTCCCCTCCCAACTCCTTATTCTGGCTTCCTCACCCTTCCTTTCCAGTCCTGATGAAAGGTCTCTGCCTGAAACATCAACTGGTTTTGGTTCTCTTCAAAGATTCTGCCTGAGCCCCTCCAGCATCTTGTGTGTGTCGTGTGCATTGGTCTGGATTTCCAGCATCTTGTGTTTACACATTTGATTTATTGGGAATATAATCCTGTTGAGGTTTGCAGAATACATGCGTGTGGTTATTTGTATTGACAGTTCTCCAACTTGGCCAATCAGCTCCATTGGCTCATTCATTGCCGAACACTGGCAGGCAGGATGATTTATTGAACATAGTTTTGCTCTCCATGGGAGGTAGCTGACTCTGAAACAGTACTTCTCTCTACAGTGCAAATGTTGTAGGAACATAAACACAGAATCAGACAGAGTCCACTGACATGACGCTGCTGGCTCCACACTTGAACATGCTGAAGAAAGAATAATTTTAATCACAGGATGATTCTCAGGTAGCTAATTCTGCATGGAAATCTTAATCCAAGCTGCCATTTGTAGAACTGAACAAAGCAAATTTGGGTTTGGCTGTATTGCACCTAAGCCTGTCCAATAGATACCCACACACATCAAAAAGCCTACAAAAAGTAGTGGATATATCCCAGTCCATCACGGATAATGCCTGCCCCACCGTGGAACATATCTGGAAGGAGCGCTGTTACAGGAAAGCAGCAGCTATCATCGAGGACCACCACCATCCAGGCCATGCTCTCTTCTTGCAGCTGCCATTGGAAGGAAGATACAGGAGCCTCAAGGCCCACACCACCAGGTTTAGGAACAGTTATTACCCCTCAACCATCAGGCTCTTGTACCAGAAGGGATAATTTCACTCAACATCACTTGCCCCATCACTGAACTGTTCCCACAACATATGGACTCCCTTTCCAGGACTCTTTATCTCACATCTCAATATGTATTGCTTATTTATTCATTATTTTTCTTTTTTCCTTTTCTTTTGTATTTGTAGTTTACTTTTGGACATTGGTTGTTGTCCACCCTTTAGACTGTCATCTTTCACTGATTTTATTCTGTTGCTTCTTGTATTTACCATAAAAGCCCACAAGAAAAGATATCTCAAGGTTGTATATGATTACCTAAATGTACTTTGATAATGAACTTTGAATTTCTATGCATGTGTATGCAGACACACAAACTTCTTATTGTAATTTATAGTTTGTTTTTATGGACCATGCTGTGCTGCTGACACAAAGCAAAACATTTCACAACATGATATTAAATCTGGTTCCAATTTCTTCTGGGAGCCATTCTAATGAATTGTTGGTAATCCAGTAAGCAGAGTAGAGAGAAATAGCTGGAATTTGGCCATTGAATCCAACAAATTGTTGCATAACTATTTCCTCGATTGTTTTTCTGTAGAAGTAATGCTTTCAGACAGAAGCTTCAAAGGTATTCTTAAAAGAGATCAAAATTCTGATAATAATTTGAAATGAGATAAAGGATGGGAAAAGGAAAAAGGATTTCGAGAAAGTCAGAAACTTTTCAATTTTTTAACATTTATAGAAAAGTTTTGCAGAAAGAAGTCCATTCAGTCTATCTCATCCATACAATTAACCTCACTTACCAGTCCTGTAGGTTATGGCTTTTTATGTGCTCATCAAGGTGGTTTAAAGGTGACAAGGGCTTCTACTTTCACTATCCTTTTCCCTCAACTTCTCTCTAATCTTTTAGATAATTAACTTAAATCTAACGTTACTCTCTCCTTTTCTGTTTACTCTGTCAGGCTTCAGTGCACCTTAATTAAATCACCAGACTCCTTTGTTCCAAAGAAATCAAAATAACTCCATCCTAGACAGTCTCTCCTCATAACTTGATAAATCTTTTTACACTACTAGGTGGAAAGAAAACACCTTTTTATAACAAGTAGAGGTGGAGCAATTTACACCAACTGCCAAGGTGTGCCAACTGCCTGAAAATTTACTTTGAAAGGTTTGATAAGTACCTCATCTTGGAGAGAATATCACTTTAAACATCTAAAAATAACAAGGAATATGCTACTGAGCTTCAGTGAACCAGGGTTGCCAATAGAAGCCTAGAAGGATTTAAGCAGCTCTGAAGCTTGCAGGTCTAAACATTTATAGAGTCCTTTTGTTTGTCCCAGTCCTGTCAACTTCCCCTTGCATCCCTATATCACACTAGCCAGGCCTCCTACAGACAAAAACATTCTTCAACTATCAGATCATCCTTTCACCAGCCAGCAACCTCCAACGGCATCTGACTAAGCTAAATGTTTTTCAGACTGAACAAAGACCAACTGAATAGAAATGATAATCCGAAGAAAATTTCTTTATATTGTCGGCATTGAAAACAGTATTAAGTCCCTAAGAGAGAAGAGGAGAGATTGTAAATGTACTGAAGCTTTCTTCACAAGTTGATTCCTGACTTCTTGCCTAACACTGGAATTTTATATTTGGCAATCAAGTATATATCACATTATTTGCACTGTTGTGTCTGAATGGAGTCCCAAATGGCTTCCTCCTTTTTAAGCTTCACAGCCATAAACACACATATATGGAGCACATTTCCCTGTGCCTACTGTACATCAGTTTGTTGACTAAAGAGTTAAATCATTTTCCACTTAAGTACCCAATTCAAATGCAAGTACTTTTGTCTTGAGCAATATCAAAGCAGCTAAAATTTAGCTTCATAGCTAGACTTCTAAAAAAAAGAACAAAAATCGCAATTTACAATTTTTATCTAAAATCTTCTGACCCCATCTGTTGGCTTCCAATGGGGAACAGAGCTCCAGCCAGCTAAAGTGCTTTATTGGTGATACCACTATTTTCCAATATTCAGCAACTAATGACATGCTGTAATAAGATAATGGCTCAGGTTTTGAGCTGGGTGGTGAGGGACAGATGCTGGGGTGAAACCGACAGCTCCCAGACCTTGGCCTCGATATCTCCTTCCTCACTTGCAGACTCAGTCAGCTTGCGCTGCCAATGACTCCTCCTCCACAACCAGCATCTGCCCAGGTGCCACAAGGCTGTGTGTTTAGGCCTCTGCTTTACTCGCTTTATACCTATGACTGAGAGGCCAAGTATGGCTCCAATGTCAAGCTTGCAGACGACACCGCTGTGGTTGGCCAAAATAAAGGTGGTGATGAATCAGTATATAGAAGGGAGATTGAAAGTCTGGCTGAATGGTACAACAACAACCTCACACTCAATGTCAGCAAAACCAGAAGAGCTGATTATTGACCTCAGGAGGAGGAAAAAGGTCCTCCTCATCAGTGGATCAGAGGTGCAGAAGGTCAGTAACTTTAAGTGTCTTGGATCTGTCCTGGGAACTGCACATAAATACCATTACAGAGAAGGCTTGGCAGCACCTCAACTTTCTTAGGAGTTTGTGAAGATTCGGCGTGTCATCTAAAATTTTAACAAACTTCTATAAACATACGATGGAGAATATAATGACTGGTGGCTTCTCAGCCTGGTATGGAGACAGCGTTTCCCTTGAATGGAAATGTTGGATACAGCCAAGTCCATCACAGGAAAAACCCTCCTCACCATTGAGCACATCTACAAGGAGCACTGCCAGAAGAAAGCAGCATCCAACGACGGGGAGCCCACCGTTTTGGCCGTGCTCACTTCTGACTGCTGCCTTTGAGAAGGAAGTACATGAACCTTAGGACTCACAGCACCAGGATCACGAACTGTTATTAAACAATCATCAGGCTCCTGAACCAGAGAGGATAACTTCACTCACCTCAACACTGAAATGATTCCACAATCTATGGACTCACTTTCAAGGACTTGAAATACAACTCATGTTCTCAGTATTGTTTATTTAATATTATCTTAGTTTTTGTTTTGTATTTGCATAATTTCACATCTTTTGCATATTGGCAATTCTTCTGTCTTTTCATTGATTTTATTATGGTTCTTGTACTTACTATGAATGCCCACAAGAAGATGAATCTCAGGATAGTTAACGGTGACATATATGTACTTTGAAAGTAAACATACTTTGAACTTCCACATTTCCACACGAACAAGGGCAATGGGTACTTATGGAGGCTGTATTCAGCATTTCTTTGTAGACTGCAATCTGGGAATTCAGTGTGGAAGAACAAACATGAACAACCTACCTTCCACTTATAAGATGAACTCATAATCTGTGTCAGGTTAAAGGGAACATAACTTGTCTTTACACCTTTGTGTTAATGGAACAAAACTGCAGCGAGCACCAGCACTTGCTACTGTAAGTTTTTTACAGCTTGAGGTGCTTCCTGATTTAAGAAAATGATTAAAATTTTTCTAACAATCTGCAATGAACTGACAATTCTGACATAAAAATCAGAATGTACAAATAAATATTGAAGTTTTTTGTATTCTTATTAAAAATACAGATTATTTTTATATGTTTTGGAATGTTTAAATTCTTGAAAGCATTCAGAGTGCTTTAATATTTCTGATGAAGACATGGCTGGGCTAGCTGCCAACATTTTACCTTTGTAGGTGGCGTGTAGCTGCTAACATTTGAACCCGTGGATGGAATTCTTTGGTGCTCTCGTCTTCTTTTGTCAGCTGCTGCCATCAACCCCCAACCCCTCGCACTACCATGTCATTTCATTCTGATGTGGAAGGCTTGTTTTAATCCAACAAGGCCTGCTGGGAGGATCACCAGATGTAATCCAAAACTTCTTTCCCAGCAACAGTATGGTGGACTGACTGTGCTCACAGATGTCCACACAGTTTAGTCTGCTGGAAGGAATTCAACATCTACAGAACAGTCCAATAGCATGAGCCTCACATACAGCAGGGTTCCAAACCATTGATGAATGGAAAAAAATAAGGACCCCGATATTATGGCAATTGCCCTTGTGGAATTCTGATTTCTCTACAGAACAGAAAGTTGCTGTTATGAGACTTATGTGAAAAAAGATAAATAAATGCACACACATTTTTATTTTTCCCTGAGTTCTCATTCCTTGCCACATGTACAGATGATATAACTTCACATTATTGAACCATTTTTCAGAATGCAACACCACTTGCTCTCCCGAACTCAACCTTTTGAATGTTTTCAAAACATTCAAAATGTGGGCTTCAGACTACCTGGAAAACAGCAATACCCACTTTAGGCTGCTCTTTATCGAAAACAGCTTGGTGTTCAGCACCATCCCCTCAGTACCAATTGCAAGCTTCAAAACCTGGGCCCATGCAACCTCATCAGTGAAGAACGTCACAATGACTACCTGGCACTCAACATCCACAAGAACAAGGAATTGATTATGGACTTCAGAAAGCTGAAGTTGGGAGAACACACTTTGAGGAGACGTTGGTGGAAAGGATGAGCAGTTTCAAGTTCCTGTATGTCAACATTGCAGGGGACCTGTCCTGGGCACAACACATTGATGTAATCCTAACAAAGCTATGCCAATAGCTGTACATAATTAGGAACTTGAGGAGATCCAAGTAGGGTGATATAATGGATCCAGGTAGATGAGGCTATTATGATAGACAGGCGCTTCAAATTTAATTTAATCCTGTGGTCCTCCCTTGGAGTTTTTCCAAACGTTCTGTATTGACTGCCCATGTATGACTTTATCAGACAACAGCTATATTTACAAAATCAAGTATTAATCTTTCCACTAAAAGGAGCAAAGCCACTGTCAGCTCCATATATGTGAACAGCTACAGATACACGATAGAATTTGATCAGATGTGAGATCCACTGAAGCCTCCTCACCCAGGCCTCAAATCCCTGGCAGAGTACTGAACACATAGGGATGGTAGCTTCTCACATTAATGAGAGATGCCTGGAAGATTATGCGCGGAATGCTAACAAAAAAACAATGCAGGATAATTCATTTCTAACCCATAATGTGATAAGTGAGAGGGAAATCGAAGAAATATTTAACAATGTACATTTTGCAACCAAATATCTATGGATCTGAACTGAGCAGATATGAAAAGAGAGATCAGTTAGAGTTTTATGAGATACAATAACTGATTGGCACTTGTCAACTTTCATGCTAATTGCAAATACTCTAAGTGGAGATATGAAATGTGGAGCCTGCAGATGCAAGGATGTTACAATTTCATCTCATTATGAACCATTACATTTAACACTAATTAAACATAAGTGCTTCTCAAGCCGAAGCTTTTTCTATCTCGCTTATTCATCTCCCCAGCACTGTCAGCTTCAGGAATTAAGCCGGCGAACTCCTTTCATGATTTCAACAGTATGTCCCTTTGTTAACTGCCATTATCTCTACATGTTTTGTAAATGTTTTGCAGTGAAGATCGTATATAGTGGTGGACAGAATTCCCATTGCGTCTTCTCTTTGGCCACTGGGTAGAGGCAGTTAAAGTGGACTCATTATGATTACTGCAGTCAAGCCCACATTAGAATTGTGTTCCCTTGTGGCTTTATACAGAATTGCTGCAGGTCCCCTATGTAATCCCATAGTCTTTAAATGGACAGACTAGCAACAGCTATCTATTTGGCATCTTCAGTATGGCATAAATGCCCAAAGTACTTTTAAAAATCTTCACTTCAAGTACTATTCAAGCAGCAAAGATACACCCTGAAAAACACCACTTCAGAAATAAAGAAGTCTGTTGCAAAATTAAATTTCAATTAAGTCGATATTGAACATTATTTAATAGAAACTTCCTCACAAGCAAAAAAAAATCTCAGCTAATTAATTTTGTACAACAGAACAGATTTTAATTAGAATCAGATTCAGGTTTAATATCACTGGCATATGTGGTGAAATTTTTTGCTGTGTGGCAGTAGAAATTGCAATAGATAGTAATAAAAACTATAAGTTACAATAAGTATATATAAAAAATAAACTAAATAAGTAGGGCAAAAAGAGAGGGAAAAGAATATTGAGGAAGTGCTCATAGGTTCATTGTCCATTTGAAATCTGATGCCAGAGGAGAAGAAGCTGTTTCTGAAATGTTGAGTGTGTGTCTTCAGGCTCCTACTCTTCCTCTTTGATGGTAGCAACAGGAAGCGGGCACGTCCTGGGTGATGGGGGTTGCTAATGATGGATGCGGCCTTTTTGAGGGATTGCCTTTTGAAAGGGTCCTGGATGCTGGGGAGGCTAGTACCCGTGATGGAGCTGGCTGAGTTTACAACTTACTGCAGCTTTATTTGATCCTGTGCAGCAGCTCCTCCATACCAGACAGTAATGAGACCAGTTAGAATGCTCTCCACGGTACATCTGTAGAAACTTGTGAGTATCTTTAGTGACATACCAATTCGCCTCAAACTCCTAATGAAATATAACCGCTGTCATGCCTGCTTCGTAATTACATCAATAGTTCCTCGAGATGTTGACACCCAGAAACTTGAAACTGCTCACTCTAACTATTTCAGATCCCTTGAGGACTGGTGTGGGTTCCCTTTACTTACTCTTCCTGAAGTCCACAATCAATTCCTTGATTTTACTGGCAATGAGTCAGCATTGACTCATGACTGTCACCCTACAAAGCTAAGAAGAAAGTATTAGGTCTATACCAGAATATTGATCAGATTTCTTGCATGTTCAGTTAATCTGATACTTGGAACTGTAGGATACCTTGTCCCGTCAACAGCCCTTGTCAGGCTGAGGGAGGCCTTGGGGGAGGGGTGGGGTTGCCCTGCCTGTTGTCATTATAAAATGACTGCTGTTTTCATTCAGTCCTCAGAGCAACAGATTGAAAACGTCCTTTCATGCGTGAGCTGTGCGCAGAATGGCAAATGACTGTGCATTATTGTGGCATCGGTGGTGGGTAATGAGCTGCCGGCACATGAGAGCAATGTGGAACGGAACAATTGGTTCCTATTCGAAGGAGCAGAGCACAAGAAAAGGAAGAGGATAGAAAGAAAGGAGACTGGCAGCCAGCTGCGACCCACCCAACTGTGCGAGGAGGAGACATTGCACTCCACTGCGTTGCCATGGCTTCAGCAATTCACGTGATTTTCGGCTTTTTTGTCTTATCATTGTTGGCATCCATTCAGAGGCTTTCACTGGAAGACTTAATATTTGCCAACTCTACACTGCTAAACCTATTGATTGCTGTGAAGTCTTTAACTTAAAGAGATCTGCAATATTACATCATTCGATCAGACACATCCTGACTTTTTTGTGAGAAACCTTCTAGATTTTTGGTTTCAAAAGGTTAAGCTTCATTTGGCAACAATATCCTCTTAATGCTACCATTGAAAACATTCAGGGAAAGAGTGGTGTATATCAACACACCAACAAAAATGCTTTCAAAGAATTTTCTGGTAAATCTTGGTGACAGAAATCTTGACAACAGCAGATGCAGCCAATGCTCTTATGGTAATCACTGGATAATCACCTATTCACAACAACTTACTAGAATACACATTCTTTTTATGAAAATGCATTGATGAAATTTAATAAATTACAGGTGCTCCTCAATTTATCAATATTCACTTTCTGAAATTGTGTTTGATGGATACAGCTACTTTGGAGGATGCTTCTTCATCTTAGAGAAAAAAATTCTTCAATATAATTAAGAAACAAATCTTTGAACACAGGCATATAATAATGCATTTTGTTTAACCATTTCAGTATATGATGTTTTGATTAGTAAAATTGATTGGCACTGCCTTAGTGCATATAAGTTAAGATGGAGCAGAATTTGTTACATGTGTCCGGGAACGATTACTGACACGATATGCGGATGGGCCAATTAGAGCAGAGGTCACACCAGCTCTAGTTCTAGGCAATAAACCAGGTCAGCCGACAGATATCTCAGTGGGTGCACATTTTAGACATAGTGACCACAACTCCCTGATCTTTACCATAGACTTGGACAGGGATTGGAGCTGATGGTATGGGAAGGTATCTATTTGGGGGAGGGCTGAATTATGAGCTATTAGACAGAGACTTGGGAGCATAAATTGAAAATGGACATACTCAAGGAAATTTTGATGTTCTTTAGAGAGAACTTGCATGGGTTTCTCGGTAAGTTTGTCTGATTGAGGCAGGGGAAGGATGGAAGGATGAAGAAAGAATGGTAGGGTGAAGGAACCATGGTTGACAACAGATGTGGAACATCTCATCAAAAGGAAGAAGGAAGCATACTTCAGGTTTAGGAAGCAATGATATGATTCGGAGAGTTATAAGGTAGCTAAGGAGGAGCTTAAGAAGGGATTAGAAGTGCTAGAGGGGGATACGAGAAGGCCTTGGTGAGTAAGATTAAGGAAAATCTCAAGGCATTCTACATATGTGTTCTACACAGGAGAATGATTTGCGTGAGGGTAGGACTGAGCAGGGAAAAAGAACAAAAATGTCTGGAGTCAGAGGAGGTAGGGATGTCCTTAATGAATACTTTGCTCTAGTGAGAGGGTCCTTGATGAATACAAGGGCAGCATAGATTAGGCTAATATGCTGAAAGAAAGAGGATATTCTGGAATTTCTGAAAAATATTATGAGAGAGAAGTCCCCAGGGCTGAATGAGATATACTTCAAGTTACTATGGGGAGTGAGAGATCGCTGTACCTTTAGCGATGATCTTTGCATCACTGGCCACAACAGTTTGGTAGGTAGCAAATGGAAGTCCTTTGTTCAAGAAAGCTAATAGGGATGTTGCTGGGAATTACAGACCAGTGATTCTTATGTCAGTAGTGGGCAAACTTTTGGAGAGGATTCCTAGAAGCAGGATTTACAAACATTTGGAGCAGCAGCGTCTGTTTAGGGATAGTCAGAATGGCTTTGTGAGGGGGAGGTCATGCTTCAGAAGACTTATTGAATTCTTCAAAGAAGAAACTGAAGGAGGAAGAGCAGGGGGTATGGTGTATATAGGTTTTACTTGGATGTTCACACAGAAGTTCGCTGTGCTAGGGGAATTCAGAATGTCTGGAGGTATGGGATCCAGGGAAAACTGGCTGAATAGATTCAGAATTAGCTCACCCAGAGAAAACAGAGGGTAGGAGTAGATGAAGTGTTATCTGCCTGGAGTCAGTAACCAGTGGTGTTCCACTGGGATCTGTTAAGGGACCCCTGCACTTGATGACTTCTATAAGTGACTTGGATGATGAAGTGGGTTATACAGTATGGAAAATGACATGAAGGTTGGTGGTGCCGTAGATTGTTGTAACTTACAATGATAGAATGTAGAGCTGGGCCATTAAATGGCAAATGGAGTTCAGTTTAGAGAAGTGTGCTTTGGAAGTTTGAACTTGAAGGCAGAGTACAGGGTTAAAGGCATGATTCTTAATAGTAGAGGAACAGAGGGATCTTGGGTTCCAGGTCCATAGATCCCTTAAAATTGCCACACAAGTTTGAGGTAGTTGAAAGGCATTAATGTGTTGGCCTTCGTTAATCATTAGATTGAGTTTAAGAGCTCCAAGGTAATGTTGCAGATCTATAAGAATTCTCGCTAGACTACACTTGGAGTATTATGTTCAGTTCTGCTTGCTTCACTATCAAAAGGACATGAAGGCTTTAGAGAAGATGAAGAGGCGAGCTACCAGGATGATGTCTGTATTAGAGGGCATGTCTTATGAGGAAAGGTTAAACAAGCTAGAGCTGTTCTCTTGAATGTGAAGGAGGATTAGAGATAACTTGATGGAGGTATGTAAGATGATAAGGAGAAACTAAAGTATAGCCAGTGCCTTTTTCCCAGGGCAGAAATAGCTAATACGAGAGAGCCCAATTTTAAGGTTATTGGAGGATAATCAGAGGTAGGTTTTTATCACACAGTGGTGGGTGCATGGAACATGCTGCTCGGAGTGGTAGAAGAAGTAGATACACCAGGGGCATTTAAGCAACCCTTAGATAGGCACATGGATGAAAGAAACATAGAGGGCTATGCATGAAGGAAGTGTTAGATTGATCTTGAAGTAGGTTAAAATGTCTGTTAAACACCATGGGCTGAAATGCTGTATGTTTTATGTTCTAAAATATGAAGGCATCAATTTCATAAAACAAGCAACAAGGAATGACTGTAGCAAGAGTAATTCTTGAAGCATTTTTTTCCTGTAATGCATCTATGCTGTTTTCTGTCTCATTGTCCCTGTACTGTTCATTCATTCACTCCTTCCCTCCCTATTTTCATTCATCTTTCTTTATTAGTAGCTGCTTCAGACAGATTAGCTGTGATTAGCAATCCTTCCCAACCCCCTTCCACTCGGCTGGCAGCACTAGCACTGGTGACATTCCGCCTCTCTCTGCGACTCCACCCTATCACAGATTTTGTTCTCTTCCCCATTCCCCTTGTCTGCATCTTGTTTGATTTTGAATTCTTTATATTTTGATGGGAGATCATCAAGACAAAGATTTGACTCTATCTCCATTCCCGACCAGCTGAGTATTCCCAGCAGTTTTGTATCTTGTTCTGTTTCCCAGCCTCTGCAGCTAATTGCCTCTTGATAATTTAATGAAGATTGCATGCAAAATGGACAGATTGTTTGTGAGATTCCTCTGATGACGTTATGCCTTGTGTTCTTTGCCAATTACATCAACACAGGCAACGGGAATGCAAAGTAATCAGAAGGAGTCCCAATCTTTTTTCTGCCATGGTCCAATACCATTAAGCAAGGGGTTCATGTACTCTAGGTTGGAAACTCCTGCTTTGAAGGAATATTCTAAAAGCACTTTGGACCAGTAGAATGACACTTAGAAACAATACTGAACTTTTATAATGTGTCTGATTTAAAAGGATAACTAGTTTATCAATAATCAGAATTATTGACAGGCACGGCTGTGTGGGAATAGCTATCACAAAATGTATCACAGTGGTATAATCAAATCCGAATACGCACAGAGACTTTTTTTAATAAAGTTAAAGACTAGCTTTATTTGTCGCATGTGCATCTAAACATATGGTGAAATCCAGCGTTTGTGTCAAATCAAATCAGCAAGCATTGTGCTGGGCAGCCCACAATTGTGGCCATGCTTTTGGCACCAAAAGAATGTGCCCACAACTCACAAACCCAAACTGTACATCTTTGGCATTTGGGATGAAACCAGAGCTTTCGGGTAAAATCCATGCAGTCACAGCGGGGAATGCACAAACTCCTTACAGACAGCAGTGGGATAGATGATCGCTGGCTGGCACTGTGAAGCGATGCGTTAACCGCAATGATACCGTGCTCTCCCAGTATGACACTGGAGCATGGCAACTTGAATGGCAGTGAACCTGGTTCAAGTCCACCACTCTCTTGTGGAGTTTGTCCACTCCCCCTGTAAG
This sequence comes from Hypanus sabinus, assembly GCF_030144855.1. Lineage (NCBI taxonomy): Eukaryota > Metazoa > Chordata > Chondrichthyes > Myliobatiformes > Dasyatidae > Hypanus > Hypanus sabinus. Next base: position 28,618,199 of record NC_082730.1, on the reverse strand, counting down.
TGTGTGTGTGTTTCCTCCAAGTGTTCCAATGTCCTCCCACATTCTAACGATGTACAGGTTTAGGTGTTGCGGGCATGCTATGTTGGTGCCCACAAATCAACTCCTCAGCTTTTTTTCTCTCCAGTCCTACCGAAGGGTTTCGGCCCGAAACGTTAACTGTACTTTTTTCTGTAGATGCTGCCTGGCCTGCTGAGTTCCGCCAGCATTTTGAGTGTCTGGCTCAGATTTCCACTTGTTTCTAATATAATGGGTTAGTCGGTTAATTGGTCACATGACTGTAATTGGAAAGCTGGGGCTTAAGGGGCCTGTTATCATGCTGGTTTCTAAACAAGATAAACACAATGAATAGCACTCTCTGTCCATGTTGAAAATAGTCTTGTGATCAGTGATAGTGAGGTTGGTTTGCCCGTATGGTGAAAGGTTGGCACATTCTCAAACATCATACCTTCAAAAACAGAGTGATGGCCACACATTGATGCTGAGTGATTGTTCCAACTGAGTAGCAATAGTACACTGCGATACCATTTAGCGCACTGCAGAATGCAGCTGGCATTTTACTTTCTCCTGGGCTCTTGAATTCATAAACACGAGATTTGGCAGGTGCTGGAGATCATGAGCAACAAACACACACACAAATGCTGGAGGAGCTCAGCAAGTCTGACAACATCTACGGAGGGGAATAAACTGCCCCTGTTTTAGGCCGAGAAAGAGCCTCGGCCCAAAACGTCAATGGTTTATTCTCCTCCGTAAATGCTGCCTGATTTGCAGAGTCCCCCCAGCATTTTGTGTGTGTAGTTCTTGAACTCATTGCATTTTATCCCCAGCAAAGTGGAGGAGCGTGGCCAATTCCATGCTGTATTACCGAAAAATTGCTAACTTGCCAGCTCTCCATGTGACCGCAGCTGGAAACTCATCATTGAAATATTTTTATTACTTAAGGCAGCCATGCAATATGATATTAAAAAGTACTGCATTTGCACAGAAATGGTGTTGATTTTTTCTGACATTTCTTCGCCTCATGAAAAGCAGACAGATGTCAAGGGATTAATTTGTCCTACTGCATCTCACCAGAATCATTCCTCCCGCAAATCTAAACTGCGAATGTCAGCAAACATGGAAACATCACAACCAAGCTCAATATCACTTGTTAGGACATATCGTTGTGCAGCAATTAGAAGCAATAACAATGTCTGATTTGATTTTCTCATAGGACAGGGCTGCAGAAGGTAATTACAGTAGCCTTCTCAAAATCCTGATTGCAATCAGTTTATACTGACCCTGAGAGGACCTGAGAATTTCCTGGTCTGGGCCAGTTCCACCTTCAACATTTATTAAATGAACTGCTGGAGGAGTTACAAATATTGGTGTAGTTTTGAAAACATTCCAACTGGCACCAAAACAGACACATTCCTCAAAGAACTCTGGACCCTTGGGGTGGGATTTTCCAGCTCAGTTTTCTCTAGCCCGCGATTATCCGCCTGCTTATTTTAATAAACATGTAACAAAACAAGCTGGGAAGTGCAATGGCAGAGAATCCTGTTCTGTTCTGTGAACACTTTTATATTACCTCACCCGGCATTTTCCTGAAAAAGTATCAATACCGCTCAATACCACAAAATGCCCTGAAGAAGGTTTCTCAGTCCGAAATGTCGACTGTTTATTCATTTCCTTGGATGCTGCCTAACCTGCTGGGTTCCTCCAACATTTTGTGTGTGTTGCTCTGGATTTCCGGCATCTCCAGATTTACTCGTGTTTGTGATTCACAAAATGTCTATTTTCCCAAAGAACCACCCAGCTTATTCATTCCAGAATGCCGGCTGGCAAAATGCAGAGAATATATCTGAATAAGCTACCAATGGTTGGAAATTAAGGAACCTCATTTGTTAATACCAAGCATTTGTACAATGTGACCGACATATTTCCACTCCTCTGTCTTTTGCCTTGCAGTCTTTACTAATTGATTGCCAATTTGCAGGTTTTAGCTCTTGAATTCAGAGCTTCAGGATGCAGTAAATCTTACCAATGCTATTTCTATATTACACATTGCTGACATGCAATTACAAGCTAAGCAAATAGCATATTGTGTCTTGGGCTGTTTTTGACACCAAGATATTTCTTCCATCAGCAAAAGAAAAATAACGGCAGATCTTTGATTCTGATCTTGGAACAAAGCTATGTTACTTTTAATTAAATGCTTCATGGTTGACTTAAACAACAGAGCCCGTTGAAAGACACAAAGAAAAACTTTAAACTTGAGTGCGATTTTACTTAATAACTTGTCCCCGAGTTAAAAAAAAACATTCATCTGGCGAAAAGGATTTCACTAATTCTGGGTTATGCTGGCAGCTGTTACGAGATTCATCTTGATCGATTTTGTCGCAAAGGTCATAAATTGAGATAAGTACAAGGTAGCTCATCAAAAATTGTCTAATATTTTAGGTTGCAGATTCATTTCAAAGGACTGGAACCATTTTTTAATCCCCTTACAACGGAGATAATGATTATATTTTAACAATCGCAATAAAATTTATTTTGTCTTATCTTTTTCCTGCCTTTCCTTCCACCTGCTAATGATCTTCTATATTTGTTTTACAATCTCACTTATTAGTTCTTCTCTTTCTTTGAATGTCAAGGTAGTGTACAGTGCCACAAATATAATAAACTTATTAAGTCTTTCTCAGTTCATTTTCTTATCCTTGCTCTTTATATATCTCTGTTGTATTCTCTCAGCTCAAACTTAGATCACTAACATAGGGGATTTCACACTGCTGTAGCTGTAATTATATAATAACAGTTTCTGTCACTTCACTCCCCCTCCTCTGATTCATACCATCCTGGGAGAACAATTACCTAGGTGCATTCTCAGTTTTATTTTGAAACATGGTAACCATTCTAGCACATGAGGAGTTTTACTTGGATAACAACTTCAGGTGTAATAAAAATAATCTAAAGCTACACTTTTCTCTGTCCCAGTGGATATGTTTAAATGCCTCCTGCTCTGGGAATGTAGCTCTCCTCCTGTTCGATTGTGGTTAGGAGGAATACAGCTATGGGACAACAGTGCACTTGTTAAGTTTCATGCTTGAAGGCTGAATGTACAACTGCCATCAACATCAACTTTTGTAAAACACCACTGGGGTGAATTTGACTCTTTCAAAATCACGGTTCAAATTTCTGATCCCTGCTGCTGTGAGTTCCGGGGCACATTTCACTCAAATTCAAAGAACGAGAAATGTAACACAGTTGGGATACTCGATCACACAGATACTCCATGAAGTGCAAATATCCAGTAAAGCATCCGAAAGAACAATGTCTGATCATTTCCTAAAGTCTAGTTCCAGCCCTGCAAAATGAAAAGCCTTCTGTGTATCCTAACACAAGAGCCAGAGGAAACACAATCCTTTAACACTGTACAAGAGCATTCAAGTTCACATACCATGTACACTCCAATCCTGTGAAAGGGGAAAGTTCTTTTAACGTTCATTTAATACGCCAGTGGCAAATGAAAGTTTTCTTTTAAAAGTTCAGTCAGAATCAGAATTAGGTTTAATATCATTTGTATATGTCATGAAATTTGTTGTTTTATGACAGCAGTACATAGTAATAAAACTATAAATTATAGTTAGTATATTTAACAAAATAAACAAGGTAGTTCAAGAAGAGAGGGAAAAATAGTGAGGAAGTGTTCGTGGCTTCATTATCCATTCAGAAAATCTGAGGGGAAAAAACTGTTCCTGGTACATTCAGTGTGTGTCTTCAGGCTCCTGTACCACCTCCTTGATGGTAGCAATGAGAAGAGGACATGTCCTGTGTGATGGGGCTCCTTAATGATGGATGTCACCTTTCTGAGGAATCGTCTTTCAAATCTGTCCTGAATGCTGTGGAGACAACACATATGTTGGAACTGGCTAAGTTTACAACTTTATGCAGCTTCTTCTGATCCCGTGCAGTGGCCGCTTTAAACCAGACAGCGATGCAACCAGTTAGAATGCTCTCCACAGCACATTTGTGGAAATTTGCAAGTGTCTTTGGTGACACAACAGTTTGCCTCAAACATCTAATGAAATTTAGCTGCTGTCATGCCTTCTGTGAAATTGCATCAATATGTTAGGCCCAGGATGGATCCTCAGAGATGTTGACACCCAGGAACTTTAAAATGCTCACAATTTCCACTTCTGATCCCTTGATGAGGGCTGATGTGTGTTCCCTCAACCTCCCTTTCCTGAAGTCCACAATCAATTCCTTGGTATTACTGATGTTGAGTGCAAGATCGTTGCTGCAACCGCACTCAACCAGCTGATATATCTCGCTCATGTATGCCTCCTCGTCACCGTCTGAAATTCTGCAATAGTTGTGACATCTGCAAATCTATAGAGCTGTGCCCAGCCACACTGTCATGTGTGTAGAGAGAGTAGATTAGTGGGTTAAGCACACGTCCTTGAGGTGCACCAGCATTGATCGTCAGCAAGGAAGACATGATATTTGTGATCCGCACAGACCGTGGTCTCCCAGTCTGGAAATGAAGGACCTTGTTGCAGAGGGAGGTCCAGAGGTCCAGGCTTTAGAGCTTTTAAACATTAGAGCTGAGGATATGATTGTGTTGAATGCTGAGCTGTAGCCAATAAACAGCAGCCTGATTTAAGTATTACTATTGTTCCTGTGATGCAAGGCTGAGTGGAGAGCCAGTGAGATTGCATCCGCTGCAAGCTTATTGTGTTGATCGGTCCAGGATTGTTGAGGCAGGAGTTGATTCCAGCCATGGCCAACCTCTCAAACCATTTCATCACAGTAGATGTGAGTGCCACTAGGAGAAAGTCACTGAGGCAGCTCACCCTGCTCTTCTTGGGCACTGGTATGATTGTTGTCCTTTTGAAGCAGCTGGTAACCTCTGTCTGGAACAGTGAGAGACTGAAGATGTCCTTGAACACTCCTGCAAGTTAGTTGCACAGGTTTCAGAGCCCAACCAGATACACCTTCAGGGCCTCTTTAAAGATCTTCTGACGTTGGCCTCCCAGATGGACTACTGGGTCACCAAATGCTACAGGAATTTGCATAGATGTAGCTTTATCTTCTCTTTCAAAGCTTGTATAAAAGGCAGTTGAGCTCATAACCTTTGACTTTTACTGCGATTAAGTGAAATTAAAACCCAGAAAAAGATCCTTCAGCCAAACTCATCCATGCCAAATAAGGGGCCTTCTTCAGCTAATCCTTTTTGCCTGCACGTGGTCTAGATCGTTCTAAACCTTTCCTATCCATAAGCCTGTCCAAAATGTATTTTAAAGGTGGTCACTTTACACACTTCCTAAGGCAATTCATATACCCATCGCCTCTGTGTAAAATTCTTGTCCCTCAAGTCCAACTAGCCTTGCCTTTGTCACTAATAGGAACACAAGGGCCCCAAATTCTCTGGATCTCACTTACAAAAGCTGCTTATTGCTAGCCTTCCTTTTACCAGCTAACAGTCGCTCCCTAACAGTCTTTACAGATTCCTGTCTAAAGCCAACAAAATTAGCATTGCCCAATTTAGGACTTCAATTTGTTGACCGGTCCTATCTTTTGTCATACTATTCAAAAACTAATTGAATTATGGTCACAAGTCCCAAAGCACTCCCCAACTAACACTTCAGCCTCCTGCCTAAACTCATTTCTGAGGAGGTTCAGTATGGATCCTCTCTAAAAAAAGTTATTTAAATATTGCTTGAGAACATTTTCCTGTACGCACTTTAACAAATTCTGCCACATCTAATCTCCTAGTACTGTGGCAGTCCCAATCACTTTTAAAGAAGTTTAAATCACCTACAACTCCAATCCTATTACTCTAACAGCTGCCTGCTGTCTCCTTACATATTCACTTCTCCAATTCCCACTGATTGCTGTGGCTTATGGTACAACCCTGTAAAAGTAATCGTTCCTTCTTATTTTTAGGTTCTATCCATGCCTCAAAAGAATACCCTCTCCTGCATTGCCATGATGTTCTCCCTAATCAAATCTTACACTAAAGAAGAGTAAAATGGATATGCTGCAGGTAAGCTTCAAGGTCACAATCCCACTCAAAGAGGAAATTTTAGATGGAGTTTCAGCAATTGTCATCAGAAGCTAATGTCATTTTACTGGACAGCCTGAGCAAGAAGTGGCAGGTCGATCCAATATAGGGGTGAATCAGAAAGAGTCAAGATCACGGAATTTTATTTAAAATGTTCCTTTCAAAATCTAGGGAGAACGGGGTGGCATGATTTTGTATCAACTGCCTTCTAGTCCAATAAACAAGCTGCATTGAAGCCCAGCAGCTGAAACATCAGGGGCTCCAGCTTTGAGCTTTGAGCTGACATGGGTCTGGAAGCATGGCAACTTTCTCACTTGTTTTTAGAGCTCACAGGAAAATTCACAGAGTACATAGTTACAAAACATACTCTCAGTCTGAGAAAAATAAAACAACAGTATCTGTAAAATTGAGGATGAAGCTGGCAGATGGTTCTAGAAACGCAGTTTTAAAGATGCTATAAGGATGAAAACGGGCACTTTTTACACACTCTGGCCTACGGACAACACCAGTATGATAGACTCCGGCAGTACTCTGCAGTGCTCCAGCTGGTCACTGTGCTTAAAGACCACTGCAACGTTACTGCACCAGTCAGGAAGTTTCACCCACAACATTTGTCAGCATTTTTTTTCCCAGCTACACCCACATCCCGAGACAAAGATGCAAGCGGGTGAAGGTGCTGGAACCTGGAGAAACAATCTGCCGAAGGGACTCAACAGATCGAGCAACATCTGTGGGAGGAAAGGAACTGTTGACATTTCAGTTCAAAACTCTATATCAGGACAGAGAGCGGTGAAGGAAGATACCGGTATGAAGAGGAGCAAAGGAGTGGTTGAGACAGGAGTCTGGAGTCATTGGTGGGTTAAGGATGGGTGAAAAAAGACAGACAGACTGCACTAGGTAGGGGAGGAGAGGAGGTTCTGGAGTTGGGAGATAGTGAATAGTGAATATAATGCTTCATATTAAAAGGTTAGTTACCAAGGAAACAGGAAATTGAGTAATGGGCCCTCTCCTGTACGAATCCTAAAATTCGCCTGTGATGTAATGCATTTGTGAGAGAACAGCAAATTTAACTGTGAACCTAAGCACAGACTGTTTAGTAGAGCACGTACTCCTGGGTCTGCATTAGCAATCCCAAGCTCCCAGTTTCATGCCATTTCAGTACCCCTTTCCATTCCCACACTGACACGTCCATTCCCTGTCTTCTCCACTGCCAGAGTGAGAACCAATATAAACTGGAAGAACCAACACCTCACATTCACCCCGAGTAGTCTACAATGACATGAACATTTGTGTTTTCCTAACGTTCCCTGCTGGTGGGTTCTTTCCCCTTCTCCACCCCAAATTCCTCTTATTTTTGTCCACTTTCCTTCAGCTGTATTCCTGCCCTTCTCACAGACTCTCCATCACCCATCCTTGCCTCCCAACCCCTTCTGGTTCCATCTGCCGATGGCACACATAGTTCAAACACAGGTCTTCCTACCCCATCTCCTCCACCCCCCATTTACCATTCACCTCTCCCCTTGTGGTTCCCAAGATCACATCCCCTCCTTATCAGATTCCAGTGCACTGCACTCCTATTTCCTTCCCTCCAGCAGCTGTCTCTAATCTTCACAGTGCCCACCTCCCACTTCTTTTATTCTTCTTTCCCTTTGCCCGTCTTTATTTACCGTCCAGCTACACTGTCTCCCAATTCCACACCTCCCCGACCTTACATTACCTGGCTATCATCGTTCACCCCTCCTCAGTCCAGGAATTGCTTTGGATTGCCATCTCATCATTCCCCTTCTACTGTTACTCTGGGTATCTCCCTCTCTTGCAGTCCTGATGCAGGGTTTCGACCCAAAATGTTGACAGTTCCTTTCTCCCCACAGATGCTGTTCAACCCACTGGGTTGCTCCAGCAGACTGTTTGCCATTTCACTTCCCAAGAGCATCCGTGAGATTTAGCAGAGAAAGCAGAGCCTCTACATCCACGAGGAAATTTGCAACACACACAAAATGCTGGTGGAACACAGCAGGCCAGGCAGCATCGGGCCGAGACCCTTACGTCGACAATGCTTCTCCCTAGAGATGCTGCCTGGCCTGCTGTGTTCCACCAGCATTTTGTGTGTGTTGCCTCTACATCCAGTAGGTCCGAGACAGGCAACAACAGTCTACAATGGGGCAAGGTACACACACCATGAAACAGAGCAATTCCTTATTTGGGAAGCAGCCAACAGTGCAATGTTACGGGCAAAAAAATGTAGGAATAAACACATCCTCACTGAGAAATTTACATTGATGATGATCAGGGAATGAAGAGAATTACTGAGAATATTATGTGGCACATTCATTCAAGTAAGGCAGATGTGAATGTTATGATTATGAAATATTGCCAATTATTTCAGAACAACATCCACGTGTACTCATAAAACAATAGATATGTCCAGTCCAAGATGCATGAAGAAGTATTTGTAGTTATAATGGAATTTAGGGGTGGCCCTGTTAACAAGCAAACTCTAACTAAACAATGATATCAGCTGTGCCAGCACAGGATTCACAGCTGGCAAATGACATTTCAAACACTGTCAGATGCTTGTTTTTAATCTAACTTCGGCTTCTGCAAGTCGTGTTATTTCCACACATTTCTTCATTGATCACAAACAAGACATCACCCCGGATCATGTTTCACTGCAGCTCGCAGACATTACAAAAGAATACGTTGGCTTGTTTTGGGTCCAATTTTTGATGTGCTGCCTTCCAGAAATCATATTCCAAGTATTAGGATGCTCAAAGTCTGGGAGTTTTTGCTTTGACAGGCTTTCAATATCAGGCACAGTGATGTATAATGTATCAGTGCATTGTAGATAAACTTCTGAGAAGCTAAACAGTATTCTATCAATAAATAGCATCCAGGAATTTCTTCAGAGTGTGAGAAGTTTGATTTGACAGCTCTGCTCCTCTGTGTACAAATGGTGTGGTTGGCTTAAATTTGCACACCACTGTGATAACTTGAAAGTGATAGTTCTCATGTGGGGAGTGTTTGGGGGTATAGTTTCCCTTCAATGTGGGGTCTCCAGTGACCAATGGAAAATTGGCCATCAGAGGAGAGCACCTGCAGCAGGTGTGGAGTGCATGGGTTGCCTAGGAACCCAAGAGGTTAAATGAACAACTGCAGAAGCCTTTTCCATGCTATTCTCCTGGCCGTCGTCTCACTCCCCTTGGGCCTCTTAAGTTGTGAAGGAACTGGTGGTGCTGACCAGGGCTGCTGTTCAGGTCATGTTACAAATCATTAGGTGATTTTAAATTCAGTGTAGAACACTGAAACAGTATTACCTACTGTGCAACATCACCAAATGATTTCATCAAATGTGTTCCGTAACAGATGGCACAACGGAATTTCTGAAAGTGAACCTTGAGTATATAGATGATATTTAGCACCTAGGTTGACATTAACAATAAACAGGTCAGCACATAAAACAGGCTTGTTATGTGCTACAATTTCTAAGCTAGGTTATAAATTGTTCTAAGTTATAGAAAATTATTCTTTATTCTCCAGTATTCAGTCAAAGTGTGGGTTTCCTTTTCCGCAGGACGAAGGGTAAAGTAAACTGCAGGTCACACAAGCTGTAAGGGATTATGTACTCCAAATACAACCAGCCTGATTCTTCTCCCCTAGATTTCCTCCGTACACCATGACAGGGTCATTATAGTACAAATCTGATAATCCAACATATGACTATTGGAAATTCTAATGATTGGCATCAGTCTCGCAGTGTGCACATTTCTGTTCAACATACTGCAGCCCTGGTTCACATAAAGGGGCCCTGGGTCCCACAACCCCTGGAAGCTCACCAGGTTCTGTTCCCCATGCTCCTTTGAAACTTACTGCATCCACTGGCAAAATCTGTAACATTAAAGAACTTTAGCATATCAAGCAATAACATCCAGTCAGTAAAACCTGCTAATCTGGCATGACCAATACGCAAAGCATGCTGGAGTTTTGCTGTAATTGGAAAGTCAGCTCTAAATACCATTCATCTAAGCAATGAAGACTACTGCAATTTTGGGGAAAAAAAGGTGTTGAAGGAATTGATAATGGAATTAGTAAACAGAAGCAAATTAAACTGAATACTCAGTCACGCACTTACATCGGAACGTGCTCATATATACACGCCTAACACATGTATGTAATAAAGCGGCCACTATAGTCTTTTGCTGCTATAGTCCACCCAGATCAAGATTCAATATGTTGTGTGTTCAGAAATGCTCTTCTGCGCACTCGTGTTATTTGAGTTACTGCCACCTTCCCGTCAGCTTGAACCAGTCTGGCCATTCTCCTCCGACTTCTCTCATTAACAAGGAGTTTTTGCCCACAGAACTGCCCCTCACCGAATGTTTTTTGCACCAGTCTGTCTCGAGACTGTTGTGTGTGAAAAAACCAGGAGATCAGCAGTTTCTGAGATACTCAAGCCATTCATCTGGCACCAACAACTGGCAGTCACTTAGATCACATTGCTTCCCCATTCTGATGTTTAAACTGAACCTCTTGACCATGTCTGCATGCTTTTATGCATTGAGTTGCTGCCACATGATTGGCTGATTGTTTGCATTAACGAGCTGGTGCAAATGTGTACCTAACACACGCAGGTACACTAATGTTTATTTTTTAATTTGAGCCTGCATGTAATTCATCAATACACACCTTCCATGTGCACATGTAGGCTGAGATTTGTTCTTAATTTCAACTCTGTAAGGCCTCCCTTCCTCACTGGTTACTTCAGATCATTGCAGAGCCTCATTTGATTAGCAAAATTGAACATCATCATTGATGAAGAATCTTTTTTTTTTAATCGGACTCCCTTTGTTTAATCACACTGCTCGCACAAGCCCTAAATGAAACCTCCAGCCGACAGCAGTTATCTGTCCTCTGGCTCTCCTCATTCTTGTTGCATGTATAATTATCAGGTGGTCCAGCTGCACCATTTCCTCCAGGAAATTAACAAAATGCCCCCTCAGACACAAAGCTCACAATGAACAATAAGGCCAGCTACATTTTACGCACCAATTGCTGTGCTCTTTGTTTGATAATATTCATAAACCAACATTCTTTTCCCTTAGACATAGTCCTCATCTTTCAGTGAAGAAACGAAAACTTCAAACCTACTGTAGCTCATAGCAATCAACTCACACAGCCAAATATTCACATCTCAGCTCCTATTTGTTATAAAAAATCGAACACTCCAACAGCAAGGAAATTCGTAGAATGAACATTCATACCCTGATTATGACTTGCAGAATTAACTGGATATGGCAATACAGAGTAACATTTGAATCATCTTAAACTGTAACTGATGGTCATTTTTAAAGGGTAATTATCACGAGACAAGAAATTGAGTAATGGTCCCTGTCCTGTGCATCTGGCAAAATTAGCTTGTGATGTAATCCATTGGTAAGGAAATTAAATAACAATTACATAATAAATTACACACAGCAAGCCCAATTGAATAACCATTATACACAAAGCATGAATTTCCTCCTCCTATTACACATGACAGGAAGGATAATTTCTATAAAAAGAGGTAAATAGAGACACTAACATTATGAATTATCTGATATAGTACAAATAATAAGCAAAACACTAAGGAAACACAGGCTGAGCATAGCACAAGGAGCTGTTCAAGAACACAGGGAAAAAAACACAGTACAGCTAAACCAAGGGTTCCCATCTTTTTTTATGCAATGGACCCTTCCTCGTTAACCAACGGCTCCTGAGTTGAACAGTGCCCAAAGCAAGAGATTGCAGAGAAAGATCCCACTACACCAAACATCATGGGAAGTGGAAAGTGAATATTAAGAAGAGAATTCTATTAATTAAGAGTAAATTTTAAAAATCTGAAAAACTAAGTATTTGACCAAATATCTTCATTAAAAAAATGAATCAATACAAAAATAATCTCAGGCAAATTTGCAACAGAATTATTGAAGCAAACCAAATACCAAACACAGAGGTTCAAGAACAGTAAAACACAGGAAGAAATAAAAGCTGGGATGGGCCAATTGACCTTTTTGAGTCTGCTCTGCCATTCATCAAAAGTGTGGCTGACCCTTCAGCTGAATTCCATGCTCCTACACAATTGCCACATCACAGCAGGCTCCGTGTTCCCAATCCAACTACTGTATATTATAAGATTAGTACATTGACAAGCTTGGCTATTGTTTCTTTTGGTTTAATTGGGTCTTCCTGGCTGAGGTCTTTGCCTCTGTGGAAAGGGCCTTTCAGGACTAATGTATATGAGGCCCCAATAGATCAGGAGCCAATATCTTTAGCATCTCACGAAAGTAAGTATAGAAGTAGCTCTGAAGTTAACCATATAACCTGTTTGGTGTAAAGTTTATACTATAAACAGTCAATGCATATCAAGTACAGGGAGTTAGAAGAATGTAAAATTATTTGTGCTTCTTGAAAATCTGTCAAACTAATCAGATTAGTTTTTTTGGGATATATATAAATTTTTTTCTTTTTTTTCTTTTTTCTTATTCTTATTCCAATTTTCTTTGCTTTGTGTACATTATAGTTGTATTTTGTATGATTTTGGGAGACTTAATTCCCTTGTACCAATTGAGTATATATTCATGTATTAACAATGTAATCCCAATATTCAACTATTAACAATGTAATCCCAATAATTCTGTATCAACATCTGTTATTTTCAATATGTTGATATTAATAAAAAGATTGAAAAAGAAAAGAAAGAAAATCTGTCAAATAAATCAAATTGAAATTTGAATCAAAACTGGAATATAAATCTGACCATTTATGGAGAGGTGCAATAAGCAAATATATATATCTATCTATATCAATCACACACACAAACATACCCGCATATTTCATTATTATGAGGGCTGCAGTAACTGAGTTCCTTCAGCCAAGCAGAGTGCATGCCTCTATTCTGAAGCAACAGTGAAGAGAATGCAAAGATGTCCAGTTTTCACAAGCATTACATGATGAAACTGAACAATTGTTTCCTCACCTTATTGTAGTACTGCAGTTGGACCGTGTGCCACATTCCATCACTCACACCTCCAGGGATGTAGGGTGTTACCAGTGTAGTTGACTCACCTGTTTGGAAGGAAAGCAGCTACAATTAGCATTTCTAGCAAAGAGAGTGATACACGTATTCTCCTGATACTCGCTCTCCTTTCCCTTTGTTTGTCCAGAGACGGGACAGTTGGTCGGATATACACTTGGAAAGTTGGTCACAGCTGAGCATGATCCAACTTTGAATCAGCATCCACCAAAGACCATACTGCTGATTATGTTGTAAACTATTCTTCCACCAGGAATGCAATCTAGCATGAAATTCTATCACAGTTACAGGCATTACCCTTCTATAATAACTCAAAAATAACACCATATAGTGCATAAAGCTACCTCAGAGGTCCTTAGAGCACCAAGTAAATTTTGGAATGGCGAAATGGTTGAACAGTGGGCAGCATCTAACTAATTAGACCAGAATATGCTATTTGTAAAATCAGCAGACAAGCTCCTAAAAATCAATGTGAACAATGTAAATAGGTGAAAACAGTGGATCTTGGTTAATTTGGACACATCAGAATCTGTACATTTTGGCCCAATTAAGCAGCCTCCCCAATTAGTCAAAGGCTCATGAAAATAGTTTAAAAATATATAAAAAAGGACAAACTGCCATTTAACTGAATAACTAAGTATTTAAAAGAAATACAGAATAAATTAGCACACTACCAAAACTACTACAGTAGTATAAAACTGTGTTTTCGTTCCTAATAGTTGTCAACGGATAAATTCATTCATTGAATATTGACGTGCTGCTTTGATTTATTACAAATGTACAAAATCAGTTCAAACCCAAGTGCAGATAATGGACTGCCTCCAAAGAGTCCTTTCAATGATTGCATCCTTCAAATCTTCACTTTCATTATAGCATTCAAGATCATTGTTGATACCTTCAAATTTTTCATAGTTCTTGACTTGTTGAAGTAGTGAAATAATTTCATTTTCTCTCCCAGCAGTTTCTGGCATTGCCAAGGCTGTATGCTTGGAACCACAATGAGCAAAACAGTTTGGAACTTCCTTACTGTTTAATACTTGCCAACTGTCAGCAACAAAAGTCACTGTTTTTTGAACACAAACACACTAGTTAAAAACTGCTCATGCTAAACATGGTGTGGTGTCTAATGGCCACACAACATTCAGCAGTAGTCTCCTGCCCCAATTAGGTGGCACAATACCCCAAATAAACTAAGGGAATCCCAGCTATTTTCTTGATTTGCTTTTGTTCTTTAAGAGTTGTTCCAAATAAGTGGCAGCCTGATTAACTGATGGCCCAATTAACCAGAATCCTCTTCAGCTAAAATTGTCCAGTTGACAGGAATTTAACATTATTGCTTTCAACACTGTTACACTAAGATATTATCAATAATAATCTGGAAGCAACAGAATGCATCAGGAACAATTTCCCTCTCGAAAATTGGCAATTTGTTTATTACTGTCACATGTACCGAGATACAGTGAGAAACCCTGCATGCCATACATATAGAAGATCATTTCAGAGCTCGATTACGTCAAGGTAGTACAAGCCAAAAGCAATAACAGAATCCAGGATATCACGTTATGGTTACAAAGAAAATGAAGTGCAGGTAAAAATGTCCTTGACCCTGTTGGTGCATGTTTTCAAGCATATTTATCACTCCATAGATTTAAACCTGCCATTTCACAGACTATCACAGGATTGAATAGCTGGTCATATGAAGAGCATCTGATGGCTTTGAGCCTGTATGCACTAGAATTCAGAAGAATAAGAGGTGACCTCATTGAAAGCTATAGAGTGGATGTGGAGTGGATATTTCCTATGGTGGGAGAGTCTAAAACCAGAGGACACAGTCTCAGAATAGAGGGGTGTCCTTTTAGAACAGAGATGAAAAGTAATTTCTTTAGCCAGAGGGTGGGTGGTGAATCTGCAAAATTCTTTGCCATTGGCAGCTGTGGAGGCCAAGCCTTTATGTATATTTAAGGCAGAGGTTGATAGATTCGTGATTGCTCAGAGCTTGAAGGGATACGGGGAGAAGGCAGGAAATTGTGGCTGAGAGGAAAATTGGACCAGCTATTATGAAATGGCAGAACATACTCAATAGGCCAAATGGCCTAATTGTGCTCCTATGTCTTATGGTCTAACACAATAGGACTGCACCTCATTTAGTTGCTCAATTACTTTCACTAAATTGCTTCCTTGAAAACTAAAGTTAATTTAAGGAAGGAAGAAAGTGGGTACAAATATCTTTGTGAAGGAACTTTGGCATTATCCTTTTTAAAAAGTGTGTAACTGGCAATTCATTTGACAAAAATTATTTTTACTACTTTTGACCTAATGACATCTTCCTCTGACAGCAAAGGTGCTCGCAGTCATATTTAAAATTGGGATTTTGCACCATTTGTACGAGCAGGTGATTCACAAAATATGTATTGGTAGATAAACCATATATACATGTCTGCGGGGTACAGGCTCTGCAAATGCTCTGTCTCTCACTGTCATGTCATGTCTCCCCAAGAGTATAAAAGGAAAGGCTCAGCAGAGATAGAAACCAGCATCAATTACAGCCAACAGCGATTCTCTAAGTGGATGCCAGCTAATGTGCAATTTAAATATTTATAACAAACCACTAGTGTGCCAAGTGATTCTTAGCTGGTATCAGACTAAGCACACTGCTGCAGGAGGAGCTTTATTCAGTTCAGTCCGCTTTTATACAAAAGAAAGTGGTTGGATCTTCTTTTTCACTTCTGCTGGATCAACAAAAGGTTTACATTGGGCCCCTCCACTCCACACATCACCACTTCATTCACAGACCAACGAAGGCAACTTTGATGAAGTATTATTTTGCAAAGAAAGATAGAGAAAATTGGTTTGGTATATGGACAGGAAAGGAATGGAGGGTTATGGGCTGAGTGCAGGTCAGTGGGACTAGGTGAGAGTAAGCGTTCAGCGCGGACTAGAAGGGCCGAGATGGCCTGTTTCCGTGCTGTAATTGTTATATGGTTATATATGGTTAAAACCTGGAGCAAAATATTTTGCATTAAATAGGCAGAAGGCATTGAGGATACTTGGGTCAAAGCTAATGTCAAGCAGCTTGGTTGAATGTCCAAGTTGGGTGGTCTTTTATTGATTCTGTTATGCTTATTATTCTATAGGATTCTTGAGTATGCCCACAGGAAAATTAATCTCAGGATTGTAGATGATGACATATATGTACTTTGATAATAAATTTACTTTGAACTTGAAAACAAAGGGTCATATTCGTTACCAACACTGGTGTGTAGTTCATTTCATATACTATTAGCAGAAAACTCAAGACTTCTATCAGCTTTAACACACGCACAGGATATCTGAGGGGGATTTTCCTCACCAAAGAGTGGTGACTACCCAGAATGCAATGAGAGAGAGACAAGAGAGGGGGGGGGGGGAGAGAGGGGAGGAGGGAGAGGGAGAGAGAGAGGGGAGGGGGGGAGAGGGAGAGAGAGGGGGAGGGGGAGGTGGCAGGTAGAGTTCAGATGAAAGGTTGAAAGGTCAAGTGCTGGAAGATGGGATTAATACTGAAGAGTGCCCGCTATTCAGCATGAACATAGTGGGTCAAATAGTCTGCTTACATTCTGTACAACTTTGACTTCTGCTAGATGGAAAGTACTTCAAAGACCTAAATTAAGAACTCTCAATAAAACCATAAATCCAGCAGCTAGAGTCCACAGAGGTACTAAACAATAACTTACCAGCAGAAAATGTTAACTGAACTTGTTCATTAATAATCTCCAAGGCAATAAAGTCATGTTTCTCATTGAAACGCCCATTGTACAGCAGCAAGGCATTTTTCTCCTTGGTGGCAAACCTGCAAAAGAAATCATTCTCTTTTATTCCAAGTGTTGGGGAGAAAGCAGAAGAACAGAAAACCCTTCTAGATTTACAGATTTTTGATGTATGAAAATGTCAGTAATGATTCAATTTATACTCATAAATATAAACAATATAACTTGCAGTTATATAGGATCTTCAATGTAGTATAGCATCCCAAAGAGTGATACAAACAAAGGTTGATATGGAGACACACTTGGATGTAGTGGCTAAAATTCTAGTCAAAGTAGTAGATATTAAGAAAGCGAAAAATTCCACAGTTAGGGACATATACTGGTGTCAGAATCTCAAAGGGATGTGTGGTTGGAGGAGGTAACAAAGATAATGGACCTGTAAGGCTAGAAAGTTAGAGGCTCAGCATATCACCAAACACTTTAACAAGCTCCCACAGATAGACTGTTAAAAGGATCCTGTCTAATTGCATCATGGTCTGGTATAGCAAAAACAGAATTACAGCAAATGTGTATATATAAAAAATAGTTAAATAAGTTTTGCAAAAATGGATATAATAAAGTAGTGAGGTGGTGTTTATGGGTTCAATGTCCATTCAGAAACTGGATAGCAGAGGGAAGAAGCTGTTCCTGAATCAATGAGTGTGTGCCTTTAGGCTTCTGTATCTCCTTCCTGATGGTAGCAATGAATACGAGGCATGACCTGGGTGATGAGGGTCCTTCATGATGGACGTCAGCTTTTTGAAGCATCACTCCTTAAAGATGTCCTGGATACTACATAGGCTAGTGCTCATGATGGAGTTAACCATGTTTACAACTCTCTGCAGTTTACTCCGATCCTGTGCAATTGCAACCCACCAGCAGCCCCCCACCGACAAGACTGTGAAGCAGCCAGATAGAATGCATCTGTAAAAATTTGAGTGTTTCTGGCAACATACAAAATCTTCTCAAACTCTTTATGAAATATAGCCGCTGTCATGCTTTCTTTATAGCTGCATTGTTGGGCCCAGGTTAGGTCCTCAGAGATACTGACACCCAGGAACTTGAAATTGCTCACTCTTTCCACTTCTGATCCCTCTATGAGGACTGCTATGTGTTCCATTGCCTTATCCTTTCTGAAATCAACAACCAGCTCTTTGGTCTTACTGACAATGAGTGCAAGGTTGTTGCTGGGATCACTCAACTTGCTGACATATCTCATTCCTGTACACCCATGTGTCACCATCTGAAATTCTGCCACCAATGGCTGTATCATCAGCAAACTTACAGATAGCATTTGAGCTGTGCCTAGCCACACAGTTGTGGATGTAGAGTGAGTAGAGCAGTGGGCTAAGCACACATCCCTGAGACCAATGTTGTTTGTCAGCGAGGTGGAGGTGTAGATTCTGATCCACACAAATTGTGGTCTACTGGTTAGGAAGTCGAGCATCCAGTTACAGATGGAGGTACAGAGGCCCAGATTCTGGAGCTTTTCATTCAGAACTGTCAGAATGATGGTGTTAAGTGCTGAGCTATAGTTAATAAACAACATCCTGACATAGGTATTTATATTGTCCAGGACCACGTGAAGACCCAATAAGATCGTGTCCAATGTAGATCTGCTGTGGCGATAGTCAAATTGCAGTGGTCCAAGTCCTTGCTGATACTGGAGCTAATTCCAGCCATAGTCAACCTCTCAAGACACTTCATCACTGAAGATGTAAGTGCTACTGGACAATAGTCATTAAGGCAGCTCACCTTGCTCTTCCTGGGTACTGGTATAATTGTTGATCTTTTGAAGCAGGTGAGAACTTCCGATTGTAACAATGAGATATTGAAAATGTCTTTGAACACCCCCACCAGTTGGTTGGCACAGGTTTTCAGAGCCCTACCAGGTACTACATTGGAACCCGTCACCTCGTGAAGGTTCACCCTCTTGAAAAGACAGCCTGGTATTGGCCTCGGAGACAGAGATCACAGGGTTACCAGGTGCTGCTGGGATCCGCATAGCTGTAGTATTATTCTCCCTTTCAAAGCGGGCATCAAAGACGCTCATGATGTTGGATTTCGCTTTATAGGAAGTAATGGCCTGAAAACCCTGCCAGAGTTAACAAGCGTCCGATTTCGCCCCCAACCTTGTTTGGAATTGTTTCTTAGCCCTTGAACTAGCCCTCTGCAAGTTGTACCTGGTTTTCTTGTACAGGCCTGGGATACCCAACTTGAATGCTTCAGATCTAGCCCTCGGCAGATTACGAACCTCCTGGTTTACCTATGACTTTTGATTTGGGGATGTACAGCAAGTTCTCGTAGGTACACACACATCCAGACAGGTTTCAGTGAAGTGGCAGCTATGGTGTACTCATCCAGATTCAAAGATGAATCCATGAATACAATCCAGTCCACCAATTCAAAGCAGTCCCAGTAAGCACTGCTGCTCCTCCCTTGTCCAAACTTTCTTGGTCCTCGCTACTGGTACTGCAGTCATCATTCTCTGCCTGTATTCAGGGAGTAGAAATACAGCCAGGGGATTAGACTTTCCAAAGTGTGGCTGTGGGACAGCATGGTGAGCACCCTTGATGGTGGTGTAACAGTGGGTCCAGTGTGTTGGCTCCTCTGGTACTATAAGTGATTTGTTGGTGATAATTACTTAGAGGTTTTTTCAAGCTGGCCTGGTTAAAATCCCCCATAATGATGGGGAAGGCATCAATCAGGATGAGCTGTTTCATGTCTGTTAGAAAACATAAAAACATAGAAAACCTACAGCACAATACAGGCCCTTAGGCCCACAAGAGGTGCCAAACTTGTCCCTACCTCAGCATTTACTAGAATTCCCCATAGCCCTCTATTTTTGTAAGCTCCATGTACCTATCCGAAAGTCTCCTAAAAGACCCTATTGTGTCCACCTCCACCATCGTTGCCGGCAGCCCATTCCACACACTCACCACTCTCTGAGTAAAAAACTTATCCCTGACATCACCTCTGCACCTACTTCCAAGCACCTTAAGCCTGTGTCCTCTTGTGGCAACCATTTCAGCCCTGGGAAAAAGCCTCTGACTATCCAAATGATCAATGCCTCTCATCATCTTCTACACCTCTATCAGGTCACCTCTCATCCTCCGTCACTCCAAGGAGAAAAGGCCGAGTTCACTCAACCTATCCTCATAAGGCATGCTCCCCAATCCAGGCAACATCCTTGTAAATCTCCTCTGCACCCTTTCTATGGCTTTCACATCCTTCCTGCAGTGAGGTGACCAGAACTGAGCACAGTACTCCAAGTAGGGTCTGACCAGGGTCCTATATAGCTGCAACATTACCTCTCCACTCCTAAATTCAATTCCATGATTAATGAAGGCCAATAAACCGTACGCCTTCTTAACCACAGCGTCAACCTGCACAGCTGCTTTGAGCATCCTATGGACTCGGACCCCAAGATCCCTCTGATCCTCCACACTGCCAAGAGTCTTACTATTAATACTATATTCTGCCATCATATTTGACCTACCAAAATGAACCACTTCACATTTATCTGGGTTGAACTCCACCTGCCACTTCTCAACTCAGTATTGCATCCTATCAATGACCCGTTGTAACCTCTGACAGCCCTCCACACTATCCACACCTCCAACCTTTGTATCATCAGCAAACTTACTAACCCATCCTTCCACTTCCTCATCCAGATCATTTATAAAAATCACAAAGAGTAAGGGCCCCAGAACAGATCCCCGAGGCACACCACTGGTCACCGACCTCCATGCAGAATATAACCTGTCTACAACCACTCTTTGCCTTCTGTGGGCAAGCCAGTTCTGGATCCACAAAGCAATGTCTCCTTGGATCCCATGCCTCCTTACTTTCTCAATAAGCCTTACATGGGGTACCTTGGCAAATACCGTACTGAAATCCATATACACTACTGTTGCTCAGTTCGTCTCAAGCCTGCTTACACTGGCCTGAGGTGGGATGTAACGATGCTACCAAGAAGATGGCATATATTTCAATGCAAGGTGAATTTCAGGAAAGGATTGAAGGGGAGGTGGTACATTACTACTCAAGAAAAACGTCATGCCAGTGCTCAGTCTGGACGGACTGGAGAGCTTGTCTAGTGGGGTTTTGGAAGCTTTATGGGTAGAACAGAGGGATAAGAAACATATGACCATATTAATGGGGTTACATTGTAGGCCACTCAACAGTCCGCAGGATTTAGGGGAGCAATTATGTGGAGAGATCACAAACAGTTGCAAGAAATGCAAGGTTGTGATAGGGAACTTTAACTTTTTACATATTGACTGGGACTCCTATACTGTAAAAGGGAGAGATGGGATAGAATTTGTCAAATGTGTTCAGGAAATTTTTTTTAATCAACTAGAGAGAGTGTGATACTAGATCTGCTATTAGGGAATGAAACAGGGCAGGTGACCAAAGTTTGAGAAAGGGAACATTTTGCATCTAGTGATCAAAATACCATTAGTTTCAAGGTAACTGTGGAGAAAAATAGGCCTTGTGGAACGTTACAGGCCTGGTCCTCAGGTTGAGATTCTAAATTGAAGAAAGGCCAATTTTGATGGTAACAGCTTGAGGGAATTGTAATTCTTAAAAGATATTAAAGCCATGAGTAAGAGAAAGGAAGAGTTGCATAGCAGGTATAGGCAGGTATGAATAAATGAGGTACTTGAGGGGTATAAGAAATGCAAAGAACATTTAAAAAGGACATTAGGAGGGCTAAAAGAAGACATGAGGTTGCTCTAGCAGACATGAGGAAGGAGAATCCTAAGGGCTTCTATAGATATATTAAGAGCAAAAGGATAGCAAGGGACATTCTTGGTGTTCAGGAAGATCAGCCATAATCTATGCATGGAGCTGAAAGAGATGGGGAAGATTTTAAATGGATTTTTTGCATCTATATTTACTAGGGACATGGACACACAGTCTATAGATGGGAGGAAGTACAGCAGTGAGGTAATAAACCCTATACAGATCATAGAGGAGGAGGTGTCTGCTGTCCTGAGGCAAGTTAGGGTGGATAAATCCCCAGGGCCTGACAATATGTTCCCTCAGACCCTGTGGGAGACACGTGCAGAAATTGCAGGGGTCCTAACAGAGATATGAAAAACATCCTTAGCCATAGGTGAGGTACCGGAGGATAGTTAATGTTGTTCTGTTCTCTGACAAAGGCTCAAAGAATAAGCCAGGAAATTATAGGTTGGTGAGCCAGGTAGTGGAAAAGTTAATGGAAGGTATTCTAAGGGACCGGATATGTAAATATTTGGATAGACCGGAACTGAGTAGTGATAGTCTTTGTAAATATTAGATCATGTCTAACCAGTCTTAGTTTTTTGATGAAGTTACCAGGAAAGTTGATGAAGGCAAGGCAGTGGATGTTGTCTGCATCGACTTTAGCAAGGCCTTTGACAAGGATCCACATGGGAGGTAGGTCAAGAATGTTTAGTCACTTGGTGTTCAAGATGAGGTAGTAAACTGGACTAGATATTGGCTTCGAGGAAGATGCTCGAGAGTGGTAGTAGTCATTTGCCTCTTCACTGGAGGTCTGTGACTAGTGGTGTGCTGCAGGGATTGGTGGTGGGTCCATTGTTGTGTCATCTATATCAATGATAATGTGATCAATTCAAACAGCAAATTTGCAGATGACACCAAGATTGGGGGTGTAGTGGACAACGAGGCAGACCATCAAAGATTGCAGTGGGATCTGGACCAGCTGGAGAAGTGGTCACTAACTGCTGCATATTTATATCATGAATGTTGCTTCTCAAATGCTGTGTGCCCTTGATGCTATTTAGATTGGAGAATAAGAATGAAAATATTAATTTAGATATAATGCCATATCAGGGTGTTGGGCCTCAGTGAACTGGGATACGGGTGGTAGAGTGGTGAATGAGCTCAAGTCTGCAGACGCTGTAACTAACTGTGAGGAACTGAGATTAATATAGAATAATTAATGTAACTGGCAAATACTCTCAAAAGGGACATACTAAATAACTAGAGCTTTTTGCAAGTCACTCAGGACACATCCAATCAGATGTATTTAGAAACCAAGCTCCATTAGTATGAGTAAGACAGCCAATAAGCTCTGGTTCTAGAAATAAGCTCTAAGATGATGATATTATTCACTGAGTCTTTTGCTGCTTATCATCCTTGATTTGAATTCAATTGTGCAATGAAGCTCACAGTTTAACCATTACATTGATGAGTCATATGGGTGGAATAAACTCACATCCCCAGCCTTTGTTTGACAGAATGGCTATGGCTTCTGTGTTCCTTCAACATTTTTATATTTTTCTGTGACAAACTCAACCTGTCGTGTTATCTGCTTCTCAAATCAAGGTCAAACAATTTCATGATAATATGCCTCATCTCTTTCGACAAACTCTCCAGTGTTTTTAAGATTGCTTCATTTAAACCACTGAGTCAGGAGATTTGCTGATCCTTTTTAGTCAACAGGAGACCCTATTAAGTTCCACAAACTGTTTTACGCGCAAGTGTAAAATCAGGCAATTGTTCCTTTATCTTGGCAACTTTATGATGAATAAATTCAGCATTAGAGGTGCAAGGAGTACATGAATTTACTTGGTGCAGGCACAGCAAATTTAAAGCATCTTAATGCACTTACTCTGAAGACTGGCACTTTTTTAAAAAACACAAATCTAACAAAAATAAACATTCCTCACAACTCCACTCTGTTAGCTCATTAGTTTCTGTCATATCTACTGCAGCACAAAGAACATCAGCCTACACCCAACGAATAATGGCGTGGAAACTCAGCCTCTTTGGTGTTTCTGTCACAGAGGTTGTGCAAAATTTTCCAAAGCTTTGCAGCTGATAACAGGATTGGCACTTCCTGACTTTGTTCTAGTTAGATCCTAAGAGCTTATTTTAGACATTGCACTTCATTTTGAATACAGGATGATTGAATTACATCCCACACACCATGCCTTCTACCTCTCCCATCTAACTCAGATGATGAATCAATTATGCTATCAAATTAGTAGCTCAATATGGACTTTTCCTATCCAAATCTAGAGATCTCAAAGCATGTTTGTACTTTATGCTATGTGGTTGAAAATCTGCTTAATCCAAATAGCAGCAATTTTGAATACATTCTCAAGCACCTTGGTATCCATGAGAAATGCACCCCTGCAGTGGGATTTTTTTTTGCTAAAGTAAAACTGAAGTAATAGTCCATTCTCTTCTGCAACACCAACACCTCTTTCGGATTGTCTAGGTCTTGTGACAAATAAAACATTTACTCTTCGTTAAATTTCTGCCAAGGCATTTGCCAGTTCTGCATAATTAACACACCAAATTCCCTAATTATCCAAAGTAATTCAATTGAAAAAGCACAGATATCTTAAGTTAGACACAAACGGCATTTGTGGGGTTTTTTTGGACGTCATTAGTGTTTCAATGTTGGTACACTCAATCAGAAAATGAACAAACAGGAATGAGTCAGAAAGGCCTTAAGGCCCAGTCCACTGTTCAACAAAATCACGGTGATTCAATGTGTTGTTTCACAGGATACAAATCTATGCAGCTTTTACATCAAAACCACTCTTAGTCTGGTGCTTTGGATGGGCCAAAAGCCCAAGTTAAACACAGTTCATTAAACTAAATACCAGAGGAAAAATTTTGAATTTTAGTCTCACTTCAGGCCTCACATCAGTTGAAGACTAGAAATGGTATGCATGTAAAAGAAATTGTCTGCCTAACAAGTAGCTGCATGCAGTTCAGGTGGAACTGAGGATAAATATTCAGAAATTGTTTGCTTACCAAGACCAGGAGGTAATGAGAATCAATAGGACAAATTCCCCGAATGTAGATGTTGAAAAATAAAACTGAGTGCTTGAAACATGCTATTTCTTTACACATGTACAATCAAGGAGATTATGTTCGCTAATTTGACGTAAGCATTCACATCGTGTAAGGTTTGGCGCCATAAGCACTCACTCTAAAGCCAATCAAACAGAATCCTTAATGACTACATCCTTCCTCTTATTCCTTTCAGCAATAAATCCTTACCCAACATTACATCAACTCAAGCTTTGAAGTGGGGAGCTGCTGATTTTCTCTATTCAAAGGCATTTAATGCTTCTCCAATGGAAATTAAAGCTGTCTTCTGAAATTAACCATTCTTGTTTTCTCCTTGGTAAAGTGAAAATACAACAGATAAAATATGCTGCATATGGAGCTCAGATTTATTTCCTTATGATATACAAAAGACACTGATTGAATGATTTGGTGATGCAAAAGGAAGAATAAAATATTCTTGCTGGCTTTGGAGACCTAAATGACATACAGCACATACACCACCACAATTCTCATAATCAGAAGTAATTCCAACAATGCACAGTCGCTCTTCGAAAGACCCTTGCCAACAACCATAATAAAACAACAGGGCACATCTCATAAACCAAATAACATGAACATACCCAGGAGAAATAGCATGTTGCAAACATGTTATTTACAATGTCTACATTCAGGGAATTTTGTCCTATTGAATCAATTGCTCCTGCAAGTACCTTTCTCCATCAAAATGTTTGCCAGGGGGTTTGGAGAAGCGATACAGAAGATTGTAACATTGGAATGGCAACTTGCTCCTCTCCACTTTTGCTGTTGCAGGAGAGTCAACCTCTGTCTCCCTCGATGGAGAGAGAGACAGAGAGCATGTTTGAGATATTGAAGTGCTGTGTTATAGACTGTAGAGTTTGATGGACTAGATCAAGGTCTCTTTGGGGGGCTTTTGCTGTTGCTTGCATGGTGGGGGGGTGATGGTTCTTCTTCTGGTGCAAGGATGGGGGGAAGGGGAGGGTCAATGCTTCTGCTGCTTATGAGAGGGGGACTTCATGGTTCATGGTTCATGGTTCTGATATTTTCATCATTCTATGGGATTTCTTGTTTTGTGGAAGTCTGTGAAGAGTAAAAATTTCAGTCTGTATTCTGTATACACTGTCTGAAATTAAATTGAACCACTTGAAATGTACAAAAAAATACACTAAAACTAACTCTAACAAATTAATTTAATTTCCTTAATTTACTTTGATCAACAGTCAAATCTGTTGAATAAAATCATGACCCAAATGAATAACATTAGATCAAGTCTTCTGACATTAGTAGATGTGACTCCAATTAAGACTGGATTTTAATGCAAGTGAAATGTCATTAACCTATATTGGATTTCAATGCCTTCTTTTGTACTTCGCATAATTGATTGGGCTTCTTGATCTGCTTGGCTTTAAATTCAATATTCTCTTTGCTTTTTTCAGATTGCCAGTATGTACTAAAACCAAAAGTCAAACCATCGTGAATATGTAATGACTAACTATTAATTTGGTAAATTATTACATTGGGGTTGAAATTGATTGAATAGGAGAATCACATTTTACATGCCTCCAAATATGTGACATAGTAATTTCCTACATCAAATCAGGCAAGTAAAATATGTTCTTGTTGCCCACAGAAACAAAAAAAAGATCAATTTCTATTCATACTGATTTTTATTCATGTTAGTTAATTCCTTTTAAATAAATATTTAATAAAGCCGATTACACATTGGACTGTCATTACACATCATTGGAAATCCAGTTAACCGGTTTTGCTCAGAATGGCAGAAAGGCTCAAAGCCTCAGTGTTTCTGAAGAAGATTATTGGCTGAGTTCTCACATATGAGGACATTAGCCAAAGGCAGATTTGTCTAAATTGCAGTGCAATTTTAGTTTGATTATACTTGTCACACTCAGCTGATTTGACAGATATATTTCAGGAATAGCCAGTTCTAAAGGGAAGTAGAAGGCCATCAGCATCTATTCTCTGTGCATTCGCAGGTATCACTAAACTTCAGAAGAGGAAGCTGAAAGGAAGGGGGAGCTTCCAGCTCAATTCATCCTAATAGAGATGGGCAATACACAATGGCACTGTCAATGAAATCCAGATTTCATGGAGAATAAAATATTCTTCTCTTTAAATGCCATAAGCCAAGCAATATCTGTCCTCATTTGTGACTTCCCACTCCTATTGTATTTATTAAACTCGCCACATTTAGAGAAAAAAGTACTCAGTGGCTACTTTATCAGATAATTGCTGTACTTAATAAAGTGGCCAGTAAGTGTATATTTGTGGTTTTCTGCTGCTGTTGTCCACCCATTTCGAGGCTTGGTGTGTTGTGCATTCAGAGGCGCTTTTCTGCACACCACTGTTGTAACGAGTGGTCATCTAAGTTACTGTCACCTTCCTGTCAGCCTGTTCTTTCTGTGCCATTCTCTGTAAACGCTGAAGACTGTTGTGCGTGAAAATCCCAGAAGATCAGCAATTTCTCAGATACTCAAATCTCCCCATGAGGTACGAACAATCAATCCACAGTAAAAATCAATTAGATCACATTGCTTCTTGGTCTAAACAACAACCTCTGTACCATGTTTGTATGCTATAATGCATTGAATTGCTGCTACTTGATTGGCGGATTAGAAACTTGCATTAATGATCAGGCGTACAAGTGTACCGAGTAAAATGGCCAACAAGCGCATTATGCTCATCTTCAGTAATATTACCAAGTATTTGCATTCTAAACTTCCTTTAACTCTCTTAAAATCTCTCTACTGTCACAATCAGAGGGTTTCTCTTCAAGAAGGGAGGGAGGCAGAGAAAAGGAAACTATAGGCCAGTCCGCCTGACTCCGTGGTTGGGAGGATGTTGGAGTCGATTATTAAGGATGAAGTATTGGGGTATTTGGAGGCACTTGATAAAGTAGCCCAAAGTCAGCATGGTTTCCTCAAGGGGAAATCTTGCCTGATAAATCCGTTGGAATGCTTTGAAGAAATAACAGGCAGAGTAGACAAAGGAATGGTACTTATTTGGACTTCCAGACGGCCTTTGACAAAGTGCTGCACGAGGCTGTTTAACAAGATACGAGCCTACGGTATTACAGGAAAAAGAATAACATGGATAGAGGTTGGCTGATTTCTAGGAGGCATGGAGTCAGAACACAAGGGGCCTATTCTGGCTGGCTGACGTGGTGTTCTGCAGGGGTCTTTTCATGTTAAATGTCAACAATTCAGATGACGGAACTGATAGCTTTGTAGTCAAGTTTGCAGATGATACAAAGGTAGGTGGTGGAGCAGGTAGTGAAGAAGTAGAGAGTCTGCAGAAGGACTTAGACAGATTAGGTGGATGGGCAAAGAAGAGGCAGATGGAATACAATGTCGGGAAGGGTATTTTCATGCACTTAGGTAGAAGGAATAGAGGCATAGCCTATTTTCTAAACTGGGAGAAAATTCAAAATCAGAAGTGCAAAGGGACTTGGGAGTCCTTGTGCAAGATTCCCTAAAGGTCACCTTGCAGGTTGAGTCAGTGGTAAGGAAGGCAAATGAAAAGTTAGCATTCATTTTCAGGTGACTGAAATACAAGAGCAAGAGATGTGATGCTGTGGCTTTATAAGGCACGGGCCAGATCGCACTTCGTGTATTGTGAGTTTTGAGTCTTTTAGCTTAAAAAAAGATGAGCTGGCTTTAGAGAGGGTCCAGAGAAGTTTCACAAGGATGATTCTAGGAATGAATGTGTTAAAGAATGTGGAGTGTTTGATGGTTCTGGGCTTGTACTCGCTGGAGTTAAGAAGAATGAGGGGTGACCTCACTGAAATCTATTTAATATTGAAAGGCCTAGATAGAGCGGATGTGGGGAAAATCAGTGGATTTAAGATAATTTCCTCAAAGAAAACTGCAATTAAGGATAATTTCCTCAAAGCACCAAGATTCCTGCTTGCTTAGAGGAAAAGAATCATGAACCATGTGCTACAGACATTATATTAATTAGTCAAGTGCAGAGAACCCTGTATGTTTTAGATTGGGTAAATATAAAGAAAGCTCTTCCTACTGGCAGTCTATGCTAGTAGTGTAGTGGCGTCAACACCCGGACTTCAGAATAAGAGGTCCAGGGTTCGAATCCAGACGGCTCCTCACACAAGTTCCACGTGTGCTAGCAACTCAGCCTTGCCAAACAGACAAGCACAAAAGAAACAACAAGGTTGCCAAGATGCAAAGAACTCTTCCCACAGATGGAGATTCAAACAGATTGTGGTGAACTATGTGCCTGTCTGGACACGCCCCCTGCTGACTGCTCCTGTGGCTCCTCCCACAGACCCCTGTATAAAGGCGATCTGAGGCCTGACACTCGGCCTCAGTCTCCAGGACATAGTATGATGGACACTCACTCCTGGTTCCTTCTTCCAGTCAATAAAAGCCGATATCTCGCCTTACATCTCAGTGTGAGTTATTGATGGTGCATCACCGATTGGACAGTTCAGCTAAAGAGCTGACTTTCCATGCTAAGTACATCTAGGATGTGAGGACCTGCCAGCACAGATTTAAAATACTGGACAAAAAGATATTTTCCCCACTTTGGAAAAGTTGAGATCAGGAATTCACTGCTTGTTAAAGATGTTAGAATCAGAATTGCTCAAAGCCGTCAAGACATAAATTTGATAGAAAAAAATTCAAAGCTATGGGGAAAGCTGGAGGGGGTTGTAGAGTGATAAGACTGAGATTAGTATATCAGAAGCCAACATAGACAAGATGGTCAAATGGCTTCCTGCAAAAAATTCTGTGCATGTACCATTTACTTCCAACAACCTGGCTTAGTTATCACCTGGGAAATCTTGCTACAGCAATTTCCAGTCAGCTCACCTGAGAGCCAGTCTACAGCAGAGTTACCCTGGTGCCGCGAGATGATAAGCTCTCCCAGAGGAAATACTTCTGTTCTCCAAAGGATCATATATTTCCACAGTGAAGCACCATTGTTTTTGCTGTTATTATTTGAACCTGTGCCAAGGCGCAAATAAAACACAAGCGGAACAAAAGGAGCAGGACCTTCTGTCCCATCGGCTGCAGCTTCTCAGTGCTTCAGGGTCTGAGAGAAATTTTCAGTGAAAAATATCGAGCCTAAGAATCAGGAGCACAATCTACATGTCACTGTGCATCAAGATGTAAGCAACAGTAAATAATGAACTACGTCATATTAGCTTACATTCCCTGTTGTGTTATGGACTGGGTAAATCTTAATTAGCACATTTAAATGACTCTCTTCTCATAGACCTAAGGTTTAACTGTCAGGTTCAGGGCCATGCTGTTAAGAAACTGGAGTGATAAAAGGCCTTTCAGCCTGCACTACCTTTCAACAATGATGGAAAATGATTTTCTCCTTTTCTATCTTGCCGCATTTCTCTGGATTCTTACAAAATCCAGAAATCTATTAGTGACTGTTTTGAAAGCATTCAATGATTGAGCTACTACAGCCCTTCGGAGGTAGTGAATTCATAAGACCACATGACATAGGAGCAGAATTAGACCATTCAGCCCATTTATCAACGCTGATCCGTTTTCCTCTCAACCCCATTCTCCTGCCTCCTCCCTGGAACCTTTCATACCCTGACTAATCAAGAAGCTATCACCCAATGATTTGGCCTCCACAGATGCCTGTGGCAACGAAGTCCACAGATTCACAACCGTCTGGCTAAAGAAATTTCTTCTCATCTCCATTCTAGATGGTTGTCCCCCCTATTCTGAGGCTGTGCCCTCTGGTCCTCGACTCCCCCACTATATAAAACATCCTCTCTGTCTTGGCCTTTCAACAATCGAGAGGTTTCAATGAGATCCCTCCCACCCCCATTCTTCTGAATTCCAGGGAATAAAGGCCCAAGGCCATCAATCGTTCCTCATACAATAAGCCTTTTAGTCCCAGAATCATTCTTGTGAATCTCTTCTGAACTCTCAAGCACATCCTTTCTTAAATACGGGGCCCAAACCTGGTCACAATACTCAAGTGAGACCTCATCCATGACTTATAAAGCCCCAGCACTACATCCTTGCTTTTATATTCCAAAGATTCACCACCTTCTAGTAAAGAAATTTCTCTTTTACTTCAATCTTAAGTGGCATCCCCTTTATTTTGAGGCCATGCGTCTTGGTGATAGACTTTAGTCAAGGATGCATGATTCCCTGATATTGCATCTGGAGATGCGATCCAGAGGTTGTACAGAAGACAAGAATGGGGCAAAAAACTTGGAAGTTATGGTGATTTGATGAGATTGTGGCGACCCATTTCCTGGCACATCCGAACCAGCTCACAATTAGATAGCCTACGGGGGTTTGCGAGCACAGAGCTTTGGAGCCTCTGCGCCACGGGGGGCATGTTGAGGGAGGCTTAAAAGTGAGGCTGAGGATTTCAAATAAAGTTTTTTCCTTCGACTACAGTTACTGACTCCGTGTCGTAATTTTAGCGCTGCATGTAGCACACCGCTACAATTGGTGACCCCGACGGTCCAAACGGTTTTTGGACCAGAAATGACCGACGCCGCCTCTGTTCATGTGGTTTCGTTGAAACTGCCGGGTTTATGGACACAGCGACCGAACCTATGGTTCCAGCAAGCCGAAGCCCAATTCCACGTTCGCCAGATCACCGCAGAAGACACCCGCTACTACTACGTGGTGAGCTCCCTCGACCAGGACACAGCGGTCCAGGTCGCGGAGTTTGTACAGTCGCCCCCGGCAGACGGCAAGTACATGGAATTCAAAACCTGCTCCTCAGGACTTTCGGACTCTCACGGCGCGAGCGGGCTGCCCGTTTACTGCACCTGGATGGCTTGGGCGACAGACCTCCTTCGGCTTTAATGAATGAGATGTTGTCTCTGGCCGACGGACACACACCCTGCCTCATGTTTGAGCAGGCATTCCTGGAGCAGCTGCCCGAGGACATATGCCTGCTGCTGTCCGACGCGGATTTCAGTGACCCCCGGAAGGTGGCAGCCCAGGCGGACTTGCTGTGGAACGCCAAAAAGGTGAGCAGATCTCCCAGCCATGCTCCCAGCAGCAAACCAGTCCAGGCCCGGCCGCAGAGCCCGCCAACCCCCGGCCCAATGAACACTGGTGCTTCTACCACCAGCGGTGGGGCGCAGAAGCCCGCCGTTGTCACCCGCCCTGCAAGTTCCCGGGAAACGCCAGGGCCAGCCGCCGCTGATGGCTATGGTGGCTGGCCATCGGGATAGCCTCCTGTATATGTGGGATAGAAGGTTGGGACGCCGGTTT
This sequence comes from Hypanus sabinus, assembly GCF_030144855.1. NCBI lineage: Eukaryota > Metazoa > Chordata > Chondrichthyes > Myliobatiformes > Dasyatidae > Hypanus > Hypanus sabinus. Next base: position 28,586,225 of record NC_082730.1, on the reverse strand, counting down.
TTGGTCGACACTGGTGCCAAGATCAGCGTTTTACCTCCGAGTTACGACACCCGCAGCAGGGCACCGGGGCCCCCCCTGAGGGCCGTGAACGGCAGCACTGTAAGAACCTATGGCACCCGTCAGGTGCAGCTACAGTTCGGCTCCAGCCAGTTCTCGTGGGACTTTACACTGGCCGCCGTAGCCCAACCGCTTCTGGGTGCAGATTTTTTGCGGGGTCACAGCCTACTGGTCGACCTGCCCAGGAAGAGACTGGTACACGCCAAGACCTTTCAGACGTTCTCCCTGGGTGCAGCCCAGTTGCCAGCCCCTCACCTCGGCTCCATCACGCTGTCGGACAACGACTTCACCAGAGTCCTGGCGGCTTTCCCATCGGTTCTGGCACCACAGTTCACAGCAGCCATGCCCCGACACGAAGTACAGCACCACATCCCGACCCAGGGACCACCCCTCCACGCCCACGCTCGGCGGCTTCCCCCGGACAAGCTCCGACTGGCGAAGGAGGAGTTCCAGAGGATGGAGGAATTGGGGATCATCCGGTGGTCCGACAGCCCATGTGCCTCCCCCCTGCACATGGTGCCCAAAGCGACGGGAGGCTGGAGACCGTGCGGTGACTACCGCAGGCTGAACGAGGCTACCACACCGGACCGCTACCCTGTGCCGCACATTCAGGACTTTGCAGCAAACCTGCACGGCGCACGGATCTTCTCCAAGGTAGACCTCGTCCGAGGGTACCATCAAATCCCAATGCATCCTGACGACGTCCCCAAAACGGCTCTCATCACCTCGTTTGGCCTTTTCGAGTTCCTCCGCATGCCGTTCGGTCTGAAGAATGCCGCACAGACGTCCCAGCGGTTAATGGACGTGGGGGACGGGACCTGGACTTCACGTTCATCTATTTGGACGACATCCTCATAGCCAGCAGCAGTCGTCAGGAGCATCTGTCCCACCTCCGTCAACTCTGCGCCCGACTGAGTGAGTTCGGTCTTACAATCAACCCCGCCAAATGCCAGTTCGGACTCGATACCATTGACTTCCTGGGCCACAGGATTACTAAAGATGGGGCAACCCCTCTGCCCGCTAAGGTAGATGCGGTCCGCCACTTCCCCCGACCCACCACGATCAAAGGCCTTCAGGACTTCGTAGGTATGGTCAATTTCTACCACCGCTTCCTCCCTTCGGCTGCCCGGATCATGCGCCCCCTGTTCGCCCTGATGTCGGGTCCGAGCAAGGACATTACCTGGGACGAGGAGTCCGCCGCCGCTTTCATTCAAATGAAGGAAGCTTTGGCGAACGTCGCAATGCTAGTACATCCCAGAATGGACGCCCCTACCGCCCTCACAGTGGACGCGTCTAGCACGGCAGTCGGTGGGGTGCTGGAGCAACTCATCGCAGGTCGCTGGCAACCCCTGGCGTTTTTCAGCAAACACCTGCGGCCACCCGAGCTCAAGTACAGTGCTTTCGACCGGGAACTGTTGGCGCTCTACCTGGCAATCCGGCATTTCAGGTACTTCCTAGAAGGTCGGCACTTCACCGCGTTCACGGACCACAAACCGCTTACCTTTGCACTTACGAAAGCGTCCGACCCCTGGTCGTCCCACCAGCAACGCCACCTGTCCTACATCTCTGAATACACGATGGATGTCCGGCACGTCTCGGGTAAGGACAATGTCGTGGCGGATGCGCTCTCTCGCCCTACTGTTCATGCCTTTTCCCAAGGGGTAGACTTTGAGGCGCTGGCAGATGTACAGCAGGCAGATGAGGAGATTCCGAGTTACAGAACCGCAGTCTCCGGTTTGCAGCTCCAGGACCTCCCCGTAGGCCCGGGTGAGAGGACCCTACTCTGTGACGTCGCCACCGGCCAGCCCCGTCCTGTCGTCCCGACAGCCTGGCGGCGCCATATTTTCGACTCCATTCATAACTTGGCGCAGTTGTCCGGATGGTTTCCAGCAGGTTCGTTTGGCATGGACTCTGAAAACAGGTCAGTGAATGGGCCAAAACGTACATGCACTGCCAGAAGGCCAAGGTGCAGCGGCACACCAAAGCCCCACCGCAGCAATTCCATCCCGTCCACCGGCGTTTCGACCACATTCATGTGGATATCATGGGCCCCCTGCCAGTGTTGCGCGGAGCGCGGCACCTCCTGACTATCGTGGACCGGTTCACAAGATGGCCAGAGGCGGTCCCGCTCACCGACACCACCTCCGAATCTTGCGCCCAAGCCCTGATCACCACCTGGATACCGGCCCACATTACCTCCGACAGAGGCGCCCAGTTCACCTCCAGCCTGTGGTCAGCTATGGCCAGCCTTTTGGGGACTCGGCTGCACCACACAACTGCCTACCACCCACAGTCGAACGGGCTAGTGGAGCGTTTCCACCGTCACCTGAAGTCGGCCCTCATGGCCCGCCTGCGAGGAGCCAACTGGGCGGACGAGCTTCCCTGGGTCCTACTCGGCATCCGCACAGCGCCCAAGGACGACCTGCACGCCTCGTCGGCCGAGTTGGTATACGGCGCGCCCCTGGTCGTCCCCAGGGAGTTCCTACCAGCCCCACGGGGGAAAGAGGAAGATCCAGCAGCAGTCCTGGGCAGACTACGCGAGAAGCTCAGTAACCTGGCCCTCATACCCACTTCACAGCACGGGCGGAACCCGACCTGCGTATCCAAAGACCTGCAGAACTCTAAGTTTGTGTTTGTACGAAGGGGCAGGCATCGGCCACTGCTGCAGCGGACATACGAGCAGCCGTTTATGGTGCTCCGGAACAACGGGTCCACGTTCGTGCTGGACGTTGGGGGGAAAGAGGAGGTTTTCACGGTGGACCGCCTCAAACCGGCCCATGTGGACCTGGCGCAACCGGCCGAGTTTCCTGCACCTCGGCGCAGAGGCCGACCTCCCAAGCAGGTTCCGGCCCAGACTGTGGACATTGGGGGGGTGTATCGGCGGTTCTGGGGGGGGGGGTTATGTGGCGACCCATTTCCTGGCACATCCGAACCGGCTCACAATTAGATAGCCTACTGGGGTTTGCGAGCACAGAGCTTTGGAGCCTCTGCGCCACGGGGGGCTGGTTGAGGGAGGCTTAAAAGTGAGGCTGAGGATTTCGAATAAAGTTTTTTCCTTCGACTGCAGTTACCGACTCCGTGTTGTCATTTTAGCGCTGCATGTAGCACACCGCTACAAGATCTTCTTAAGAGATAGCAGTAACCAGATTACTCCACTGTAAGGAAGGAAGAGAACATAGCAAGAACAAAAATCAAAGAAGTAGTGGTCATCTTACACAAGATGAACAGACAAGATATTCCATTAATAATGGGCACCCTATGAACTAGTCAGGCTCAATTATGTGACACAGGCTGCAGAGAAACTTCTAGAAAAATAGAGAATCAATAATACTACCATTTCTGAACAATATACCATAATTACACGCATTCTTTACATTAAAATTACAAATTGCAAGCACAGGAAAAATTAACCTAACAGAAAAATAACAATTTGACACTCTAGCCCAACACTATTATGCACTTTAAGAGTTGTGTTATGTTTCAATAAGGTCACTGATCATTCTTATAAATTCCAAATAGAGGCTTAGCTGATTTAATTTATTTTCACATGGCAGATCCACCAGCCTGGGAACATCATAGTGGATAAGCAAAAACGGCAGTTGCTGGAAACCCAAAATAAACCTAGAAAACACTCAGCCAATCAAGCAGCATCTGTACAAAGAAAAAGTGTTAACCTTTAAGGTCAATGGTCTTTTAACAGAATTTCTTCACTGATACCTCCAGGGTTCAGTTTTGCATCCTTGAAATACCATTCAAACTCATTTCACATGATGAATGAAGCAGCTGAGCCAGTGGCCAATCCATTTTAATTAATTTGCTGCTCACTTCTGGTGTAAGCCATATTGGTTGTCTATTGTAAGTTTTCACTTTGTGAATCTCAAGGCTGCTCAGTTCTGTGTCACTCTCATCAGATTCTTCAACAAAAGCAAGCAGTTTAGTGCTCTTTTTGAAACTGCAACTAGATTTTTTTTTAATAATTTCTCTTCTCTGTTCAGTCCATTTAGGTTTTGTCTGCCCAATTATACGTCATACTTCGTTGCATTTTCTGCAAGTTTCATCTTTAAACCCGCATTGGTGTGGTGTAACATGAGCCCCTGCCACAATGTTACAATGGCAACACAATTTGTTTGGTCACGCAGGTTTCTGTTAGACGTTGCAATTTTGCTCATGCTCTCTTTCATTCCTAACTGTTACTCAATTGCACCGCTGTCTGCAGTTGCCACTGATGCAGCATTTTCATCTGCTCTTTTAAATGTGAGTTGTGTTTCAGATGGGAGCTTTTTTTAAATGCTTTCTTGGAAGATTCCACAAACTAAATGATCTCTTAGTGCTTCATTAATCCCATTATTAAACTGACAATGCTCAGACAATCTCTTGAATTCAGCCACATATGCAGAAATAGAATCCTCTTCCATTTGATTCCACTTATGAAGCCTAAAGTGTTCTGCAATCAACAGTGGTTCAGGTTCTAAATGCTGCTGCGTAACTTTCACGTTATCGGCAAAGCTCATTTCAACTGGTTTGGTTGGAACAGTCAAACAGCTAAGCAAATTTGTATGTTCTTCCAGCCAATGACTGGCACTCACTTCTCACTGGCTATTTCACTTGTTTCAAAATACTGCTCAACTTGGGTCAATTAACTGGAAAACATATTCCAGTTATCACGTGTGCACTGAAACGTGTCTATCTTTCCAATGTAACCAGCCATTTCTGCTTTTATTTAATCACCCAGTACTCATTGTTTATGAACCAGTCAATTCATCCACTTTCTGCTTTTTTTTTTAAACTCGAACATCTTCTCTTGCGAAGATAGCATGGAGCATTGTTTTAAAATTTGAATGTTTTGCCATGACTCAATAGGCAGGGAGTCATCTTGGATTCATTTTAAAACTTACTCATTGCCACTATTATGTTTGTAACTCCAAAACATAAAACTAATCAAAAGAAAAACGAGGGAGTCCAAGAAATACACATCTTAGTATCATTTTTACTTTGTGTGGCGTGTGCCAATGACATAATGTAATGATATATATCATTCACGTACATTTACATATAACCATTGTGGATTATGTGGACGACAAAGTGTAATGATTCAAACAATATATTTGTAATATTACTCAAATATCACCAACCATAAACCGCTTCAGCTGCTTCCGTCTGGCAAACAGTACTGCAACATGAAAGCCAGGGCCTACAGGTTACAAGAGAATTTCTTTCTACAAGCCATTAGACTTATAAATTCACACGTCTGTACACTGCGACAGAATCATAGCACAAAGATTTTTACTCTTTCACGTTGTGGGATGGACGTAAGATTTAAATAAATAGATAGATAGATAGATAGATAAATAAATACATCCGTCCATACATACTAAATTCACAACAATTAGATACCTCTTGTACCCAATAAAGTGGCCACTGAGTGTATTTCGCATCCACTGTTTTACACTTTTTTTGATATCCTGGGAGAATTATGTTAAGTTGTGTATGCATATTGTCTTTGAATTACATTTGAATGCAAAAGAAACATCACATCAAATAAATTGAGACTCTAGACCTGAAAATAAAACTGGACCTCTCCAGGAATATCATAATAAAATTGTGAAAAAACAGTTAAAGACTAGCCAGGAGCCCAGATTTCCAAGGCAGATTTTTATTTGTATTGTTTGAGTGGGAGTTGCTTTCATTAAATGCAGTTCTTAGGGGGGAAAATGATAGAAGTCTATTCCAGTTAAAAGTACAAGGTACTTTGCTGATTGCAATCAAAATTAATCAAATTGAAACATTAATTCTGTTCACAAAAGCTGTCTGATCAACTGAAAAAATCTCCATTTTTACTTTTTGCATTTGTAATATTTTGTTTTGCAAGCGTATAGAATCCATTGCTAATAAATGGCACTTATAGACACCTAATTATATAAATCTAGGAAGGAAATTATCCTTGTGAAGCAGAAATGTCAAATAAGCCCTGAAAACAATTGCCCTAATTGCCTCTTGCATCATTTTAATGAAGTTATTTTGAATGCATTGAATCTCAAGAAATACAGTGAGAAAAGAAATTTATGATCAGCATATTAAGCATTTGTGCAATATTAGTATCACGTTACATTATGATTCAACATTGGTTGAATTTCCTTAAGTTTCAATGGTCAAGGAAGATTTAAGAAAGTTGCTTCACAGCATTAAATAAATTTGATAGTACAGACAGATATGATAAAATCTGATGAGGTGATTTAAGATAAGAAACCATGATTTTAAAAATTAGAGCTTAACCATTTAAAAATGAGAAAAAAAGAAAGTCACTGGAAACCTGGAACTTGCTTCCTCAGCAAATTGTAGATGCTAGGATATAGCTAAAAATTTCAATGCTGAAACAATGGGAGGGCTTCAGTGCAAATGATTTTATGCAAGGTAAATGGAATTGAAGCATAATTAACCATGAGCTAAATGGCTGGCAGAACTGACTTGAGACTGTATGAGCTGCTCACAGTGCAAAACACAGTGAAAGAAAAAACCAGCAAATTGGATGTTGCACAGAAATACAATGTCCCTTCACATGACTTGATATAGAGTGACCAACATTTCTGTAAAATACCAACAACTAGAAACTACAATAAACAGCAATTCAACTAATTTCAGATCATTAATAATAATAGTTAGTTTATAAGATTTAATATTAGGTCATAAATACTAACTATGTTAGTATACACTTGGTGGCCACTTTGTAAGTTATACCTTCAAACCTGCTCATTAATGCAAATATGTAATCAGCCAATCATGTGGCAGCAACTCAATGCATCAAAGCATGCAGATATGGTCAAGAGGGTCAGTTGTTGTTCAGACCAAAAATCAGAATGGGGAAGAATCTGAGTGACTTTGAACGTGGAATGATTGCAGGTGCCAGATGGGGTGGTTTGAGTTTCTCAGAAACTGCTGATCTCCTGGGATTTTCAAGCACAATAGTCTTTCTAGAGTTTACAGAGAATGGTACAGAAGCAAAAAGCATCCAGTGAGTGGCAGTTCTGTGGGCAAAAGTATCTTTTTAATGATTCCTCCTTCCAGTAGATGAATTCAACATCCCCCTTTCCTCCATACACTACTCGGTCCTTCTACTTCTTTTCACCTGACTATCGCTTACCCCTGGGTCCCCTCCTCCTTCCTTTCCTCCTAAAGTCCCCTCTGCTCTCCTATCAGATACACTCTTCTCCAGCCCTTGACCTTTCCCAGGCCTGAAGAAAGGTCTCAGCCTGAAATGTCAGCTGTTCATGCATTTCCAGGGAAGCTGCCTGAACTGCTGAGTTCCTCCAGCATTCTGTGTGTGTTGCTTTGGATTTCCAGCTTTCTGGTGTTTACTGTTGATGAGAAAGGTCAGAGGAGACTGGCCAGACTGGTTGAAGCAGATAGGAAGGAAAATAACCCAAATTGCAGCATGTTACAACAGTAATGTGCAGAAGAGTATCTCTGTACACACATGTTGAACCTTGAAGTGGATGGGTTACAGCAGCTGAAGACCATGGACATACAGAGATACACTGTGCAAAAAATAATGAATATATTGGATAATGCACAGGAATGAAATGTCCCTTCACATGACTTTATATTGAGTAAATAACATTATTGTAAAATATCAATAACCAGAAACTGCAATAAACAGCTATTCTAAATTACGAATAATGATACAATTCATTTATAAGGTTTAATATTAGATCCAAACTTTAACTACTTTAATATATAATTGCCCATCATAATGAAGTTAGGTCTTAGAAGGTACTTCATTGCAAACAAGTAAGCTGAGAGGTCAGGTATGAATGGTTGGCAAGACAGCTTAGTTACAGTCTATGCATAACAATCTTCCACTCCACCATCCCACCAAATCTATAATTTGATTGTTATCGAAATAGCATTCCAGTGAATACAAGTTTTAGCAGTCCATACATTTCTAATTAAGTTGAATGAAATGGGACAATTTTACCTTCTGAACTTTATCTTTCTCGTAGCTCTCACATCAATGCTGGTCTACGGGTCCTCATTAGCATAATAAGCTACAATATATTTGCATGGATATTCTAATACTCAAGCAAGATCAGAATAACCATAAAAGGTTTAAGGGGAAGGAGGGAAAACTTCTTCACTCAGAGGGTCGATTATGGAACGAGCTGCCAGGATAAGTGGTGCATGTGAGCTCATTTTCAATATTTAAGAGAAGTTTGGATAGGTACATGGATGGCCGGGCTATGGTCTGGTTGCAGGTCCTTGGGAATAAGTGATTTAAATAGTTCAGCATGGACTAGATGGGCTGAAGGGCCTGTTTCTGTGCTGTACTTTTCTATCACACTAATCTTTGCTACTAACATACTGTTGCTGCTCTTTTAGTCATATAGAACCATAGCAAATCCCAAACGTCCTCAGTTTTACAAAACCATTACATTCCTTTGAACCCGCCTGAAATTATTAAATTTATACGTTCAGAATGAAAGAAAGTGGAAGATTCCACCAGTGAGTGAGCAGACTCAATATAATATATAAATATTTTATATGGTGCACAAAGCAAGCAGATTAAGCTTTTCTGATAAAAGGTATGTGAATTTCCAGATAGTATCGATGCCTACTACATGATGGATGGGCCATGCAAAAGTTCACACAGAATCCATTATGCTATTTCGGTAATGGAGCACTCTTCAGGGATTTTGTTCAAAACAGCCAAGGAGCAATTAAAGCAAAATCCTTTAAAATGAAAAACCTGAGAGTTAGAGTTACATTAAGCCGACAAAAACACAAATCAATGATGTTTTCACTACGGATGAACAAAAACTTTCCTCAGAATTAAGACATCTCTTGCATCTTTTATATTGCTTTTGACATCAGATATTCTCCCAACAATCATTAAGCCCTGGTATGAGCAGGACAAGGTGTCAATTTGAGCAGCTAACCACTGCACCATTCGGTTGACCAAAGTGCTGTTTATTTCTAGGTTAAAGGTTGAAAAAAATACCTTCATCAAATGAGTCTGAACCATTATCTGACATCCATTTTCACACTGTGGCCTACCTTACCTACAAGTTTTATGGGTCAATTTCATCTTGAAGTATCACAGTGTTAAGCCACAGGGACAGAAATGAACCACTGGGCATCTGTGAAAAATGCACAATTTTTGTGACAGAAATGTGTTGTGCTCAGCTTCTGAGATTTAGTTTCACTGACTGTAATGGAGGTTATTTCAGGATCAGAGTAGAATTGACAGTCTGCTGCACAAGTACGTATTAAGTGCACGTGAACAGGAAGATACGCCTGCTCCACATAATCATAGAAAACTGTGGCACAAAAGGAGGCCGTTTTCCTTACTACCTCTTTGAAAGAACAACTCAGTTAGTCCCACGACGCTGCAATTTCTACGCATAACGGGATTAGGCCATCAGACCTTTCAAGCCTGCCCTACCATTTAATAGTCATGGCTGATCTATACTGGCCTCACTTTTGTGCTATTTCTCCTTACTTCTCTATTCCTTGTTCTATCAATTTTTTTATCCAGCTCCACATTGAATACTTCTTATGATCCAGCTTCCACCACCCAGCAAGACTGAGAATTCCACCTTGTACAAAAAGAAACTTCTAGTACATCAGTTTTAAATGACTGGCTCCTTATGGTTACATCCCTTGTTCACGATTCTCTCACAAGTGAAATTATCTCAATAACCACCCAGTCAACCTCTTTAGGATCTTAAGGATACCCCTATTTCCTGCAGATTTCAAGGAGAGCAGGCCCAAGTTATTTCGTCTCTCCTCCTGGGACAGCCCTCATCACAGGGCAATAAAACAAAAGCCTGCTGAATCTCCTTTGTGCTTACTTCAATGTTACAGCATTTATTTAGGTAAAAGGATCAAATCTGTGCATAGTATTGCAGGTAAGGTCTCACCAACGTCCTTCCATTTTCTTTTTCTCATTCAATTAACTTCCACCCACAAGCCCTTTGGACAATACATTCCAAACCCTGATCTGCCATTGTTCTTTATCCTTTTTCACATAATTTCTGGTATTATTGGCAGCTTCCTTACAAATACATATTCTCATTACTGACATTCTTTCAATCAACCAAATAGCTTGTTAATAACTACAGGCAGTCCCCGGGTTACATATGAGTTCCATCTTTAAGTCGGATTTGTATGGAAGTCAGAACAAGTACATCCGGTATTATTTAGTGTCAGTTAGTCAAATGTTTGTCTTAGTATATAGTATATATTTTACCTTTCTATGCATATAAAACACTTAAGAAACATATGTATTCCAATAATTAAACCACTGCGTTGCTTAGTAATAATTGTAGCTTTAATCGGGGCAGCGCCTTTCACATGCTCCATTATTCTCACTTTATCCGTTATCCTTTAAGATTGTTCCGATCGTTAACCAACTGTAGCCTAACGCTTGTCCAATGACCGATTACGTTTCACCTCTTTCCAAATGTTTTATTATTTCCACTTTATTTTCAATCGCGATCACTTCCCGTCAATAGAACAGAAACAGTGCGGGCGGCGGCTCCTGACCTTTGCCGGCTCCCAAGGTCCGCTGGGTCCTAAGGACTACCGCATTGAGACAGGCTAAATGGGACAAGTGGGGGCTGTGCTATGTTTGGGTTTTTGATCCTCCACAATATTCCACGTGGGAATTTAAACTGGGGGTGGCAGTGTTTTTTTTTACAAGGTCGAGTTGTGAGCTTGACATCAACCCAGTATGGGAATGGTCTATCACTGGATCGAACTCGGGAACCTCCAGCCCGGCGCTGATCTCACTGCGCCACCAGCCGACCAGAATGTCGGTGGGGTCAGGGTGAACCTTACTAAGAAAAATTTAAGCCAAATGCAAAGTTAAACCTCAACACAGTGTCAACGGCAATGACTTAAAATGGCGGACAGCGTCATGATCTGACTTTAAGTTGCGGACTGCGTTCTCCTTCCTCGGTTCGTAAGTACGAGTTGTCCGTAAGTCTGACATTCGTAACTCGGGGACTACCTGTATACAGATACATTTTGATGCCACTGACTTCAGTTTACCAGGCTTATTCTCCATTTTTCTAATACTTGTGCAGCATTTTCAACTGTCCATTGGTATCCTTGGATCTAGTGAGAACTGGAAGGCTATGACTGGCAGGTCCACAGTTTTGAAAATTATTTGCATCAAGAACTAAGAACTTAGACTTGGATGACATAACGTTCAGTTTAACAAGACCAACTGGTCTTGTAGTTCCACTTCATACTTATCTAATATGCCTGCAATCTCTTTGTTCGTAAATTGAGCAAAGTCCTTTGTAACACCCAGCACAAATTTCCCATTTCGTGCCTCAGCCTCGGCTTCACCAGATCTCAATTTTGGTTCCCACTGTTACCGAACTTTCCACCACCTAAGCCACTAATTTGTTCCTGTACTATATCTGAATTATCAGATTTTTTACTTTATATATTCAGCATCTTTTTAAATACCATGACTGAACTCAATATCAAGGAATTATATGCCGTATGTTGTTTGAAAACTTGGCATGATTTTTCAAAGTTCAGTTCACAGAGTACATCAGGAACTCAATGGTGTGCGTACACAATGACAGCAATACTTGCCAAGTGATAAATGGTTTACTGCACACTTCAAATCACTTCCATAATGACTTGGACTATCTAATCAACATAATACACATTGTGCACTCCGTGAAATTTTAAATTTCCGTTGTGGAATATAGTTAAAATATCATAATATCATAGGGCATGGAGGAGTGTAGCAGAATTATTGATCTATATGCAAGGAACATGGATCCATAATTGCTTGTAAGTGGCATCATGGGTAGTCAGGGTTGTGAAGAGAGATTTTGGCACAATGGATGTCATAAATCGCGCCACTGAGCACAGGAATTGGGATGTTGAAGTTTCATAAGATGTTGGTGAAATCAAATTTAAAATATTGTGTCATCTAACAAACAGGAAAGATATCAGTGCAGAGAAAATTTACAAGGATGTTGCCAGGGCTTGAGGACCTGAGTTACTGGGATAGGTTGAATAGTTTAGGATTTAATTCCCTGGAGAGCAGGTGAATGGGGTACATGAAATTATGAGGGGTATAGATGAGCTTCCCCCCTTCAGTTTTGGTGAGACTAGAACTAGTGGCCATAGGTTCAGGGTGAAAGGTGAAATATTAAGGGGAATTGGAGGGGGAAACATTTCACTCAGAGGGTAGTGAGAGTTTGGAGGAACCGCCATCAGAAGTTGCAGAAGCAAGCTATCAACGGTAACATTTAGAGATGTTTGGTACATTGATGGGAGGGGTATGGATGGATATGTTCCATGCGCAGATAGATCAGACTTGACAGAAGACCTGGGTACCATGGACTAGATGGGCCCAAGAGACTGTTTCCATCTTGTAGTCCTCTAAAAAATCTACTCAAAATAAAAAGCAAGACCAAAAGCATTGTAGAAGTTACTACTGCCTCTATTCTTCTGAGATAATAGTCTGAAGAATTCAAGAAGACAATAAATTAATTGGCAAGGATTATACTTTTTATACGGTTACCTCCAATATAATGAAAGAAGTAACACATATTCAAATTTAGCCTCTCCTCAAACAGAACATAGTAACAATCACTTTGTGACAAGACACAAAATTACTTTGCACACTCACTGGCATCAGTATCAGAAATATTCATTATGAAATTAGTTTATTGGAACATTCAGTCCAGTAAGTGCACTATTTTGAAAAACATCCAACATCACAACATCAGAAGCATCAAACAGGCCATGAACCACATGAAACAGCAGTCAAAGATAATCAGTTCCTTAAGGTTGGCATAGCTGTGGGGAGGTAGTGGGGATAAGTTCCCACTGCATATTAAACGCTTACAATTTCAGATAGCCTCTGAAAACCAAATCCAGCTCCTGGCTTTGTTACTAAGCCCAGTGGAAAAAGGGGCAAAGGCAAGTTACTGGTGCCTTAAAACCAGTTTCTTTGGGCAGATGGCACTCCTCAGTCACAGCTGGCTGCTCATTTAGGAGAAGGAAAACTCTGATCTCAAACCTCTGCTGCCTTATGGCTATACCCACTCATGGGAAGGCTTCGGGAGTAAATCCTGAGGGAAGACAGCGGAACTGGAATCCCTAAGTCAGTCCGACGATGAATTCAACACTGATTGGCAACTCCTGAGATGCCGCCAATGCCAATCTATATCAGTCTCTGCCGTTCCTTTGGATCCATCAGCTGTGTGGAGAGGGGGAGCCTGCAGCATGGACAACAGCTTGCTCCCCATATTGCACTGCCCTGGGTTGAGTGCCGGCTGGCGTATCACAGAGACAGCTGGGACACAATACCCATGGTCGATCCCAACCAAAGAAGGGCCTCAAAGATCATCATTCATAATATTATCAATATAATGTTATATTATATTATTATAATATAACAGCAGTAAGATTTGCTTTGGCTGTGGATTTATGTATTCTCCTCCAGTTCAACAAGGCCCTTGAAGATTTTCAGGCTCCCACCTGAAAATTTGCAATCGCTCATGGCTGTGCTCCATGTTGTTGATTCTCACCTTCTCCTCACTATTTCTCACAGCTACAGAAAAGCTCAGTTTGCAGGAAGCAATCACAGAGGTGCAACTTATTTAAACCACAATGGCTTAAGTTTTAATGACAAGCCTTTGTTATTATCTTTGAATGTTAGGATGACCCAATCTCATTACTATCTCTGATCTTCCTCACTTTAACTTTTCAATTCCCACAGCTAACCGGGAAGTACAAGGTGGAAGAAGAGTATAGAAAATTAAATAACATCAGGGAAAAGAGCTTAAGAAAGATATAAATCAATGCCACCGACTTTTCAATTTTTAGCTGCGTTGATTATTCTAGAATGAATTAAAACTTCAAGTTTTAACCTGAAAGGAGAGAAAAATATTGACTGCCCTGAAGAAGGCTACATCCCAAGAGATGTAGAACAATTTCAAACTGAGCTGCTAGATAACCCAAGGGTTACAGAATGTGATTGATATCTGTATCAAATGATATAGCTCTGTCCATTACAAAAAGGGAAGGTTCTTAATATACACTCATTAGGTGCAGTAGTGATGTAATAAGGTAGTCTACTGCTTTATGTGGTCATCTGCTTCTGTGTCCCATCCATTTCAAAGTTTGACACGTTGTATGTTCAAAGGTGCTCTCTTGCACATCACTATTGTAAAGTGTGGTTATTTGAGTTGATCTCGCCTTCCTGTCAGCTTGAACCAGTCTGGCCATTCTCCTCTGACTTCTCTCATTAACAAGGCATTTTTGCCACAGAACTGCCACTCACTAGATCCCCCCCCCCCCCACACCATTCCCTTTAGAGAAAAATTCCCCAGGAGATCAGCAGTCTCTGAGAGACTTAAACCATCTCGTCTAGTGCCAACAATCATTCCACAGTCAAAGTCTCTTAGGTCACATTTCTTCCACAATCTAATATTTGGTCTGAACAACAATTGAACCTCTTGACCATGTGTGCATGCTTTTATGCACAGAGTTGCTGCCACATCGTTGGCTGATTAGATATTTGCATTAACGAGAAGTACAGGTATACTAAATATAGTGGCCACCGAGTGTATGCTTTCATGTAGAGCTATAACACAATGAGAAACTCAATGAACTGTGTTTGTCTCTCCCTTCCTTCTGCTGCACAAGTTCAATATCGTAACATGGCTCTGTCAATGATGAACACTCTGTCAGAATGACACTTCTGATGAGCAAAAACAACAGATTTCAAGCATATTTAAAGATGGGTAACACTGCTAACCTTTACATGGATTTTGCAAGTAAATGTCACATATTTTTAAACCGAACTGAGTGGCTGTCATTCCTAATAAGCAAGAGCTGTTTTGTCTGTTCTGCCTGGTACCTCTGGGACGTGTATTCATAGCTGCCCTTGTTACCACTGCAGTTTGTGGACACTTTCTAACAAGCACAAATTTGCACAGTTCCCCATGTGGATTATTGATTAGAAAACAGACGAAGATGAAAATCACAATGCATTCGATTTTTTTTTCTCTGCTGACTGCTAGACTGCAATTAACCAACCAATCTCTAAAAAAAAGTAGCCTTAAAAGCCCTTGCAAAGGAAGAACGTTAAAAGGCAATCGGTGATAACAATGACATTTGACTTTGATTGGCTGTTGAAATTCAGGGGAAAATGAGTGATGTAAATCTAGCAGGAAAATAATGCGGGGGTACATGTTTGGTTTTAATTTGTGAGTTCACTGGACACTGACATTTATTGTTCAACATTAATTGCTCCCAAACTGAGAATCAATCACTTAGGTAATCCCAGAGCCACAAAGCGCAGAGTATGGACAGCAGGATTCATCTTCCTAAGGGCATTAGTAAAGCGGGTGGGTTTTTACCATGGTTACCATCACTCAGGCTCGCTATTAAAAAAAATAATTATTTATTTAATGGCATGAGTTTAAATTCTCCAGCTGCTGTGGTGAGATTCTGTATCACTGGTCCAGAACTCGGGCTGTTAGCCCTGTAAATTAACCATGACTCTAACACCCTCTAGGTTAGCCATGATCTTGATGAATAAAAGCGTGACCTAGTCACGCTGTCATTACTTGTGTTCTTCAACCTGCTATGGCTTGTCATACCCATCCTTAAATTTCCTTTTCAGCACGGAGTTAAACACTCAAGTTACATTTGGGCAGCTGCAAGGGTTTAGTGGCTGAAAGAAAGTGTTTTATCTGTGGAATCTACTCGTTTTACAGCTAATGGTGTCATTGGCAGTGTTTTAGTTTTGTACAGTATTTAGCTTGCATCTGTTCCTGACAGGACAGAACTGAACTAAAATATCACCTGTGGCTGTACAAGCTGCAAGTCTTGTCCATAGACACCTGAAACCTCAAGCACACATCATCAGACATGACCCCAGAACACTGCCTGAATGAACAGGGCAGAGGTTCACTTAATACTGGGGCTTAAACATCATTATTCTTGCATTGAAATTATCCAGTGGATTTCATTATCATATCGTCTTGCTGGTTGGTAACGTACAGCCTCCCCACTGCTCACAGACATTAATTCTGATAGCTGAGCTAAGATCTACTCACACAGGGGACACAAAAGAGACTACAGATGCTGGAATCCAAAGTGATCACTAAATTCAGTGGATCAGGTAGCATCTGAGGTAAATGGAGTATCACATTTCTGGTCAAGACCATCTAGTCTGAAAGAGGAGAGGCGAGATAGCCAGTTTAAAGATGTGACAGGAAGGGACGGAGTAGGAACTACCAAGTGATAGGTGGATCCAGGAGTGATAGGCAGACGGAGGAGGGAAGAGTGGAGACAGGAGTACAAGAAGTGATATGCGAGAGGTGACAAAGACTGCGGATGATAGAATCTGATAGGAATGAACGATGCTTGGAGATGCTTAATGATTACTTGGGGTTTATGCTCTGCCCATTGTCCAGGGAGTGGCGAGCTTCAGAGATGGTCATACACGTCGCTGCAACAAGCTTCCCAGACAGGCGCAGTTCACTTACGTGAGCGAGATGCTGAAGTGGAAACGCTGCCGCAACCCTTTGAAGGTTATGAAGGACTGCCGAGGGAAGCTCCGAGTGGTCATCTCGCAGTACGGCTTCTCGTACTCTCCCGGCAGGCAGTCACATTTGAAACCCCCGACCAAAAGGTTGACACATGCCCCGCCGTTCCGACAAATTCCCGGAGAACACCGGCCCGACCGAGAATTCACTTCACAGTAGCTCCCTGAAGAAAAGATAGATCAGCTTAGTTTCAGTAAAGGGAGCTGGTTGTAACTAGATGAATTCAGAGTTACAGCAATTAACAGCTCATAGTCAGCATTAACTAATGAGAATAATGCATTCTAGCAAAATATATACAGTGCTGTGCAAAAGTCTTAAGACACACACACACACATATATAGCTAGAGTGTGTAAGACTTTAGCACAGTACTGTAGTAATTTTATGTATTGCACTGCTCTGCTGGTGCTGCAAAAATTCCATATTTCCTGACATACGCGAGTGACGATAAACCTGATTCTGTTATGGGTCTCTGTTGTGGACCGAGTGTGGGACAGGGGAAGGGATCAGGAAACACTAGAGAGACATTCTGAAATGATCAATAAATGAATTGTTTGGATTCAAATGACCTTGCCTGGATTTTGCTAGAATGTGTCCCAGGGCTGGGTGTGCCTGCACCTACCCCCGACACTCCTTCTAGCCATCTGTCCCACACCCCTCCCATGGTGCTCCACCTTCACTATTCTCAATATTCTTTGCTCTGCCAGATATACAAACTCATTCTCCACTCCTTGTTGAAAAATACAGTACTATAACAAAGGTCTTAGGCACCCTAATATGTGCCTAAGACTTTTGCCCAGTACTTTAATTTCCGCATGAATAGCAACATGACAAATGTTTACTTGTGCCTATTTGCAACCTTCAAAAGAGATGGAAATTGGTTCTTTGGTGAAAGGATTAAATATAATTTGACGTCACACATGGTAGCTGACATGAACTAAAGAGAAACTGGATTGAATCTTTTCCGCACTATTTTTTACTTACTAACATGTTTCCTATAGCAGGAAACTGGCCTCACCAGCATTCGGAATCAGGTTTATTATCACCAGTGCATGTTGTGAAATGTGTTAACTTAGCAGCAGCAGTTCAATGCAACTCACAATATAGAAGAAAAAAATAAGTAAATCAATTACAGCATAGGTATATTGAACAGATCAAAAATCTTGCAAAATCAGAAACAATATATATTTAAAAAGTGAGATAGTGTTCAAGGGTTCAATGTCCATTTAGGAATTGGATGGAAGAGGGGAAGAAGCTGTTCCTGAATTGCTGAGTGTGTGCCCCAGGCCTCTGTGCCTCCTACCTGATGGTAACAATCTTGTACAACCGCAGCACGTCCTCCCCACTTCTTTACTCAATGCCCTGACTGACGAAGGTCAGCCTATTCACCACCCTGTCCATCTGTAACTCCACTTTCGGGGAACTATGTATTTTTTCACTCCTAGTTCACAACACTCTGCAGGGCCCTGCAGTTCACTGTGAAAGTGATACCCTGATCTGTCTTCCCAAAATACAACCCCTCTCACTTCCCCAAATTAAACTCCACTTGACCTCGCCCATCTCCTGCGGCTCCACACGAACATGTTCACTTGGAGGGGTCCTATTCTCGCTCTATCCAGTTACTCTTTCCTCCTTTACAGGGGCAGCACAGTAACATAGTGGTTTGCTCAATGTTCTGCCGCCACCTGTAAGGAGTGTGTACATTCGTCCCTGTGACTGCCTGTGTTTCCTCTGTGTGTTCCGGTTGGTAGGTTAATTGGTCATTGTACATTGTCCTGTGTACATTGTACATTGTCCAGGATAAATCAGTGGGCTGCTTTGCATCATGGCTTGAAGGGCTACTTCTTGCTTCGTCTCCACAAAAGTAAAAAGTTTAAAAAGTTGCCACAGAGAATCTGTAAATAAGAGAGCATTGGAGGAAGAAATTGCATGATTATATAAGATATGTTAATGTTATCTTCACACTACTGTTTACACCTGCAGAGTGAAAATCCTGACAGAAAATGTACCTTATGTGAAGGTCTGATATTCTAAGCATGGTGCCATGCCTCAGTATGTGCAAAAGCTGGTTTTCTTTAGAAAGCTATTGACATAACTGTAACGTGGATGCATCTGTCTGTTGTATTCACTGCAAGTGGAACTGCAAAGCAGAATGTGAGGGATTTTATGAATTATGTGGCTTCTTTTGACTAGTTCTTCCAGAAAATCCCAAGCTGCAATGGGAACATTTCTGTATAATGATGAATGGCCCACAACCTAGAATATTAACTGTTTGCCTCTCCAATTGTGACTCTCGGTGACACCACTGGTCACAGCCCATTACTAGACCCAATATTATGCTTATGACTGGCCACCTGGGATGGACTGGGATTCTCAGGGCACAAAGCTCATATTCCAAGCTGCGGACCATTCATCAAAATACAGAAATGTTCTGCTAATATGTCATCAACCTGCAATGCTCATTTCCACATATCCTGAAAGATCTTCCCTATGCGTTCTATTTTTGTAACTATTATCAAACTTACTGAGCATTCAATAATCTTTAATAATGTTACATGCATAGAAAACATCTAGAAAGTCCAAAGAATCATTTGGATTAGCATCTGAAGGGACAGAGTTTTCAGAAATAACTTTGATATATCTATGAATTGAATTCAATTGAATTGATTCTGTTATTTACACCCTTCACGTACACGAGTAAAAATCTTTACATTACGTCTCCGTCTAAACATGTAATGTGCATTTTATAGTAATTTATAATAATTAGTATGTACAACAGGACAGTCAATACAACATAGAAATACAGTTGTATCAGCATGAATTAATCAGTCTGATAGCCTGCTGGATGAAGCTGTCCCGGAGCATGTTGGATCTCACTTTTATGCTGCATTACCATTTCCCTGATGGTGGTAGCAGCTGGAACCGTTTGTGATTGGGGTGACTCGGGTCCCCAATAATCCTTCGGGCCCTTTTTACAAATCTATCTTTGTAAATGTCCTGAACAGTGGGAAGTTCACATCTACAGATGTGCTGGGCTGTCCGCACCACTCTCTGCAGAGTCCTGCGATTGAGGAAGGTACAATTTCCGTACCAGGCAGTGATGCAGCCAGTCAGGATGCTCTCAATCGTGCCCCTGTAGAACGTTCTTGGGATTTGGGGGACCAATACTAAGCTTCTTCAACTGTCTGAGGTGAACGAGGCACTTCACCACACAGCTGGTATATACATAGCATGTGAGATCCTCGGTGACATGTATGCCAAGGAACTTAAAGCTGTTCACCCTCTCAACCCCAGATCCACTGATGTCAATAGGGGTTAGCCCGTCTCCATCCCTTCTGTAGTCCACAACCAGCTTCTTTGTTTTGGCGACATTGGGGAAGAGGTTATTTTCTTGACACCACAGTATCAGGGTGATGACTTCCTCTCTGTAGGCTGCCTCGTTATTATTTGAGATTAAGCCAATCAATGTAGTATAGTCAGCAAATTTAATTAGCAGATTAGAGCTGTGGGTGGTAACACAGTCATGGGTATACAGACAGTAAAGGAGGGGACTTTGAGCACAGCCCTGAGGGGCACCTGCGTTGAGGGTCAGAGGTGCAGAGGTGAGGGAGCCCACTCTTACAACCTGCTGGTAATCTGACAGTAAGTCCAGGATCCAGCTGCACAGGGCAGGGTCAAGGCCAAGGTCTCTGAGTTTCTTGTCGAGTCTGGAGGGAACTATGGCATTGAATGCTGAACTGTAGTCTAAGAGCAGCATTCTCACATAAGTAACCTTCTTCTCCAGATGTGTAAGGACGGTGTGTGGAGCTGTGGCTATTGCGTCATCTGTTGATCAGTTGTGCCGGTAGGCGAATTGTAGGGGGTCCAGTGCGGGTGGCAGCATACTACAGATATAACCCTTGACCAGCCTCTCAAAGCATTTGCTAATTATTGAGGTAAGTGCAACAGGATGCTAGTTGTTCAGACAGGTTACCTCAGTCTTTTTGGGTACAGGAACAATGGTGAATGTTTAGAAGCAGGAGGGCACTCTACACTGGGGGAGGGAGAGATTAAACATGTCTGTAAACACACCTGCTGGTTGTGCCGCGCACACTTTGAGTACCCGCACTGGGATGCCATCCAGTCCTGCAGCCTTCGGGCTGCCCACTCATGCATACGTCATCCTCAGAGTTGACCAAGCTGAAGGTATCTTTGGTGGCTCTCCTCTGGGGGTCAACGTTGGCAACATCGAATTGAGCGTAGAAGAGATTTAGCTCATCTGGGAGAGAGGCAGCGATGTGGAAAACTCCACTGCATTTAGGTTAGAAATCTGCGACGGTGTGCAGACCCTGCCATAAGCTGCATGTGTTGTTGGTGGAGAGTTGTGTCGGGATCTTGTCCCTGTATTGTTGTTTCACTGCCTTGAAGACTTTGCGCAGATTGCAGCTGCGTTTTGTGAGTTCCTGTTGGTCACTGGCAGTGTAAACTCCGTGTCGCGCATTAAGTGCTGCTCGCACGGAACTGTTGATCCAGGGTTTCTGGTCTGGATAAACCCTGACCAATATCTGGGGGACAACATCCTCGATGAACTTCCGGATGAAACTCGTGACCCCATCCGTGAACTTGGAGACATCCTCATCATGGGAGACAATCCAGTTGACGTCATCAAAGCAGTCCTGTAGCATGGAGGCCGATTGGTCGGACCAACAGAGGATGGTTTTAACTATGGCTGCCTCTTGCTTCAGTTTCTGTCTCTACCACAGCAGCAGCAAGCTGGTGGAGTAATCCGATTTTCCAAACGACAGGCAAAGCAGCCGTTGCGGAAGGGAGAGTTGCAGTAGTCGAGTATGCTATCTCCCCATATGCTCACCTGGATATGTTGACAAAACTTCGGAGAGAATTCCTCATTCCTCATTTGGAGCTGCATTAGTTGATTGACTCTATATTACATGAGAAGAACTTCATCCTATTGGCTGGGACTCTGGCACTAGCACTCTCATCGCTCCATCAGAAGACTGTTCCACCTCAGAGCCTTCAGCATAAACATTTAACACAACAGTGCAGCACTGCGGAGGTTTTTCACAATAAGAGATGTGGGAATTTAGAGTAAATGTTAAATCAAGTCTTTGTCTGCTCTCCTGAATCAATGCAAATGATCCCAAAGGCATCATTGTAAAAAGATGCTGCTTTGGCTACCCCTGATCAAAAGTTATTAACACAGATTATCTAACCACTATCCACCTAGTCTTCGTGGACTTTACTGCATATGACTCAGTTGTCATTATTCTATCTGATGTACAGGCAGTCCCCAGGTTACGTACGAGTTCCGTTCCTGAGTCCGTCTTTAAGTCTGATTTGTACGTAAGTCGGAACAGGTACATCCGGTATTATTTACAGTCAGTTAGTCAAGCGTTTGTCTTAGTATATATTGTATATTTTACCTTTCTATGTATATAAAACACTTAAGAAATGTTTGTATTCCAATAATTAAACCACAGTGTTGCTTAGTAATAATTGTAGCTTTCATCGGGGCAGGGTCTTTCACATGCTCCATTATTCTCACTTTATCCATTATCCTTTAAAATTGTTCCGATCATTGACCGACTGTAGCCTAACGCTTTTCCAATGACCGATGGTGTTTCACCTCTTTCCAACGGCTTTATTATTTCCACTTTATTTTCAATCGCAATCGCTTCCCGTCAATGGAACAGAAACACTGCGGGCTGCGGGACCCGAGCTGCGCCGGATCCCGAGGTCCGCTGGGTCCTAAGGATCACCGCATTGAGACAGGCTAAATGGGACAAGTGGGGGCTGGGCTGGGTTTGGGTATTAGATCCTCCACAATATTCCGCATGGGAATTTAAACTGGAGGTGGCAGTGTTTTTTTAACAAGGTCGAGTTGCGAGCTCGATATCAACCCGGCACAGATGGTACGGGAGTCACTGGATCGACATCAACCTGGCACAGGCGTGGTCTGTCACTAAATCAAACTCAGGAACCTCCATTCTCCAGCCAGGCGCTGATCTCACTGCGCCACCAGCCGACCGGAACGGGGGAATGGGGGGGGGCGGGGTCAGGGTGAATATTACTAAGAGAATTTTAAGCCATATACAAAGTTAAACACAACACAATGTCAACTGCAATGACTTAAAATGACAGACGGTGTTGTGATCCGACTTAAAATGGTGGCCGGCGTTGCGATCTGACTTAAAATGGCGGACGATGTCGCGATCTGACTTAAAATGGCGGACGGCGTTCTCCTTCCTCGGTTCGTAAGTACGAGTTTTCCGTAACTTGGGGACTACCTGTACTTCATTCACAATAAGGAACTGTGGGATTTCCTGAAATCGATGTGAAAGGCATTAAAGAAATTCAAGTCATATTTTTTGCATAAAGGAAGTAAAATTGCAAGATGAGCAGTCTTGACTCCATTCCAGAGATCGCTGTTACCCAACCATATTCATCCACCCAAATTCCAAACATGGTATATTCCAATTTAGTGAAATTGACCCAATGCACCAAGAATTATATTGCGATTTTCCATGTGTAAAAAAAAACTATCAACCAATATGATAATTTAAAATTATCATATTGAATATTGAACATCAATATTCTAATTTTAAAAATCACAGCAGGCTTTTTATTTTTCAACCACAATCTGATTTAGACATTTGAAATTAAAAAGAGTACAGATTACAGGTAATCAGTTGAAATCCCACAAAGCATAGACTGGTTTATTGATTAACAAAATGGTAATTAAAACCATCTAACCATCAAAATAATTGCATTTACTCTGTGGGAGAACTAAAAAGCACAAGCAACTCTTCTGATTCAAGCAACTGAATTCTTCCGATAATTCATCTGATTCAAGCAATTGCGCCAGCATTTAATAAGCATTTTGATAAGCACCATTTAAGTTTGAGGCTGGTTTTCAGTTATACACTTGTTAAGGTTACAGCTGAACCTTCAGAACACTCATTGTAATATTGGCAGTGGTCACTGTAACCTGGCCTATGTGTGAGGACGTGATACAATACTGATTACAGCGGCATATGACAGAGATCTGGGCACATGCCCACATGGAATTCCCAGCTGCTGATGAAGAAACTGTTGAGGATAATTCTGAAGAGTACATAAGAAGGGATTTGGAGGGATCAGGTAATCTTTTTGTTGTCCTTGCCAATAATGAACATACATTTGATATGTCAATGTCATAAGTTTTAATCACTTGCTGAAGAGCAGTTAAAAGTACTTTGGGTTGAAGATTGCTGTACTCGAGCAACAACATTTTTATGCGCTTTCATTCTTTATCAATTCCAGTCACAAAATAAAGGACAAAATTAATTTCATTGACACTCTCAATCCCCTAGTTGTCATCTGTAAATTGAATGACTGATTGGTAGAGATGTCAAGAAATAGTTTCTGTCAGTGTTTACTCTGTGTCCTGTTGTAGCTTTCTGCATCTTACACCCAGGCCTGAGCTAAAATTAAATGCCAAAGAAAAAAAATCGTGGCATCAAGGAAACTATTAAAGAGAATAATATTTTGGACTTAGTAGGTACAGAGGAGGTGTCAGGGGTAAGTTTTTTATGCAGAGAGTGGTGAGTGTGTGGAATGGGCTACTGGCGATGGTGGTGGAGGGAGATACGATAGGGTCTTTTAAGAGACTCCTGGACAGGTACATGGAGCTCAGAAAAATAGAGCGCTATGGGTAACCCTAGGTAATTTCTAAGTTAAGGACATATTTGGCACAGCTTTGTGGGCTGAAGGGCCTGTATTGTGCTGTAGGTTTTCTATGTTTCTATTCCTTAGGTTTCTGTACAATTCAAAATCAAGTGACAATGCATACGTGGAGCTTGAGTATTGAGTGGCACTGGCTATGATTGGCCAAAGAGAGTGGAGTTATAAGCAGATTCAAAACCATTGACGTAGGCCTTTCACCAATGAGCACATAGACAGCAGCTGAACAATATTTCAAACAGTCCTTAGTCTTTACCATCAAAGCCATTACATTCTTGGCCCCACCCACGCTACAGAGGATAGGACTCAGAACCATTGAATAGCGAACATCAAAGAGCAGAGAGTAACAAGTCTCTCAGGTGCAATATTTCACAGGCATACTCCCTCTATTGTACCTACTGCAGGAAGAGTTCCTGCACAGAAAGGGGTGTGACCCAGATCATGTTTCATATCTGGACTAACAGCCACGGCAAGCTCCTCACATCAGTGGAATGCTGATGGATTGACAGTAATTGCTTGAAAATGGTCAAACTCGCATTGTCCAACCAGAAAATGGTATGCTGCTGGGAAGAATGGGGGCTGTGGCAGTGACGTGTGTGTGGTGGGGGGGGGGGGGGGGTGGGCGACTGTGATCGCAGAAGATGCATTACAGCACCATTTTTAATTTAATGTGCCAATGGTTTAATATCATGGGAGTTTCAGACAATACAAGCATACAGTCGATGGTGTCGTTTTTGAAAGAAAACAGCATTTCCTTTTTTTCTAAATTATTTTTTTCTTCCTCTCATCTATCTAGCCAGTTAGTGATGAATTGGGTGGGTAATGATCCCTGCACAACACTGCGCATTCAAGTGAGAGCCTCAACATTGAAGCATCAACAGATAATCGGATTGTAAAACCTCAACTGTACTTTTCTTTCCCAATAGATGCTGCCTGGCCTGCTGAGTTCCTCCAGCATTTTGTGTATGTTGCTTGGATTTCCAACATCTGAAGGTCTTCTCTTGCTTGCGGTAAAAATAGAATGACATCAGTTCACCATTCAGCCTCTCATTTCTGAGCTGGTTCTCCACCACAGCAGCCCACTAGTCTCTTCTCCTTACTTTGAGAACATTGCTTCACCTTACAATATTCAAATTCCCTCCTGAAAGCAATAATAGAAACCACTTCTGTCACACAAATTTTTTTTAACAAATTGTGCTTCCTCAATCTATTGAACACTGAAGAAGGTTATCTAAGATCACAAGGCAATGTTGATCCACTGAATAAGTAGGTCGAGAAATAGCAAATGGAGCTTAATTCAACTAAGTGTGAACATTTTGGACAGCCACATCAAGGTAAGACTTCTGTGAGGAGCAGGGCCCTGGGGAGTGTCACAGAACACAAGAAATTTGGAGTTCAGACGCACGGAGTCATAGGTAGACAGGGTGATAAAGGTCTTTGATGTGTTGACCTTCATCAGTCAAGGCACTGACTACAGAAGTTGGGAAGTCATGATACATTCTACAAGATGCTGATAAGGCCACACTTGGAGTATTGTATTCACTTTGGTCACTTTGCTTGGAACAATGTTATTAGACTGAAAAGATTTACAAGGATGTTGCCAGGACTTGAGGGTCTAAGTTACGGGGAGAAGTTGGACAGGCTAGAACTGGAGCATAAGAGGTTAAGACGTGATCTTATTGAGATGTTGAAAGTCATGAGGAATGTACTGGAGATGAGATGAATTCACTCAACCCTTTTCCCTGCACTGGGGAATCAAGAACTAGAGGTGAGGGGGGAAAGTTTTAACAGGAAGTTAAGGGGCAATTTTTCTTATATAAAAGGGGGTATGGTTGTGCACTGAGCTACCGGGGAAGTGGATGAGGTAGGTACAGTAACAACTTTTAAAAGACACTTGAACAGACACATGGATCAGAAAGTTGAGAAGGTTCTAAGCCCAACACTGGCGACTGTAACTAGCTAGGAAGGGCATCTTGGCTAGCATGGACCAGATGGGCTGAAGGGTCTGTTTCCATGCTGTATGATTCTATTCCTCATCCGTGCTTGGAATAAAATGAACACTGATTTTAGAATTTGCGTCTTTTACTTTTAGTCACTAGGTTATTTGGGAACTGCTTCACTTAACTAAAGTCATATAGACGAAGTGTCTCGGCCCAAAATGTCGACAGCGCTTCTTCCTATAGATGCTGCCTGGCCTGCTGCGTTCCACCAGCATTTTGTGTGTGTTATTCAAATTTCCAGCATCTGCAGATTTCCTCGTGTTTGCTCATATAGACAAATTTTACTTTGAAGCTTTTGTAATTTCTTACCTGTGAGCTATCCTCCAATTGTGGCCTTGTTTTGAAAGCATTGTTTTATTTTAGCTCCTTTATAATAACTGAATCAACTAAAATTGTTCTTGCTCAAGGGCTTTCATTATTTATTCGTATCAATCTTATCACAGCAAATTTCTTACAATTTCTTTGTTCAGTGGTTGCACATTAATTTTTATATTTAAAGTTTCTTAAATTCATTAGATTCAGTTTCTCCCTGGGGTCTGTATTCTCCGACTCACACTTACTGAAACAAATGTCAGTTTTGCAAAGTGTAGCCTGAAGTGAGGACTGAATAATAATGATCTAAGGTGTTTATTGTGGCTACTTCTGGCCACCGCAAGATCTTAATGGGTGTATAATGACTACTGAGAAGAGATGTACTGCTGCTACTGTACAATTAACTCAATTCAAAAAGTCTTTACTGTTACTGTACAATTAAGATAATTTAATACTCACATACTTTGATATACTGGTAATATAAAGAGTATTCTAACCACTTGAGGACATTTGTCTAGCAAGTATCAAATACTAGCACAAAGTCTTTTAACCATTGCTGTTTTAGCCTGTACTGGAAGAAAATCCTTCAGAGACTTCTACCAGCTAGAAGAACAAAGGGAACTGGTGACTTGAAACACGCCACCTGCAAATTATCCTCCAAGGCATACACCATTTTGACTTGGAAACACTTTGCCTTT
The DNA here is from genome assembly GCF_030144855.1 of Hypanus sabinus. Lineage (NCBI taxonomy): Eukaryota > Metazoa > Chordata > Chondrichthyes > Myliobatiformes > Dasyatidae > Hypanus > Hypanus sabinus. The sequence continues at coordinate 28,558,852 of NC_082730.1, read as the reverse complement.
TCTGCATTGTTACTGAATCATAATTTACAGCTTCAGTTCAGCAATGTTATGACCCCTTTGATCACAACAAGGAAAAACTACATAAAGTTGCAAACTCAGTCAGCTTCACCATGGGCATTAGCCTCCCCAGCACTGAGGACACCTTCAAAAGGCATGCCTCAAAGAGACTGCATCCGTCTTTAAAAGACCCCATCTCATCTCAAAGACACGCCCTTTACTCATTGCTACCATCAAAGAGGTGGTACAGGAACATAAAGACTTACATTTAATATTTCAGAAACAGCTTTTTCTCCCCTGCCATCAGATTTCTGAATGGACAATGAATTCATATACATTATGTCACTATTTATTTCTTCTTTTTTGCTCTCTTTTTGTACAACTAATCTAATTTTTAAAAATATTTCTTATGTAATTTCTAGCTTTTTAAAAGTTTTGCAATGTACTGCTGCTGTAAACACCAAATTTCACAACATTTGATAGTGATATTAAACCTGATTCTAATTCTAAAATGGGTTTTGCTATTTTTGTTCTGGTTGTTTTGTCTTGTAAAAATTATGGATATTTTATGTTTCATTTATGCTTCTTCTTATAAACGCTGTGTATATGATTCAAGGTGCCTGTGATGCTTCTGTGTGGCGCTTTTGGAAAGCATCAAGTTGGATAAGTCGCTGGGACTGGACAAGATATACCCCAGGCTACTGTGGGAGGTGAAGGAGGAGATTTCTGAGCCTCTGGCGATGATCTTTGCATCAGCAATGGGGACAGGAGAGGTTCTAGAGAATTGGAGGGCTGCAGATGTTGTTCCCTTATTCAAGAAAGGGATCAGAGATAGCCCAGGAAATTATAGACCAGTGAGTCTTACTTCAGTGGTTGATAAGTTGATGGAGAAGATCCTGAGAGGCAGGACTTATGAACATTTGGAGAGGCATAATATGATTAGGAATAGTCAGCATGGCTTTGTCAAGGGCAGGTCGTGCCTAACGAGCCTGATTGAATTTTTTGAGGATGTGACTAAACGCATTGATGAAGGAAGAGCAGTAGATGTAGTGTATATGGATTTCAGCAAGGCATTTGTTAAGGTACCCCATGCAAGGCTTATTAAGAAAGTAAGGAGGCATGGGATCCAAGGGAACATTGTTTTGTGGATCCAGAACTGGCTTGCCCACAAACGGCAAAGAGTTTTTGTAGATGGGTCCTATTCTGCATGGAGGTCTGTCACCAGTGGCGTGCCTCAGGGATCTTTTCCGGGACTCCTACTCTTCGTGATTTTTATAAATGACCTGGATGAGTAAGTGGAGGGATGGGTTAGTAAGTTTGCTGATGACTCAAAAGTTGGGGGTGTTGGGGATAATAGACAATAGGTGCAGAAGTAGACCATTCGGCCCTTCGAGCCTGCACCACCATTCTGAGATCATGGCTGATCATCTACTATCAATACCCTGTTCCTGCCTTGTCCCCATATCCCTTGATTCCCCTATCCATAAGATACCTATCTGGCTCCTTCTTGAAAGCATCCAGAGAATTGGCCTCCACTACCTTCCGAGGCAGTGCATTCCACACCCCCATAACTCTCTGGGAGAAGAAGTTTTTCCTTAACTCTGTCCTAAATGACCCACCCCTTATTCTCAAACCATGCCCTCTGGTACTGGACTCTCCCAGCATCTGGGACATATTTCCTGCCTCTATTTTGTCCAATCCCTTAATAATTTTAAATGTTGCAATCAGATCCCCTCTCAATCTCCTTAATTCCAGCGTGTACAAGCCCAGACTCTCTAACCTCTCTGCGTAAGACAGTCCGGACATCCCAGGAATTAACCTCGTGAATCTACGCTGCACTTCCTCTACAGCCAGGATGTCCTTCCTTAAACCTGGAGACCAAAACTGTACACAATACTCCAGGTGTGGTCTCACCAGGACCCTGTACAAATGCAAAAGGATTTCCTTACTCTTGTATTCAATTCCCTTTGTAATAAAGGCCAACATTCCATTAGCCGTCTTCGCTGCCTGCTGCACTTGCTCATTCACCTTCAGTGACTGATGAACAAGGACTCCTAGATCTCTTTGTATTTCTCCCTTACCTAACTCTACACCGTTCAGATAATAATCTGCCTTCCTGTTCTTACTCCCAAGTGGATAACCTCACACTTATTCACATTAAACGTCATCTCCCAAGTATCTGCCCACTCACCCAGCCTATCCAAGTCACCCTGAATTCTCCTAACATCCCCATCAATGTCACACTGCCACCCAGCTTAGTATCATCAGCAACCTTGCTGATGTTATTCTCAATTACTTCGTCTAAATCGTTGACGTAAATTGTAAACAACTGTGGTCCCAATACCAAGCCCTGTGGCACCCCACTAGTCACCAGCTGCCATTCCGAGAAACACTCATTCACCATTACCTTTTGCTTTCTATCTGCCAACCAGTTTTCTATCCATGTCAATATCTTCCCCCCAATGCCATGAGCTCTGATTTTACCCAGCAATCTCCTATGTGGGACCTTATCAAATGCCTTCTGAAAATCAAGGTACACTACATCCACTGGATCTCCCTTGCCTCAAAAAACTCCAATAGATTAGTCAAGCATGATTTGCCCTTGGTAAATCCATGCTGGCTCGGCCCAATCCTATCACTGCTATCTAGTGTGGAGGGCTGTCAGAGGTTACAAAGGGGCATTGATAGAATGCAAAACTGGGCTGAGAAGTGGCAGATGGAGTTCAACCCAGATAAGTGTGAAGTGGTTCATTTTGGTAGGTCAAATAAGATGGCAGAATATAGTATTAATGGTAACACTTTTGGCAGTGTGGAGGATCAGAGGGATCTTGGGGTCCGAATAGGACGTTCAAATTAGCTGCATAGGTTGACTCTGTGGTTAAGAAATCATACGGTGTATTGGCCTTCATCAATTGTGGAATTGAACTTAGGAGCCGAGAGGTAATGTTGCAGCTATATAAGACCCCTTTCAGATCCCACTTTGAGTACTTGCTCAATTTTGGTCACCTCACTACAGGAAGGATGTGGAAACCATAGAGAGAGTGCAGAGGAGATTTACAAGGATGTTACCTGGATTGAGGAGTATGCCTTATGAGAACAGGTTGAGTGAACTCAGCCTTTTCTCCTTGGAGCGATGGAGGATGAGAGGTGACCTGATAGAGGTGTTCAAGATGATGAGAGGCATTGATCATGTGGATAGTCAGAGCCTTTTTCCCAGGGCTGAAATGGCTGCCACAAGAGGGCACAGGTTTAGGGTGCTTGTGAGTAGGTACAGAGGAGATGTCAGGGATAAGTTTTTTTTATGCAGGGAGTGGTGAGTGTGTGGAATGGGCTGCTGGTAACAGTGGTGGAGGCGGATACGATAGGGTCTTTTAAGAGACTCCTGGATGGATACATGGAGCTTAGAAAAATAGAGAGCTATGGGTAACCCTAGCAATATCTAAGGAAATGACATGTTCGGCACAACTTTGTGGGCCGAAGGGCCTGTGCTGTGCTGTAGGTTTTCTATGCTCTAACTAAGATTTTCATTGCACCTGTATATGCACGCTTGTGTGCACATGATAACAAACTTGCCTTTGATAATGCGATCACAAGAGGGACTGCAGATGCTGAAAGATGGAGTGATGTCCAACATGCAGGAGAAACTTAGCAGGTCAGGGCAGCTACTATGGAGGGAAATGGACAGTCAATATGGGGAGAGATTAAATAGACAATTGGTTAGAAGAATGAAGATCTCATTCATGCATGCATGATTCTTAAAGGTCTCAATAAGCTGGATTCAAGGAGCAACACCAGCAAAATGCTGAGGGAGCACAGCGGATCAAGCAGTATCTATCGAGGGGAATAAAGAGTTGACGTTTAGGGTGAGGTCAGGTAGCAACTATGGAGAGGAATAAGCTGTCGATGTTGTGGGACAAGACCCTTCATCCGTGTTGAGTTCCTCCAGCATTTTGTGTTTATTACTCTGGGTCTTCAGCATTTGCAGAATCTCTTGTGTTTATGGATGCAAGGAAGATATTTCCATTGCCTGCAGAATCAAGAACCAGGGATTAGAGCCTTAGGATAAGAGTTAAACAATTTTGATTCAGATGAGGAGAAATTTCTTCACACTGAAGGTCGTGATTCTTTGGAATTTGCTATGATGGCAAGGGTGACAGTTTCTGGTAATCTTTTTAAAGAATATAAATGAAAAATATCCAGAATTGTTGTTGAATTTGTATCTATTGCACAGCTACAACTCTTAACTCAACGTTAGTGAAGCAAAGATCCTTTATATGATCAATTTTGCCATAGCCAAGATCATAAAAGTTAAATCTTTTCATAGGTATGCTGACTGGTTTAAAAAAAAGTTCCAGCTCCCTCAATAAGAACATATTGTGGGTATAAAGAAATACACTCCAAATTCAGTCAGCAGTTTTAGGCTAACAAAATGCAAAGTTAAGAGCTGCAACTAGCCAGCATAATTCATTTCATATTTAGATGCTGTCACAGGATATGTATTTTGACCATGAATGACAGTGAGAGATTATGTCTGGATTGTGTATCCTTTATAAGGCAAACCAAAAAATAATCAGTTCAAAGAAGTAGTTAAAGGACTACTTGCATGCAATTTCTTCAAACTATTTTTCAACAATCAAAACAATTACAACCTATTAAGCCTAATACTCCAAGACTTCTGTCACCTAGAATTACAAAGGCAGAAGGCACACAGAAGCACACCACCTGCAAATACCCCTCCAAGGCACACAGCATCTTGACTTGAAAATATTTTGCCTTTCCTGCATTATTGCCGGGTGTAAACTATGGAAATCCCAATCCCCAGAGTACGGTAGAAAAACCTTCAGCAGATGGGCTGCATCAATTTAAGAAGGCAACTTCCCATCACAGCCTGAAGGGTAAATCAAGGACCAGCAATAAATACTCACATTGGCATCCTGTGAATGAATAACTTATTCATTAAAAAATATTTCAAAAGCCCCCATATTCTTGAGGGCAGATTACAGGTGGACATGAAATTTAATATTGCAAATATACAGCCATTAATGCATATTTGTGCATTAATTAGATAATCCAACATATCCAGACATTGGTAATTCACTAGCCGATATTCATATCAATATTATCAATTTTTGTACCCTGAATCATGTTTTTAAAAAATCAAAAATATAACCAGAATATTACTGCAATTATTTCTAAAAAGGTGTCTTCAAATGATGGCTCCATCTTTAATTATTAATTACTCAACAGACGTTCTACAATACAGCATGTGTTTCAGATTATTAAAACTTCAATGTTCATTATGTTCAAAAACAAATTATTTTCATATATTATGCTAATTGTATTCAATTTTTATTGATGAATGGTTTGCCAACATAATTAGCAAAAGGACCCTCTTGTATAAACTGGCACATTTAGTGCTAGTCACATTGAGAAGCGATGAAATGATATGATGCTGAAAAAATTCAGTGCCTGTACAGAGATGATAAGGAAGTATGACAGGCTTCATTGATTAAAATGTCCTAAGGGCTTAGAAAAAGACTATGGATGTGAGCCAAAGGAAGAGATGTTGAGTAGAGTGCTGGGGAAAAGGGAGAGGATGAATAGGAAACTGGAGACTTATGTACCTGGGCTAAATTGGATAGGGATGTAGCCTTCGTGCTACATAATTTAACTTCACTTATTTAACCCAGTGAAGACTGCAGAAAATTTCTGCTGCTTTTCATCGTCAGAATTTCAGACTCCAGACAACAGTAAATAAGTTGTCATCAGCTGCAGCGTATCACCACAAAGTCCAACGCTGGCCAACCCTAGTTCCAAGATGGCTTGCGTTGACTAATGGCAGCTGGCACTTCTTATAAATGAGCTATATCACGGCTGTGAAATTATAGTTTATAACTTCTTGGAAAAGGTGGAAAGTCCCAGTGAAAATTGACTCTATTTTTCCATTGCATCAGTGCAATGGTTGATGCGATGAGTGGAATCCTGCCCAAATTCTGGCCTGGCAGAAAAGTACATGCATACTAGATAATGCCCATCAAGATGTGGAGTGTGTGGTCAGTGATTCCCTGTGAACTTGTGTTGGAAACCCCTGTATTACTCAGCTGGCAAGCAGTGTTACACTTGCATAACGTTATTATAATGCCTCTCAGGGTTCAATTCTCCCCATAACCATGTGGGTTTCCTCCCACATTCTAAAGATGTATGGGCTAGTAGTTTAGTGGGTGTAATTGGGTGGAATGGGTATGCTGGGCCAGAAGGGCACTTTCTCATACTGTATCTCTAAATAAATAGCTGCAATTCATCTCAGAACTCCTGATACCATCAGTACACCAACATGAGATTCTGCAATGCTTCCGCAAACAGCTTCATTGTCTCAGTGTAAGAGGTTCCAGAACCATCAAAAACCGAGAGCTACTGTGATTTGAGCAGCCACAAGTATCACATTCTAGGCCATCTTCTAAAGTTGTATAGTACCTTCATTGGGATGTCCTCAAACATTGCTCCTCCTACTAATGAGAAACATTCCCCAAACACCCATATTCTATATGGCGACTTTCTCCTCCACTTTCAAGCAGTCCTTCCTTCAAGCATAACCACATCACTCTGCTTTGCATACCTGCTCCTCAATTCATCTATTGCATGGCTTTATTGGAGGTAGAATAATTCTCCAAATCTGGACAGGACGTTTTTGAAGCCTTTAAGTAAAGGTATTTCATCTATCCATTGGAGGGATTAAACTGTTTGATGACAAGGACAATAAAATTACACATGCCTATAACTAAAAAAATAGCTTCAAAAGTCGTGATAGAGAAACAATGTGGGAATGCGGCCTGCACTCAATGAATAACATAGCGCTAAATTGGACTGAAATGAATTACCCTAAACATTTCTAGACTGTTTCAAGGACTTTGTGGTTTGATGTTTAATGTGTGTTATTCACTTGATTTTTTTGCCATTAGTGTGATTTGTTCCTTTTTTTTGCATGTTGGATGCTTGTCATTTTCTTTGAATGGGTTCCATAATGTTTGCTTCATGACTGCCTGTGGGAAGATAAACCTCAGGGTTGTATATTGCATAAATACAAATGTACTTTGAATCTTTGGATAATTCTGTCATTTATGAATTCTGGAGAGCAAGAAGTCAAGGAAGGACTCGACCAAACAGTTCCCTGAACAAGTTTTGATAATAGATTATCGGGCCACTTGTTGCTGTAAATTGGATTTTGCTTTGGGTAAATTGGTGACTGCATCAGCCTAATTTACAACAGTAGAGTTCTTTGGCTCTGAATGCAATGTGCTAAATAGATGAAAAGTTCACAAAAAGGAATATTCCATTTTCCTGTTTATTTTTGTTTTAACACTTCTATCACAGATATTAAGACATCGCATAGAAACAAAAAGCTTTGTTATGCTTTTGCAAACTCTTACTTATTATATCTGCAGCTTAAACATGTAATTCTGTGCTACAAAATTATTTTGCCATTAAGTTATGTTTAATTCAGAAAGTTTAATTGCTTGTATTGTCTTAAAGGGTCCAGAGTTCAGGGTTAAGGTCACCCGAGAATACAAAAATCATTGAGGTGTCTCTATCAATTATTCCAAACAGTCTGAAAACTAAAAATTCAATGTTAAATGACCAACATCTGTTGAATGGAAATCCTATAATAAAATTCAAGGCCCAGTTTAGACCTCCCTGGGGTATATTTGTAAAGCGGCAAGCCTATTGAGAACCGCTCATTGGCCGCATCATTCAGCAGCCAGCACCTGTTACTATAGGAACCAGGTCCCTGTGATACCCTTCTTAGTCTGAACGATGGAAAACATGTCACAAAGGGCAAGACAGGATTTTACAACCATGATTTATTTCACATTTAAATAAGAAAACCTTAAAAGAAAATACATCTCTAAATCTGTCTGACTCAAGTTCAAAGCACTTAAATTTAGAAACCAAAACTACTGGAATATTAATGACGATATTTTAATTTAGTGGATTATGATTAATTGGGACATCAATTAATCGGGGCAGCCTCTTATTTGGGATAACTCTTAAAAGCAAAAACTGAGAAAATAGCTAGGCTTCCCTTTGTTTATTTGGAACACAATGCCACTTAACTGGGACAGGAGACTATTGCAAATCAGTTTCTAACTCATGTCAGTCCTGTACACTTACGTGGCTGTTAGACACAACACTGTGCTTAGAGCGAACAGTTTTTAAAATAACATCAGTTGCATGTTTGTGCTCAAAAAGAAGGGACTTTTGGCACTGATAGTTGATGAGAAGCAAGTAATTTAAGACAATTTAGAACTCTCTTGCTCACAGTGGTTTCAAGCATTCTGGCTCAGAGATTCTAGAAACGGATGGAAGCGAAAAGGAAATAATTTCACTAATTCAACAAGTTAGGAACTACAAAGAATTTGAAGGTATTGAAATCATCTTGAATGTTACAATGAAAATGAAAATTTGAATGATACAATCATGGAAAGCATTGTACAATTTATTTGATTTGATTTATTTTATTGAGATAGAGAATGGAATGGGCCCTTCCAGCCCTTTGAGCCTTGCCACCCAGCAACCCCCAACTTAACCCTAGCCTAATCACAGGACAACTGACAATGACCAATTAACCTACCAACCAGTACACCTTTGGATCGTGGAAGGAAACTGAAGTGCCTTGGAGGAAAACCTTGTAGTCAAGGGCAGAACATGAAAACTTCTTACAGACAGCAGTGGAAATTGAACCCAGGCCACTGGTACTGTAAACCATTGTGCTAACCACTACACTACCATGTTGTCTGCCTCAAAAGGGCCCCAATCATACCAGTGCCCAAGAAGAGCAGGGTGAGCTGCCTCAACTACCGTCACCCAGCGGCACTCACATCTACTGTGAGGAAGCACTTTGATGTTGGTCATGGCTGGAATCAACTTCAGCCGAAGCAAGGACCTGAACCCAACGGCCATTTGCGTATCGTCCCCATAGGTCTACAGTGAATGCAATCTCACTGGATCACCTGGACAACAGTAATGCTTACTTCAGGCTGCTGTTTATTGGCTACAGCTCAGCGTTCAACACATTCCAGCCCTCAGTTCTAATCCACAAGCTCCATAATTTGGGCCTCTGTACCTCCCTTTGCAATTGGATCCTTGCCTTCTTCACCAGGAGATCTCAGTCTGTGCAAATTGGAAATAACATCTCCTCCTCACTGATATTCTACACTCTACTTAGCCCACTACTCTACTCTCTTTACACCCATGATTGTGTGATTAGGCATAGCTCAAACACCATCTATAAATTTGCCAACAACACAACTATTGTTGACAGAATTTCAGCTGGTGATGAGAAGGAATACAGGAGTTAAGTGTGTCAGCTGGAAGAGTGGTGTTGCAGTAATAACCTTGCACACATTGTCATAAGATCAAGGTATTGATTGCAGACTTCAAGAAGGGGAAGTTGAGGGAGCACACACCAGTCCTCATCGAGCAATCAGAAATGGGAAGGGTGGGTATATTCAAATTCCTGGGTGTCAACATCCCTGAGGATCTATCCTGGGCCCAACATATTGATGCAATTACAAAGTGGGCATGATAGTGGCTAAATTCCATTAGGAGCTCGAGGGGAATTGGTATGTCGCCAAAGACACTGACAAATTTCCACAGATATACTGTGGAAAGCATTCTAACTGGTTGCATTACCTTGTGGTATGAGGGGCTGCTGTACAAGATCAGAAAAAGCCGCAGAAAGTTGTAAACTCAGTCAGCTCCATCATGGAGCGGGGGGAAGGGGGAAGTGGGGTCAGGGGGGAGAAGAAGGGGAAGGGGAAAGAGTGGTGGGGAAACAGTGCAGGGGAGAGGGGGTGAGAGGGCGAGGGGTGAGGTGAGAGGGGGACGGGCAGTGGAAGAGAGGGAGGGGGGAATAGAGACATGAGACTATAGATGGTGGATTCTGGTGGAGGAACTCAATGGGTCAAATAGTATCTGTCCTGATGCAGAGTTTTGACCTAAAATATTGACTATTTCTTCCCTCCCCCCACAAATGCTGCTTGACCTACTAAGTTCCTTCTTCAGATTGTCTGTTGCAAAAAGAGAAGGCTTGGTTAGTCTAGGGAGCAGAGAAGATGGGGAGGGCAATTCAATAAACAGTTGTAATTTCTGTACCACAAATAAACAATGGAGCTATTAAAGGGTTAATTAGGCTTCTTTGTCCAAGTATGTCTTTCTAATGTTGTGAAATCTAGAAGTTGTAATAGCTTGGACTACTCAGATATGGCCAACAGGCCTGAAATTACAAATGAGGAAAAAATGGCCACTCCTGGTACAAACAGGAAGAAAGAGAGATATATCTGGAAAATTCAATATTGAGTCCCACGGGATTCAACGTAGTTAGAAGACAAGGAGCTGTTCCTCAAGGTTGCACCGGTCCTCATTGTACAGTGCAGTAGGCCACAGTCAGAGAGTCAGAGCAGAAGTGAATGGGAACCTAGAATTGCAGGCAACTCAGGGTCACTTTTACAGAGCAGGTGCTCCTCAAAGCCATCAACTTAGCCTACGTTTGGTTTTCAAACCGCAGAGCAGATCACACTATGAACATCGAGTGCAGTATATTAGATTGGAAGAAGTGCAAGCAAATTGCTACCTTACTTTGGAAAGAATGGGTCCGTAGATAGCGGAAAGGGAAGAGGCAAAAGGACAGGTATCGTACCTCCAACAATTGCATGGGAATAAAATGCATGGTGGGGCATATTGGTGAGACAGAAGAGGTGACTGGCTGTTGAAGATGAAGCAATCCCTTTTAACCTCTGTAAGTGGGTGGGAGGTAATATGTGTTTACTTCTGAAGAACTTCTGGAGATATAATATGAAAATTGCTGCAACTAATTTGCAATCTACCCACGATCAGGAAATCTTTTTAAGCAATGGTCAAGAAGGGGCTGATGTTGGCCAGAATGTTAGAAGTAACCCTTGTTTTAAGTGGTATGTGAGATCCACATGGGAAAGTAGACAGGACTTCATCTGAAAGAATGCTTCCAATGCAATTTAGTAATAAGATGGAAAATGAGTAAAAGTTTCTAAGTCCTAGCCTCCGATGTGTTTCTGCACACACGGCAACCTGAGCCTCTATGCCTTTTAATTAATTCAATATCACATCCAATCCTGTATTTCAAGATAGCTCTCCTGCTCATTCACCACATTTTGAGTCCAAGTGTTCAGTATGGATTAATCTTTAGTGTAGTCAGTTTCTAAATATCCACAGCCTGCAGAGCTCTGAGGAAAGAAATTTCTCCCCATCTCAGTACTAAATGGCAAACTCTCCAGCTAAAGGAAACTACCTCTCAACCTGCACCCATCAATCCTCTCAAAATTTTACCTTAATGAGACGACTCTTTGGCTTAGATTCTGTCTCTAAGATACTAGAAAACTATTGGTGAGTCATATGAACAAAAGTACTTATTAATCAAAAGAATGGACTGGATCCTTGATGTATCTGCACCGGAAAGATAGAAGGTAGAGTTTAGTCCAGGAAACTGTGAGGTATTGCACTTTGGGAGGTCAAATGTACTGGAAAGTAGACAATAAATGGGAAGACACACAAAAGCAAAACATAGTCAAGTCCATAATTCCCTGAAACTTACAATATAGAGTAGGTAGGGTGGTACAGAGGCACGAGCAGGCTTGTTTTCATCAGCTCAGCCACTGACGATATGAGTTAGCAAGTCATGTTGCACTTGCATGAAATGCCGGTTAGACAGCATTGGAATACTATAAGTAGTTCTCATTGCCCCATTACAGGAAAGATATAGAAGGATGGAAGAGGTTCTTCAGGATCCTGCCTGTATTGGAGAGTAATAGCCACAACAAGAATTCACGGAAAATGCTGCAGAAATACTGCAGGCCAGGCAGCATCTGTGCGGAAAGAGTAAACAGTCGACATTTCGGGCCACGGCCCAAAATGTCTATTGTTTCTTCCTTTCCATACGTGTTGCCTGGCTTGCTGAGTTCCTCCAGCATTGTGTGTGTATTACTTTGGTTTATAGCATCTGCAGATTTTCTCTTGTTTGTGCCACAACAAGAAGTTGACTAAGTTTGGACTGTTTTCTCTAGAAGGTCGGAAACTGAAGGATAGAAAGTTATAAAATGACGGGAGGCACACATGAGGTAGGTAGAATGATATCACCAGGGTACAAATATCAACCACTAGAGGAGATAGCTTTATGGTGGGGGCTGGGGGAAATTAAAAGAGTATCAATGGGCAAATTTCTTTACACATGGTGAGTAGCAGGTGCCTGGAATGCACCACCAGGAGTGGTGGTAGAAGAAGATATTATGTCGAGTGCAAGGATATTTAAACAGGGATGGAGCAGGAGTATAGAGATCATGTGTAGACAGATGGGATCAGTTTAATTTGGTGCCATGGTTGGTATAGACACTGTGGACTGAGAGGCCTGTTCCTGTGTTCTACGTTCCAAAAAGACAAAACTCTTCCTTCCATTTCTACCTCATCATTATTGCAAGAGAATCTAGTCACATGATACAACTCTCCGGAGGTGGTGGGGGGGGGGGGGGGGGAGATACATACCAAATTACGCATAAACCACAGATTTTCCAGCTCTTTTATCTCCACAGATTGTAAACCAATCTTTCTCAGTCTGTCCTTATTGGAACCCAATTCACATAATCCGTTTGACAGAAAGTCAGAAGGCATGGGATCCAGGGAAGTTTGGCCAGGTGGATTCAGAATTGGCTTGCCTGCAGAAGGCAGAGGGTCGTGGTGGAGGGAGTACATTCAGATTGGAGGGTTGTGACTAGTGTTGTCCTACAAGGATCTGTTCTGGGACCTCTACTTTTTGTGATTTTATTCACGACCTGGATGTGGGGGTAGAAGGGTGGGTTGGCAAGTTTGCAGACGACACAAAGATTGGTGGTGTTGTAGATAGTGTAGAGGATTGTCGAAGATTGCAGAGAGACATTGATAGGATGCAGAAGTGGGCTGAGAAGTGGCAGATGGAGTTCAACCCAGAGAAGTGTGAGGTGGTACACTTTGGAAGGACAAACTCCAAGGCAGAGTACAAAGTAAGTTGCAGGATATTTGGTAGTGTGGAGGAGCAGAAGGATCTGGGGGTACATGTCCACAGATCCCTGAAAGTTGCCTCACAGTTAGATAGGGTAGTTAAGAAAGCTTATGGGATGTTAGCTTTTATAAGTCGAGGGAAAGAGTTTAAGAGCTGCGAAGTAATGATGCAGTTCTATAAAACTCTGGTTAGGCCACACTTGGAGTACTGTGTCCAGTTTTGGTCGCCTCACTAGAGGAAGGATGTGGAAGCATTGGAAAGGGTACAGAGGAGATTTATCAGGATGCTGCCTGGTTTAGAGAGTGTGGATTATGATCAGAGATTAAGGGAGCTAGGGCTTTACTCTTTAGAGAGAAGGAGAATGAGAGGAGACATGATAGAGGTGTACAAGATATTAAGAATAGACAGTGTGGATAGCCAGCGCCTCTTCCCCAGGGCACTACTGCTCAGTACAAAGGGATATGGCTTTAAAGTAAGGGGAGAGAAGTTCAAAGGGGATATTAGAGGAAGGTTTTTTTTTACTCAGAGAGTGGTTGGTGCGTGGAATGCACTACCTGAGTCAGTGGTGGAGGCAGATACACTAGTGAAGTTTAAGAGACTACTAGACAGGAATTTATGGAGGAATTTAAGCTCGGGGGTTATATGGGAGGTGGGATTTGAGGGTCGGCACAACATTGTGGCCCGAAGGACCTGTAATGTGCTGTATTGTTCTATGTTCTATAATGGAAATCATAACAAATTGGCTTCGTAAATAATACAATGGAATGAGGAAGAACATTGAGAATCATCAAACACAGCTGCTTCCAACAAACAAATAAACTCAAAGAGACTACTTTAACACGTCCACTTGGCTCAGCTGGCAGCACCCTATTTGAGAATTGACAGTTACAGCTCTGAAGGATCATACAGTAATTTTCTAAGTCAATCAACAGGACTACAAAACCTGTTAACCAGTCATTAATCTTTGTCCTTTGTGGATGTTAGTTGACTAAATAACATAAATTATGTCAAAATGGAATGAACAACGTGAAAGGTTTCTAATTTTGATCATAGATACAATCTGAACAATAGGTTGAACTACTGAATTCTATTGTATTGGTTTGCACTAATTTAACAAACGTATTCATTTATAGGATTACAGATTTACTACTATTTAGTTAAAACATAAGAAATGGTAACATAGACATAATAGATCCTGCAACACACACAAAATGCTGGAAGAACTCAGCAGGCAAGAAGCATCCATGGAAAAGAGTAAACAGTTGATGTTTTGGGCCAAGACCCTTCTGCAGGATTATCATCAGTCCTGATGCTGCCTGGCCTGCTGAGTTCCTCCAGAATTTTTGTGTGCGCTGCTTGGATTTCCAGCATCTACAGATTTTCTCTTGTTTGTGGTAAGAGATTCCGCAGCTAGCGTTAGAAACAAAGCCAGCTGAAGTGAGATTGTAAACACAAGAGATACTGGAAGTCCAGTACACCACACACAAAATGCTGGAGGGACTCAGAAGGTCAGGCAGCATCAATGGAAAAGTATAAAGAGTTGAGGTATCAAGCTGACACCTTCATTATTCCCCTCAGTAGTTGCTGCCTGACCTGCTGAGTTCCACCACCATTCTGTGAGTTTTGCTGAGAACTAAGAACAGGAGTACTCCACTCTGCCTCTATAGCTTGCTCTGCCATTCAGTAAGATCTTAGTTGATCTTCAATGCAGCAACACCTTCCAAAATATCTAAGAATCTATCAGCCTCGGTGATAGATTGAGTGCACTCGGTGACTGAGCTTCCAAACCTCAGTACTCACTGGGTCATATCTGTCCTTATTTCCATATTACTACCAAGATCAGACCAACACCAACTCCACATCCACACTGTCAAGACCTGTCTGAATTTTACATGCTACAATGAAATTACCTCTCACTCTACTAAACTCAGGACATGTAGGCCTACTCTGCTTCATCTCTCCAGATCCAACAAACCAGCATTCCAAGAATTATACTGATGAACCTTAAGACTTCAGGAACTCGCAATTCCAGAGTGCTGTGGGGGCTAGCTCACTAGGGGCATTTAAAGAGGAAGAATTATTTTTCTTTTTGAGGATCAGGGAATCAATGGCTATAGGGAATGAGCAGAGAAGAGGAACTGAAGCCTGAATGGATCAGCCATGATCACATTGAATGACAGGACAAGCTAAGGAGGCCACGAGTCCCATGCTTGCTCTCACTTTCTTATGGTATTACACCACATCGGCTCCTCAGTCAGGAATATATATCCCTCCAGACATGTGCACCTCATTTCATGTGTGGTCTCAGCAGGACCCTGAGTAATCGGAGCAGGATATAATCTCAGAGAATCCAGAACCTGAGATAGTTTTCACAGCCGCAAGGCTCACCTGTCAAGCAGAATGACCTCCCTTGTCAGGAAAGACATTATCTCTCAAGAGTAAAAAAGTCCTCCACAGAGATTAAATCCTTAGCCCTGAATGGGAGACGTTACGTTGTGGATGTCTACACAGCAGTTATATCTTATACTGTACTGCATGTGTAAGTACATGCATCCAAGTTGAATTATATTGAGTTGGAGTTAATAGCTAAGCATGTAGGAGTGTTGTGTACTTATTAGTAATCTTTGAGTAATATTCTAATTGCATTCTTTGATTAAGCATTCTTTATTGTTTCATTATATTAATTAAAATTATTATATTGTTATATATTATATTAATTAAAAATCATTATATTTTTATGTACGAAGTGCGTGAATGGCATCTGTCATCACACTACCATGTCATATGCACACACCACACTTAAAGTAAAAACAAACATACACAAGTTATCTCCTGGCTCCCTTATTTTCCTTTCAATTAGTTTAATGCTTTGGAGTTACAAAACATAACAGGTACTCCTACACTTGTCCTCACATTGTTTTCCTAAAAGCACTAACGTTCCATTTGCCTTCCCAGTTTGCTGTGTCTTGAAATTCTCTAGAGAGATTCATGTACAACAATTCCAACCAAAGTTCCCTCTAATTTGCAATGACCAGTTTGCACAAAAATCATGTGCTGTGCAATTACTTATCCAGTGACAACAACACGTGCGCACTGAATTTTTAATTGGAAGTAAAGCTGAAGCTATTCTAAGGATAATAAACTACTGGGCCCAGTTTGTTGCTCAATGTTTAAAAGAAATAAAATAACTGTTAATAAACTTGACTTTTCTGGGTTTGATCGTCTTTGCTCTCGTTCATTTGAACTCGCACAAAACATACATAGCTGGCCTGTATTGGGTAATGAAGGACTTCTTCGACAGAGCTTTTCTCACTATCCTCACTATCCCTGCTAAATGACGGTTTAAAAAGTCAAGTTTCCAAATATCACTCCACCTCTTTCCACCTGCAAATTCTCCAGCAACTATTGCGACAATAATAGGTAGGTAACACCACTTCTGTATTGTACACAAATATTTCTCATAGGGGCACATTTGCAACTTCATGAGATTTTCGTGTAGCAGTTTCTACTGTTTCATTAAACCACTCCGCTTGAAATGAACTCGCAGTCCTTTTGTGCTTCACTGAGTTTGCTTCTTTGGAAGTCGACACAGTGAATCAATAATTTCTTCAACAAAACCACTATAAATAAGCCAGGTTTGAAATACGCAGACAAGTCACTGCAAACTCCATGTTCTCAACACCACTCACAGCAGAAACCAGAAAAGGAAATGTGATTGTGTGCAATCATGAAATATACTTAACATGCCAACGGGGTAGAGGGTGACAACACCCTGTGTGCAGTTTAAATTCACTTGTGCGCTAGTAGCAAAAGACCTGTGCATGCACATGCGTGCACACCTTAGAGGGAACATTGATTCTAACACCTTTTAAACTTATTACCACTTAAAAATTATTTCTACTTTTCCTTGCTTTGTGTAAATCCAGGCTGACTAAGGTAAGAAATTGTGGTACCCGACATCCAGTGTGGGACAGGTTGGTGGCATAATACTATCAGTGGGCCAGCAGTACAGCTGCTCACTGATCTCCCCATCACCATGTGCGTTTCCTCCCACTTTCCCAGGACATTTCGGCTTTCAGGTTAATTGGACACATAGGTGTAACTAGGCACCATGGGCTTGTTTGGCTGGAAGGGCCTGCTACCACGCTGTGTTGCTAAATAAAAGAATAAATATACTACAACAAAATTCAAGACTGAACTGAGACCTCCTTCAAGTATAATTGTTAGAATGACTAAACTTCACTTGCGGCTGCTCACCTTAAAGCACAACCTAACAGCAGCTGCATGCTGTACTCTGCTCTAGAACTGCGTTCTATAGAAATCATGGTCCTTGCTTGCACTGGCCCAGACACAGCTAGTCATTAGGCAACTCCTAGATTTTAAAATACTCAGCCTTCCTTTCATATTTCTCATTCCCTTCAAGGTCGCAGCCCTCATTGTTCTCCAGAGCTATAACCTCCATGATATCTGCATTTATTTAATTCGGACTTCCTGCACATCTTACATTTTTCACAACTCATTTGATGACTGTGCTTACAGGTTCCATGCCCCACAGTCTGTAATTTCCCCTCTAACCCATACATCTCCCTTTTGTCCCTCAAGGTACTCTATTAAACCTCTCCTGTTGATCAGATTTTAAATAATCTGTACTAATATTGCCATACATAGTTATTGATTGATTGAGATACAGTGCAGAATAGGCCCTTCCAGCCCTTGGAGCCACACTGCCCCTGATTTAACCCTAGCCTAATCAAGGGACAGTTTATAAAGACCAATCAACCTAATAACCTGTATGTCTTTGGACTGGTGGAGGAAACCGGAGCACCTGGAGGAAACCCACGCGGTCACGAGGAGACCGTACAAACTCCTTACAGACAGTGGTGGAAATTTAACCTGGGTCACCTGTACTATCAAGCATTGTGCTAACTGCTATGTTACCATGCCGCATTTATGTGTCACTTTGTGTTTGTTAAAGAGTTTAAGACACCATTTCATAATTTTGATAAATTTAGAATTCTGTTTTTCTGTTCTTCAATGTTATTTAAACTGACATTAGTGCTGTGCAGAACTTACGAAGAAGAACTTAGAGTTAAATACATTGATTATAAATGAACCACTGAATATGCAAACAGATGCTGGAAATTCAAGCAACACACACAAGATGCTGGTGGAATGCAGCAGGCCAGGCAGCATCTATAGGGAGAAGTAAAGTCGACGTTTCGGGCCTGATGAAGGGTCTCAGCCCAAAACATTAGCTGTGCTTCTTTCTAAAGATGCTGCCTGGCCTGCTGCGTTCCACCAGCATCTTGTGTGAAGCATTGTTGTGAAACAATATGTTGTTTTAATACAATGCTAAGAGTCCAACTCTGGAACAAATTGTGCTTCCAGAAGCATATCGTCTCTCATCTTCTCTAGTAATTAAAATTTAAGTCAGTGCTGCTGCTGGACATCTGAAACAAAGGGAGAAAAAGCTTGAAACACTCAGCAGATCAGGCAGCATCTCTGGAAAGAGAAACTGAGTTAATGTATTGTGTCAAAGACCCTTGATGAGAATTTCTTCAGTTCTGGAGCAGGATCCTTGACATCAACCATTAACTTAGCCCCTCTTTCAATCAATGCTGCCTAATCTGCTGAGTGCCCTCAGAGAAGTTTCTTTCTCTGTACTTTATCTCAGGGTCATTTTGACTGCTTGACTCTGTTTTCAATTACATTCAATGTTTAATATCAACATAATACCCACTGGCTTTTGGATTTGGAGGCACTGGGCTTCCAAAGCAGCTGCATGCAATCAACAAACACAAAATGCTGGAGGAACTCAGCAGTCCGGGCAACATCTATGGAAAAGAGTACTGTTGAAATTTTGGGCCTTCAGCAGGACTTGAGAAAAAAAGATGAGGAATCAGAGTTAAAAGGTGGGGGGAGTGGAGGGAGAAACTCAAGGTGATAGGTGAAACCAGGAGTGCGAGGGGGGAGGGGTGAAGTAAAGAGCTGGGATGGTGATTGGTGAAAAGGATTCAGGTCTGGAGAAGGGGGCATCTAATAGGAGAGGATAGAAGGCCATGGAGGAAAGAACAGGGGGAGGAGCACCAGAGGGAGGCACTGGATAGGCAAGGAGATAAGGTGAGGGGAGTGGGGAATGGTGGAGGAGAGGGGGGCATTACAGGAATTTCAAGAAATCGAACCTGCCATCAGGTTGGAGGCTACCCAGATGGAATATAAGGTGTTGCTCCTCCAACCTGAATGCGGCTTCATCACGACAGTAGGGGAGGCCATGGATTGACTTGTCGCAATGGGAATGGGAAGTGGAATTAAAATGGGTGTCTTCTGGGAGATCCCACATTGTCAGGTAGACAGAGTGTAGGTGCTTGGCGAAGCAGTCTCCCAATCTATATCGGGTCTTACCGATATATAGGAGGCCACAGCGGGAGCACTGGACACAGTGTATGACCCCAACAGACTCGCAGGTGTAGTGGGGGCAGGTGTAGCACTTGTTCCACTTGCAGGCACATGTACCAGGAGAGAGATCAATGGGGCGGGATGAATGGACAAGGGAGTCATGTAGGGAGAGATCCCTGTGGAAAGCAGAAGGTGGGTGAGTGGGGAGGGAACGATGGGCTTGGTGGTAGGATCCGCTTGGAGATGGCGGAAGTTACAGAGAATTATGTGCTGGCGCGAAGGCTGGTGGGGTTGTAGGTGACATTTCATCTGGATGACCTTCAACCTGATGGTATGAACATCAATTTCTCAAGCTTCTGGTAATGACCCCTCCCCCCACATCCATCATTCTCCATTACCTCTCTCACTTTATCTCCTTGCCTACCCATTGCCTCCCTCTGGTGCTTCTCCCCCCCCCCCTCCTTTTTTTCTCTTCAATGCCTTCTGCCCTCTCCTATTAGATTCCCCCTTCTCCAGCCCTGCACATTGCCTCCCTCTGGTGCTTCTCCCCCCCCCCTTTTTTTCTCTTCAATGCCTTCTGCCCTCTCCTATTAGATTCCCCCTTCTCCAGCCCTGCAACTCTTTCACCAATCAACTTCCCAGCTCTTTACTTCACCCCTTCCCCCTCCCAGTTTTACCTAGCACCTTGTCTTTCTCCCCCCCCCCCCACCTTTTAACAATACTCCTCATCTTTTTTTCTCCAGTCCTGCTGAAGGGTCTCAGCCCAAAACATCAACAGTACTATTTTTCCATAGCTGCTGGCTGGCCAGCTGAACTTTGATTGTGATGCTTGGATTACCAGTGTCAGCAGATTTTCTCTTGCTTGTGCATGCAAACAACCATCATTAGGTGCCACTCCCCAATTACTTGGCCATATATATTCTCACTAGCCTTCCGGTAAAAAGTCTCAAGTTCCAGACATTTTGCTAATTTTGCCAACGCCACAAAGGAATGCTTTATTTTGTTTGAAATTTATGTTATAGACACACAAAACCATAAACAGGCACGTTCATGTCAGCCTGACTCAGTAATAAATAACACTTTCACCTGAGTCAGGAGAAAGTAGGTCTTCATCCAAAATCCAGAGAATTGAACACAAAACTTAAGATGACACTAAGGGAGCACTGCACTGTCAAGAGAAGATGCTCTTTAGATATTACGTCAAGCAGAAGCCAAATATGCTCTCTAAGGCACAGGTAATAGATCCCATTGCATTATTTTGAAAAGCAGGGCAATTTTCGCCGCAGCACTGGCCATTATTTATCTCTCAACAACCGTTGCTAAAATAGATTGGGTGTAATTTTATCCCACCCCCAAAATGGGCAGATTGGGTTGTGTCGAAGATTAAAAATCTCAGACGGGAACTCATATGCACCAAGCCTGTGTTCAGTTTTAAAGGAGGGAGGAGGAAGTATTGGATAAAGTAGGGGCATTGGTTCATATAGTATGGAAAGAGGCCCTGCGGTCCAAGACACCCATCGAAGCTAGTTCCATTCTCCCAGCTTTGGCCCTTGGCTTCTTAAAACTCCCGCAGTCCAAAAATGTACCAGTTACTAAGTTAATTGGCCGTTACAAATTGTCCTGTGATTGTTTGGAATCCGTCTGTCTCAGAGGGCAATGGGTGGTGATGAGCATCCTCACAATCCTGGACAGAAGCTGTGGAGATCCTGAAATGTCCTGTTGGCAAGATCCCCCTCTTAACCTCACCAGTCTAGTCCAAAAGAAAGCTTATGAAGCAGAATGTTTGGCACTAGCTTGGTTGCAGGAGCTGCTGGTAGGATGTTCATTGACGTCCAGCTGCCTTAGGAGCTCCACTCTGGATTTGCCTTCATCTCTCCCAAGGCTGCAGCTCTATTTACCCATAGCTGGGGATCAGGTTCACGAGCAGCAGGGCACGTCCACCTGCCGGTGGGCTTGCATGCTCCTTGTGCAGGGGCCGGACCCCCTCCCTGTCCTCTATAGTTCAGCCCGAGTCTGAAAGGAGTTCAGTTTCCTGTGCTGCCAGGGAGGAGGCACTACATGAGTCTTGCTATTGGAGAGACTTACACATTCAGCTCTCCTTTTCGCAAGACTGCTAGCCAGCAGTGGAAGCTGAAAGAGAAAGTGATAAGCACTGCCCACTACACTACCACATTAGACACATCACAACAACCATTTGTCCTGTGATTAGGCTAGTGTTAAATAGCTGTGTTGCTGGCTGCCTTGGGCCAGAAGGGCCTATTCCACACTTAATCTCTAAATAAATAAATAACTTCTGCCTGTCCATGTACCTGTCCAAGTGTCTTTTAAAGTTTGTTAATGTACCTGCCTCAACCATTTCCATTGGCAGTGCATTCCATATAAGGACCACCCCCTGAGTGAAAAAATATAGCCCCTCAGGTTTCTAATAAATCTCTCCCATCTCATCTTCAACTGATGTCCAATAATTCTTGATTCCACAATCTAGGGAATAGGACCGAGTACAGTCACCATATCTATGGCCCTTGGGATCTTATGTGTGCTTATAAGAATCAGAATCAGGTTTATTATCACTGGCATGCGACATGAAATTTATTAACTCTGCAGCAGCAGTTCAATGCAGTACATAATCTAGCAGAGGAAATAATAATAATAAGTAAACAAGTAAATCAATTGCATATATTGAATGGGTGAAAAATAAGTGCAAAAACAGAAATACTGTATATTAAAAAAAATGGGGTTGTGTCCAAAGATTCAATATCCATTTAGGAATCAAATGACAGAGGGGACGATGCTGTTCCTTAATCGCTGAGTGTGTATCACGGACCTTCAGGCTTCTGTATCTCCTACCTGATGGTAACAGTGAGAAAAGGGCATGGCCTGGGTGCTCGAGGTCCTTATTAATAGATGCTGCCTTTCTGAGACACGGCTCACTGAAGATGTCCTGGGTACTTTGTAGGCTAGTGCCCAAGATGGAGCTGACTAGATCTACAACCTTCTGCAGCTTCTTTCGGTCCGATGCAGTAGCTCCTCCATACCAGACAGTGATGCAGCCTGTCAGAATGCTCTCCATGGTACATCCATGGCACAACTATAGAAGTTTTTGGGTGTATTTGTTGACAGTCCAAATCTCTTCAAACTCCTAATAAAGTATAGCTGCTGTCTGGCCTTCTTTACGATATATTGGGACCAGGATAGATCCTCAGAGATCTTGACACCCTGGAACTTGAAACTGCTCACACTCTCTACTTCTGATCCCTCTATGAGGATTGGTATGTGTTCCTTTGTCTTACCTTTCCTGAAGTCCACAATCAACCCTTTCGTCTTACTGACACTGAGTGCCAGGTTGTTGCTGCTGCACCATTCCACTAGTTGGCATATCTCACTCCTGTACGCCCTTTTGTCATCAACTGAGATTCTACCAACAATGGTTGTATCGTCAACAAATTTATAGATCGTGGTCTTCCAGTTAGGAAGTCGAAAATCCAATTGCAGAGGGAGGTACAGAGGCCCAGGTTCTGCAACTTCTCAATCAGGATTGTGTGAATGATGGTATTAAATACTGAGCTATTTTTGATGAACAGCATCCTGATGTAGGTTTTTGTGTTGTCCAGGTGGTCTAAAGCCATATGGAGAGCCACTGAGATTGCGTCTACCATCGACCTATTGCAGTGATGGGCAAATTCCAGGTCCTTTCTGAGGCAGGAGTTCAGTCTAGTCATGACCAACCTCTCAAAGCATTTCATCGCTGTCGATGTGAGTACTACCAGGCGATAGTCATCTCTCATTCTCCTACACTCAAGATGGATAATGGCCCAGTCCACTCAACCTCTCCCATTTTCAGGGAACAAGTCTGAAGGTTGAAACCTTGAGGTTACATATCTTTACTTCGTTAGAATTTTATTCTTAAACCTATGTTGTTTGAGTTTTCATGTCCTAGGAAGTAAATCAAAAGATCTGGCACAATGAGGCAACTTTCTTCACAGCATCAGGTGTAGACCAGGAGTATTTGTCCCAGCCCAGCAAGCTGACCAGTAGTCTCCTATGACACCTCTTCCATTTACCACTCTCCATGCTAAGAAAAACACCACCTCCACCTTTTATTATTATCAGCTTCTCCCATCTCTTTCCCCTCACTTTTCAATGACATTCTTGATCCCTCGATAATAATTGAACGTAACCCGAACTAACTGATCCCTTCCCATCCACTGCACTACGATGCAAGTACAAATTTTTCAGCTTCAATAGAACCATAGAACACTACAGCACAGTACAGGCCCTTCAGCCCTCCAAGTTGTGCCGACCCATATAATCCTTTAAAAAAGTACTAAACCCACACTACCCCATAACCCTCCATTTTTCTTTCATCCATGCACCTGGCCAAGAGGCTCTTAATTACCCCTAAAGTTTTAGCCTCAACCACCAACCCCGGCAAGTCATTCCAGGCACTCACAACCCTCTGTGTAAAAAAACTTACTCCTGATGTCTCCCCTAAACTTCCCTCCCTCAATTTTGTACATATGCCCTCTGGTGTTTGCTTTTGGTGCCCTGGGAAACAGGTACTGACTATCCACCCTATCTATGCTTCTCAAAATCTTGTAGAACTCTATCAAGTCCTCTCTCATTCTTCTACGCTCCAAAGAGAAAAGTCCCAGCTCTGCTAACCTTGCTTTATATGACTTGTTCTCCAAACCAGGCAACATCCTGGTAAATCTCCTCTGCACCCTCTCCATAGCTTCCACATCCTTCCTATAACGAGGTGGCCAGAATTGAACACAATACTCTAAGTGCGGTCTCACCAGAGATTTGTAGAGTTACTTTCCTTACTGACAAATCTGCTTCATCTTTCCACCACAGACTTTCTTGCTTGACACTCAGTTACCCAATCCATCAGTGGAAAACTGTTGGAGATATGAGAAAGCCACAGATTTCCACTGCCCCAAATGTGTAATCCCAAGTATAAAAAGACAGTGTTAAGTCAAGGTGATTTACAAGCTCATTTCCTGCATTACAACTATACCTACTCTTCAAAGATACGTCATTGGCCCTAAAGCCCATTCCAAGGTTGCAACATTATGACAGTTGCTATAGAAATGAAAACACACACTTTATTTTGGAGCCTGGTGGATCTCCATTTAATTTCTGATCCTTAGGATTCTTAAGAGAGTCAAAAATGGTAAGCAGACTTAATTCCAAGATGTCAGTTTATTTTAGATTACTAACAAACATACAAATACTAAGTAAACTGAATAAAGAGCTGAGAAATGATGCAAAGAGGGGAATTAATGCTAAGGGGTGGAAGACAAAGGAATAAAGATGGCACTTCTGAAAAATCTATCACTTTTATAAGTAAGGGAAATTCCTTAGATAGGATTAAATTAATTAGGCTACATAATTAAAACAACTACATCACATGGGGAATGTGCTAATGAAAAATGAGAAAGGTGATAAACTGTTAGTTTAGCTGCTAAACCTTTTTCTGCCAGTGTGAAAAATACACGAGTTTGTTAAAAAGTACATATCTTATTAAAAGTATTACTTAAAAAAAAAATCAGCGCTTTCCAACAGCCCCATGTGTAAATATGGTTACTTAACCCAATCCAAATCACTAAGATTGGCCTCAGCACCTGCTTACCAGGGGCTGCGGAGAAATAAAATCAGCCTCTGGATGGTTGGAAAAAGCAAACATGGCCATTAGGTGGGAGCTAGGTCAGGTCAAAAGAACTGGAAACGTAACGAAACTTTTAAAAATAGCAATTCAAGGAACATACTGAATGACTGTCAGTGTCAGCATGACCATACCATAGCAAACAATGTTTTGCCTCCAGGAAAAGGCAAAACGTTAAAGTAGGATTATGGCTTTGAAAATGCACTGAGTATCTTTATTATTTTACAATGATGAACACTGAAGTGGATGGGATAATTTATTTAGTTAGGACCAGTTTATTTATTTTATTAATGTTAAAGCAGACATCAATGGCCACTGTTCAGACAGTTAATATCTGATGATAAGTTGGCATATCTTTGTAGATAAGTTTGGAGCGGCACGGTAGAGTAGTGGTTAACACAATGCTTTACCATACCGGGGACCAGGGTTCAATTCCCGCCACTGCCTGTAAGGAGATTGTACATTCTCCCCGTGGGTTTCCTCCGGGTGTTCCAACTTCCCCCCCACAGTCCAAAAATGTAGCAGTTGGCAAGTTAACTGGTCATTGTAAACTGTCCCGTGACTGGGCTGGGGTTTGCTGGGTGGTGTGGTTTGAAGGGCCGGAAGGCCTGCTTCATATTACATCTCAATAAATAAGTAAACCAAAGGATAGCGATACCCTTTTTAGCACATATTCTGAAGATATACAAAGGCTGAAAACACACGATATTTACCACATAATATCAGTCTTGGGCATATTTAACCTTTTAAAAAGGCAATCTAAGATATAATGGAAGCCCAATGAAGCACTGCTAAGGGAACCAACTCACATAACAACTGATATCAGACATTTACAGCGGGGACATTTAACCAAAAGACCTGAAGACACAATATATGAATACATAATCTTAAACTTAAACTCTCTATTCTGTAATGTTTACAGCAGGGAAATGGGCCGATGCATGTCTAATAAAAATTTGAAATACTTTCTTCTCGGTCACTGCACTTCACCTTCCATTTCCCAGGCTGCTTCAGCTAGATAACAAGCAGCAGCATTAGCTTAATAGTGTGTAATCCCATGTTAAAATACAAGCTCAATTTTCATTACTTCTCAGGTCCCCAGACGCCACTATTGTCAGCACCTTCCTAGAAACTAAGCACGAAGGACTGACTCACCAAGACCCTTCCCATTACCTTTGGTTTTGATGTACAGTCCTGTCAAAGATAATAATTACACTGAAAAGGAAGTAGATAATTATGATAATGATCGAATGATTGACACATGGCTGAAAGGTAGAAACATTGCCAGAAGTTACAAATAAATGGCATCAAAGTCAGCTTCATTTGGGAAGCCTCGACACAACTACTCTCTGAAAAGCACTTTTTCCCCCTTTGACTTCCATATTCATTCTGTAGCATTTCAGCATAATGTCATTTATACTATTATCTGCGAGCTTATTAATGAATTGCAGTTCATAAGGGTGCAGGATTATAAATAGATCTTGGAAGCCAGAGAAGGCAAATGAATAAAATACAATTAATTTGCATTAAATTAAAGCAGAAATACCACACCCCAAATTAAATTAGGGAGCTACACTTTGACATTTACCTTTGACATAAAAGTGATACGTTTCCAATTCTACTTTGTAACAGAGTCCAATATTATCTCTGGAGTCTTGTGGAAAGGTAGCTATATCCGACCCTGTACAGTTAAAATTTTCTCTCCATTTAGACTTTTAACTGCAGCCTGAAAACATCAAAACTGTTGTTTATGTATTCATGCTGGTATTTATGCATATTTTATTCTATATCTGTATTTTAACCTCTGATTTTATTTTTACATAATTCTTCATAACTGTTGAATGTTTTCTGTTGCATGTTGTGTCCAGAACAATACACTACAGTAAATTCCTAATACATTTTAATGTATATGGTGCATAAAGTTGATTCTTGAAAACTATATAAAAAATTTGTGTGGTGCACAAAGGGGATATATGCCTCAATAACAAACGGGAAATGGAACTTTGACCTGCTTCAAAAATATTTCATTTCTTTGAAACTGCGTGTGTTGAATAACCTGGTGGCTGACATCTTTTAGCAAAATATAAATCATATTTTATTTAGAACTTCTTAGTACACATCGTTTATCTCAATTCAACAAGATCAAAACAGATTGGGCTGATTTATCTGACTTGTCCACAGGTAGCAACTCACGTGATTGTCTACCTCTCCCATTGCTTTTGTTGGAAGATTACCATAGTGCTTGAGTGGTGGCCAAACCACAGTCTTTCATGCTGTTCGTTTAGTAATGAAGGGGTGGAAGTTCGTGGCCCTTGTCAGCACTGGGAGCTATATTATTCCGCTTTTTCTTTGGCGGATAGTGTCCTCTTCCAATGATCTGGACACCATTGAAAATTTTGGCGCATCTGGGCCACCGAATGTCCAGAACCCAAGGGCAGGGAGGAACCTCAGGTTGGCAACGGACTTATGGCTCAATATGGAGATCTTTGGGGGAAGGGGTTGATAAACAAAGTAGGATAAATGCAAAAAATAATTAAAAACTGAACTTTTTAAAGTAAGTGGTGTCCCAGATTCCGCTGCACTTCCAGGCAATTATTTCAGCTGTTGAAAGAAATACTTCCTGATGGCTGGATCTATGCACTCTTCCCAAGCCACCACAGAATATTTAATGTGAGTTAAGTTAATCTTTTTGTGTCCTTTTAGTTAACTTTTATATTATTTCCCTTCTCAAGATACACAAGCCTCTGTAAATTTTCTCTAAACATTAAGCTTTTACATTCCCTCTCCCTATACCTTTGTACCCCATTTTCCAAATTGGTTGCATTTTTAAAAACTCAAGTAACAAAAGAACCCAGTGCTACAAGATTGCCACAATTAATTCCTCAGCTACTTGTCTAAACTCAGCCCCAATGAAAACTAACCTCACTGAAAAAAGTGAGAAAAATATACTGTTTAATCAAATAATTAGAATCATTTCCATTTTAATTGTGCGGTGGAGCTTAATTAGCACATAAATTATTTTGAATCTATTACGTATCAAACAGACACGTCTAAAATAATGCAACTGCTGGAACAGAAAACAAGTCATATAAATCTTTGATCCAGACACTCCACCTCTGCAACTGTACACATACTTTTCCTCTATGTCCATCTGCAATGAACTTAATCACTTGAATGTTGTAAGAGTTGAACATGATACTTCCTATGGAATTGGAGCTATTTTTAACATAACTACTTGTATTTTGCCTGATAGCATTATATATTGGAGTTGTTTTCTCCTCCGAGAAGGACTTAATACTTCTGTTGATTTTAACTGAATGAGAATCAGAATGAGGTTTAATATCACTGTTACATATTATGAAATTTGTTGTTTTGTGGCAACAGTACAGTGCAATATGTTAAAAAGCTATAAAGTACAAGAAGATAAAAATATAATATTAAATTGGTCATGCAAAAAGAAAACAAAAAAAGAAACCAAGGCAGTGTTTATAGGTTGGTTGTCGTCAGCTTCAAATCTGATGGCAGTGAGGAAGAAGCTGTTCTGAAAATAATGAGAGTGGCTGCTGATTCTCCTCCTGATGATAGCAGCGATAAGAGGGCATGTCCCGGGTGACATAGATCATTAATGATTGATGCCACCTTCTTGAGACATCACCTTTTGAAGATGTTTTCAGTGCTGGGAAGGCTAGTATCCATGATGGAGCTGGCTGAGTTTGAAACCTTCTACAGCTTTTACCAAGCTTGATCAGCGGCTGGTCCATACGAGACAGCAATGCAACTAGTTAGAAAGCTCTCCATGTGTTAGGAATTTAGGTATGGAGACAGCAAACGTAAAAGCTTAATGGTTAGAGAAAATTGTCCCGTAATCCATTAAGTTCACAGAGACTTGTGTATCTTGAGAAGGGAAATAATATACAAGTTATTCCATTTGTAAAATTGGGCCAGGACCAAAGTAACTTTGCCAATCAATTTGAAAGATAAAAATGTGTTTTTTTCTTGAGAGAGCTGTGTGTCTATCAGCATGGGAGAAACCCATTCACGTCATCTCTCCCATCCATTGATCAACTGCAAGTGTCACTAATCTGCCATGGGATTGGTCTGTTCATCCTGGTGTCAGGCTTGTTGGTCTTTGTCAATTGGCATGTGTTGCAAGCATCAGCTGGACAGTGACTGGCATTCAGACATCCATCAGGTCAGATTAATGATCTCATGTCTGGTCATTATTACTTAGCTGCTTGAGAGAGATTGCTATCTGCAAATAAGTCAGAAGTGACTTCTGTTGGAAAGCAGACACAAGAAATACTGTGGTTGCTGGAAATCTAAAGAAACACACACAAAATGCTGGAGGAAATCTTCAGGTCAGCCAGTATCTATAAAGGGAACTGAACAGTCAGTGTTTTGGTCTGAGGCCTTTCAACGGTCCTGGTTGAAGATGACACTGCTAAAGACAGGCGAAAACATACTGGCAGTTCCTCAAAGCAAGAACTACAACTAAATACTTTATTAATTACACATTTTCTGTAAAAGTTATGGTAAATGATCACTGCAAACAATGAAGAAGTGAGAGGCTAAGGGCGAGGTCAAGGAGAAATGGTCAGGCTTGGAGGCAGGAAGTTGGAGCAGAGGAAAGGCAGATTCGAGAGCAAGGTTTGATTGATCCAAGCCCTGGGCTGATTTGGAAAGGTCGGGTACGGACTGAAACATGGCAGCGGGGTCCAGACCCAGAGTGTGTTGATGTGACAGGGCCCATATCTTAGAACAAGGAACGACCCAGCATTTGGACAATTTAAACGCTGGGCTGGATGGACTGAAAAGGCAAGGTGTCGGGACCAGGGGCGAAGGCTGTGTTGGTTCTGCTCATCCTCCACGACGTTTACTCTGCTCTTTGCGGTGTTGAGGCTGAGGCTGTGGGCCTGCTCCAACTGCTCCAGGCTTCGGCCTACGGACTCGCTTTCATCCTGAATGCTGTTTGCTTGCTTATACTGTCTGCACAATTTGTTTTCCCCCCCCCCCCCCTTTCTCTGCATAGGGGTGACACTGGATTTTTGATGGGTTCTTTTGAGTTTCATCTTTTGTAGCTGCCTGTAAGGAGATGAATCTCAAGATTGTATAATGTAAACATACTTTGATAATAAATGTACTTTGAACATTGATGAAAGTACTTCCTTAGATGTAAAGCAATTGAGGATGTTCTGGGGTTGTAAGAGGTGCTTGGGGTTTAAAAACGGTGGTTAAAGGATACATTTCCAATCATGTATAAAAGAGGACAAAGACTGCTGTGATAATGTTTCAATACTTCAACCAACAGATTAATTTTTTTTTAGAGATACTGTGTGGATCAGGCCCTTCTAGCCCAACCACTTAACAAACCATCCATTTCACTAGTCTAGCTGCAGGACAATTTATAATGACCAATTAACCTACAAACTGGTACTTCTTTCAACTGTGGAGGGGGATCTGGTGGAAATCCACATGCATCATGGAAAGAAATGTCCAAACGTCAGAAATGAACTGTGAACTTTGATGTCCCAGGCTGTGAGAGCATCATGCTAACCGCTACATTACTGCGGCGGCCATTTGTTTAAAGCGTTAAAATAATAATAAAGGGTCCTCCAATTGCAATGCCTGTAGGAAAGCAAACTATTCGTCCAGTGGACTGCTTTGCAAGTGAGTGGAATTTGAACATGCTAAAGCACAAACTCGTAATTTCCAACAACAATGATATATAAAAGTATTTCTCTGATTTTTGAAGACACAAAGCAGGCACTGCATAATGCAAGGTATTTATCTTGGTTGGTTAGTTTTCTTTATAATTGCTATCACAGTTAATATGCATGGCTCTGTAAAATGGAGGTATGCTGCGCCAGTATCAGCTTAAAATTCTCCACCCAGTGCCAGTTTATAAGCGCCTCACTGAAGTATGGCACTCAGACAGTTGTTAAAGGGTTAAATATGGGTTTTGCCTGGAAAACAACCAGACTGAAAACTGGACAGTCAATTTCGAGAGACTAGCTGCTAAAAAAATATTTCCAGCACAATCATGTGACTTGCTTATCACCTATAACTTCTTTTCTACTGTCTTTGGGATTGGTTACTGGGGGGAAAAAAAACCCTGTTAATGACATACCCTGAAAGTGAAACTGTCAATTATCTGAATGATATAAGCTTGGCTTATTTTCCGTAGACTGCAAGTCTCACTAAAACCTGTCAGCATGCCTCCATGATTTGTAGTCTGCACCACACCTCTCATTTACTGTATCCTTTTGAACCCTTTGAAAACCTTGCTTGCCTCAGGCACCAACTTCTCTTCCAACTAAAGTATCTTTTACATGTCTGCCAGAAACACAGATTCTGTCTAACGTTACTTGGGTAAGCTCCAGCGCCTACATAACATAATTGCCCCTATGCGCGCGCACTGACATTCTCTCAGTGGCCACTTTATCAGGAGTTGAACCTGGTGTGGTCTTCTGTTACTGTAGCCGATCCACTTCAAGGTTTAACATGTCGTGCGCTCAGGGATGCTCTTCTGCACACTACTGCTGTAACAGGTGGTTGTTTGAGTTACTGTCGCCTTCCTATCAGCTTGAGCCTGGCTGGCCATTCTCCTCTGACCTCTCTCATGCACAAGACAATTTCACCCACAGAACTGCTCAATGTTTCTTTTTCTCACCATTCTCTGTAAGCTCTAGAGACTGTTGTGCGTGAAGATCCCAAGAGATCAACAGTTTCCGCGATACTCTAACCACCCCATCTGCCACCAACAATCATTCCACATTCAGAGTCACTTAGATCACATTTCTTCCCCATTCTGATATTTGGTCTGAATAACCATTGAACCTCTTGACCAGGTCTGCATGCTTTTTTCTTTTCAAATCTTTTTATTATTATTCAAAATACACGGGTACGTTGAAGTAACAACACTTACAATGCCTCAATATATTGCGTGGCTGCTACATGATTGGCTGATGAGAAATTTGCATTAACGAGGTGTATAGGTGTACCTAATCAGGTGCACACTGAGATTAGTAGAGGGTTATCAAGTATATTGCAAGTCATAATTATTAATTTACAGCGTATTAACTTCTCCACATCATTGTGCCTTAAAAGAGATTTGTGGAGGGGAGGAGATGCAGAGTGGCAGAACAACACTGTATTGGAGACTCTTTTGACACTTCCAGCTCTTTTTCATAGATTGCTTCAGGTATTTCCATCTCCTGTGCTCATCATGTTCAGAACATAGAGCTTGCTTTTAAGGAAGAATGTGGCAATGGAAGGGGGTAGCTCAGTAACCTGGCAGTTATCACGTCACTTTACAGCGCCAGCTTTTTCTAGTTCAATTCCCACTGCTGCCTGTGAGGAGCTTGTACATTCTCTCCGTAACTGTGTAGGTTTCCTCCTGGTACTCTGGTCTCCTCCCACGTTCCAAAGATGTAAGGTTAGGGGAGTTGGCTGTGAGCACGCTACGTTGGCGCCAGAAGCGTGCCGATACTTGCAGGCTGCCCAGCACAACCCACGCTGATTTGATGCGAACCAAGTACTTCACAGCGTGGTTTGATGTTTCAATATACACGTGACAAATAAAGCTAACGTTAATCTCTGAACTAAAGCTAATCTTCAATGTGGAGAAGCATGTGTACCAGGAGAACAGCCTAAACTGCGTGTCACCATGTTGTCCAACGACAAACCTGCCGTCACTGTTTGCTTGTGCAGGATTTCACAGATTTCTTTCTCGTTTGCACCTTGCGGATGGCTCTGCCTCCTCCTCTGCAATCGCTTAACTTTCTAAACTTGGATTTTCTGTCGACTTTCGCTGAAGGATTAAAAAGCATCACCTATCCAAGAAATACATTTGTTGGCTCCTCACGCTGACTGGATATGTAAACGTATGTTGATTATTGGCTGTATTTGCTCCGCCTACTTCCTAATCTGAAATAGGGTGATGAATTTGTCGGGGTTCAAAATGCCAACTGCCGTCCACTCTATCCGGCTAGACGTAGGCATGGGGAGCTAATTGACTTTGTGCTAATCTTACAGAGCAAAGATAAACTATTCCATCTGCTTATGTCTGAATGTGCCATAACAATTAACCACAAGATATCCAGCTGCTTATCATATGGCTATTTCCCAATAAATTTTCATTTCAATTTAAATGAGGTGTCAAGATAGGATGCTTCAGAAACTGAAGACTTGACAGTGACAAATGCTGCAAATCTACTGATCCACACATACAACATTCAGAAAGGCAGATTTAAAGGGACTGTTCCATCTATTTTGGAGAATAGTGTCCAGCACCTAGAATTTAATATTTGTAAAGCTGAAAATCTTTAGAAGTAGTAAGCTTCAATGTGAGTTGAACCAAGCATAACCGGCAGGGTATCAAAACCTCTTTGAAAATTGAGAAAAGGAGATAAAAGCAAAATGAGAAAGTAAATACTGGACAATATCTGGGCACTTTGAAAATTCTGAAATTCAATCAATAGTAAGCAGCTAAGGCAAACAGTACATGAAACAGTGAACAACAGTAGAAGCAGAGACAGCAAGGTAAAAGTAATTGTGAGTTTTATATTCTGTAATTGCTTCACTACTGCCTATACATCTCTAATATTTGTGAAATGCTTTTGTCTCTCTTGCTTTACCAACAAACCCTCACTTGATTATTATGCCAAAGGATGTAGTCTGTTTAACTGAACCTAATCTAGTTAGTTCATTTTTTTAAAATGTGCTTATTTTAATTGGGACAAAAATCTACAAAAAAAAAAGAACAGCATCCTTTGTTCAAGATTCTAACTACACACATGACTCATGTGCATTTCCTTGTGATTTTCCCAGAGCTCTTTATTATACTCCAGCTTGGTGATTGTGACAGGCACAGCAAGCAATAGAAAACTGGGTCAACATGCCAGCCAGAAGAAAATACACAGATATCATAAGGGAGAAGTGTCTTTGTTTGGAGACTCTGGTGTTCCACAGATGCACAATCATTGTCATCAAGCAGGACCTGTATTAAGCCGAGAGGCTGTATTCTGATAAACCTACTGCTTCTTCAGTAACACTGCAGTAGCGATTTTTGAGATCAAGTACTTAAGAATCTTTACGGGAATCTTTTGAAGTGGTACATTGGACTGCTAACCATTATCTCAATAATAGTTAAAATAACCATTATATTCCAACTGATGCCAGTTAACAGTGTGACTAAATTTCTGCTGGAGAGCTAGAGAAAGCTCCCCTCCCTCCCCTCCAGATCTCCGTCAGTTCAGGACAGCTTCGAAATGCAATCACCAGTGGCTCTGTAGTCAAATCAAAAAGGTAGGGACTTAAAGGGCATCCTTGATGGGTGCCACGTTTAAGGCTAAGCGACTGCGAATGCTGAGAGTTAGTCAGAGCAGAAGTGGTAGGACATAGGTATAACAATTTGATCCAAGAAATAAAACGTTGACCGAGATCAAATATTCCTAAAATTGCAAAAAGGTAATTCCACTCTACACGATCAAAAGCTTTCTCCGCATCAAGGGAAATAGCACATTCAAGAGTCCCAATTGAAGGTGAGTATAAAATATTGAATAAACGCCGTATAGTAAAGAAGAGAAGATAATTTTTAACAAAACTGGTTTGGTCAACAGAAATAATAGGAGGTATAATATTTATATAATAAATAAATATAAATAAGCAAATATAATAGAAAAAGGAAGTGCCCAACTGTATCAGAGTCATTTGTTGCCAAGATAAGGAACGAGGAACGAAGAGCAGAGCGATGAAGAAGATAGATCTGATTTCACAGGACTGCTCTTTCTATCAATCTGTTCAGTGAGATCACTTTTCCACTTGCAAGCAGAGAATTTTCCAGTCTATTCACTCATAGAACAAAATACTCCGAGCAGAAGGAAAATGAAATGCAGCAAGAGAATGTGAAAGGAATAAGCGAATGGAAGAGAAAGGATGATGACAGGGAGACAACTCTTCAGACTCCTACACTGCATAAGCATGGTAATATTAGCTACCCATCATAATATTTCATTCCATTCATTTAATAACAATAGATTGGACAAAGGTAATAATTTTATTTTGAATACCACGACATTAGCTATTAAAAAAACTTATCACCAAATCACCAGGTTTATTATCATTAATGTATGTCAAGAAATTTATTGCTTTGTGGCAGCAGTACAACACAAGACATAAAAAATTAACATAATTTATAACAAGAAATATATATAAAATATTTGTGCAAAAGGAGAGCAAAATAGTGAGGCAGTGCTAAATGACTTGGCCTCCACAGTAGTCTGTGCAGTGAATTCCATAGACTACCTACCCTTTGGCTAAAGAAATTCCTCCTCATCTTTGTTCTAAAGGGATGTCCTTCTTTTCCAGGGGTTCAAAACTTTTTTTAATGTCATGGACCAATAACATGAGGCCTGTGGACCCCAGTTTGGGAACCCCTGTTGTATTCTGGGGCTATACCCTCTAAGTCCTAGACTCTCTCACTATTTGAAATATTCTCTCCATGTCCACTCCAACTAGACCTCCCAATATCCCATAGGTTACAATGAGATCACCCCTCATTCATCTAAATTCCATTAAGTACAGGCCGAGATCCATGTATGTAAACCCTCTCCAAAGCCAGCACATCCTATCCTAGATAAGGGGCTCTAAAATTACTGTTTATCCACATAGAGACAGTAGACATAATCTGAAATGCACTGCCTGAAGAGCTGCTGGTGCTATATCTGAGAAGCATCTAAAAACACACACACACACACACACACACACACACACACACACACACACACACAAAAGAAAATCACTAAGAGCTCTGTGGATAAATGGGATCAGTATAAATGAATGTTGTGGTTGACATGGACGTAATGGCCCAAAGGAGTTATTTTTGTGCTGCATAAATCCATGCCACAAGCCCGTGAGGCTAAACTCTCTGCCAGCATTCACTTTGTATGTTCAGGCAAGATCTCAGAGGGCAGAACCCAGGCAAGGATGCTACCTGAAGATAAATGAATGTGAGGGGAATTAAATAATCTGGACTCAATTGAGTTACCTTTGACTGCTACCAATCTGTGCCTACCAAATACAATTAACCAGAAATTTTAAACACGAGAAATTCTTCAGAAGCAGGAAGTCCAAAGCAACACACAAAAAATGCTAGAGGAACTCAGCAGGGCAGGCAGCATGGAGGGAAATGAGAAAAAAACAGTCGATGTTTCGACTGAGACCCTTCTTGAAGACTCAAGTGGAATCCGGAAGTCACTAGAATAAAAAGGAGGGAGAGAGGGGAAGGAGGATGAATATCAGGTGGATAGATGAAGCCAAGTGAATGGGAAATGCAGCAGAAGAAGCAATCTGTTAATAGAGCACAGTGGGCCATGGGAGTAAGGGAAGGAGGAGGGGACCCAGTGGGGAGTGAAAGGCAGGTGAGAAAGGGTATGAGGCCAGATTGGGGAATAGAAGGGGAGGGGAAGAGAAAAATGTTTTACCGGAAGGAGAAAATGATATTTATGGAATCAGGTTGGGGATGACACAGACAGAATATAAAGTGTTGCTCCTCCACCCTGAGGGTGGTCTCATAATCACGAGGAGGCCATGGACCAACATGTGGAAACGGGAATGGAAATTGGAATTAAAATGGTTAGCCACCAGGAAGTTTAGGCCTATTTGTTTAGTTTTTTTTGGGTGGTAAATCTTGAGCTCAGAGATTATATAATCTGCCATTGTGTCCCTCTCTGATCTAATTCTGCACTACAAAATAAAATAATCCCCTTTAATGCACAGGTGATATTATTTAACATTTGTCTTTTATTTCTTTGCCCAGATTTTTGACTATCAAAATGATCTTCTATCTGTGTATTTCATTTTCTTTTACGCACCACTGAGCTATTTCAGATGAATTTAGTTGATTGCCATAAAGCTGTGAAAAGATGGTCTAACGTTACAGGGCCTTGACATTCTGTTGTCACGACTGAACATCGTGGCATCGAGACTGGAGTAAAAATAAGTGCAAGTAGCAAGCAACTCTCGGTCACATAACTACACCCCCTTTACAGGTTTCACACACAGATCTGTATAGCCTGACAATGATAAACAGCTGCCAGGGGACTGAAGTGTCGTTTCCTGCAGGTATCACTCATTAAAGTCAAAAACAGTCTGAGAGAACGGCGCAGTGAGAAAAACCAGTGTCTTGTTAAGAGAAACTCTTACAGATGAATGTGTTCTTTCCTTCGTCCAACCCAGTCAGATATAAAGATAATGTCTTGTCAAAAATATGCCTTGCCATTGATAAACAAGACACCTCACACTGACAGTGCAGTTGATTTTACACTCAATATA
Organism: Hypanus sabinus; assembly: GCF_030144855.1. Classification (NCBI taxonomy): domain Eukaryota; kingdom Metazoa; phylum Chordata; class Chondrichthyes; order Myliobatiformes; family Dasyatidae; genus Hypanus; species Hypanus sabinus. The sequence continues at coordinate 28,521,398 of NC_082730.1, read as the reverse complement.
CTAGAATGTGGGATGGCACACAATTCCTCTTTCAGCTTATTTCCATCCCCCCTCTATTTTTGCTCAATTCCTACTGCTATTTTAACAGGGCCTTTCCAAACACAGCTAGGCCATTTCTTTGCCTAATTCACAGTGGGCTGGAATGATGTCGTTGGCACCACATTGGCAGACTGAGAGAGTGGCACACTGTTTAGTAACTCCTGTTCACTGGAACCAGAGCCCCTATCGTCTAAAGACATAACTTGCTTTGCTGAGATCAAAAGCCGCAGCAGAGTCCTTCTTTTATCCACTCAGGAAAGAATTCCTGCCATCCTTCCCATAACTCAAGCCAAATCCTGCCAGCTACCCTCCAAGTTGCAGAAATCTCCCATAGTTACCAAAAGACAAAAAAAAATCACCTAGGAGTTAAAAGAAAGCAGACATCTAATAAATGTTGCTGAGTACTTTTCATATTCACCCAGCCCACCTGAAAACTGTCACTGTGTGTGTGTGTGTGTGTGTGTGTGTGTGTGTGTGTGTGTGTGTTTGTGTGTGTGTGTGTGTGTGTGTGTGTGTGTGTTTGCGTGTGTGTGTGTGTGTGTTTGTGTGTGTGTGTGTGTGTTTGCGTGTGTTTGTGTGTGTGTGTGTTTGCGTGTGTGTGTGTGTTTGCGTGTGTGTGTGTGTGTGTGTGTTTGCGTGTGTTTGTGTGTGTGTGTGTGTGTGTGTTTGCGTGTGTTTGTGTGTGTGTGTGTTTGCGTGTGTGTGTGTGTGTGTTTGTGTGTGTTTGTGTGTGTGTGTGTGTGTGTTTGCGTGTGTTTGCGTGTGTGTGTGTGTGTGTGTGTGCGTGTGTTTGCGTGTTGCCCATTGAAATATTGGTGCAGCACAGTCTCATCTCCATCCTCCTAACTGATCATCTAAAACACAAGGCAAAAGTCAGAACTTCAGGAGGAGAAAATCAGAGGTCCATGAGCCAGTCCTCATCAGGGGATCAGAGAGGGTCACAACTGTGGTGTTACCATTTCAGAGGATCTGCCCTGGGCCCAACACGCAAGTGCAATTGCGAAGAAAGCACATCAGAGCCTCCACTTCTTTAGAAGTTTTCGCGTGACGTCTAAAGCTTTGACAAACGTCTATACATGCGGAGAGCTTATATATAGGTGGAGGGTTTATCGACTGGCTGCCTCACGGAACCAATGTTTTTGAATGGAAAATCCTGCAAAAAGTAGCAGGTAATGCCCAGGCTGTCACGGGTAAATCCTTCGCCACTATTGAACACATCCACAGGGAGCACTGTCGCAGGAAAGCAGCATCCATTACCAAGGACTCCCACACATCCAGGCCATGCTCTCTTCTCAATGCTGCCATCGGGAAGGTGGTACAGGAGCCTCAGGACCTGCACCACCAGATTCAGGAACAGTTAGTACTCAACCATCATGGTCTTGAAGCAGAGGGGATAATTTCACTCAACTTCACTCGCCCCATCACTGAACTCTTCCTGCAAAGTATGGACTCAACTTTCAAGGACTCTTCATCTCATGTTCTCAATAGTTATTGCTTATTTATTATTATATTTTTTTCTTTCATTTTTGCACTGTGTATGCACATTGGTTGTTTCTCCTGTTGGGTGCAGTCTTGCATTGATTCCATTGTGTTTCTTGAATTTATTGTATATGCCCACAAGAAAACTAATCTTACAGTTATATATGGTGACATACATGTACTTCGATAATAAAGTTACTCTGAACTTTGATCAACTAGAAGGAGCAACTGAGGGGACCTATCCTCCCACATTCCAAAAATGTACCAATTAATTGGTCATGGGTGGGTTGCTGGGCAGTGTGGCTCACTGGGCTGGAAGGGACTTTCCCTCGCTTTATTTCTAAATAAATAAATTTTAAAAATTAAAATGGGGCCTAGATACTCTGCATCATTGGTGGTAACAGTATCCTTCTTTGGGATCTCATTGGGATGTCTGGTATCGATGACACAGACCAATCAACTTGTTGCTATGTTGTCATGTTACCTTATTTCAGTTGACAGTGTTAAGACACACAACAAATGACCTCACTGACCCTGAAACAAGGAGGAATGACTAATGAGGTTTTCCGATCTTAATCTCTCCTTAGCATCTCTGTCAAGCAAAGATGCTGTTGGTTAACAGAAAGATAAGACCCTCTATAAATTGGCCTATACATGAAGAATTTCTTTTCTTAGCTGTAGTATTAGTAGACACCTGTTACGTCCAGGAAGAAATATCGCCAGGAATTAAACTGTTATTTGAGAATAAGGAACATAGAACAGTACAGCACTGGACAGGCCATACAGCCCATGATGTCGTGTCAGTCATGATAGTAATCTAAACCAAAATGTCTTCCTCCTACATATCATCTATACCCCGTCATTCCCTTCATAATCATGTGCCTATCTAAAAGCCTCTTAAACTCCAGCAAGCTACCTAATTCCACTACCATCTCAGGTAACCTATTCTAGGCAGCTATCAACCTCTGCGTCAAAAAGCTTGCCTAAATGTCGCCTTTAAGCTTCCTCCCTCTAAACTTAAAAGCATGCCCTCTGGTACTTGACACCTCCACCCTGGTGAAAGGATTCTGACTATATGGAATTATGGGGTAACAGACAAAAACAGCAAAGAGGAACTACTGAGACACTTTTCAAACCAAGATGTGCTGGGAAAATGACGTCCTGTGACTTCAGTGATTCTTTGAGGAGACAGCACAGAAGGGAAATAACAGAATAAGAGATGTATTATTTCTATACTTCAGTGGCCATTACATGACGAAACCCACTAATACCATGGAGACAAATGGGGCATTTCTATACCCAGATTATTTTGCCAACAATGCAGAATTAATCTTTTACTGTAAGATGTTCAACTTCAGAAAGTATCTCATAACAATTTAGGAATTATTTAGATGCATGAAATTTAAATTAAAAGCAATTTAATTAAATTAAAATTAATTTAAATTAAATTTAATTTAAATTATTTCATCATCTATTGATACAATTACATGAACTGTTTGGTTAACCAGGAACAAAAATCTGCTACCGTAGGGACAAGAAATTAGTAAATAGATCTTGCACTTTTTCTGCAATTGGTTAAGATATTGCTATGTATGCTGGGAGTTGGAACCTGATCAAGGCCTCAGTTCTTGTTCATGTAATCTGATCATAATACCAATATGTAGTTCAGGTATTAAAAGGTAGAAATAATTAATTGAAAAAAAAATTGTTTTACACATCCTTTTAAACAATTGCACATTTCTTTTACTAGTCCATTTAGAGATTACCTTTAGTTAAGCATTTCTTGCCCCTCATATTTATTTGTAGAATGGTAATCATTTAGACATTTAAACATGCTGTCAAAGGAATATCCCACTGATTACTGCCATAGCAATAGGGAATTTTACACATTGGGATTCTGTCCCTGTCTGCCTTGATAGGCATGACCTAACACTCAATGTAAATTTATTATCAAAGTACATATATAATCACCAGGTACAACCCTGAGATTCCTTTCTTGTGGGTGTATTTAGTAAATCCAAAAAAACACAACAGAATCAATGAAAGACTGCATCTAACAGGACAGACCAATGTGCATAAGACAAAAAGAAGAAAAAAGAAAAGACAAAAGATAAAAGAGTAATAATAATAATAAACATATTATTATTAATATCAAGAGCATGAGATGAAGAGTCCTTGAAGGCAAGTCCATAGGCTGTGGGAACAGTTCAATGATGGGGCAAGTGAAATTGAGTGAAGTTATCCCCTCTGGTTCAAGAGCTTGACAGTTGAGGGATATTAACTCTTCCTGAACCTGGCACTGTGTGGGCCCAGAAGCGCCTCTACATTCTTCCTGATGGCAGCAGTGCGAAGAGAGCAGATGCTCGGTGGTGGGGTCCCTGATGATGGATGGTGCCTTCCTACAACAGTGCCCCATGTAGACATGCTCAGTGGTGGGGAAGACTTGACCTCTGATGGACTGGGCTTTATCCACTGCTTCTTGTACGATTTTCCATTCAAGGGCATCATTTTAACAGTGCTCACAAGAAGCCTCAGCTAGTTTGATCACAAAATTAAAGTGGTAACATTAAAAACTCAGTTCTTTAGGTCACTGTTATATTCCCATTATTAAATAGAAAGCAATAATTCCAAAGCATCAAGCTTAATTTTAAAACCTTTGAGGAAGGAAAAGAAGTTTGAAGGCACTCATAATTTGATGGTCTGCCAAAGAATGAACGTGGCACAATGAGGGACTTTGATTTCAGCACAATAGCAAGTGAACCAATGCATCCGTCAATTAGGAAGAGAAAATGTCAGAGAAGAACTGGTCAATGAAGTACTGATGAGATACAAAGAAAGACAGGAGTTAGAATGGAAAGCAGGTTGTAGGAAAGAGAAGGGCACTTACAGATTACTGATGTTCGCATTGTTCCTAGAAAGGTGAAACAGGAGGTGGGGATAAGGTGGGGGGTGGAGACAGTGGCTACTCAGTGGCTTTACAGATGTGAGAAACAAACATCCCGACAGTCAGCACAGCGGGTGGAATACCATCCTTTTCCGAGAAATTGTGAGAAGATACCAGGAACGTAAGCAGAATTTGGGCAAACACATGTCTGAATTTCTAGGCAAGTCGTGATTTTAAGATGAAAGAAGAAATTAACCTTTTAAATCATGGTTGTAGCAAAGGAGGTGTGGCAGGCCTGATAACTCATCAGTATTAGTACCAGCAGATTTGAAATCTGGCAAGTGCTAAGTCTGCAGTGTTTAGGGCTGGAAAACCAGAGTCATACAAGTCCCAGAATAACCTCTGGATGGCCAACGCAAGCACAAGGAGACCGGCTTGGACTAAACTCAAATCACAAATGTACGGTCATCGGCTGTGGCAGGGCTTAAACAACATAACTTTCTACAAGATTAGATTGGGAAGCAGAAGCAGCAACAATCCATTGCTCCCAGATGAGTACAATGCCTTTTTTGCACGCTTTGATAGGAAGAACTATAACATATACACACACGCACATGAGACCCACACCTCTGGATGACCCAAAACATTCAGCCTATGAGGCTGACGTCTGTGCAACCATCAAGACTCTTGTGAATGTCAAAATGGCTCAGAGGGTATTTGCTCAAGGGGCAGGGGGGGTGGAAGGGGGGGGAAGAAGGGTGCAAAAGAAAGTGGAGGAGGGGGAGGGAGGGATTGAGGAGGGTATAGAGGCAGAGGTGTAGAGGGGGTATGGAGGTACAGAGGGGGAGATAGTTGCTAGGAGAAGAGGTTGTGAGGGAGAAAAGTTTGCAAGAAACTGAGGGGCATACTCTGGGAGAGGGCACTAACTCAATAGGCCAATAGGCTTCCTCTGCTGGAATGAAATAAATGCTAATAAACTGCTTCTGTTGACTTCCCTGGAAAATTGTGCCAATGGATGTGTAATCAATTATCACTACTCAAGGCAAAGTTATTTGGAGTGAGACTCAGAACGTTCATAGAAACTGAAAGACTTGCAGTAAAAAAATTCGATATTTTAAATACAGAAATTAAATTACCATAATCTTAAATTTCTGCTTACTGTTATTTTAACATTAGCAGAAAAAAATTTAAATTAAAATAATCTGCCCTGGGCATTAAAATGCTGCTCACTTGGAGAATCTCAATTTATCGCTGTTCCAAATTCAGGAAGAGTTTATTACTCCTCAGCTATCAAGCACTTGAACCAAAGGGGATAGCTTCAATCACCCCAATACTGAACTTAGTCCACAACCTATGAACTCAACAATGTGTGTTCTTTATATTTATTGCTTTCTTTTCCTTTTTGAATTTGTACAGCTTGTTGCCTTTTGGCTGACTCTGCTGTCTGTGGTTTTTCATTGACTCTGTTCTGTTTACTGTGAGTACCCACAAGAAAATGAATTTCAGGGTAGTTTGATAATAAATTTTCTTTGAACTTTTTACTCGGGACAAATACATTTGAAGACATTTTTGTTTAAATTCTGGTGAATATTCAGTTAACAGAGACCTTGTGGAGATATCAACCATTCTGCTCCAGGACAGATCAACCCAAGGTTAACCTTTCCTGCCTTTCTTTCTGAAATTTGGTGTGTTTTATTCATTCATCTGGTAAATGTACTTTTTCACTTCAAATAAATCACGCAGTATAAAACAAAGTAAAGTGTATGGGGTATGTGTTAAGATAGGTAACATACCTAAATATTTCATTTCACAATTTTCACTCAAAGATTCTTTCTGGGATTAAAACAAGATCCTTCATGAATAATAAGCTATTCACATAACTACAAATGACAAGAAATTGTTTGAGGCCATTACTACGAAGTGAAGTCTTTAATGCCAGGCTTCCAACTAAATGATGACATAACCTTGGAAGTTATCCAAGATAAGTTTCATTACTGACATCGGGATTTTCTGTACAACCTAATCTACAGAGTTTGACACTCAGGTCAGCAAGCTAGGCTTGTTTTAAAAAATCAGCTGCAATGGAGCTTGTCCTTGCCACAAGGTCAGCCATGTTATGCTATTCCTCACCACGCCCTGTGGCGCATCAGACTGCAACTTTGCCGTTTCTTTAGCATATTCTTGCCTGTTTTTTTTACGAGCCCGAGTTGCTAGCTCAACACTCAACATAGCAGCATTGGGAAGAGTGCAAGGAGCCAAATGGATTCAAGCCCAGGACCACTCACCTCTAAGTCTGGTACAGATACCACTACACCACTGGACAACATATGTCGGCCATGTTAATGACCTAAATAATGGACATTTGCCTGATCTAAGCTCCCAGCATCAAGCCAGGAATGGAGGTAGATATTTAAAAATAAGAATTCTAACATGTCTCAGTATCAATCAAAATACATCGAATCTATTTTGAATCTTGAATCTATATTGTGCCCCTCCTCCCACCTTTAATATCTACTTATCATTTTTTCCCTAGTCCTGCTGAAGGGTTTTGGCCCAAAGCTTGACAGTACTCTTTTCCATTGATTCTGCCTGGCCTGCTGAGCTCCTCCAACATTTTGTGTGTTGCTTGGATTTCCAGCATCTGCAGATTTTCTCATGTCTATATTGTTTTGAGGGGTTTTTTTTGTCTACGTAACCTGGACATTGCTTTAAAACAGACATTGTTTCTGAGGATGGATTCTCGGAGTTCCAGTGGACAATAAACACAGTAAAAGTAACTCGTGAGACACAAAAATAAAGTTATATTAAGATTTCTTACGTGTGCTCAGATGATATACAAGCTAAAATGATTAGTTGGGCTACTTCTAAGTCCATGAAGAAAGTGGTGGCACATTCTGTATGTATCAGAGGGATGGTGACTCACCGGTTCAGAAATTCTACTTTGTAAAATGAGATGTGTCTTAACCACGGAACAAGGTGATCATATTCACTGCTTGGATGTTAGGGAGAACAATGTAAATTATGCAAGTCCCGCTGTAAGAACAGCTTTCTGTTCATTCGGAAAGTAGCAGCAAATAAAGCAGTTACTGATTTATATCTCACCCAGGGGCTTTTTAAACCACATTCCAGAGTCTGGAAGGTGTAGATGCTAGCATACGTGCAAGATTATTTAGTTATTAAGCAATAAACTATAGATAACTCTCTTTTTTTTCATTCTCATCCAGCTTTAGGGGCAGAATATTGGGCTGATTTTAACCAAGACAAGTCACAAATGGTCAGGAGCAGGAGTGGAGGAAATCATTTGGGCTGGCTTTCCATCCCAGATGAGAGATCTCTGCAGAAAGCCATCATTGTTATGTGAAGATAATATTTTATTCGACTGTAAAGTCCCCTACATACAAAAGCCAATTAAGGTCCTAATATCTACTTGGGTAATATACTGGGTGTCAGAAAGTGCCTGTGAATGAAGTTTACACAGGATAAATGTGGCACAGATAACAATTTTCACTGATGTTTATTGCTCTCTCAAACACCTTTCCTTTTATCATCAACTGTCAGTTTAACGCTCATTTCCTTTCTAAATTAATTGTTTGTCCAACCTCTATTAATTTTGTTTTCTCTGTTTAACTGTAATGGCAAGTTCCACATTCTCACCTCTCACAGCATAAATAAATCACTTCTGAATTCTTCATCGGATCTCTTGGTGGCCACTAGCATTCACTTCCTCACAAGTGGAAAAGTTCTCTCCAACTATTCTATCAAAACCCACATAATGTTAATATGTTCATAATTAACTATTAGATCTGTCCTCAAAGGTGATCCACTCCAATCATATACTTCCATTTCTGATATCATCCTTGTAAATCTTCATTCAATGCCTCTATATGCTTGAAGTATTAGGGCAAAGAGAAATATATGGAGTACTATAAGTGCGATCCAAGCAAAGTTTGCTACAAACCCTGCGCAAGTTTTCTCAATTTTAAATTCAATCCCTTCAAAGCAAATTACATGCTTTTCTTTATGGCCTTGCTAATGTGTCACACAACTTCAAATAATGGTTGATTTTACACCCTAAAGTCCCTTTGTTCTTACACCTTTCAGATAATAGGTGATCTCACGATTCTTCCTACCTGAATGTACTGCGAGATTAGCAAAGGAAGAAATCAATAAGTCAATACTTTACAATACAGGTAAACAGAAATAGAGATAAATAAAGCACAGCGTTTTTTTTTACCCTTTGTTCATTAACTGTCTGCTGGCGGTGAAAGGGTACATTGACTGCAAATAATCTCATATGTACTGCACCTTCATATGTACCTAGTATACACCCACCTTTAAGTGGGAGCAGAAAAAGGACATGACCCAAGCAGCCATAGTCATCATGAAATCACTGCTGATCTTTTTTATTATTCTGCTTTCCTTCAATTCCCCTATAGCTTGAGTATGCTGTCCTTGTGCTAATTATTCACCTTAGATGAGGTGTGCCATTACAAATAAATGGACACAATGGTATTTTCCATTTAGCCACTTCATATCTGTGTTTTGAACAAGGCAATTTATCAATAATTAACACAAACTATCTTACTAAATTAAATAATTTGATGGAAAATTATATTTACCAATTAGGCTAACAGTAGCTATTATATTTAATGAGTAATATACCAAGTTAATTTTCAATATAAACTGTGGTTCTTAGTTCAGAATTGAACCAGAGCTGTATATGACCCACACTGATTAGTAAGGGGGTGAAGCTCGTGTTTTCACTGCAAGGATATTGGTAAGAAACTTATATGAACACAAATGAAATATTAGTTAATAACGAGACACAGTATGTACAATACAAGACTGCTTTGGATATGTCAAACTGAAATACAGCTTCTGACTAAACAGACCAATTGAGTGGTTAAGTTCCATAAGAATCTTTTTTTGTTATCTAAATATATAGATAGATAGATACTTTATCGCTCCCAAAAGAAATTACAGTGTTACAGTTGCATTACAAGTTCACAGAATAAAAATAAGATATCTTAAACAATCTAACCGGAGGGGGTCATCACTTCCTTAACTATAGGTTGACCCATTATAGAGCCTAATGGCTGAGGGTAAGAATGACCTCACATAGCACTCAGAGCAACTCTATTCTCTTCACCTCAATAGATACTGTGCAACATCTTACCATTGAGCATTTGAGGCTATATCAGGGGTTCCCAACCTTTTTCTTGCCGTGGACAAATGCTATTAAGCAAGGGGTCCACGGACTACAGGTTGGGAACCCCCAGGCTCTAACAATGATTACCCGTCGCTATGCACACCATCCACAAAGTACACAGCAGCATCTTACAAAGTTCACCTCAGCAGCAACTCCAAAATTACTGACTATCCCAAGGAGGACCAGAACAATAGATTAATGGATACCTAATCACACAGCATCATGATTTGGAACACATTTCATATCTTTGCTGATTCCAAGCCTTTGAAGACCCTTTCCCCATAGTACTCAACATCAAAGACAAGTTTGGATGGGAAGAGTATGAAGAGGCATGGTCTAAATGCAGGTCATTGGGCAGAACAATAGTTCAGCATGGACTAGATGGGCCGAAGGGGCTGTTACTGTGTTGTCGTGCTCAATGAAAGAGAACTTCAACACAAGGACTATACAAATCAAGTAGCCAAATCACCACCACATTCTCAAGAGAATTAAAAATAGTTAATAAATTCTGGCTTCTTAATGCTTTCCACTTTGCTTGAGTAAAATACAAATTTCATTTCAGAACAATATGAAAGTGCAACAGAATTTGCTTTTGCATACTGTTGTAATGGGGACTGAGAAACAAATGAGCCAAAACTCACCTGTGTAGTCTTCATGGCACTCACACGTAAACCCTCCTTCCCTACTTCGACAAATGCCATGGTTTCCACAAGGATTTGAGTAACAAAGATCAATTTCTGTTTCACAGTAGTCTCCAGTGAATCCTGCAGGGCACCTGCATCTCAAGCCATTTATTGGATGGATGGGACGAAATAAGATGGTGTCTGAGGTGATGAATGGAGCAGAGCTATCAAATTTCAACACAGACACGCACTTCATGTAGTTCTCACAAGGTTCCCGGAGGCAAATATTATCATCGAACGGTAGCACTGTTTGTGTGGAGATGGCTGTCAAAAGGGTTCGGTTAAGGTAGATTTGCTCTTGCAGATCTTCCGAAGCAAAAAACTGGTTGTGGGTTCCACCGGGCAACAACACAGAAAGACTAACGTTCAGGATAGTGGCTTTTACATCTGTATCATTTTGTATGTTGAAGATAACGACATCCTCTTTCATTGCAGCCAAAACAGTTGCCACTCCTTCGACAAAGAGAGAGAGAAGAGGAGACAAGAACTTATCTTGGGACATATTCTCCAGGCGTAACGTAATACTGTTGCTGAGCATTTCATCAGTGATGATCGTAACCCGCAGTGTACACTGGGCCGTAACACTGTGAATACCATCTGGAAAAAAGATAAAATAACTCCCGTTACATAGGGCACCTGCTACAAGAGGCACACTCTTTCAGTCTGGATATTCCGAACAATCAAGTTCAAAATCAGATTTATTACCACTGACATATTTCATGAAATGTTTTGTTTTGCTCCAGCAGTTCAGTGCAATACATAAAAATCCCTACCAATTACATTAAGAATATATTAGAAACTAAATCTTTTTTTCTTTTTCAATCTTTTTATTAAATTTCATATATAAAAAAAAACAACACATGATAATGAATAGATTACAAATTCAATAAACTTGAAATTACATTAGTAATAGGATAATAATATCCTATTAAACATCAATCAACAAAAGGTACATAAATCAATCAAGTCTATATAAATATATATGAAAAAAAACCAAAAATAATCATCAAAAAAGAAAAAAAAATTTGAAAATATATAGAAGAAAATATATATTGAAAAAAAATACTAAACTAAACTAACATGGGCAATAATAACAGTTTATAAATATATGAAAGTGTCAAGAAAAAACTCCGGAACTCCATACCTGAACAAGAATAAGTAGAGAAAAGGATCTGAAATAGGCCAAATTAATTCATATGAAAATGTCGAATAAATGGTCCCCAGGTTTCTTCAAATTTAATTGAAAAATCAAAAATAGTGCTTCTAATTTTTTCCAAACTCAGATAGGAAATAGTTTGGGAGAACCACTGAGATGTAGTAGGAGGATTTACTTCTTTCCAGTTTTGTAATATAGACCTTCTGGCAATTAATGTTACAAAGGCAATCATTCGTCTGATTGAAGGGGAAAGCTGATTGCCATCTTCATTTGGTATACCGAAAATTGCAGTAATAAAATGGGGTTGTAAATCGATATTCCATACTGAGGAAATGACATCAAAGATGTCCTTCCAATAGTTATGTAAAGTGGGACATGCCCAAAACATGTGGGTCAATGAAGCCACTTCTAAGTGACATCTGTCACATTGAGGGTTGATATGCGAGTAAAATCGAGCAAGCTTATCTTTAGACATATAAGCTCTATGTACAATTTTAAATTGTATTAAAGCATGTTTAGCACAAATAGAAGAGGAACTAACCATTTGTAAAATTTTTTCCCATTTATCTGTTGATATATTACATCGAAGTTCTTTTTCCCATTCTTGTTTAATTCTATCCGATATTTCTGGCTGTATCTTCATAATCATGTTATAAATAAAAGCTACTAATCCCTTCTGGCAAGGATTAAAAGTAAAAATCAAATCTGAAAAATCCGATGGAGTTGTATTAGGAAAAGATGGAAGAATTTTATGTAAGAAATTTCTAATTTGTAAGTATCTAAAAAAATTAGATTTAAGTAATTTAAATTTGTTAGAAAGTTGATCAAAAGACATCAAAGTACCTTCAAAAAAAAGATCACGAAAACATTTTATACCTTTCCTTTTCCATATGCTAAAAGCTTGATCTGTCAGTGAAGGTTTGAAAAAAAAATTACATAAAATAGGGCTGTCCAGAACAAAGTTTTTCAGATTAAAGAATTTGCGAAATTGAAACCAAATTCGTAGTGTATGTTTGACAACAGGGTTAGATATCTGTTTATTGAATTTAGCTAAATCAATAGGAAGAAAAGAAAACTAAATCATGCCAAAAGAGAGGGAAAGTGAGGTCGCGTTCATGGGTTTTTGGGCCATTTAGAAACCTGATGGCAGAAGGCTAGATAGAAGCTGTTTCTGAATCGATGAGTGTGTGCCTTGACTTCATGTTATTCTACGAATGCTAAAAACAGTTAAGCAAGTAAGCTTTCCACTGTACCTTGGTAAACACACAATACTAAACCAATTCCAATACTCTCACCTCAGTTTAAATAGGAGCAAGATCTCAATTAAAATAAACAGCTTAACCACTTATTTGAAGCTGAGGGAGCCAAAGCAAGGGGTGCAGCAAATATTAATACATATGCTAATTTAATGGATTTCAGTTTTATTAAAATATGTAGCTACTGCACCAAATGTGGATTTCAGTTGTAGGCCACTTTGTCTCAACCATCACCTTGCCCCCTCTACTCAAAATTACAAATTGCCATTTTTCCCCCCTGAAATAAACTTCACTGACCAATATCCAACTGTTAATGAATAGTCAGGATTGAGGAAACTTGCAAGCAGGATCTGGCCTGATGCCCAGTCACCCTGGGTTTAATCCACTGAGTGCTCAGGATATCCTGAATAAAGCCCACCACATGGTTCCACCTCACAATAATCAAGGGCCTAAGCCTATTTTCTGGTCCCACAATCCCATCTTCCCTTCACCCACCTCCTAATCATCTTACTCATTCCAATGACAGTATTCAACATTCAATTATCGCCAACTAACCCACTGCCCAGTCTCACCATCTAATGAATCTGACTGTACCATAGCCATACAAGCTGGCCCTGACCTCTTATCCTACTGACCTGAACTCAACCACCTTCTGGACTTTGCCTGCCACCCAGACATAATGCCAATTGACTTGCATGATTAAAACAAAATAATACATTTTAAAAAATTAAAGCATATAAGCACCAAGAAATAACTAAAGCAATTAAATAGAGAAAAACAGAACAAATTGAGATCAGTAAGGCACCTAACCTTTTCTATAATGTAAACAGCCCCGTTAGCCATTCCTATCCCATCCCTTCCTGACTCAAAAATCGAAGGCCAGGTGTCTAGTGTATCTAGACTCTCTCTCCTAGGAGTCACTTCTCCATCATCAAGTTCAATGGGGAGCACAGTAATGCAGCAGACATGGAACATGCTGGACTTCAGAATATCTCAGGTCTTAACGAAATTTGCGTGGGCATCCGAGACTTCCCAGGGCACGAACTGGTTCATTTCAGAACCGCCTGCTAAAATTCGGCCCACACCTACTAAACTATGCCAGTTCTGTTTGTGATATTGTGGAGCCATCACTCACCCATTAGGATTGTTTAATTGTTCAAATTCAACTTAATTCTGTACATTATCTCGAATAAGTGGGACTTTCATGACATTTAACGGTATCAAAAGGGAACCAGCATATACTTGAACCTCCCTTGTTATTTGGCCATCAGTTTCAAAATCTTTAGATTTCAAAATCATGAGAGCGTCAATTAAATTGACTCCCTCAGCAGTGTCCTGTTAAAAAAAAATAATACTGTGTCAATTATCTTAATATTTTTTCTCAAAACTCAAAGGAAGGTATAAAAAAATCTTTCTTCATTGGCTGGGCAATCAGATACTTTATGTTATACTTTGACATCAGCATTCAAGTCAAGTCAAATCAACTTTTATTGTCATTTCGACCACAACTGCTGGTACAGTGCATAGTGAAAATGAGACAACGTTTTTCAGGACCATGGAGTTACATGACACAGTACAAAAAAACTAGACAGTACAAGAAAACAAAAAAAATGTTCAAGGAACATTTCAGAATTATTTAAAAAATATTATAAATAAGCATAAACTCATTATATGTCCTGTATAATGCTCACGAGACAGATAAATGTGCTACATACTGTAATACCCAGTTCCATAATGGCGGGGAAATCTGTATTCAGTCTCTATATTTTTATTTATATGGATATACAGTGACACAACAGGTCCTTCTGGCCCACCTAGCCCATGCCTCTCAATTACACCCATTAACCTATTACTGTGTACATCTTTGGAATGTGGAAAGAAACTGGAGAACTTGAAGGAAACCCACACGTTCACAGGGAGAACATACAATCTCCTTACAGACAGTAGTGGAATTGAATCCCAGTTGCTGGCTCTATAATAATGTTACACTAATCACTATTAGGGCAGTTCCCATGTTGTCCAAACTTGTTAACTGATCTCAGTTGGACTACAATATAAATGACTACATTGCCTTTGGCCAAGGGGGCGAAACACAGTTCCTAAATATAATCTAATAATTCTACTGAAGAATTAGCAGCCTGAAATATTGGCTTTTTTTCTCTCCCCACACAAGCCACTTGATCTGCTGAAAATATAAGCTTTTGTTTTTTTTAAATTACATCCATCAATACAGTCTTAAGATCAGAGTGGAAATATTACTCATATCTTAGAGACCAAGGCGTTGTTTCAAAGGTGTTTGTCAGGTGATTCAGGAAAAATAGAAAAATGAAATATATACACCATTTGTGTGTATGTTATAATGTTTAAATATTTGATTGAAATAGACAAATATGCTATCAGGTAATGTACTGATGTGATCCATGTATACTAACAGATGCTGCGGTTGAAAAGGAGACAGCACTAATGAACAGCAAGGCACAGTTACATTAAAATCAGAGTTGAGCAATGCTTAGTCGATTTTCTGTCTGAGTCAAAAATTTGCAACAGCTATTATAATAACAAGGCATGTTATAATTCCGGGTAAAAATACCTCTCAGGAAATTAATTTCCAAAGGCAAACTGGCATAATGAAAACATTCAGTGCTTTACATTACAAGGGGTTTCTAAAGACTGTTATCTGTTGCCTGTGACCTCCAATGTGTTTTTTTTATTTCCGTAAATCACGATTAAATCAGATTGATAATGCTTGCTGGGGCTGACAAAGTAGCTACACAAGTATGTGGAAAACGAGAGCGTATTTCATGTTTTTATTTGCCTGGAGGTGAAATATTACTTCTTGGGGCTTTTGAACATATTAATAACAAAGCCTTGTTTTCTGATTAACACCTACTTCACCATCGGAGACTCAGCACCGAATATAAGATGTCTGCGAGCTGTCATCTGACATTTATACAATTCTTCAAAGATATGTCTGAAGCAAGAATCAGTCCCTTTAATATACTCTTCCTTTCGGTTTCTGGAATCCTGAGGTTACTTTACCAACTGCATAATGTGGCAAATTCTAGCTGACAGCAAAAGTACATAATGAATAAGCTACCCACATTTTCTTTGAGGATATTGTCTCAGATAAAACAGAACGCAAGGCTAGACTGTGAAAACTGTGAGCCCACTAAGTTTAAGGTAGCATAAATACACTTTATATGAAAGTGGAGCCATGCCAGCTCCACTCAAAAGGGTGCAAGGATTTAACAAATTCCAACAGTTGGGTAGACTTTTCTCAGCAATTTATATATAACAAATTTTCCAGAAACACAATACTAAAATATAAACTCATGTATGGAGTTAGTATGCTCTCCCCATAACTGCATGGTTTTCCTTGGGTGTTCCGCTTTTCTCCCACAGTCCCAAGACCTACCAGTTGGTAGGTTAACTGGTCATTGTAAATTGTCTGTCCGTGATTAGGCTCAGATTAAATGGGGGGATTGCTAGAACGGACAGCCTGAAGGGCCGGAAGCGTCTACTCCATGCTGGGATGGAGGGTTGGCGCGTCAGAGCACTGGCAGGTATAGATGGAAGGAGGGCTAGACAAATAAGAACTACACAAACAAAAGAAAGAACAAGAGCCAATTAATAGTCCAAGAAAAAGCATTTATAGG